>NW_021703767.1:138037656-138756758 GCF_005190385.1 Monodon monoceros
AACTTGCTGCAGTGAACATCTCTGAATTAAGCTTCATGAAACACCTATGCAGGAGGTTTCCACATACTTGCATTATTTTAAACCGTGATCCCCAGTAAAAAGCATGTGTACATGCATAAACATAGCCATATGCATTTGTGTATATAATTTTTCTTCAAAATTATGAATTTTTACTATAATTTTAGGTAAGTAGAATTAAAAGCAAACAAACTCTGAGCTTAAAATCATTCTACTTTATTTCTCTGCCTCATTCCAAACCAGGATTTCAAACCCAGAGTATGTCAATAGGACCTGATAGGTAGTCTAAGAGCTAATTAAGTTAAAATTAATTAAGTTGACTCTGGAGGTCAAATTAGTATTTTCTGGATATTTTTTTACTTTAAAAAACAGATAAAATTATCAAAAAAAAAAAAAGGCCAGGATCCCCATATAGTCCATCACACACAAGCACCACCTATCTGAGTATATAAATTCTGTAAATGTAGACAGTGCCAGAAAGGGCTGTTTACCTCTCTTGTCTATCTTTCCTACCTCACGTTCCTAGAAAAGCAGAGACTGTTGCTTTTCAATGTAGCACGTGACAAAAGTCACAGAAGCACTAAAACTGTATGTATACGTAGAGGTTCTAAAGAACACAAGGATGTTTGGTAAAACTGTTTTTCTATGTGATTGCTTTTAAAAAACTGGTTTAAAAAATGTTCCCAACTTATGGTACTACTGGACTGTTTATTCTAGTTTCTATTTAAAAAAATAATTTGGATGTAGACATCAAAACTGTGAAGTATCTTATCCCCATATACAGCTACTTAAATTTTCCTCTTTTTTCTTTTTTTTTTTTTTTTCAGTTCTTTAAAATCCCCCATCAAGGTCCTTGAAGTAAAATTCCATTTCAGATTGTTCAAAAAGGGAAGCTCAATAATTAACTACTAATTTTACTACCTAATTATTTGCCCAAACTCAAGATAAAATGTGGCATAAATGGCTATGCTTCAGAGAGAGGAAAATTTGCAAAATGCAAATTTTCCTACTTTTGTCACTAGTACCGTCTTGATTTATGAGTTTCAGAGGAAGCCATTTGCCATTGCCACATGTCACCAGGATCAGGAAAACTGGGTAAAGCTAAATGAATTTGAGTCAAATTGTATTTGCTGTTTCCTCAACCAAATACCGTGCGACTTACCTAAATTTAATAACTGCTTCAAAAATCCCCTCATGGGGACTTCCCTGGGGGCGCAGTGGTTAAGAATCCACCTGCCAATGCACGGGACACAGGTTCGATCCCTGGCCCGGGAAGATCCCACATGCTATGCAGCAACTAAGCCCGTGCGCCACAACTACAGAGCCCGTGCTCCAGAGCCCGTGAGCCACAACTACTGAAACCCTCGCACCTAGAGCCCGTGCTCCGCAACAAAAGAAGCCACCGCGATTAGAAGCCTGCGCACCACAAGGAAGAGGAGTCCCCGCTCGCCGCAAGTAGAGAAAGCCCATGCGTAGCAACAAAGACCCAATGCAGCCAAAAATAAATAAATAAACAAATGAATAAATAAATAAATAAATAAACCTTCACTTTTGATGTGTAGATGGAATCTGAAACCTTCACAGTAACAGACCACTGCTTCCCAAACCTCTTGGTTGAAGGACCTGCATCCCCCCATAAATCATAAGCCAAAACTCTTAAGAAATATAACAAAAATGAATTAACAGAAAAAATGAAATGACAAAGATATGCAAAATATGTCATAATTCTTTACTAGCTTCAACAGATGTCCATTTGCTCTCCTAAGTTGCTACAACATCTAAATGCTGCTCACATTAAATCTCAGCACTTATCTTATTTCTGACCTGGAATCAGTTCTTAGACAGGAACATACAGGTCTGGGAACCATACTTTGAGAAGCACTGAGTCATAAAACCAAATAGTCTGCTGGCAAAAAGTTCTCATTCCTTTGACAAAGAGTCATGAGAAACAGCATTAACACTGTTCTTTTTTTTTTTTTTTTTTTTTTTTTTGCGGTACGCGGGCCTCTCACTGTTGTGGCCTCTCCCATTGCAAAGCACAGGCTCCGGACATGCAGGCTCAGCGGCCATGGCTCACGGGCCCAGCCGCTCTGCGGCATGTGGGATCTTCCCGGACCGGGGCACGAACCCGTGTTCCCTGCATCGGCAGGCGGACTCTCAACCACTGCACCACCAGGGAAGCCCAACACTGTTCTTTACATTCGTGTTGGGAGGTGTACAACTTTTCTCAAAAGGCAGTCTGAGAAGGTTACGCTTTCATCTGTACTTCACTGTAAAAATGGATTTTCCCACCAATTTTGGTCACAGAATGGAATTCAGTGATTCTCAACATTTAAGGGGCAAAGGACTCACCTTCGGGAGGTTGTAAAAGATGCTCATTAGGGTCCCAACACCAGAGCCCAGAGTTCAGAATTCAGTAGACTTCCTTAATGCCTACCATTTCTATAGCACCTTCAATCTTTAACACCTTTAGATACTCTTATGAGGTCAATACGATTACTCTAGTTTCACAGATGAGAAAACGTGGACTCAGGCTTTTGTCTTTTAGACATAGAACTCAGACCTTTTAGATTCTAAGTTTGGTATTTTTTCTTATGTGTGCAGATGGGTCTTGAGTCTTAAAATTGATACTAGGATAGGAATAGATTCTTAACATTTACTACCACTTAAAGTTATTTATTCCCCTAATGATGACTGGCCATATACAACATGAATGCTTGTGAGGGTGACATTATATAAAGTCCACTGAAGCTCTAGATGTTCCTTTTCATAACTGTCCGATCACAGCCAGGATATTACTTAGGAAATAGCTTACTGTCTTGGAGTTAAGCCTTCTAAGGAGCTACAGATTATTTAGTTAATTAGCTTATAATGTATACCAAGGCTCTGACAGCTGATTAAAGACACTACAACTAAAAAATGATACAAATGAACTTATTCACAAAACAGAAACAGACTCACAGACTTAGGAAACAAATTTATGGTTACCAAAGGGGACAGGGGGTGGGGGATAAATTAGGAGGTTGGCATTAACATATACATACTATTATATATAAAATAGATAAACAAGGAACTACTCTATAGCACAGGGAACTCTATTCAGTATTCTGTAATAACCTGTATGGGAAAAGTATCTGAAAAAGAATAGATATACATATATGTATATGTATAACTGAATCATTTTGTTGTACACCTAAAACTAATACAACATTGTAAATCAACTATACTCCAATATAAAATAAAAAATAATAAAAAAAAAAGAAACCGCAACCGTTTGCAGGCAAGAGAGCCTTGTCATAGATGAAGTTGCACTGGGCTTGGATCACTGCATCTAAATCTAGCCATGACTCGGTGATTCACTACTTGTGTAATTTGGGGCAAGTTATTTTACTTCACATCTTTGGGTTTCCTTACCTATGTCATCCAGATAACACTTATAATACGTAAGGCTCTCATGAAATTGTATTTTTTATAAGGTGGGTGTAAAATTGTCTTCCTTAATAGCCCTTGTCACTTAGTCTGTGATCAATAAACATTTTTTTTTACAAAAAAGCAACATACTGTTTTATCTTCTTCCTCGGTTTAAAGTAGCTATATGGAGCTGGCAGTGGCTCCAATAGAGAACTTCTTTACAGTGTAGGTGACCTACAGTGGAGAGACCCCCTACCCCAGGGGTAGACTTATTTGCCACAGGAGATAGTTAAGTAAAAAGCTGGATTACAAGTTGTCAGAAACACTGTAGAGTGCAAGTGTAGGTACGTAGGCCAGATGGCTCTAAGAATCCTTTCTTGCTTGCGTGGCCCTAACAAAGTATCACATACTGGATGTCTTCCACAACAGAAATGTATTGTCTCACAGTTCGGGAGGCTAGAAGTCCAAAATCAAAGTGTCAGCAGGGTTGGGTCCTTCCTTCTGAGGGCTGTGAGCACAGAATCTGTTCTAGGCCTCTCTTCTTGGCTTGTAGAAGGTGTTCTCCCCACGTCTCTTCTTATCATCTTCCCTCTATGACTGTCTCTGTGTCCAGATTTCCCCTTTCTATAAGGATACTAGTCATAATGGATTAGGGTCACTCTAATGACCTCATCTTAACGAATTACATCTTCAACGACCATATTTCAAATAAGGTCACATTTCCAAAGCACCGTGGGTTAGGAAATTTGGGGGTACACAATTCAACTCTTAATGCTATGATTCAATGTTTAGCATCCTCATGAGAAACAGAAGTCAGGGGTCTCAGTTTTCTCTTAGCTCTACCACTTACGAGCCATGAAACTGGAAATCTCTCCATCATTCTAGGCTTATCTGTAAAATAAGTGATTTGCAGCAGACACAAATTAATTCTAAAATGTTTCTTTCATTTTTAAAATGTCTGTAAGTGTGGAGCAGGGAATTTCCCAAAGAGCTGCTGTATTCCACAATAAGCTAGAAGCTTAGATAGTCCCTTATTCAGGTTCCCTTAGTTGCCCAGGATCACAGTTAGTAAGAAAGCAAACAGGTCCAATATATATTCTTGCAAAAGCAAAGCCTCAGCTTATTATGACAGATGGACTGAAAAAGGAAAATAAATACATAATGTGTATTATGCCTCAATCTTTAGTGAGAGGAACACGCTCATACCTCAAAATATCACTGGAAGGATAGATACAAAAGCCAGTGACCACACGGATTGTCACTGAAAAGAGAACTGAGTGGCAAGGGAAAAGCAATAAGGGAAACTTTTTTGTTCTCATCACAAAAATAAAGGAAAATATGTTACTTGGTCACATTTTGAATGATAGAAAAATATGTTACCTGGTCAAAGAGTACACAAGCATTAACACAGAAAAATATCTGTGTGGTGTGCAATTGTTTAGCCTTTTATTTTCAAGCCTAGATATCCTGTATTTAATTCATTTTGTGTTTGAGGGTCCTTATAAATAGGCTTGACTTTTACAATTTTTGGTTCACAGGAAGCTGTAGGGCTCAGCAAACATGCTTACATACCTGTTTCAGCATGAAGACATATATTGAAAGATTTAATAACCATGTTTCTTAAGATGCTTCTGTTGTACAAATATGGTGCACTTAAAGCACAGAACTGGCTAGAAATCTGCTACATTTGTCTTCAAAGGGCAAGGAACTTAGCAATCAATACCATATTTACTATGGTATTTTTCACCTGCAAAATTTCCACACCTTCTACCATTGTGGCTAAGGAAGACAGGTTTATTTTTCTACCCATAATTTTACGTTGGCTCCCTACCTATTTTAGTGACAGCAGCAGTTGTAAAGACTTCGTAGGAAGTTATTGATGTGTAAACTGAATTTTTTTTTTTTAAAACAATGACAATCACTTATTTTGTTCACGAACCTGGAGGTTGAGTAGAATATTAATTCTTTCACTACACTCTTACTGACTAAAAACAGTACCTATTTGACTAGCTCACAGTTCTGTAGGTCAGAAGTCCAGGCACAGCGTGACTGGGTTTCCTGCTCAGATACACACGGGAACATGGGAGTTCCCTCCTGAGAGTGTTAAAGCACATGAAATTTAAGTGTAAGGCATTGAGCCCCAAACGTTGGATGTTCACCATAGTTTGTGTGGGTCACAGAGCTGAAATCTAGATGTCAGTCTGGCTGTGTTAGCATCCAGAGGCTCTGGGAAAGAATGGCTCCAAGCTTCTTCGGCTTGTTGGCATAATTCAGGTTCTGCAGTTGCAGGACAGAGGTCCCCATTTCCTTGCTGGCTGCCAGTCGGTGGACAGTCTCAGCTCCTAGAGGCCCCTCACTTGCCTTGCCTGCTGCAGCATTGGACTTCTTCAGAGCCAGCAATGGAGAGTCTCCCTCTCGTCCCTTTTGTACTTCATTTCAGGAAGAGTTCAGGTCTTTTTCATGGGGTGCCTGAGTAGGCCACATCCACCTAGAATAATCTCCCTATCTTAACAAATCAACTGATTTTGAACCTTAATTCCATCTGCAAAATCCCTTCACTACAGCACCTAGATTTAGGGTTTGATTGGATAAGTGGAAGGTTTCTGTACTTCAGTAAGTAGGAATCTTGGGGGCTCTGTTAGAATTCTGCCTACTGCAAGCAGTGTCCCCACTTCAAGGACCGAAGTGTCTTAGTTCCTAAAACTCCTAAGAGAGCTTATCAGCGTTCATTTTATTTCAGTGACCTTGGTGAATGGGAAGACTACCACTTCCGTGAACAGGAATGGCACCCAGCTTCCTAAGTCCACAGTGTGGCTCTGCTACTTAGTGGTGTGACCTTGGCTTTGCTGCTCTACTTACTCTACTTCTCTGCCTCTGTTTCCCTCATCTGTAAAATAACATGGAGTTAGTGATCGTTGTTTACTCGTAGGGTTTTTTGTTTTATAAATTTATTTTACTTATTTACTTTTGGCTGCGTTGGGTCTTCGTTCCTGCTCGCGGGCTTTCTCCAGTTGCGTCGAGGGTGGGGGCTACTCTTCGTTGCAGTGCGGTGGCTTCTTTTGTCGCGGAGCATAGGCTCTACGTGCGCAGGCTTCAGTAGTTGTGGCACATGGGTTCTAGAGCGTAGGCTCAGTAGTCGTGGTGCACGGGCTTAGTTGCTCCGCGGCATGTGGGTTCTTCCCGGACTAGGGCTCAAACCCATGTCCCCTGCACTGGCAGGTGGAATCTTAACCACTGTGCCAGCAGGGAAGCCCCTCTTAGGGTTTTGATGATTAGATTATTTAATACCCAGGGAACTCCAAGAACAGTGCTTGACTGTAAATTGCTTTAAAAGTGATTACTTTTTTTTTTTTAACATCTTTATTGGAGTATAATTGCTTTACAATGGTGTGTTAGTTTCTGCTTTATAACAAAGTGAATCAGTTATACATATACATATGTTCCCATATCTCTTCCCTCTTGTGTCTCCCTCCCTCCCACCCTCCCTATGCCACCCCTCTAGGTGGTCACAAACCACCTAGCTGATCTCCCTGTGCTATGCGGCTGCTTCCCACTACCTATCTATTTTATGTTTGGTAGTATATATATGTCCGTGCCACTCTCTCGCTTTGTCACAGCTTACACTTCCCCCTCCCCATATCCTCAAGTCCATGCGCTAGTAGTTCTGTGTCTTTATTCCCATCTTACCCGTAGGTTGTTCATGACTTATTTTTTTCTTCTTAGATTCCAAATATATGTGTTAGCATATGGTATTTGTTTTTCTCTTTCTGACTTACTTCACTCTGTATGACAGACTCTAGGTCCATCCACCTCACTACAAATAACTCAATTTCGTTTCTTTTTATGGCTGAGTAATATTTCACTGCATATATGTGCCACGTCTTCTTTATCCATTCACCCGTTGATGGGCACTTAGGTTGCTTCCATGTCTTGGCTATTGTAAATAGAGCTGCAATGAACATTTTGGTACATGACTCTTTTTGAATTATGGTTTTCTCAGGGTATATACCCAGTAGTGGGACTGCTGGGTCGTATGGTAGTTCTATTTGTAGTTTTTTAAGGAACTTCCATACTGTTCTGCATAGTGGCTGTATCAATTTATATTCCCACCAACAGTGCAAGACTGTTCCCTTTACTCCACACCCTCTCCAGCATTTATTCTTTCTAGATTTTTTGATGACGGCCATTCTGACTGGTGTGAGATGATATCTCATTGTAGTTTTGATTTGCATTTCTCTAAGGATTAATGATGTTGAGCATTCTTCCCTGTGTTTGTTGGCAATCTGTATAACTTCTTTGGAGAAATGTCTATTTAGGTCTTCTGCCCATTTTTGGATCCAAATCCATTTTTGGAATTGTTTTTCTGTTATTGAGCTGCATGAGCTGCTTGTAAATATTGGAGATTAATCCTTTGTCAGTTGCTTCATTTGCAAATATTTTCTCCCATTCTGAGGGTTGTGTTTTGGTCTTGTTTATGGATTCCTTTGCTGTGCAAAAGCTTTGAAGTTTCATTTGGTCCCACTTGTTTATTTTTGTTTTTATATCCATTTCTCTAGGAGGTGGGTCAAAAAGGATTTGCTGTGATTTATGCTCTAGAACATTCTGCCTATGTTTTCCTCTAAAAGTTTTATAGTGTCTGGCCTTATATTTAGGTCTTTAATATATTTTGAGCTTATTTTTGTGTATGGTATTAGGGAGTGTTCTAATTTCATACTTTTACATGTACCTGTCCAGTTTTCCCAGCACCACTTATTGAAGAGGCTGTCTTTTCTCCACTGTGTATGCTTGCCTCCTTTATCAAAGATAAGGTGACCATATGTGCGTGGGTTTATCTCTGGGCTTTCTATCCTGTTCCATTGACCTATATTTCTGTTTCTGTGCCAGTACCATACTGTGTTGATTACTGTAGCTTTGTAGTATAGTCTGAAGTCAGGAAGCATGATTCCTCCAGCTCCATTTTTCGTTCTCAAGATTGCTTTGGCTATTCAGGGTCTTTTGTGTTTCCATACTAATTGTGAAATTTTTTGATCTAGTTCTGTGAAAAATGCCAGTGGTAGTTTGATAGGGATTGCATTGAATCTGTAGATTGCTTTGGGTAGTAGAGTCATTTTCACAATGTTGATTCTTCCAATCCAAGAACATGGTATATCTCTCAATCTATTTGTACCATCTTTAATTTCTTGCATCAGTGTCTTATAATTTTCTGCATACAGGTCTTTTGTCTCCTTAGGTAGGTTTATTCCTAGATATTTTATTCTTTTTGTTGCAACGGTAAATGGGAGTGTTTTCTTGATTTCACTTTCAGAATTTTCATCATTAGTGTATAGCAATGCCAGAGATTTCTGTGCATTAATTTTGTATCCTGCTACTTTACCAAATTCATTGATTAGCTCTAGCAGTGTTCTGGTAGCATCCTTAGGATTCTCTATGTATAGTATCATGTCATCTGCAAACAGTGACAGGTTTACTTCTTCTTTTCCAATTTGGATATCTTTTATTTCTTTTTCTTCTCTGATTGCTGTGGCTAAAACTTCCAAAACTATGTTGAATAAGAGTGGTGAGAGTCGGCAACCTTGCCTTGTTCCTGATCTTAGTGGAAATGGTTTCAGTTTTTCACCATTAAGGACGACATTGGCTGTGGGTTTGTCATATATGGCCTATACTCTGTTGAGGAAAGTTCCCTCTATGCCTACTTTCTGCAGGGTTTTTATCATAAATGGTTGTTGAATTTTGTCAAAAGCTTTCTCTTCATCTATTAAGATGATCATATGGTTTTTCTCTTTCAATTTGTTAATATGGTGTATCACGTTGATTGATTTGCGTATATTGAAGAATCCTTGCATTCCTGGAATAAACCCCACTTGATCATGGTGTATGATCATTTTAATGTGCTGTTGGATTCTGTTTGCTAGTATTTTGTTGAGAATTTTTGCATCTATGTTCATCAGCGATATTGGCCTGTAGTTTTCTTTCTTTGTGACATCTTTGTCTGGTTTTGGTATCAGGGTGATGGTGGCTTCATAGAATGAGTTTGGGAGTCTTCCTCCCTCTGCTATATTTTGGAAGAGTTTGAGAAGGACAGGTGTTAGCTCTTCTCTAAATGTTTAATAGAATTCGCCTATGAAGCCATCTGGTCCTCTGCTTTTGTTTGTTGGAAGATTTTTAATCACAGTTTCAATTTCATTGCTTTTGATTGGTCTCTTCATATTTTCTATTTCTTCCTGGTTCAGTCTCGGCAGGTTGTGCATTTCTAAGAATTTGTCCATTTCTTCCAGGTTGTCCATTTTATTGGCATAGAGTTGCTTGTAGTAATCTCTCATGATCTTTTGTATTTTCTGCAATGTCAGTTGTTACTTCTCCTTTTTCATTTCAATTTTATTGATTTGAGTCTTAGCCCTTTTTTTCTTGATGAGTCTGGCTAATGGTTTATCAATTTTGTTTGTCTTCTCAAAGAACCACTTTTAGTTTTACTGATCTTTGGTATTATTTCCTTCATTTCTTTTTCATTTATTTCTGATCTGATCTTTATGATTTCTTTTCTTCTGCTAAATTTGGTTTTTTTTGGTTCCTTCTCTAATTGCTTTAGGTGCAAGGTTAGGTTGTTTATTTGAGATGTTTCCTGTTTCTTAAGGTAGGATTGTATTGCTATAAACTTCCCTCTTAGAACTCCTTTTCTGCATCCCATAGGGTTTGGGTTGTCGTGTCTCCATTGTCATTTGTTTCTAGGTATTTTTTGATTTTCTGTTTGATTTCTTCAGTGATCACTTCGTTATTAAGTAGTGTATTGTTTAGCCTCCATGTGTTTGTATTTTTTACAGATCTTTTCCTGTAATTGATATCTAGTCTCATAGCATTGTGTTTGGAAAAGATACTTGATACGATTTCAATTTTCTTAAATTTACCGAGACTTGATTTGTGACCCAAGGTATGATCTATCCTGGAGAATGTTCCATGAGCACTTGAGAAAAATGTGTATTCTGTTATTTTTCGATGGAATGTCCTATAAATAGCAATTAAGTCCATTTTGTTTAATGTATAATTTAAAGCTTGTGTTTCCTTATTTAGTTTCATTTTGGATGATCTGTCCATTGGTGAAAGTGGGGTGTTAAAGTCCACTACTATGATTGTGTTACTGTCAATTTCCCCTTTTATGGACGTTAGTATTTGCCTTATGTATTGAGGTGCTCCTATGTTGGGTGCATACATATTTACAGTTGTTATATCTTCTCCTTGGATAGATCCCTTGATCATTATGTAAAGTCCTTCTTTGTCTCTTGTAATAGCCTTTATTTTAAAGTCTATTTCGTCTGATATAAGAATTAGTACTCCAGCTTTCTTTTGATTTCCATTTGCATGGAATATCTTTTTCTATCCCCTCAAGTTCAGTCTGTATGTGTCCCTAGGTCTGAAGTGGGTCTCTTGTAGACAGCATATATATGGGTCTTGTTTTTGTATCCATTCAGCCAGTCTGTGTCTTTTGGTGGGAGTATTTAATCCATTTACATTTAAGGTAATTATCGATATGTATGTTCCTATTCCCATTTTCTTAATTGTTTTGGGTTTGTTATTGTAGGTCTTTTCCTTCTCTTGTGTTTCTTGCCCAGAGAAGTTCCTTTAGCACTTGTTGTAAAGCTGGATTGGTGGTGCTGAACTCTCTCAGCTTTTGCTTGTCTGTAAAGGTTTTAATTTCTCCATCAAATCTCAATGAGAGGGGGCTTCCCGGGTGGCGCAGTCATTGAGAATCTGCCTGCCAATGCAGGGGACACGGGTTCGAGCCCTGGTCTGGGAGGATCCCACATGCCACGGAGCAACTGGGCCCGTGAGCCACAACTACTGAGCCTGCGTGTCTGGAGCCTGTGCTCTGCAACAAGAGAGGCCGCGATAGTGAGAGGCCCGCACACTGCGATGAAGAGTGGCCCCCGCTTGCCGCAACTAGAGAAAGCCCACGCACAGAAACAAAGACCCAACACAGCAAAAATAAATAAATTAATTAATAAACTCCTACCCCCAACAACAAGAACAAAAAAAATCTCAATGAGATCCTTGCTGGGTAGAGTAATCTTTGTTGTAGGTTTTTCTCCTTCATCACTTTAAATATGTCCTACCACTCCCTTCTGGCTTGCAGACTTTCTGCTGAAAGATCAGCTGTTCACCTTATGGGGATTACCTTGTATGTTATTTGTTGTTTTTCTCTTGCTGCTTTTAATATATTTTCTTTGTATTTAATTTTTGATAGTTTCATTAATATGTGTCTTCACGTGTTTCTCCTTGGATTTATCCTCTATGGGACTCTCTGTGCTTCCTGGACTTGATTAACTATTTCCTTTCCCATATTAGGGAAGTTTTCAACTACAATCTCTTCAAATATTTTCTCAGTCCCTTTATCTTTCTCTTCTTCTTCTGGGACCCCTATAAGTCGAATGTTGGTGTGTTTAATGTTGTCCCAGAGGTCTCTGAGACTGTCCTCAGTTCTTTTCATTCTTTTTTCTTTATTCTGCTCTACAGTAGTTATTTCCACTATTTTACCTTCCAGGTCACTTATCCGTTCTTCTGCCTCAGTTATTCTGCTATTGATTCCTTCTAGAGTATTTTTAATTTCATTTATTGTGTTGTTCATCGTTGCTTGTTTCCTCTTTAGTTCTTCTAGGTCTTTGTTAAATGTTTCTTGCATTTTGTCTATTCTATTTCCAAGATTTTGGATCACCTTTACTATCATTTTTCTGAATTCTTTTTCAGGTAGACTGCCTATTTCCTCTTCATTTGTTAGGTCTGGTGGGTTTTTACCTTGCTCTTTCATCTGCTGTGTGTTTTTCTGTCTTCTCATTTTGCTTATCTTACTGTGTTTGGGGTCTCCGTTTTTCAGGCTGCGGGTTCGTAGTTCCCGTTGTTTTTGGTGTCTGTCCCCAGTGGCTAAGGTTGGTTCAGTGGGTTGTGTAGGCTTCCTGGTGGAGGGAACTAGTGCCTGTGTTCTGGTGGATGAGGCTGCATCTTGTCTCTCTGGTGGGCAGGTCCATGTCTGGTGGTGTGTTTTGGGGTGTCTGTGGCCTTATTATGATTTTAGGCAGCCTCTCTGCTAATGGATGGGGCTGTGTTCCTGTCTTGCTAGTTGTTTGGCATAGGGTGTCCAGCACTGTAGCTTGCTGGTCGTTTAGTGAAGCTGGGTGTTGGTGATGAGATGGAGATCTTCAGGAGATTTTCGCCATTTGATATCATGTGGAGCTGGGAGCAGTGTCCTGAAGTTGGCTCTCCCACCTCTGAGGCACAGCCCTGACGCCTGGCTGCAGCAGCAAGAGCCTTTCATCCACATGGCTCAAAATAAAAGGGAGAAAGTGTACAAAGAAAGAGAATAAAATAAAATAAAGTAAGATAAAATAAAGTTATTAAAATAAAAAATAATTATTAAGAAAAAAATTTTTTTTAAAGTAAAACAAAACAACACAAAAATGTACAGACAGAACCCTAGGACAAATGGTGAAAGCAAAGCTATACAGACAAAATCTCACACAGAAGCATACACATACACACTCACAAAAAGAGGAAAAGGGGAAAAAATCATAAATCTTGCTCTCAAAGTCCACCTCCTCAATTTGGGATGATTCGTTGTGGATACATGTATTCCGCAGGTGCAGGTACATCAAGTTGATTGTGGAGCTTTAATCCGCTGCTCCTGGGGCTGCTGGGAGGGATTTCCCTTTCTCTTCTTTGTTCTCACAGCTCCCAGGGCTCAGCTTTGGATTTGGCCCCGCCTCTGCGTGTAGGTCGCCGGAGGGCGTCTGTTCTTCGCTCAGACAGGACGGGGTTAAAGGAGCCGCTGATTCAGGGGCTCTGGCTCACTGAGGCCGGGGGGAGGGAGGGGCACGGAGTGCGGGGCGAGCCTGCGGCGGCAGAGACCAGCGTGACGTTGCAGCAGCCTGAGGTGCGCCGTGTGTTCTCCTGAGGAAGTTGTCCCTGGATCACGGGACCCTGGCAGTGGCGGGCTGCACAGGCTCCTGGGAGGGGAGGTGTGGATAGTGACCTGTGCTTGCACACAGGCTTCTTGGTGGCAGCAGCAGCAGCCTTGGCGTCTCGTGCCCGTCTCTGTGGTCCGCGCTGATAGCCTCCGCTTGTGCCCATCTCTGGAACTCCTTTAAGCAGTGCTCTGAATCCCCTCTCCTCGCGCACCAGGAAACGAAGAGGCAAGAAAAAGTCTCTTGCCTCTTCGGCAGGTCTAGACCTTTTCCCGGACTCCCTCCCGGCTAGCCGTGGTGCACTAGCCCCCTTCAGGCTGTGTTCATGCTGCCAACCCCAGTTCTCTCCCTGGGATCCGACCGAAGCCCGAGCCTCCGCTCCCAGCCCCGCTCGCCCCGGCGGGTGAGCAGACAATCCTCTCGGGCTGGTGAGTGCTGGTCGGCACCGATCATCTGTGTGGGAATCTCTCCACTTTGCCCTCCGCACCCCTGTTGCTGTGCTCTCCTCCACGGCTCCGAAGCCCTCCCTCTCCGCCACCCGCAGTCTCGGCCCACGAAGGGGCTTCTAGTGAGTGGAAACCTCTCCTCCTTCACAGCTCCCTCCCACTGGTGCAGGTCCTGTCCCTATTTTTTTTGTCTGTTTTTTCTTGTTTCTTTTGCCCTACCCGGGTACGGGTCTTTTGGGAGGTCTGAGGTCTTCTGCCAGCGTTCAGTGGGTGTTCTATAGGAGCAGTTCCACGTGTAGATGTATTTCTGATGTATCTGTGGGGAGGAAGGTGATCTCCGCGTCTTTTCCGCCATCTTCCTCAACTTCTCTGTGTAAACTGAATTTAATTGACATCTCTCTGAACCAAACAAATGGAGATGTAATTAACACTGTTTCTGTTAACTCTAATCCTGGCTGAGGGAGGGGAGGCATCCCCATAGCTTGAGCAGGTAACAAAGTACAGAGCCACAGGGGCAAGCCAAAGTCAAGAATAATTTTTGAAAAAACAGGAGACAAAATGTGCCAGTAAATATGGTAGTCTTTCCATTTTAAAGATGGAGGAAATAAAGATCCTAAAGGCTATATATCCGAAGATAACAAAAAGTTGAATTTGAAATTTTCTATTTTGAGTTCTGTATTTTTGTCATTCACCTGTAATATTATAAATGCATGTTTAACCTGTAGAATAATCTCTGTATGTTAAGCATACTTAAATTTGTCCTTTTAGAGTCCTAAAGTGCCTCACCAACATTTTTATGGTGACAGCCGTTCTGGACTCACATGAAGTAGTTAATGAATAATACAAAGGACTGATTTTAGAATACATTCTATAGGCAATCACTGGGATTTTTACATCACTGTCCTTTTATATAATGGGAGTAAATAAATATATGAGCCAACATAAAATTATAAATGCATATTAAGGGGATGCCTTGATGCTATGTTCCCTTATATTTCCTAATAATTGCATAAATTAATAACTTCAGTTAAATAGAAATAATCTAACGTATGAAGCAGTATTTAGATTTTTAAAATTTTCATTGAGACATTTCCTCCAGTTATGTTTCATATGATACAACTGTAATGACTATTTCTCCTCTATTAGTTTTCTGTCAAGCATTTTTCCTATCTATCTATCATCTCTCTATCATCTGTCTTTCTATCATGCATCCATCTACCCTCCACTCATTCATTCAAGAAATGTGTGCTGACAGACAGAAAACAAACTTATGGTTACCAAGGGGGAAAGGGGGTGGGGGAGGGATAAATTAGGAGTTTGGGATTAGCAGATACACACTACTATATATAAAATAGATAAACAACAAGATCCTACTTTATAGCACAGGGAACTATATTCAATATCCTGTAATAAGCCATAATGGAAAAGAATATGAAAAAGAATATATATATATATGTATATATATCTGAGTCATTTTGCTGTACACCAGAAAATAACACAACATTGTAAACCAACTACATTTCAATTAAAAAAAAAAAAAGACATGTGTATTGAGTCTTTGTGATATCCCAGGCTCTATAACTTAATGAAAGAGATAAATTTGGAACTGATTACGGATCCCAAATTAAACCTTAACTTTTACCATATAGCTTTCCTTGGCCATCTCCAAGTCACCACTCCTTCCCTTGGCCTCAGGTAGCACTTATTTTCACAGGACTTTATTTAAGGATTTAATTACTGAGTTCTTTATAGAACATTTTAACTATTTCACCACATGCTTGCCTAGACCTTATTGTCTAATGCTTGCATAGACCTTATTGTCTAATATGGTGGGTTTTTTCTGTTTTGTTTGTTTGTTTTTTGAGGTACACAGGCCTCTCTCACTGTTGTGGCCTCTCCCATTGCGGAGCACAGGCTCCGGACGCACAGGCTCAGCGGCCATGGCTCACGGGCCCAGCCTCTCCACTGCATGTGGGATCTTCCCGGACCGGGGCACAAACCCATGTCCCCTGCATCGGCAGGCAGACTCTCAACCACTGCGCCACAAGGGAAACCCTAATGTAGTGTTTTTATATCTAGATGCTTTACCACCTGCTGATAGAAGAGTATTTTCAAGAGTGATGAATCAACTGGGTTGATGCCATAGTTACAAAGACGATTCCTCCCACTCCTCCTGTTCTTTCTCTTGTATTTCCAGGTCTACTAGAGTGTCAGACAGATAGCTGGTGCCTAACAAATGCCCAGAGAGTGAATCAGTGAGTAAGAGATGAATTACCTCTTCTCCCTCCTCATCCTCTCCGTTATACTTATTAGTCCTTTCCTTACAACAGATACTTTTGATGGAGCTGTTTTTAGGAGGCACAGTTTTCAATCTATAGAATTTTTCCAGTGGTCTCAAAAGTTTGTAGAATGAAGAAAGCATTGAACGAATAAACGAATGAAAAACTCATTCCTGTATTTTTCTCGCCAACAATTTGGAGATTGTGACACACATAAAAGCTTAAAAATTTCACAGCAAAATTTTGCATTTAACCAGTTGGGATGCAAGTGATGATTTCGGGTATATGGTGCATACTAAGCATTCAATAAATGGCACCTATGACCAAAGTCCTGAACAATGTCACCCTAT
Organism: Monodon monoceros; assembly: GCF_005190385.1. Lineage (NCBI taxonomy): Eukaryota > Metazoa > Chordata > Mammalia > Artiodactyla > Monodontidae > Monodon > Monodon monoceros. The sequence continues at coordinate 138,054,108 of NW_021703767.1, forward strand.
AAGGAAGGCTCCTAGTATTTCTGGGAGCTAAAGCACACCGTAGAAGGATCATGCTTGGGGTAGAGCTGCAGCTACCAATAACTTCAAATGTCCCCAACGCCCCACCACACATACACCAAAAAGCAAGTTCCACAGTGGCAGAGACTCGGCCTGTTAGTTTTGCTGTGGAATCCTAAGGGCCCAGCACATAGTAGGCCCTCAATAAATATTTGTTGAGTGAATGAAGAGATACTCTGCAGAAGCGTTTAAGAAGTGTCCAGTGTATGTAGTCATTCTCCTGGCTTTCCCTCCCTCTACCCACATATGTTCAAAATCTCAGGCCCTATCCCTGAACTACTAAATCACAATTTGCATTTTAACACGATTCCCTTGATTCTTCACATGCATCCTGATTATGAGAAGCACTCCTATAAGACACATCAAGTTCACTTTCCTGCCCCCCCACCAACTGATAAAACTTCTGAACCCAAACTAATGCCACATTCAAGTTTACACGGCTGGTTGCTTGTAGGGTCACTGTTTTTGAAAACTAAGAACTGGAGTCAGATGCTAGGATTTGATCTCTCTCAGCCTCTTTCTTTTCCCCCTTTCTTCCTCCCCATTTGCTCCCTCTCTGGCAATGAAGTCATATTACACAGAGGAACAGGACACAGTCAAAATTTCTATGCTAATTTACTTTTTTTTTTTTTTTTTTTTTTACTGTTAAAGAATATTAGCCAGGGCAGACTGAAAAGCAAAATAGTCATCTCCTGTTTTTACACACCTTGCTGCCTCTTTGCACTCTGCATGACCTCCTTACACTTCCTTGTGAATCTTCTGGAAGAGACAAGACTCAATATTTTCTGAGTATCTGGCTTACGCAGGTGCACTAGGTCACGCTTACTCATTTAATCTTTATGCCAACAAGAAATATAGTCATGGGAGGGGAGCACGGAGTCAGGTTCACTGTCAGCTCCCATCAACATGTCCTCCAAAGCTTGTACTTTTCAATGACATTCTCAATGTTCATTATTATCATGACTACTGAATATGAAGAAAATATGTTAGAGACGTGAAAAACAAAAAGGCAGTTCAGAGACCTTTGGAGAAAATTGTCAGGGAGTATAGCCATGTTTTACAGGTTAGCTCCAATCTAAACAATATCCCAAGGTCTTACCCAAGCCCATTCTCTGCTTCCATTTCCAGCATTTTCAAACTCAGCTACCTCGCTGATAACAAACCTAAGAGACAGTTAGCCACTATCCTTTTCTGGCACAGGACACTGGGGCTCCAATGGACTTAGCTTCTTGCCCAAGATTGCAGAAACTTTTCGCTTTTCTGATTCTCAATAGTCCTTTCCATTCTGCCATCATGTCAAGTCTTCTGTTGGCAACTCAGCACTGCTTCTGCTGTTACGTGCTCCCCCTTACATCCTAAAGACAGGAAGCCTGAGGTGTACGTTCCCACAGATCTCGGCCAGCAGTTTTCAGTGTAAGAGCCCACTAAATACTCGAGATACACGTCTTTCAGATATCACATTAGTGAAGCTGTCTTATCGTGTCCTACTGGGTGGCACATGATCTTTATTTGCCGAATTACTGATGATAATACTGATCATTTGAGTAAGATGGTGCCTGCTCGGTTTCTCCACTGTAAAGTTCCTTTTCTTCTTTGTAATTAGTAAATATTGGTGTGGAAATATCTGGAGATTGTGTAAATATCCTGTTCCCTATATGTCCCTTGGCTGAAAAACTTGAATGTTTGCCAAATGCCAATTTTTTATTTTCATTTTTCCTCCTACATTTATTCACAGGCATTCTACTGGAAGTAAAAGCTTTACCTTATCTGTGTGGAATCATGGATTCATATTTTATTCAATGGATTATAATCTATTGTTATCTTTTTAAAAAAAAATCCAAAATCATGGGATTTGGATGAAAGTAACTGGGATTACTGGGCATCCTGTATTTCTGCAACTTCCCGACTCCATGAAAGCAAGTAGAAAAACCAAGAGCCAGCAACAGCCTTCCCTGACCTTTGTTTGCCCAACACCTCCAAATGTCTTTTAAGCATCTAAATCCTTCTATTAATTCCCTTCCTGTCAGCATGCCTAGAATAGTTTCTATTTTTCTCATCAATCCCTCACTAAGACAAACATAAGGACAGCCTTTCACTCCTGTCCTTGAGCAGCCATTCTATCCTAGACATCATTCTCTATAAAAGCACCCATATTTATAAATATTTATTTATTTGTCAGCTTCTCCTTTATAAACTAAATTATTTCATGGTAGAGGTCATAACATAAATTTTGTTATCACTATTCCTAGCACATAGAAGATGCTTGATAACTAGCAGTTGACTGAATGGACCAAGCTCATACTACTTAGAAAAGAAATATTTCATTACTAAATACCACTTACCTATTTCCAGGATTGGTTCCTTTCAAGAAATGCACACGCAGAATGGGATCACTAAGATAAGAATGGTCCTAAGCACTGAAACTCCAGTGAAGAGATTGAAGGATAGAGTAGGGGTATATGAGGAATTAAAGGAAAATTTCTCTTGTCTGAAAGCTACTGGAACAACCAGAGATACAACATCCCTAGGTCAAGGGAATGGCTTCTGTTGCTATTCTTTAAAGTTGGCTTTAAGTATATTAAGGGATCCTAATGATTTTATTGAATGTCCTTTTATATATCCATAGCCCAGGTCATATCCTACATCTGTTTTTCTTTCTCTCATAACTGTGTGTGTGTTGTTTTGTTTGTTTGGTTTTTTTGTTTGTTTGTTTCTTTGTTTTTGCAGTACACGGGCCTCTCACTGTTGTGGCCTCTCCCGTTGCGGAGCAACAGTCTCCGGACGCACAGGCTCAGCGGCCATGGCTCACGGGCCTAGCCACTCCGCGGCATGTGGGATCTTCCCGGACCGGGGCACGAACCCGTGTCCCCTGCATCGGCAGGCGGACTCTCAACCACTGCGCCACCAGGGAAGCCCTGTGTGTGTTTTTTTTAACAGATGTTTCATGATTCTTCCTGACTCACATCTGAACCCAATGGTTTATACTCTTATTGAAGGACAATAATCTCAGATATTCACGTATGTATTTTGTTACAGGTATATAACTGAAATGTCTTTCCTTTACCATTCTGCCACACTTTATCCCAAATAGACCATTCTATACTCATATACTCAGAGAAGAAATATAATAGGAAAACAGTTTCTGATCACCATGGACTTTGTTTCAAAAGGTCAGATGAAAGAAAATTGCGGGGTGGGAAAAAGGTAATAGCAGTGTGGCACATCTAGGCAGGAGGCACCACTAAAGCCGCACCAGTTTGTGTGTTCAAAGTCAAGAGTTTGAGCCTAAAAGGCCATGCTTACTAGGGGCTCATCATACCATGATTGCCTATGTGGACACATAACTTGATGAACAGAGGAAGTCTCCCACCAAAAGCTGGGTGGATAATCTGTTAGATTCTAGAGCCTTAGCACATCCTGAAACAATTAAATTTCACTTCCCTACAGACTAATGGAATGGGCTTTTGAGCCAGAAATAAAATCAACTTACAGCAATAAAATGTTACATTTAACACACCCTGAATTTGTAGATTGAGAATCACACCTGCTACAAAATCAAGAACTCAGGCTGTTACTTAAAGAGATGCTCTATATCATAATTCTCAGTCCAAAACTACCAGATTTGGGGCTTTGCAACCATTCCACTCAGTTGGAAACAAAGAATGGCTTAATCCATGACTGGCTGCAGCTTGACCAGCACTAGAAGGAAATAACCAACAGGTGGAGCAACAGAGGGTCTCTTGGTTTAAATGGAAGAAATAACAACACAAGTCCAAATTATCATAGAAGAAAAAGAATCAAGTAAAACTTTGGCAATCAGTTAGTCAATGAACTTCCAAATTCAAAATAAGGATTTACAGGCTATTTATGAATATAATACCTGTCATTAAAACAATGATTATTAATGCTGAGCCCTGTTGTAAATGATTTAACCCACATAATCATGACCACAAGCCTACAAAGTAGGTTATATTAGTCCCATTTTACAGACAAAGATATCGAGATACATAAGGATTATGTGACTCACCCAAGGTCGTGATGATGGTGAGTAGCAGCTCTGACTTGAACCCAGTCATTCTAGCTCAGAGTCCAACTTGACCACCATGCAATGCTGTCTTTGCCCACAAAAGCTCAACTATTTTGAATGGGATAACCCCAAAGGAAGAGGTTATCAAGTCCACTCCCTTTATTTTAAAGATGACGAAACAGTACCAAAGAGGATTAAGACATTTGCTCAGTGTCCTATGGCTCGATATATCACTCATCTTTGTTTTATGACAAATAATACTCATTGTCAATCAAATTAATCATTTTGCTTTTAACGTTTCCCAAAGGGCAAATCAAAAGTTTAAAACCCAGCCTTTTACAACCTTCCAGGAATTGTACCTCAGCTTCTCTAGAGCTGATATGAGACGTGAGGGACAGGAGGCCAAGTAGTCTCAGAGGCCAGGTAAAGCACCCTGATGGATCATCTCCAGGTGGCAGGAAGCAAAATGGTGCCAAGAAGCCACTTAACAGTGGAGCAGGCAAAGAGCTCAGAAAGAGGAAACCCAGGGACTTTACTGTGGTCATTCAAGAATCAGGAAATTTGATTCTGAGCAATTTTTTCCTCTACTCTTATTGAAATACCTAGAATTAGAAACTTCTACTTTGGAAATATGATCTTTATGCTGTTCTATTTAGGTTCCATCAATTTCAAAATAATATTCCTATGGAAAATACTTCATGCTCCCAAAAGCAATGAAATCACTGTGATTTTCCCTTGTCCTTTAGTAAAGGCTAGCATGTAACTGTACCATCTCCTTGGCAGGTCCAAAGTCCCCATGACAAAGCATGATTAAAATAAATAAGACCCACTTCTGTCTCCTGAAGAAGAATGATCTAATTGTGGGCAGATTTTTTAAAAATCCATCATGGAGGTAAGATGTTGCAGTAAGAAATCTGTTTTATTTAGCTCACTGGGCATTCAGAGACCTTGCGTCCTAATCCCCTTCACCTTGGTTGTGTTGACATGTCCTGTCATTGATAAACTCAGACCTGCATTATAACAACCGCTGAAAGCTGAATCAGACGATATTAGAAAAAAATGTCACTCACTGGCTTCTAACCTTTTCAACCCTTATTTCTATTTCCATCCTAGGAATAGTCTCACTGCTTGTACAAAAAAAAGATGATGATAAATAAGAGGAATCTGTCCACTTATAAAGACATGCTTAAGAGTGAAAACAGAGGTAAGCAAGTATTGAACTTTTGTTGAGAAGGCTGCTGACAAAGCCCCCAAAACAAGGTCATTTAAGAAAGACTTCAGTTGAGGAACTGTGCCTGAGCAGGAAGAAAATAAAATGAAAATCCTTGGTACCAGAACCCTACATTGTTTTAAGTTAAGTGAGAAAATGTGCTGTATACATGGAATGTATCTCTAGTGTGAATATAAGGGTCCTCTTTATTAAATCAGAAAAGAAATAACAGATTTGAAAATTAAAGTAAAAGGCCCAGAGAGAAGAAACACATGTTTAAGTTTTTAGACATCTACTTGAAGTTGAATGCTGTCTAACACATTCATTAAATTTCAATTAAATTGAATTTGGCATGGAAAATAAACTAATAAAATGGTTAGTGTTGTCCAAAAAGACACTAAAAGAGAGGCATGAATTCATGATCAACCTAATCAGATTACATCTCTTTTCACTTTCCCTTTGAAGGAGCCTGGCTCTGGGGACCTTACACAACCAGGCAGACAACTAACCTTGACGTGCTTTCAGACAATCTATGGAACAAAGCATAGAGTACATGAGAGGCAGTGAGCAGCTCACTCCTGGCCCTTAAGGTTTTCCAGTACCTACCACCCTGGCATATGATGATGTGGGACTTACCGCATTAAAATTGGGGAAGAGGTTGACTGCGGCCGCAGTGTCAAGAGGAAAGGGAAGAAACGGTTTAATATCCAGCGATGGTTGCAAAGGAGGGGCTGGTGGACGGACCAGGGCTGGGAGAGCGGGGCTCTGGCATGTACCACCTGCACAGAGGAGAACAAAGGGAGCGATCAGGGACATGGTGCATATTAAACACACAACACACAAACACCAAGGTCTCTTTTGAGACCAAAAGGCCAGCTTTATGGGTCACTGGAAAAAACAAGACATGGAGTGTATTGACCTCAACTGGGAACCAGCCAACGAGCAGATGTGCCATTAAGCAGAGAAAACCAGTTGAGCCGCTCCTTTTTCCCTCTTGGATTAAAACTATCTGGTTACATAAGGAATTGTTAACATTTCAAACATTTCATACTCCCCAATCCATCCTTCTTTTCCTGCCTACAACCCGGGACTGAGTCAGCTACAAATCTATAAGCAACATCCCTTGATTCAAAGGGAAAACCCCTCCAATGCTCCCCCATCCCTCTTTGAAAACTAACTCCTGCTCAAAATATACATGCAGTCTGAGGGATTCTTTTACAGAACTGCTCTTTTCCACCGCATCCAAAACTCTGGCAGCAAGATGACACGAACCTGGCACAGAAAAGAAACTTAACGCAAATGCAGGCAGCTGTACCTTACTTCCCTGGCAACTGGAGGGTTAAAACCAGCAAATCCAGCTACATATCATGTGATCCCTGAGCTATTTAGCACCCCTGTGGCTTTAAACATTCAAGACTAGCTGCCCCCTTCCTTCCCAGTCATAAGTAGGTGGAATTTAGAAGGTCACCAATGAGCAGGCAATGGAATATTATGGCAACACAGACAGCTCCCTTGCATACCAGTGGGCAAAGGCTGTTTGCAAGGGACTCCTACCTCTGCCCCCTGTTCTAGGATTCCACTGCATTCAGAAGCTGAAAGGAGCCCATCTCCCAGTTATGTCTCTCATACTTTGGTAACATTCCAAAGCATCAATTGGCTGTTAATTAAAGGCTGTTTGAATCCTAGGAAACTGTTAAAATATGCCAGCATTCTTCTAATCTGAGAGGCAAGCAATGGACTGTAAAAACCTGCTGGTGAGAATCCAAGAAGCATGAGGAAAACAAAATGCACTAGAATTATTCCTTTCTCATGGAAAAGAATTCCAGGAGACAGAAAAGAGAAGATGGTAGAGTAGGAGGATGTGAAGTTTGCATCTCCTGAAAACTAGGGCACCTACCAGGTTCTGGTGCAGGACCTCAGACACCTAAGGGGACAGGGGGAACCCCCGAGTGAGTGGGTAGGATGTGGAGTGAAGTGAGAGGGGAGGAGAAGTAGAGGCGGGAGGGGACCAATACACCTAAGGGGCCGTTGGGGGAGGGGAGGGGCCCACTGACTATGAGGGGATCAGGGGGACATGGAGAGATGTTCGGGGGATCAGAGGATCAGAAGGGAACATGGCCAGCATCTCCTCTGCCCACTCGGGTCCTGGACTAAACCTCTGCACACCAAGGCCCCCTCCAGCTGTGTGGTGCTGAGCCTAAGCCCTGCCCCCCACACCCCTAGGGCCTTTTCTGGCTGCTTGGGTCCTAAGCCTAGGTCTGCCCCCCACCTAAGCCCTGCCACCCCGCCTAAGCCCCACCCCACCTAAGCCCCACCCTGCCTAGGCCCTGCCCCCGCCTAAACTCCACTTCCCACATCTACGGCCTTTTCCGGCCTTTTTTTTGTTGTTTTTTTCTTGCTATTGTGGTTCTCTTTTACCTTGTTGTTGTTTCATTTATACGTTTATTTTTTATAACATATTTTTTATTTTTCTAATTTTATTTTACTTTTATTCTTTGTTATTGTTCTATTCCTTTTTTTCTTTGGCTGTGCCACCTGGCTTGTGTGATCTTGGTTCCCAGGCCGGGGGTTTGGCCCGAGCTCCTGTGGTGGGAGCTCTGAGTCCAAACCGCTGGACTAACAGAGAACCTCAGACCCCAGGGAATATTAATCGGAGTGAGGCCTCCCAGAGGTCCTCATCTCAGCAACAAGATCCAGCTCTACCCACCTGCCTGCAAACTCCAATGCTGGAAGACTCAGGCCAAACAACCAGCAAGACAGGAACACAGTCCCACCCATCAAAAAAAAAAAATGAGATGGCAAAAAAATATATTACAGACAAAGGAACAAGGTAAAAACCTACAAGACCAAATAAGTGAAGAGGAAATAGGCAACCTACCTGAAAAAGAATTCAGAGTAATGATAGTAAGGATGATACAAAATCTCAGAAACAGAATGGAGAAAATAAAAGAAATTTTTAACAAGGACCTAGAATTTAAGAACAAGCAAACAGTGATGAACAACACAATAATTGAAATTAAAAATACTCTAGAAGGAATCAATAGCAGAATAACTGAGGCAGAAGAATGGTAAAGTGACCTGGAAGATAAAATGGTGGAAATAACTGCCGTGGAGCGGAATAAAGAAAAAAGAATGAAAAGAATTGAGGACAGTCTCAGAGACCTCTGGGACTGCATTAAATGCACCAACATTCGAATTATAGGGGTGCCAGAAGAGTAAGAGAAAGAGAAAATGTCTGAGAAAATATTTGAAGAGATTATAGTCGAAGACTTCCCTAACATGGGAAAGGAAACAGCCACCCAAGTCCAGGAAGCGCAGAGAGTCGCATACAGGATAAACCTTAGTAGAAACACTCCAGGTCACATATTACTCAAACTAACAAAAATTAAATTCAAAGGAAAAATATTAAAAGCAGCAAGGGAAAAGCAACAAATAATATACAAGGGAATTCCCATAAGGTTTTCAGATGACTTTTCAGCAGAAACTCTGCAGGTCAGAAGGCAGTGGCAGGATATATTTAAAGTGATGAAAGGGGAAAACCTACAACCAAGATTACTCTACCCAGCAGGATCTCATTAAGATTCAATGGAGAAATCAAAAGCATCACAGACAAGCAAAAGCTAAGAGAATTCAGCACCACCAAACCAGCTTTACAACAAATGCTAAAGGAACTTCTCTAGGTGGGAAATACAAGAGAAGAAAAAGACCCACAGAAACAAACCCAAAACAATTAAGAAAATGGTAATAGGAACACACACATCGATAATTGCCTTGAATGTAAATGGATTAAATGCTCCAACCAAAACACACAGACTGGCTGAATGCATATAAAAACAAGACCTGTATATATGCTGCCCACAAAAGACACACTTCAGACCTAGGGACACATGCAGACGGAAGGTGAGGGGATGGAAAAAGATATTCCATGCAAATGGAAATCAAAAGAAAGCTGGAGTTGCAATTCTCATATCAGACAAAATAGACTTTAAAATAAAGACTATTACAAGAGACAAGGAACAACATTACATAATGGTCAAGGGATCAATCCAAGAGGAAGATATAAGAATTGTAAATATTTATGCACCCAACAAAGGAGCACCTCAATACATAAGGCAAATGCTAAAAGTCATAAAAGGGGAAATTGACAGTAACACAATAATAGTGGGGGACTTTAACACTCCACTTACACCAATGGACAGACCATCCCGACAGAAAATAAATAAGGAAACACAAGCTTTAAATTACACAACAGACCAAACACACTTAACTGATATTTATAAGACATTCCACCAGAAAATGGCAGAAAACACTTTCTTCTCAAGTGCACATGGAACATTCTCCAGGATAGATCACATCTTGGGTCACAAATCAAGCCTTGGAAAATTTAAGAAAATTGAAATCATATCGAGCATCATTTCCGACCACAATGCTATGAGATTAGAAATCAATTATAGGAAAAAAACTATAAAAAGCACAAACCCACGGAGGCTAAACAGTGCACTGCTAAATAACCAAGAGATCACTGAAGAAATCAAAGAAGAAATTTAAAAAAACCTAGAAACAAATGCCAATGAAAACACAATAACCCAAAACCTATGGGATGCAGCAAAAGTAGTTCTAAGATGGAAGTTTATAGCAATTCAGTCTCACATCAAGAACAAGAAAAATCTCAAATAAACAATCTAACCTTACACCTAAGGGAAGTAGAGAAAGAAGAAGAACAACAACAAAAAAAAAAACCCAAAGTTAGTTATTAGGAAAGAAATCATAAAGATCAGAGCAGAAATAACTGACATAGAAATGAAGACAACAAAAGCAAAGATGAATAAAACTAAAAGTTGATTCTTTGAAAAGATAAACAAAATTGATAAACCTTTAGCCAGATTCATCAAGAAAAAAAGGGAGAGGACTGAAATCAATAAAATTAAAAATGAAAAAGGAGAAAAGGAGAAATTACAACTGACACCGCAAAAATACAAAGGATCATAAGAGACTACTACAAGCAACTATATGCCAATAAAATGGACAACCTGGAAGAAATGGACAAATTCTTGGAAAGGTACAACTTTCCAAGACTGAACCAGGAATAATTAGAAACTATAAACAGAAAAATCACAAGTAATGAAATTGAAACTCTAATTAAAAATTTTCCAACAAACAAAAGTACAAGAGCAGATGGCTTCACAGGCGAATTCTATCAAACATTTAGAGAAGAGCTAACACCTATCCTTCTCAAACTCTTCCAAAAAATTGCAGAGGAAGGAACACCCCCAACCTCATTCTATGAGGCCACCATCATCCTGATACCAAAACCAGACAAAGATACCACAAAAAAGAGAAAATTATAGACCAATATAACTGATGAACATAAACGCAAAAATTCTCAACAAAATACTAACAAACAGAATCCAACAGCACATTAAAAGGATCATGTACCATGGGATTTATCCCAGGAATGCAAGGATTCTTCAATATACACAAATCAATCAATGTGATACACCAATATTAACAAATTAAAGAATAAAAAACATCATCTCAATAGATGCAGAAAAAAGTTTTGACAAAATTCAACACCCAGTTATGATAAAAACTCTCCAGAAAGTGGGCATAGAGGGAATCTACCTCAATATAATAAAGGCCATATACAACAGACACACAGCAAACATTATTCTCAATATTATTCTCAATGGTGAAAAACAGAAAGCATTTCCTTTAAGATCAGGAACAAGACAAGGAGGTCCACTCTCACCACTACTATTCAACAAAGTATTGGGAAGTCCTAACCACGGCAATCAGAGAAGAAAAAGGAATAAAAGGCATACAAATTGGAAAAGAAGAAGTAAATCTGTCACTGTTTGCAGATGACATGATACTATACATAGAAAATCCTAAAAATGCCACCAAAAAACTAATAGATTTAATCAATGTATTTGAAATAGTTGCATTCCTATACACTAACAAAAAAATATCAGAAAGAGAAATTAAGGAAACAATCCCATTTGCCAATGCAACAAAAAGAATAAAATACCTAGGAATAAACCTACCTAAGGAGGAAAAAGACTCATATTCCGAAAACCATAAAACACTGATGAAAGAACTCAAAGATGACACAAACAGATGGAGAAATATACCATGTTCTTGGATTGGATGAATCAATATTGTGAAAATGACTATACTACCCAAAACATTCTACAGATTCAATGCAATCCCTATCAAATTACCAATGGCGTTCTTCACAGAATTACAACTAAAATTTTTACAATTTGTATGGAAACACAAAAGACCCTGAATAGCCAAAGCAATCTTGAGAAAGGAAAATGGATCTGGAGGCTCCCTCACTTCAGATTATACTACAAAGCTACAGATATCAAGACAGGATGGTACTGGCACAAAAACAGAAATATAGATCAATGGAACAGGATAGAAAGCCCAGAGATAAACCGACACACTTATAGTCACCTGATCTATGACAAAGGAGGTAAGGATATACAATGGAGAAAAGACAGTCTCTTCAATAAGTGGTGCTGGGAAAACTGGACAGCTACATGTAAAAGAATGAAATTAGAACACTCCCTAACACCATACATAAAAATAAACTCAAAATGTATTAGAGACCTAAATGTAAGACCAGACACTATAAAACTCTTAGAAGAAAACACAGGAAGAACACCCTTTGACACAAATCACAGCAAGATCTTTTTTGATCCACCTTGTAGAGTAATGGAAATAAAAACAAAAATAAGCAAATGGGACCTAATGAAACTTCAAAGCTTTTGCACAGCAAAGGAAACCATAAACAAGACAAAAAGACAAACCTCAGAATGGGAGAAAATATTTGTAAAGGAAGCAATGGACAAAGGATTAATCCCCCCAAATATACAAACAGCTCATGGAGCTTAATATCAAACAAACAAACAACCCAATCCAAAAATGGGCAGAAGACATAAATAGACATTTCTCCAAAGAAGACACACAGATGGCCAAGAGGCACATGAAAAGATGCTCAACATCACAAATTATTAGAGGAATGAAAATCAAAACTACAATGAGGTATCACCTCACACCAGTCAGAATGGCCATCATCAAAAAATCTACAAAAAATAAATGCTGCAGAGGGTGTGGAGAAAAGGGACCCCTCCTGCACTGTTGGTGGGAATGTAAATTGATACAGCCATTTTACATTCCTTAAAAAACTAAAAATAGAGCTACCATATGACACAGCAATCCCACTACTGGGCATATACCAGGAGAAAACCATAATTCAAAAAGACCCATGTACCTCAGTGTTCATTGTAGCACTATTTACAATAGCCAGGACATGGAAGCAACCTAAATGTCCATCAACAGATGAATGGATAAAGAAGATGTGGTACATATATACAATGTTATATTACTCAGCCCTAAAAAGGAATGAAACTGGTTCATTTGTAGAGATGAGGATGGACCTAGAGTGTGTCACACAGAGTGCAGTAAGTCAGAAAGAGAGAAACAAATATCGTATATTCACGCATATATGTGGAATCTAGAAAAATGGTACAGATGAACCTATTTGCAGGGCAGGAATAGAAACGGAGACATAGATATGATGTGTTTCTGATGAGAACAGGTATGATATCTGATAAGAACAGATATGTGGACACAGGGGGGAAAGGGGAGGGTGGGAACACTGGGAGATTAGGATTGACTTATATACACTACCATGTGTAAAGTAGATAGCTAGTGGGAACCTGCTATATAGCACAGGGAGCTCAGCTCAGTGCTGTGTGATGACCTAGATGGGTGGGATGGTGGGGGTGGAAGGGAGGTCCAAGAGGGAGGGGATATATCTATACATAGAGCTGATTCACTTCGTTGCACATCAGAAACTAACAGAACATTGTGAAGCAATTATACTCCAATAAAAAAATAATAATTTTTAAAAAGGACCAAAAAAAAAAAGGAAAAGCGAAGGAAGGCTCCTGTTTGTGTCACTTCCTTGCCTGCCATCTTGCTTTTAAAACAAAGTAGAGTGAGATCCCTTACAAATTGTCTTTAGAAATCTCATGATCAGTTCTCGTCAATTGCACACAGACCATCATCTTGCCCTTCATCAGTTACCTGAACAAAGGTCAACATTTAAAAAATGATTCTGCAATGCTAAATCCAATGCTATTGGAGCAGAGTATCTACTAACAAGGTGGGTGACTTAATACCTAAAAACAGAAGCCATCAGCACAGGATTTAATTAACCATACCAAAAAAAACATTAGCTCTCCCGGCCCTCCTGATTGGCTAATCACCTGGAGCCAAATTAACAAAAACAGTATTTTTTCCCCCACTTTTTACTTCTCTCTTGAAATGTTCTTCACCAGCTACAAGGCCAACAACAGCCAGTCTGAAACAGCAAACCAATTAAATAAAAAGTAGTATGAGTCAGGAAATAGAGGGTCAATGTTAAAACAGAGATAAGAGCAAAATATAATAAGTCTCCATTCACCAGAGGACACCATAAACTTATTTTATTGTCCACCTGGTGGTATACTTTCTTAGAGAGGGCATTCGTAAAACTTTGGTGATAGACCTGTCATGAATTTAGTATTGCTACCAATTTCTCTCTCTCTCTTTTGTTTTTTTCCAATTTCTCTTTTGATAAAAAGTTAAAGAACCAAAATAAAATGTTGGTTGGTGCCTCTTTAGAAAACTCAGAAGTCAAATAAGTTTTGGTTGAAATCAGTGGTGCGGTTTAACCTGTCCACAAGTAATAGTGAGCTTTAAATAAATCATTTTAAGTATTTATTATCTGTGTCACAGGTCATGTTTTGCAAAAGATATTCATTCATATATATCCATTACCTTGTTTGACCCTAAAATCTCAGAAATCAGCTAATGGCTAACATAATATCATGGAGAGAAAAAATAAGTTGATAAACTCTTTAGCTGTTTATGTTGCTTCCACAGAGACATTCCATTCTTATAATTACAAGAATGCAATTTAGCAGGAACATATTCTGGAATTATTTCATTTATAAGTCCCCTCTGGTTCAGAATAGCCAAAGAGGTTCTGGAAAAGCTCAACCTTCTCTTTTTTTAATCCACCACAATGAGAGGAACAAAGAATTAAAAATACGTTGATTCTATTGCTAGGGAAAGTTAATTCCTACCTCTCTTCCTCTGAGATACGTATTTCATTTACATTTCATTATACACACAGTTCAGGGCCCTCTCTCAGTGTTACAACTGGGGTTCCCTACCTAAGGGATTAAAAACATCAAAGAAGAGTCATAAAGCTGGGGGAAAGCTGGGGATATTTGAGTTCATCCTTTCCTACCTATTTGAAGAGAGAAATGTAAAAGATAGTTGGAAAAGAGAGAACATGTTAACCGCATAGTCTTTGGCCACTGGCTAGGCAAACCCAGGTGTACTGAATGCTGCGGTGTGCTCCCCACAGCCCCCTTCTGGACTGAGGCACACCCTCCCCCACCTGCTGGGGGACCCCCTATGGAAGACTCTCACTTGAGATCCTCCTCAAGCATTGCAGAGGTCAAAGGGAGCTACCTCACCCAAGGTCAAACTTCCTCCCCAGTGGAGGGGCTGGTAGCCCCATACAATGACAGATTCATGCAAGGGTTTAATTAGTGGCTCCTTCCCCTTGCCTCAAGGCAGGGAGACTCTGAAGCTCTATTTCAGCTCTAAAGCTCCTCACAGAATCCAGGATAGACTGAGGCATCTGTTGTGACTGCATCACAGTTCAACTTTTCCCTTTGCCCAACACTGTATCTCTCACTCCTCACAGGAGATGTTCCCCAAGAAAGAATCCACTGCTGGAAGAACTTGACCTATAACATCAGAGTATAACCATTCATGAGTCTGAGTGAAATGCTGAATTGCTTTATTCTAAAATAGGTAATTGCCTACAGATCTATAGAGAGGCACAAGATTGAGCCTGTCTCTCAAAAATTACCTGTGACTAATATTTCTGCTTTTAAAATTAGTATAAGTTCTGAAATATTTTACTTGTCTCAATCTGTATATGCTCAGCAGTAAGAATACTATTGGCAAATAGTGTTAAATCAAAACTGGCAAACATAACATGTTTCATCTGTAAAGCAGACTAAAATATGCTCCCTGAGAAAATAGCTATTTCATTCTTTCATTTTTATTAGAACGTATTACATTTAGGACATCAATTTCTGTTTATTTCCTTTATTTTAAAATTATCCTGAACATAATTAACTTCAAAATATATAATGAATTTGTAGACAGGACTATAGGTAAAAAAGAGTTGTTTCGTTGTTACCATTTACCGACAATGTTGCTTCACTCATCGGAATGTCACACTTCTGGAAATATTGCTGTTATCAATTTGAGGAAAGCATTTTGAAGCTTCCATAGAGTAGTAACAGAAAAAATACAAATTCATGCCCTTTGTATGTGAAACTCGGCCTACATCTAGTACTATGTATTTCAAACCCTATGCAGTTTTAATTTACGCAGGTTTTTAAAATTAAACCTTAATAAATTATTCAGATTTCAGAGCAGTTAATATCTCTCTATACCAAATTTCTTCTATGCCATTAAAGTTAAACTAAAAAAAAGTCATTAAGTAGAGATTAGTTATTATAGCTATATTGAGTAAGGTATTGAATAATGAAGGGAAATAAGGTAAATACGATGAAGTAAGTGATCTAAACTCATGAAACTCCTCTCTGTCCCTTTTTGAAGTTTGGTTTTGTTAGTTTATATTCATATTTAGAATTCTGAATTGAACTATAGAGCAAACATATTAAATATTACTTTGGTTTTTTCACAAGACAGCTGTGTATTCACAAAAGCGTGAATTTGTGAATTTGAAAAAAATACCGGAATAACCTATTTGTTCATGAATATTTGTTAATACTATCTGAGAAAATAAGACACATTCACTTCAGAAGTTTGCATTTTTGAAATGCAAATCTAATTAAAATGTAAATTTGGAAATGTTTGTTTTAATAATTTATACAGATAAATAGGAATTCTAAACCAGTGATTGTCAGTTGAAGCTACTGTATTAGAGATAATGTATATAAAGTGCCTAGCAGAGTGTCTGGCCAGTTGATGCTAAGTGAGGAACGGTTTTTGTTTTAATGAATTCAGTAAATTCCAAAGGAGCTGTTCAGGTTGGTCCAGACACAAATCCGGGCTCCCTGAAAGAGGTCAATCAAGATAATTTTAAAAGCACCTGCCTATTCTTCACTTTTATTTTGACCCCTGCAGAAGGAGAGACTTCACAATAAGAGGCTACTTTGTAAGTCAATATTTTGAAATATTCCTTGAGAGTGGAGTAGTATTCTTTCCATAATACAACATTTTAACCTTGAACTTCTGCACTTGATCCATTCAGGTTTCATCAAATAGTCGCAGATGTCCTATCTGACAGCTTAACCAACTACCTAATCATTCATTTCCCCAAATGACAAAACTAACATTCAAAATGATCAAGGGTTGCTGCTGTTCAGTATTCATGACAGTGTATGCTTTAAAACTGTGAATCATTGAAAAACAATATACATAATACATATTTATTGTTAAAATATATTATCATTACATATTTTATATATATATATATATATATATATATATATATATATATATACATTTACAGAAAGCAGAAGAAATCCCTGATTTCCTGATAGGAGAAATAATTTCTATCATATCTTTTTTTTCACCATCAATTTAATTATATATATGTATATATTTGCTTATCTATACTGAAATACATACATATGTTTCGATAGTGTCAACAGTAAGCCATAGTTAAACTGTTAAACTGCTCAGAATATTTATACTTATTAGGAGAACATCAAGAACATTTTATGTAACATCAAGTCCTAAGTAGTTACTTGCAAAGCAACTAATTTGATAGACGTGGAACATTATTCACATCCAATCCCAACTATTTCGGTTAGAATTTGCCATGTGCACTGGGGGAGGGAGGGGCATGATGGGATTTCTGGAGTCTATGTGATAGAGGACATAAAAGAATTAGATCTGATAGTATGAATAAGAAATAGAAAAGAAATGATGGATTTGGGGCATAAAGGCAAAACTTGATTTGACACAAACAAAACAATGGGCATGGGATGCTGTTGGTGAAATTGGCCAGCCAGGGTGGATGGGAGCAAATGTTGAGAAAAAAGCTAAACTTTATAAATCTATTGAGTAATTGGTATGAACTAGGCCCTGTTTTACCCTTAATTCCTTTAAAATGCACAAAAATTCTGTCAGGTATCTATTATATTACCCAACTTACAAACTCAAAAGCCAAAGCTATTACCTAAATTACATCTCACCTCAAATTACACAGGTAAAAAAATGGCATTCGATGTAAACCTGAGTAACCTTAACAAGTTTCAACACACTGATGCCAAGGGCATTTACATTAAATCAGCAAAAACAAACAAAATGACAACAAAAAAGAACACTCTAAGAAGTCGGTTTTGTCATACAAGGCAAGCCAGCTCCCTTGAAGCCAGAATGGAATGCACTAAATCAGAAATCTTGTGAGAAAATTTTATCACTGCTCAAAAAAAAAAAGAAAAAGAAAAGAAAAAGGAATAGACACATTCCTTGTACAGAAGATAAAGGAATATTCAGTATTTATTACCAATATTTACCTGCTTGGGAAGATGCTGGTTCTGCCCTATATTTTAGAATGTATCCAGAAAGACATGAATATCATATCAAATGTTTGAAAAGTCCTCTGGTTTACATTCTTTAACATCTACTTGCCAAATAAGAAAAGCAAACAGGTATTTGTGGTATTCCCTTGTGCAGCTGTCTCTAAAAACTCAAGGTTAGGGATTACAATGGGCAGTTTGTCGTTGAGATTATTTTTTATTCCTTAGCTAGGAGAACTGTATGTTTATCCTGTTTCCTTCAACCTCAAGTGATCCAAACTCCCATTCAGTTCCTATCTTTGTTTAAATGTTGTTCCCAACTGAAAGATACAACTAGAAACAAATTTTGAGATAAAATTTGAATTGACTGTGACTTGGTCACAATTTTTCTTTTATTGCTTTCGGTTTTCCTCTGTTTTAGATTGTTGATTCACTTACTAAGGTTTGGAAAATGGATCCAGCACCTTCTACCTGACATGAAGGTCCTCACTGGCCTAAAGTGACCAGCACTTGGCACGTTATTTCAAATATTAAAGCAGGGTCTGGTCCACAGGGGCAGTTGCCAGCAGTAAGCCACACAGGGTGGTGACTGCTGTCTCATCCATCCTGTCCTTGACCACAGAGAGGAATGAGGTGAGAATGGGAGTGAGTCAGGGCAACTGGAACACTGATCTGGAAACAGTGACACAGAAACGTTTGCCAAGTCAACTGTCTGACTCATACTTTACCCATGAAAGAAAGCCCATGTGAGGGATCCACTTGCCCTTGTTTAAATTCTTTATTTATTCATTTTAAGTTGTAGTATTTAAATATTCCAGTAAATCCAATGGAATATTACTCAGCCTTAAAAAAAGGATGAAATAATCCTTTTCATTTGCAGTTACATAGATGGACCTAAGCGATTATCATACTAAGTAAGCCAGAGAAAGACAAATACCATATGATATCACCTATATGTGGAATCTAAAATATGACACAAATTAACATATGTACAAAATAGAAACAGACTCACCGACATAGAGAACAGACTTGCGGTTGACAAATGGGAGGGGGGCAAGGGAGGGATGGAGTGGGAGTTTGGGATGCAAACTATTATATATAGAATGGATAAACAACAAGGTCCTGTTTTATAGCAACTATATTCAATATCCTGTGATAAACCCTAATGGAAAGGAATATGAAAAAAACATAAACAAACAAACAAACAATAAATAATGCAATAAATCACTTGAAAGCTCATTTCGGAAGGAAGCTATAAAAAAGGACTAACTAATGTTTTCTCTGTTAGTTATTGAATACTGGGACCAAAATCAAAATACTGCTATTATCTAGTTGCCAATATCCTGAGTCAAGTCTTCACTAGAAGAAAAGTAGAATCTTTCACTTATTTACCCAATTTTCATGACAATTTCTGGTGCCTGGGAGATTCTGTCAAGAGTACCAGAGTAAGGAGTTTTAGACATTTAATCCTATATATCCCTCTGCACTTCAGCCCCTCTGTCAAACACTGCATAAGTCAGGACAAGGACCTCCTCACAGGCGATCAAAAGATTTTGCCTGGAAACTTCCTCTAATGTCTGCACCAGTAAGCATAAAAATGTAAAATTTTCCTCAAGAGGAATTTCCCAAGATTTCATTCCACAAAATCACTTGTAACTAATAAAAAACAGTGCTCTGGTGCTGAGCTGTCCCATGTGGTAGGCTTTAGCCATGTGCGGTTATTTTAAATTGGAATTAAGTAAAATTAAACATTCAGTTTCTCAGTCACACCAACCACATTTCAAGGGCTTGACAGCCATGTGTGGACAAAGGCTACTTTGCTGTATACTGCAGTTAAAAAAAAAAAAATTTCCATCACTATAGAAGGTTCTATTAGACTTTGAGGCTTCAATGCAAAACCAACGATCTCCAGTGAGGAGTAATTTGCAGATAAGGTGCCTGATACAGTCTGTTCTAGAATGCACTGCCGATAGAAGATAAGTCTTGCTTTCTCCTGGGTCCATCTCCTTTTGGGGTTGAGGAGGAGGGCTTTCCCAGAGCCAAACATAGCCACTGTCAGAAGGCAGACCCTGCTGGGATTGTGCCAGAAAGAATTAATTCCTTCTCAAGGAATTCTCCATTCCTTGAGAGGACAATGGCCAGTCTATGAATCTTCACATGTGATCAATGATGATAATCCTCAAAGGGCAACCTAATTTTAAAAATTTGATGCTGAAATCAATATTGAGTAAGGAGTGCTTTGGATAAAAAGATACCAGGGCTTCCCTGGTGGCACAGTAGTTGAGAGTCCGCCTGCCGATGCAGGGGATGCGGGTTCGTGCCCCGGTCCAGGAAGATCCCACATGCCACGGAGTGGCTGGGCCCGTGAGCCATGGCTGCTGAGCCTGTGCGTCCAGAGTCTGTGCTCCGCAACAGGAGATGCCACAGCAGTGAGAGGCCCGCGAACCACAAAAAAAAAAAAATGATACCATATCTTCAAACCAAAGATGGAAAAAGGGCCAGACCTGGGGCAAACGGATGTTTATTAATATCTGATAATTCTTGAGAGTGCTACCACAAAGATATTATTTCACCAAAGTGTGTCACAATCTAGTCTCACTAAAAAAACAAGTGTTCAAGGCCAGCTAATGTAGGCAGTTAAACCTGCCTAGCTATATCTGAATTACCCTGAGGGGTAATTCTGTTCATAATATCCAGGCGTTAGGCATCTCACTATTAAAAGAGAAAAAAAAAAAGATGCTGTCATCTTGTGATATGGTCTTGTTTTTTCCATGATCTGTGCCTTTCAGTTGGGACTTGCCCACATGAATTTCTCTATGCCAGCACATCTGGGTGTACAGTTCACTGTTCCTCCAAAGCCTGATCAATATCTTTCTTTCCCCATGTTTTTTCCACGTGATATTACTGTGATATATTCTTTGCTTCCTCTCCAAGCACTCGCCAATCTGTGTAGACCTTCAATGTGACCCAAGGCGTTAATGAAACATCTCCTGAGCTTAAATGGTTTAGTGTGGTTTTCCCAGTACCATCAAGGTGAGTTAGGCAAGCATCACACAACTTAGGGAACACCTCTGTTTATCTCCCTAAAGCGTCCTCAAGATGTAGAGGGTGAGGATGTCAGTTGAGGGAGAGAACAGCTGAGGAAGGGCAAGTCTAAGAGAAGAAGACAAGCTAAGTTTCTGACATCCTGAGGTTGAGGTGTAAGTGCGAATGTAGCCATTGGGTAAGTGGTACTAGCACTTAGAAGACAGCTCTGGGCAGACTTCATTCTGAGCAAAGAGTGGAGACTCATCAGGTAGGAACTCAAATCATGGACATGAAAAAGATTTCCTCGGGAAAGTGTGGAACAAAGAGCCCAGGGCCTAAGCCTTAATCTGGAGGCTCGTTAGCCCAGTGAAGAATACTGAGCAGGACTGGAAAAAGAACAAGACGGAGGTGGGGAGAATGATTTCCCAGAGACAAGAGGGAGAGGTTGTTTATAAGAGGAAGAAGTGGTCAGCACTGTCTAAGGCTGCCCACGGAGGCAGCAAGTAAGATGGCAACTTCTATGAGATTTAATGTCGAGAGCTTTGGTGACCTTTATGAGCTATTTAGTGGGTAACATCAAAAAGAAGTCACTTTCTCACAGGGGATTGCTTCCAGGACCCCTGGATACCAAAATCTGAGGATGCTCAGGTCCCTTATATAAAATAGCACAGTATTTGCATATAACCTACACACATCCTCCCATATACTGTAAATCATCTCTAGATTACTTATAATACCTAATACAATGTAAATGCTGTGTAAATAGTCTCCTGGGCCCAGCAAATTCAAATTTTGCTTTTTGGAACTTCCCAGAATTTTTTTTCAATATTTTCCACCTGCAGTTGGTTGAATCTGCAGACACAAAACCTGTAAATAGAGAGGGCTGAATGTATATCAAAATTAAAGCTTCCTACTCTCTGAAAGACAGTATTAAAAAAAAAAAAAGAAAGAAAGGGCAAGCTATTGACAAGAAAAATAAATAATGCAAAACATATGTCCAACAAAAAGCTTGTATTTGGAATATATAAAGAACTCTTATAGCTCAATACTGAGATATTAACTCATTTAAAAATAGGCAAAAATTTTGAACAGACATTTCACAAACAAAGAAATCAAAATGGCAAATATGAGAATGAAAACATGCTCAACATCATTGGGGAAATACAAGTTAAAACCACAAGATATTATCACCTACTAGGACAGCTAAAATTAAAAAGGAAAACAATACCAAGTGTTGGCAAGGATGCCGAACAACTGCAAATTTCATATTTGGTGGTAGAAATGCAAAATAATATAGCACTTTGGAAAACTGTGGCAATTTCTTATGAAGTTAAATATTCACTTACTATATGACCCTGCAATCCCCTAGGTATTTACACAACAAAAATAAAAATACCTGTGTCCAAAAAAAAAAAAGGTGAAGTCACTTTTTAGGAGGGTCAGGGATGGAAGAGGGGTTCAGAATGGAGTCTAGCAGGGAAAATTGCTTTGAACAACTTGGCTGGGAAGGGAAAGTAAAGTAGGACCCTATAAATGTGGGTAAATATGTTTTCAAGGTATGGAAAGGAATTGATTCAATCTAGAATATTTAGTGTAACTCACTTTTGGAAAGGCAAGTTTCCACTACCAATTAAACCTAGAAAATATGAAGCCATGGCAGCATATTAAGCATTGTAATTTGTATCTATCTCGGTTACATCCCCCTCCACATATACTCTAAACCTACATCAAAGTATAGCAAATAACGACTCATAGTCCTGGTTCAGGACACAGTTCAAGGATGACTTCCTCTGCGGGGTATCTTATAGATGTCCGGGTAGAAAGAGCACTCCCTTGGCACTCTACCCTGCACTCCTCTGTCTGCACATACATTGCTGCATTTACTTGCTCTGGGTCTGCCTCCCAACATGAGGATGTGGGGTCTTGAGGAGAATGTCTAGTGTAATCCTCCTTGACTTCTATGCATTAGGGGGTTCCTAGTACCTACTTGGTGAGTTGTTTTTCTTTTTCCTGGAATGGATGGATGGATATATAGGCAGATGAGCAAACAGATGACTGAGTGAAACTGAATCACAGCCTGCTGAGATATTGTACCCTTTCTTCTGTTGTGCCCAAACTAACAATCTTATCCACTTCAAAACCCAGTAACTTCCCTGAAGAACTAGAAAAGGGGACAATCAGAGAGTTTATTGAAGTGCGTTGCTAAAAGGTGAGGAACATTTTATCATAGATTTTTAAGCCAATGAAGCTCCGTGATTGATTTTTTTTTCTTTGAAATAATAAATAGGTGGTTCAATCAAAATTCTAATCTTTCTAGATTATAATTTTATTAACATTTTTTCTTGGCACTATATAAATTTCTTAAACATCTTTCACTTTTAGGTATGAATTTATTCTATCTTGTAAACAACTCTCCTTTCCTCCACAGGTATAAAGACAGTAACATTTCAGCTCCTGTGTGCTGGGTAATCCATGGAGTATATCTCCTTTGTGCTCTCATAGTCTTAAGGAAACGGAGCCATGGTGAAGTGAAGATAATTGTTCAAGGTCACGCAATAAGTTGTAGAGACAGGATCTGTAGCCCAACATTCTACCTCCAAAGTCTAAGCTCTTATATTTACATTTTATTCAGAGATGGCCATATTTTTTTGGATGACCTGTGGTAGAGAAGAAAATAATTCCATAAATAATAGCTGGTTTCATTTAAACTAGGCCAAAGCCAATCAAATCAATTATCTAAGATTCATTCATTTGTAAGGCACTAGATTATTTAAGAAACAATTTCCTGTTTCTTGCCTTTTTTGAGGTTTATAATCCAGTATAATGCATATTATGCACGTGTTGAGTCTACCAGATACCATAATGGTATAGACTGAATGTTCGTGTCCTCCCCACCCAAATTAATATGTTGAAACTTATAACCCCCAATGTGATGGTATTCAGAGGCGGGGGCCTTTGGGGGTGATTAGGTCATGAGGATGGAGTCTTCAAGAATGGACCTAGTGCCCTATTAAAGAGGCCCCAGAATGATCCCTTGCCCTTTCCAATACGTGAGGTGGTCATCTATGAACCAGGAAGCAGGCTCTCACCAGACACCAAATCTGCCGGCGCCTTGATCTTGGACTTCACAGCCTCCAGAAGCGTGAGAAATAAATGTCTGTTGATCATAAGCCACCCAGTCTATGGTGTTCTGTTACAGCAGCCCAAATAGACTAGGACACATGTGTTCATCCAAAGGTAACAGATCTTTATTCTACTTGAAGGAACCTGTTATTTGTTCAGTTCTCCCTTTCACTCTACATATTCCAGAAGGGCAATGTAGAAACGAAATTTATATTCATCATAATTAACCCTATTGAGCTTAATGGTAATACCTCCTAGAGCATTCACTTACTGTGAATATTTTCACTTGGTGTTTCACTGTGATTTCTTTTTTTTTTTTCATCTTTAAATTGAATTTTCTTTCAAATAGCCTTGGTACAAAATTTCTAGGGGACACCCCTGGAGTTAGCACTGGGTGACACTGAGAAATAACCATGGAAGGAAAGACTATGTCGCCATTACTATCATCAATTTAAATAAAATCTATTAATAACAAGGAAGATCACATTTTTGGTATCTTAAGAGGCCTATACTTAGCACATCCCATTTGTAGCATCCATTAACTTCTGAGATGTAGGAACTGTGAGTTCTGGTTTCTATTGCTTTGGTGAACATTCTTACAAAGGCTATAATAGCAAAAAGAAATTCTGATTTCAATTTCCTCAAGAATATCCCCTGTGGAGCTAACATGTGCTCTGTTTAGTCTAGGCCTCAATGTGATTGTTTCTTCTGGCAGGTTTTGCATAAAACAAACCTAACTTTATATTTTCTTTTAATTCTGAAACACTTGGTCCTTGGAAAAGATGTAAAATCAGTCACTAATGGAACTCTAGTAATGGTGGTATGCTGAAAATGACCGGTTTTAAAATAGAAGAGAAATAAAATGCTTCTAAGGGATTGTAAGCAAGAAGATACACATAAACATATTTTATTTTTATAAGGAGTTCTGTCATTGTCAGCACTTATTATAGCCTATGTTCTGTGCTAGATGGCTTTACATAGATATCTACGTAAACAATGAAGGTATCCTTGTTCTCATTTTACAGGTAAAGAAACGGAGGCTTAGTGAGGTCATTTTTCCAAAGATAAACTGACTTGTTAAGGGGGTAGAGCTAAGAAGAATTAGAAACCAGAGATATCTGATTCCAAAGCCCATATTCTTTGATTATATTACACCCCTCAAATACCTACCAAGTTGTGAGTCCCACCAATCTGAAAGAGGAATTGATGAAAGTGGTAATTGTCTCTGAGGAAAGGACTTAAGTTTCCACATTCAAATAGCCTGGAGTCAGCAGACAGAGGATTTACAAATGCAGGAAAAAAACAGAAATTGTTTATAGCCTCAGGAAGGAGAAAGTCATCATACCAAGGTTATAGGACCATCCCTAAAATGTAACACATGATGAAAAGGGACATCTATATTGTGTTAAATCAAAAACATCATAAAATACTGCAGTTAGTACAAGGATTAAGTGAATCTAAAATGAAGGAGAAACAAATAATCAGTGGGAGCTGTCCCTGCTGGGAGCCATGTTGATAGAGATGACTAGCATTAAAACTTAAATCTGAGACAGCCGTCTGGAGGGTCCCGGAGCTCAGAGAATACAAGGCACCAACCAGAAGGTGAAGATCAGAGGCCAAGGTACATAAGAGAACACAGGTTTTTCTGGTTGCCGTGATCAAGTTCTCACCTTCCTGTGAACTGCTGCCTAAAATATAGAGTTCTTGACTTGCCATGAGGCACATGCACATCTTGACTTGTGCTACTAATTCCCATCCATTTTACTCCACTCAGACTGAGCCAGAATTAACTGACTGATGTAGGACATCGCAGAAATTGTCTCCAATTTTTCTTTGACTGCAAATTGACTAGAAGCTCATTCTCTTAGTATTCCTTAGAATTGGAGTGTCCAGAATAGTACAGGCCTAAATAAGTTTCTAAGAGAAAAATTTAATTTAGAAATAAGAGTAAAATATTCCAGTAATTAAATTGTACACTGCTGGTACATAGTGGACCATATAGACTGAATTATTCAAATAGCTCTAATTTCAAATAATAATGATAACTACTAAAACAATAATAACAATCACTATCAATTTTTGAGCACTTCATATATATATATATATATGATTTTAATTTTCACAATTGTATTAGTTCTTAATAATTTAGTTTAATGGTGGAAACTGAAGCTGTAGAAGATTAAGTACTTTATAGCAGCAGATTCAAAGTAGGGATGCAAACAAAGGTTGACTGATTTCAATACTCCTGCTGTTTGTAAAACTTCATATTCCATCCATTGTCCCTATAAGCCAAGGATAGAAAGCCATGATATTGCTTTCCTTTGTAGTACTCAGGGCCTATTTTAGCAATCAACCATATTTGTAGTTGGTCTCAAAATCCTTGTATAACACACCATACCAGTGGTATCTAATCCAGTTCATCAGAGTTCGCTATCCCCAACATACAAACTCAAAATAATTTAAACATGGTACCATTAGGGCATCCTAAACTCCACCTTTATGCTCATCAATCAGGTTAGAAGATGTATGGAAATCCTTTGTCAAAAATGGGAGGTGGATAGTGAAATAATCCTCCTGGCTTCTTTATACCAAGTCATTGGGAAAACTGCTCTGTCTTCTTTTGCTTGAAATCTGGTGAGAGGACTTTTCTGCCAAAGCTTGCCCAGATTGTGAGGACACTTGGAGAATTGCACTTGCTCCTCAGTAAGTAGGAGACCTCCATTCCTTAGCTTTCTGAATCAGTGAGTGTTGACACAGTTAACGTATTTTGTGAGATCCCCTCATGACTCTTATGTGATGACCCTGGCATGACTGACCATCTTGAGAACATACAGCCCCCTTATCGGCATTCTTCCTCATAGATCTGTCTTAGAGAGTAAAAGCCTGAGGACTGACCTGACCCATGTAAACCCAAAAAGTCCAGTGGAAAACAGCTGACCTTAAAACGAAACCTGAGAAGGGGCTCTGATCAGAGGTACAAAGAATTCGAGTCAGTCCTTTCAAACTCATGGGCTAGTTTGCCTTACATTGTAAAGATCACTGTTGTGCTTTTGAAAGGACGTTAATCCCAAAGGAGGAACAAAACAGAATGAGTCAAATTGCTTTCAGCAGGAAAATCTGCTGAGAGAGAAGAGAAAGTCTATAAGGAGCGACTTTTCTGAAATTGACCCTGCATTTTCCTGAATGATTCTTATCTGTCCTGACTTTTCGAAAGTCATTACGCCTTCCAAGAGCTCACTATTCGCCTCCATGTCATCAATGTCATTATGACCTTGTCTTGCCTA
Source organism: Monodon monoceros (assembly GCF_005190385.1). Taxonomy (NCBI): domain Eukaryota; kingdom Metazoa; phylum Chordata; class Mammalia; order Artiodactyla; family Monodontidae; genus Monodon; species Monodon monoceros. The sequence goes on from NW_021703767.1 coordinate 138,081,471, forward strand.
CTCATACTATTTAGCGGCATCCTCATATACCTAAGCTAAGGAAAATGCTTTTAACATTTTTACGTTTGTGCTACTTCTTTAACTCCTCCCTGTCTTTCAAGGTTTAGCGGAAATGTCCCTTCTCCCAGTTCCCTACCCGCCCCGGTCCATTCAGCACCATAATCAATTTTCTCTTTTGCAAACTTCCACAGAGTGTTTTAAGTGGTGATGACCACAACAGTTTCTGTTATCAGAAACCTGAATCCAAATTCCAACATTTTCATGTTCTAAGGAAATTCACACCTTTTTAGTTTCTTTTTCTGTAAATTAAGGAAAATAACACCCAAATTACAGGATTTCTGTAAGGATTACTTGGAGAAATATTTAACAGAGGACATACTAAATTATAGTAACTATTCTTATTGCCTTTTTTATTATTTTATTTAAATGATAGGAAATAAATTGATATGTGATATTTTCTTAAATTTGATTTTATTAAAGTCATTATTATTTAAATCATTAATCATTATATCTCTCATGGGTCTTACCTTTTGTTTAGTAATAAAGTTATTTGGTTCAGGCTTAAAAGTTTTTGAAGGGGAATATCCATGTCTGTATTACCTTAATTTTTTTTTTCATGATGGCTAACAAAGGAACTCAAGTGTTCTTTTTCTCTTTTTATTGAAGTATAGTTGATTTACTATGTTGTGTTAATTTCTGCTGTACAGCAAAGTGATTCAGTTATACATACATATATATATATTCTTTTTTTTTAATATTCTTTTCCACGGCACTCAAGTGTTCTTGAGTGAATGAATGAATGAATGAATGGGTAAAAAAGACATTGTTTCTCTGAAGACTAATCAAAACAGAATAAATGGAAATGGCAAACTATAATTTCATTAACACTATTGGTTGAGTCCTGTTAAGAACGTGAAATATTCATTGCTGCCCATTTTCAATGCATGAGCATTGTGATGGTAGGGAAAGGAAACAATATTTAAAAGAGAGAGAAAGATAAAAAGGAAGGAAATAAGGAAGGAATGGTGCGGGGGGCAATAATCTAGGGAAATAGTCATATCCAAATCAGATATGCACATGATTCACTTGACCTAGACAAAACTGTTACTGAAACAGCCTCTAAACAACAGGGAAATGGCCCCCAAAAGATATCCTACTTGGAAATACTTACTCTTAAAAGAGCTCATGGTAACTCACAGAAGCATTTCTAGCTTTTCAATCGGAAAATAACCAATCAAGTACATGATATTATCTGACAAAGTATCATATGGAACAGAGACTAGCTCAGTGTCTAATTCATAGCGGATATACGAAACATAATAGCTGACTCAGAATCTGTGATGGAAACGTTTATTATTATTTTTGGTCAGTGGGAAAATGGACACACTAATTCACATTCGTCCATTTTTCCTTGTTCTTAATTACTCACTTGTTCACAGCCACCTCTTCTCTTTTACTGCTCCTCCCTCTCAGATTTACTTCTTCGCTCATTCATTCTCTCTCACAAGCATTCATCAAGTATTTATTGGTTGCTCACTCTCTTGAATGCACTGGGTAAGTTTCAATAAAAGTAAATATGATCCCAAGCCCTTTAAATAAGCATAAGTACAAAAGCAACAGCAAGGGAGTAAGCAAAACATTGTTTTCCATTCCTATTCTCTTCAGCATCCCCTTTGGAATAATGGCTTTCTCTTGTTGAACGAAATGAAATCTTTTTCTGAACCATGCAGTAAAAACGAATGCAATTTGTTAATATTAGCATATGTTAACAAAAGCAAATGAGCTTCTAACTGGACATTGGCTGGCCTCAATTTGGTCTTTCCTCCAGATTTTCACATACTTTGAAACCCACTTCCTTTCATAAAGAGACATATGTGATGTTTAATTAACAGTATCAGATAAGATGACTGACTTTTTTGTCAAAATGTGATACGTTCTGTCATTCGCACGGACTAGAATCAAGCCCACTCAATTTTATGAGTGGATTTCTCGTCCATTTGCTCCGTTTTTACCCACTATTTCAGGCAGACAAAGTTTAAGACAGCATATTGACACTGGGGACTACTTGATAATAATTGTTTATGGCAGTCTTGCCTGTAGCTGAAGAATTCAATTAGTCCAGCCAAAATTTTAGTTGGATCTTTTTTTCAAATATCTCTAGCCAAATCATGAGTGCTATACAGTTCTACACAAAAATATCCTTTCTTCTCTCTCCATATACACCAGCTCATAAGCTTACATTCCCTCTTCCTCACAGACAGCCAGTTTCTATTTTTGTTTTTAATTTTGTCTTCCATTTTCAATTGCACTTGGTTACATTTTTGTTTAGCTAGTCTGGGTTGGGTCTCAACTGACTGATAAATTCTATGCTTATAGATATGAGCATAGTAACATTGTTTGCAAAGAACTCAGACTCTCCCATCACATTTCAGAGTATTATACTGTTATGAAATAGCTGAAGTTCTTCCCTGATAGCATAGAAGAATATGGTAAGGTAAATCTCCTCACAAAGCATGTTATTTTTATATTAAGTAAGTCATATGTTCAGAAATCTCATGTGAATATATTCTATGAGTAAAACATTTTTGGCACATGGCATGCAAATTTGATTGGCGTGGAGCAAATTATGTTATTCATTATGTTTCTGGAAAGGTAAAGGTTGCACAACTGGTAAATTAAAAGTGATTATTGTGGTAATAAGATATTTCAAATAAGCAGGCTTTAATCTGCTCAAGGAAATAGCAGGGCATACCTCAAGGGGCGAGCTTAGGAAAACTGGCTCTCCCTCAAAGAAGTCCATAATGCCAAGAGCACAGAGGTACATCACAGATAAACTGGGTAGAAAGGAAACCCAAGGGGATAGAACAAAAACTCTGCATGTATTTGGAAGACACACACAAAAATATGTTTTCTGGAAGAATGCAGACTAAGAATGTCAAAACTTGAAACAAAGCAACCAAACAAAAAACAATCATGTATATTATTAGCGTCACAAATCAGAAAATATCAAGACTAAATCAAACTTAATGTGATTAAAGGAAAGAAAGAGAAAGCAGAGACTTCACTGATGATTGATAGAGTTTCTAAAACAGAAATGAGAAAAGGATTATAAAATTAGAGTTGCATACTTGGAGTATGTTGAACCAATTGGTTGACCAATTAAAAATATCAGATGCCAGTGAAAACCTCCATTAAGCCAAATGTTCGACATCATCAAGTCTGGGCTCAGAAAATAAGAATTAAATGCATTAAAGTCTGATTGTTGGACCGATTTTGGAGAGAAAGGGATGTAAAGTAAGGGATGCAGGCCACATTTAATGAACTTCAAGCAAAAGTAAGGGCAGAAGATATACAATTACACAGAACTCTTAACAGAATAAAGAGCTGAAACCTGGACTTTTGGAGGGTTTGTTTAATTGTTGTTTCATTTTAATAGAAGCCAGAAAGAGTAGCTACGTATGTTCAGAGTCTAATAACTTCTAGAAGATATACACAGCCTGTAAATATCCAAAGTAGAGAAACAGACATGATTAAAGGGCAGGCAAATAGTAAAAGGTAAGGGATGGGGAAAACAAAAGGTATTGGTGATGTTTGCCTGAAGGGAAGAGACTCAGTGTGACTTAAGAGCCTTCAACTATTTGAAAAGTAATATAAGAAGGATGGTGAACAGATGTTCTCCATTTTCACCTAAGACATAAAAAGCAGACAGAGGACTAAAAGTGCAGAGAAGGATAAAAGAGTTATTTTAGTTGCAATCATGTCTGGAGGAAATGCCACACTTTCAGGCCCTCTAATAGGAATGACTGTTAAGGGTTAACCTTTTTTAGAAGAAGGAGTCCCTAAATCTCATGAAATTTTGTGAATTCCTATGGGAAGATGTACAAAATCAGAACAAGTTAGAACTGGATGGGACTTAAGCAATCAAGTCATCTACTTCCTGAGCAGGGGTAGGCAAACTTTTTTAAGGAAAGGGTCACAGAATAAATATTTCAGGCTTCGTGGGGCATATGGTCTGAACTGCAATTCCACCACTGTAGTGTGAAAGCAGCCACAGGCAATATGTAAACAAAGGGGCATGACTATGTTTTAATAATTACTAAAACAGTCAGCAAGCCAGATTTAGCTGTCTGGCACCAGCTCTTTCCTAACCCTGGTCGGAAATGTTGGTTCTCAAACTTTAGTGAGCACCAGAAATACCTAGAGGACTTGTTAAACACTGACTGCTGAGGCCTACTTCCACCTACAGTTTCTGACTGAGTTTTGACCAAGGCCTGCTCATTTGCATTTCTTACTAATTGCCAGGTAACACTGATGCTGTTGGTCCAGAGACCACACATGGAGAACCCAGAGGCCAGAGCACAGAAATGAGAAGCCTAAGGGTCAGGTAAGCAGAATTCTAAGATGGTCCCTAAGATTTCCCTCCTCCCCGTTTACATACCAGGTATCATCCCCAAGACTGTGAATTTGGTGGTTATTACTCCTGTGATTAGATTATGCTATGTGATAATGACCTCAAAATTGGGAGATTATTAAAATGGACCTGAGGTAATCACATGTGGGCTTTAAAAGCAAAGAACATTCTCCAGCTGGTCACAAAAGCAACAAAAGGATTCAGTGTGCTGTTGGAGGCCAGGTGTTGAGGAGCTAAGAGCAACCCCAGGCTGACAGTGACAAGGAAGTTGGGACGGCAGTCCTACAACCACAGGACTGAATTCTGCTAACAAGGATGAGCTTGGAAACAGATTTTTTTCCTCCAGAGTCTCCAGATGAGAACTCAGTCCAGCCAACATCTTGATTTCAGCCTTATGATGCCCTGAGCAAAGGACACGGCCATATCAGTGCTGGACTTCAGACCAACAGAACTGTGAACTAATATATGTGGGCTAATGAAATACATACATGTTTTCAGCCCCCTAGTTTCTGGTAAATGTATTATACAGTAATAGAAATCTACCACTGTGTGTGGTGTGTGTCCCGCCCTAGACCTAAACCTCCCCAGTCGAACAGGAGGTATCCACTGGCCGACATCATTAATTTCCACAACCCCCCAGTGCTCTGCCTACCCGCTGCCCCCTCCACATGCATGCATGTGTTTCGGAAGCATCTCTCTCTGGATTAAAACATTCTCTGAGTTCTCACCCTCCTCTTCTGGTCAGGGGTACAAAGAAACTGAGGTAAGAAGTAGCTTCAATGTTTGGCAAGCATAGTCATACTAAACCTAAAAATAGTTAATAGTTTCTTCTTTCCAAGGAGCTTTACATTCTTTAGTATCTAATTTGAGCCAACCCCAAATATTTCAATGGCAGAGCCCCTTTAAGATTCTTTAATAAGCCCCAAGTTCATAAAAAGTTCAAAAATACCCTCAACAGTTATAAAATATTATAAAATCCTATTAATTTAAAAGCATTACATTTTCTGACATTTAAAAAGTTTCTGACATGGCATATCCACGGTTTGATTTTTCTAATGTTCTTATAAAGGTCATGTTTATGGTATAATAAACACACATTTGCAAGAGTTATTAATCAGAGCAAAGCTAGGTCGCAAACAGATTTCCAAAGAATTTCCTCTTTTTTGTTCTGAACATCTTAGCTACTTAAGTCTGTCACATTTTTCAAGAGCCTACTTGGAAAAAAAACTAACGATTAATTTCGTTTAAAGGGATGTCTTCATTTTAAACGAAGGGGGAGTACAGCTTAGGAAATAAATGACAGAGATGCATTCTGCTAGTTCAGCAAAGTTGCCTGGCAATTTGGAAAATTCTAATTTTTAAGCTCATGCTTTAGAGCAGGTACCTTGCCAGTTAGCAAGGAAACTGATGGGGTCTAAAAGCTTCGCAAAGAATTCAGTGGATATTGGCAATAAGTTTTTTAATGTGTTTATGATGGAAGGGACATCTCCTATTAATGCTAAGAAATACTGCAAAATAAAAAGGTGTTAAACTTTATTTTCTTACACAATTACCTTTCCGTTTTTTCTTAGCAAGAGAGATATTAGATAGTTCCCTTCTTGTTGAGTGTTAAAAATAAAATAGACTTATTGGGCTTCCCTGGTGGCGCAGTGGTTGAGAGTCCACCTGCCGATGCAGGGGACACGGGTTTGTGCCCCGGTCCGGGAAGATCCCACATGCCGCAGAACGGCTGGGCCTGTAAACCATGGCCGCTAAGCCTGCGCGTCTGGAGCCCGTGCTCCGCATCGGGAGAGGCCACAACAGTGAGAGGCCCGCGTACCGCAAAAAATAATAATAATAATAAAATAAAATAGACTTCTTTTGTTTTAATATTCAAGAAATGCTAAGGAGAGAAGTGTCACTGAAGATTTTGTGCCTACTGGCTATTTGGAAACATTATTTGCCTTGGTAACAAGAATTCAACCCACTCTTGAAATCTAAGCACACTTTCAAAATATTTAAGCTTAACAAAAAGAAACAAACACACAATACAGCATAGCCTAGCAGTTCATAAAAGACGACAGAAGTGGCAGACAGCATCCGATCTTCAAATTTCTGTATCTTTCAGTTTTTCCAGCTGAATTTCTCTAACCTTGTGTGTGATGAACTTTACAAACCCAACAGACGAGCTGGCACATGCAATTTTGCTCCAACAAGAGGACGTATTGGCTCCAAAGAGCTGTTTCACCTGATGTTTAAACCAAACATCCCAGCCAGATTTCAAGGGCTCCAAATAGCACAGCTCAGAAGAAGACCCAGTAGAAACACATTAAACGATGAAATTGGTCATTGGCATCACCGAATTACTAATGACACAAGATTTCTGGAAAAGCATGAAAACAACACATCTTGCCTCTCTTAATTTAGAAAATGAAGTGCTAAAGGTACAAATGATCAGCCACCCTGAGGTTCTGGCCAAGGGACCAGTAAAGCAATAAGCCAAGCATGGCAGCAAGACAGGTGGATTCCTGGGGCAGTAGTTCCTCGACTGAGACAATCAGAGCAGGGAGAATGGGTCAACCAAGAAAGGAGAAAGAGGACAACTGTGAAAACTGGCAGGCGGGCGCCCTGGCTGGCACAGATGTACAGCTTGGGTTTCCACGCGGATAAAGGACAAAAAGGCAAATCGACACACTCTTGCCTTTCCTGTGATCCACATAAGAATAATTAAAGATAAATAATACAGAAAAAGGAAATGGAAACACAAGGAAAATGAAGAAAGTAACTTTTCTTTAAACGCCAAGAAATTTGGTAGTGGTAAATATTATGTGCAGAAACGTGTACTCAGTTTGTAATAGTTTATTTCAAAGTCTCTTCAGTAATGTAACACCAAATTATTGTTGTGTCTGGCTTTTAAGGTTGCTGTAATTATTTTTGGCAAGTGCAGATTATACATTGGTATAAAGAGATTGAAATAGTGCACTTTGAAATTACGTATGGTTTCTAGCCATGTAATTGTAAAACTCAGGATTGGGACACGCTATGAGAAACTATGAAAATCATCAGTATATACCAACTAGCACCTACCGTATGGCACAGGGAACTCTGCTCAATATTCTGTAATAACTTAAATTGTGGGCTTCCCTGGTGGTCCAGTGGTTAAGACTCCACGCTCCCAATACAGCAGGCCCAGGTTTGATCCCTGGTCAGGGAACTAGATCCCACATGCCACAACTAAAGAGCCTGTATGCCGCAACTAAAGATCCTGCATACAGCAACAAAGATCCCATGTGCTGCAACTAAGACCCAGTGCAGCCAAATAAATAAATAAATATTTAACAAAATAACCTAAATGGGAAAAGAGTTTGAAAAAGAAGAGATACATGTATATGTATAACTGAATCACTTTGCTGTACACCTGAAACTAACACAACCTTGTAAATCAACCATACTCCAGTATAAAATAAAAATTAAAAAAATAAAGCATCAGTGTATAAAGCGACACTGGCTAAATGCAATATGATGTGACCTCAGACATGAGTCACATGTGTAATTTTAAAGTTCCTAGCAGCCACATGAAAAAACTAAAAAGAAACAGGTGAAATTAATTTAATAATTTTATTTCATTCTTTATCCATAAAAGAGCATTTCAACATATGAGCCATCTAAAAAAATGAGCTAGTTTACACTCTTGTTTTCTCTACTAAGTCTTCATAAACGAGTGTATATTTTAAACTCATAGCACATCTCAATTTAGCCTAGCCAGTGTTAAGTCTTCAATACCTACACGGGGCCAGTGACCATGTTTGGCAGCCTGGGCACAGAAGTTAAGAAATCAAGGCTTTGGTGTCAGACTCTGAACTTCCACCCTATCCCCACCATTAACTAGCTGTGACCTAGGCAGCACGATTAGTATTTCTTAACCGAAAATGGGAAAAGTAATAATACTACCATTAGAGTTACTCTGTTGATTAAATAATTCCTATAAAAATAAAGTAAATACTGACTTGACACTTACCTGAACATTTAATAGTTTTTAGTTTTAATAATAATGTTTTAATATAACACTGGAATTACTTATAGTCTCAAGATGTGAGAGCCATAAAACACTTCTGATCGATAACTGTGGGATTCTGCCTTTGGCATTTTGGTCATCCCTTGTGGAAAATTAAATGTGGCCACTAATACTTTGCTGGTCCTCCCATCATGAAGAGTAGACTGTTGTCTTGCCCCATGAGTTACTGATGGCCTGATGGTCTGCTTTCCCAATAGAACATGGCAGAAGTGATGCCACGTGCATTCCAGGGTCTGGGCCTCAAGAGGCCTTCCTCTCTTGCCCCTTGCTCTCTGGTAAGCTTGTCCAGAGACCAGTAGGAAAGGAAGTGGGTCTAGTCCAATGAAGAAAGAGGTGCCATAAAGAGGAGAACCAGGGTCCACAGTCAACAATCAGTACCAACCTCCAGAAAAGTCATCTTGGACTTTCCAGCCCAGGAGACTCTCCAGATAAAGGCTGCTAGATGAAAAACAAAACAAACAGAGGTGGGACGTCCCTGGTGGCGCAGTGGTTGAGAATCCACCTGCTAATGCAGGGGACACAGGTTCGAGCCCTGGTCCAGGAAGATCCCACGTGCCACGGAGCAAATGAGCCTGTGTTCTAGAGCCCATGAGCCACAACTACTGAGCCCATGAGCCACAACTACTGAAGCCCGCATGCCTAGAGCCCATGCTCCTCAACAAGAGAAGCCACCACAATGAGAAGCCTGCACACCACAACAAAGAGTAGCCCCTGCTCGCCACAACTAAAGAAAGCCCCCGCGCAGCAACGAAGACCCAACACAGCCAAAAATAAGTAAATAAATAAATAAATAAATGTATTTTTAAAAAAACCAAGCAGAGGCGGTACCCAAACACAAAGTATCATGAGACATACTGTTATTGTTGTGGCCAGTTAGTTTTGGAGTTTGTCATGCAGCAACAGATAACAAAACCATCATGACAAAACTATTATAACTATGACCTGTGATATGTTTTTTTGAATAAAGCAAAAGTTACTTTTACATTCACAGGAATTCAACACAAAAAGGCAAAACAATGGTTCATCAATGATGATCATGCACAATTTTGATTTGTTCCCGTTAAGAAATAGATAAATAGCTTAATGAAGGCTCATGTTCATTGTAAAAAAGTGAGACAACATAAATAAGCAAAGAACAAAAAAAAATTTAAAAATCTCTATAATCTCACTACCAGAAGTCACCTCTGTTATCTGGGCATCTCTACTATTTTACTCCTTTTAAAAATGTATTCTTTGAGGGGGTCAAACACATTAGTTTACAAAAAACAGAATCATTTCAAACTGCCTTTGCTCTATTGAGAATAATTGCACATTTTAGTAAATATACTTCTAAAATCTCATTTTAAATTCTGAGAATGACGTTCTTTTAGGGATATACCATAACTGATTTAACCAAGGCCTCATCACTGGGCATTTACATACATACCCGATTTTTTCCATTATAAATAAAGCTGACATAAAAGATGTTTATAATCATAAATAAGTTATTTCAAATGAAACAAGATAAAAAGGCAATCAATAAATTGGGGGGAGGAGACAAGGCATACCATGAAACACATAATGGCATAATTCATTAATTATCTTTCTATACTAAAACTTGCAAAACAAGTGTTTATCACAGCTAGACATTAATTGCATTCTTTCCAAGTCTCAGCTGATTTAAGGGTCTTTAGCAATGTCTCTTCTTCCATAGGGCATTTGTATCAATAAACTGTTTTTAAAATCCATAAATTCTGCCGTAACTATTGTCATCTTATGACATTCTAATATTCAATTAATATCCTAATATTCAATGAATAACTCTAGATATGCAACATGAAAACTAAAAACCAAGTCATGTAATTTTTAAAATGACAAAGAGAAGTTTCTCATTTCCCACTCAACAGCTTTATACTGTAACCGTATGTTTAGAAAATCAATTAAGAACATACCAAGGTATCTGAAAACAGTATGTGTACGCTATGAAGTTATTATTATATAATGTGCTTGTTTTCCCGACAACGCACTTCAGTACCCATAGAGAGATGTCCTTAGCCAAGAAGATTATTGTCTTCTTAAACTAGTAAGCTAAGAAAAGTATTCTCCATGACAATGAAAGGGAGCTTAGATGCACAAATCTTACCTACTCCCATGGCTGAGGCTGTGCAATCTCCACACGGGGAGATTTTTCGGATGTCCAAATATTTACAATCATCTGGCCTGCCTCGCATTCTTGAAGCACAAATATCCTATCACAGTTAAAGACTGAACAACTGAATCTCAAAGGAGTTATGACAAACTGACCGTGTTCTAATACCATACTATCTACAAAAGTAGAGTCCCCCAGAGAGGGACTTTGGCTGTGTTGGTCTAACTCTGTCCAGAGGACAACAGCGCCAAATTTAATGAATCACTAATATTCCTTCTCTGGAGAGATGTGTTCTGTCGTGGGGTAGCGTAAACCCCACTGAACTTACAATTCGAAAAGCAGCCATAAATATAACAGTCACGGGAAATTCAGTGTGGGCTCAACTACACATTAGTAGTTAGACACGTAGTTTAGATTCCATACGCACTGAGCTCGTATGTGTCAATCTTCGAGAACCTGCTTGCTGCTCCCTGTAGCAGTTTCTGATTAAGGGGAGGACAGTCAGGTAGCGTCAATTGATAAGAAGCTCTAACGCAGCGATCCTCATACTTGATCAGCATCACCCGGAGGGCTTAAACCCCAGAAATTTCTGGGCCCCATCACCTGGGAATTTGAATCTCTAAGAACTTCTTAGGTGATGCTGTTGCTACTGATTTGGGGACCTTAGTTTGTGAGCCACTACCCTAAGGTATCTTCCGATCACATTGGGAATGTTATAGCAGTTTATACTGGATTTGTAGGGCAGGAATAGAGATGTAGGTGTAGAGAACGGACATGTGGACACAGTGGGGAAAGGGGAGGGTGGGATAAACTGGGAGATTAGGTTTGATATAAATACCATGTGCAAAATAGCTAGTGGGAACCTGCTGTATAGCACAGGTAGCTTACTCGGTGCTCTGTGAAGACCTAGATGGGTGGGATGGGGGGGAAGGGAGGTTCAAGAGGGAGGGGATATAGGTATACATATAGCTGATTCACTTCATTGTACAGCAGAAACTGACACAACACTGTAAGGCAATTTTACTCCAATAAAATATATATATATACTGGATTCCAAATAAGACTGTTCACAGATGCAATGAAAAGTAAGTGCGCTCGAGTGATGTTTCAGACCTGGTTCCTTAGGAAATAGAGCCTAAGATAAGAGTTAGGTGTTATTGCTTTATTTGGGAGATGTCCAGCCAGGGCAGTGAGGGTGAGGAAAAGGGACATGAGGAGGGCTGAAGGACAAGCCATGTGAGGTGGTGCCTGGCCACTGCTTCATGATAAGCTGTGAAGAGACACCGCCCGTTCCACTGGGCCATGTGTGATGTCTCCTGACATGCTACTCAGAGAAACTGCACCTTGGAGGAGCCCATGAGACAGAGGGGGCAGAAAGGGAGTTTGGTTGCCTTCGTTCTCCTTTTCTCTGAGTGTGCCCACTGGAAGTTAACTCCCTGCCCCCCCAGGGGCATCTTCTGACCTCCTTGGGGGGAACCACGTTCCACTTTTCAAGAACTGCAGCACTTCAACCCTAGGCCAGAAGTCTCAGGAAAAGCCAGAAACCCAGAGCTTAGCACTGGCTACACTAGCCATTTATCCTTAGCCTAGAAGGAGGATCTGGCCATCCTAGACTGGCCACTGGACCCACCAGGTAGAGAACGTGAGGACCCAGGCAGACTTTGTTCCTTGACTCTGATAGTGGGTGACACAGCTCAGGAACCTGAGGGTCTAGAAAATGGGGGTACTGAGTAATTCCAAGGAAGCCCAGAACATCTGTCTACTGCCTATAGAATTTGAAAACACTACGCTCATTCTCACTAACTTATCTCCAATGAATAAGGGTCACATACGCACCACCTAAGTCTGAAATGACAGATCTTGTCACCAATTCCGGGATCAGTGAGCTCACAGCTGCCCGAAAGTGCTAGAAATCATTAGCTGAAATTCTAAGGCTGAAGAATGCGTGTTGACTGGGGAAGAGGGGATTATTTTCATAATTTAAAAACTCTGAATGTGAAAGCCTTTAACAGGGCTTCCAAAAAGTTGGCTAAGTCAAAAAAACTGCAAAAAACAAAAAGGAAGAAAAAGAAGTGTTCTTTTTAGTGGAAAATATTTACCAACATGAAAGAATTGAATAAGAGAACGTTTACACATATTTTGAAAGAGACTTTACAACTGTCTTAATGAGGATGATCCAGTAAACATTTCTGAATGATAGAAAGATTGAAAATTAAATATACCGAATATATAAAGTACATGCAAAAAATCCTTTATTCTAGACATAAAATTTGTGGGCAATTTGTATACAAATGAAATTTTAATTTTTTAGTAGAAAGATCAGTTTAAAAGATGTTCACTAAATAACATAGTTTTAATATAAAATAAATACATATGGATATATTTATGGATATAGTTATTTATGTCTTTATAAATACACATGGATATATATATTTATTTATGTATTTATAAATGTATATGATATATACATATACATCTGTATACCCAAAAGTCAAAGGCTATTGATTTGAAAGGGTGCTAAACCATTAAACCATCTGGGATGTACACATAACTCAATATAGCCTTGTCTAGGAGTCCTTAGGGTACGTGAGCCGGCAGACTCAGTGCCACACCAAGGTGGGGACACTATGTAAGGTCCTGTGGGTGGTAAACTGATCAACCTAGCAGAGATCTCAGGCTTACCCCTCACCCTGCTTACATTCTTAATTTTACATTCTCCTGATTATCACCTTCAGAGCCCCAGGTCATTTCCTCATGTTCTCTGGAAACTTCAGCACCTGAACAGAGCATCCCTCCTTCACCCTCTGCCACGTATAACACCTGCACTGGAAAATCCCACCCTACCCCCAGCCATAGATTCTCCTCTGCACTCTACTCTGGTGGTTCTCAAAGTGTGGTCTCCAGGCCAGCAGGATCACCATCAAATGGGAACTTACAAGAAATGAAGTCACTGGCCTCACCCCAGACCCTTGGAATCACAAAGTCTGGCTGTTGGGACCAGCAAAGCATGTTTTAAAGAACCTCAGGTAAATAAATTCATCTGTATCTTTTTTTTTTTTTAGATTCTATATGTAAGTGATATCATATGGTATTTGTTTTCTCTTTCTGACTTACTTCACTCAGTATGATAATCTCTAGGCCCATCCATGTTGCTGCAAATGGCATTATTTCATTCTTTTTTATGACTGAGTAATATTTCATTGTATATATGTACCACATCTTCTTTATCCATTCATCTGTCAATGGACATTTAGGTTCCTTCCGCGTCTTGGCTATTGTAAATAGTGCTGCTATGAATATTGGGGTGTGTGTGTCTTTTAAAATTATGAATAGAACCACAGACGTAGGAAACAAACTTGTTACCAAAGCGGAAAAGGGGGGAGGTACAAATTAAGAGTTTGGGATTAACATATACACACTACTGTATATAAAATAGATAACCGACAGGGACCTACTGCAGAGCACAGGGAACTCTACTCAATATTCTTCAATAACCTATAAGGGAAAAGAATCTGAAAAAGAATATGTATGTATAGATAGATATAACTGAATCACTTTGCTGTACACCTGAAACTAACACACCATTGTAAATCAAGCATACTTCAATAAAAAACAAATTAATAAAATAAAATAACATTAGAAATTAAAAAAAAAGAAAGCACCTCAGGTAACTGACGAACCTTACATCTGAGAACCACGGCTCTACTTCATTCACACCCACCTGCCTTCAGCCTGAACACTTACCTGGTCAATATCTGAAACTACTCTTGAACCCTGGCACTCTGACCTCTGATCACAATCCATGTCATTTTCCCTTTTTTAAAATCTCTGGTCCCTTGAATGCTTCCAAGACACCTCTCAGCCTGCCACCCCCTCCCTCTTTGCCATCTCTCCTCCTCAAACTGAACCACATGGGCAACCAATTAAACTGTGTTCTCAAGAGCATCCTCAAATCCCTCACCTCTTTAACTCTTGACCACAGCTGTCCTGCCGATGTCATACCCTAAACCAGTCCAACTCCCTGTTTCTCCAGATTGTTTCTGGGTTGCCAAGCACTGCTTGAAAAAATGACACAGCTATGTTCACTGGCTCCATTACAACTGTATTCTACCCAACCTCAGCTGCTTGCTCTCTGTGACTTGGCAATTCTTTCATTCTTCCCCAGTCTGCTTCCTTTCCCACCCACAGCAGCTGGTCCACAGCTTTGTAACTTTCCCAGTGGCTCCAACCTCACCTTCAACCTTCACACACCTTCACCAAGAAAGGAGACTCACTGTTAAGGCAGGAGTTCCTTACACCTCCTCCACCTCTGCCTCAAAATGGACTCAAATATGTGTGCCCACCCTTTCCTCCTTTCTTTCCTCTGAGAAGAGCTGTCTTGCCCTCCCCAGGTCATCCCGCCATCTCCCTTCTCTCCTATCCTACAGTCTCCAAGATCTTAATGCCTATCGATAATTCTGACCGTCATTGCTATGAAACTATGTTATTCTTATGGATTGTCCACCTTAATTTTCACAACTCTTGAATTTTTTTTATTGTGGTAAAATATACATAACACGAAATTTACCATGTTAACCACCTTTAAGTGTAAAACTCGTTGGCATTAAGCACATTCACACTGTCATGCAACCATCACCACGATCCATCCTGAGAACTTTTCTTCCTCCCAGACAGAAACTCCATAGATGTGAAATGATAACCCACCATTTCCCCCTCTTGCCCCAGCCCGTGGTAACTACTGTTCTACTTTCTGTTGCCATGAAACTGACTATTCTAGGCATCTTGTATGAGTGGAATCACACAATAGTTATACTTTTATGTCCAGCCTATTTCACTTAGCATCATGTTTTCCAGATTCAGCCATGTTGTAGCAGGTATCAGAATTTCATTCCTTCTCAAGGCTGAATAATAATCCATTGTATGGATATACCACACTTTGTTCATTCATTCATCCATCAATGGACATGTGGGTTGTTTCCTCTCATAAAACTTATGTGTGGGGCTCCCCTAGTGGCGCAGTGGTTGAGAATCTGCCTGCTAATGCAGGGGACACGGGTTCGAGCCCTGGTCTGGGAGGATCCCACATGCCGCGGAGCAACTAGGCCCGTGAGCCACAACTACTGAGCCTGCGCGTCTGGAGCTTGTGCTCTGCAGCAAGAGAGGCCGCGATAGTGAGAGGCCCGCGCACTGCGATGAAGAGTGGCCCCGCTTGCCACAAATAGAGAAAGCCCTCGCACAGAAACGAAGACTCAACACAGCAAAAATAAATTAATTAATTAATAAACTCCTACCCCCAACATCTTCTTTAAAAAAAAAACAAAAATCTTATGTGTGGTGTCTATTTTTAACCTCACTTTTAGATGAAGATCCTGAGGTTTAAAGAGGTTAACACAGCTGCTAAGCAGGTGGACCTCGACCTTCATATCTCCGGCTTTCCCCACGATATCCCTCCGGCTCTATCTCATATACGTCCACTTCTCTGGAGATTATACTCCATCAGTTTTCCACCCTCAGTCAAGCTGCCTTTCTCTGTGCCCACCCACACCTTTCTAAAATCATATTCAATTCCGTTCAACCCTAAAAACAATTGACTTCTCTCTTTCAATTTACTTCCCAAATTCTCCCAAATGTGGCCATTAAAGGTCGTGAATGTCTTTCTCCATCTGACTTACTTCACTCAGTCTGATCATCGCTAGGTCCATCCATGTTGCTGCAAATGGCATTACTTTCTTCTTTTCTATGGCTGAGTAATATTCCACTGTATATATGTACCACATCTTCTTCATCCATTCATCTGTCGATGGACATTTAGATAACTAATAAGGACCTACTGTATAGCACAGGGAACTCTGCTCAGTACTCTGTAATGACCTATATAGGAAAAGAATCTAAAAAAGAGTGGATACATATATATGTATAACTGAATCACTTTGCTGTACCCCTGAAACTAACACAACCCTGTAAATCAACTCTACTCCAATACAAGTTTTAAGAGGTCATGAATGATGTCTTAAGTGTCTCTTCCCCTGCTCTCCTACTCAGTGCCAGTCATTCTGTGCCTTCACAAGCCAGCACCAATGTACTTTTCCAGCCTCATCCGCCAATGACACCCCTCACTTCACTCCACACAGAATGCCACAAGCTACAGGATATCCATCTTCCTGCAGAGTGAATGCCTTCATTCTTCCCCCCAACATTTTCCTTAGAAGGTCCTTCTTTCCACTGCTCCTTCTGACAAACTTATGCTCAGCCCATCCTAAATTACCTTTTTGCTGGCGTCTCCCAGGCCACCCCAACACCCATCTACCTCAGAGTAACCATGTCTTTCTCTGAGCTACTGTTATGGATGCTACTGCCCCAGAATTTTAGTATCATTCATTATCTGAACATCTGCCATCCTCTTCCAAAATACTGTCAACATCTTGAAGGCAATCGCTACTTTTTAAATCTTTTTAAATTTATTTTTTATGTTCGAATTATTCTTTATTAAATTTATTTTATTGAAGTATAGTTGATTTACAATGTTGTGTTAATTTCTGCTGTAGAGCAAAGTGGTTCAGTTATACACATATACACATACCTTTTCATATTCTTTTCCATTATGGTTTATCACAGGATATCGAATATAGTTCCCTGTGCTATACAGTAGGATCTTGTTGTTTATCCATTCTATATATAATAGTTTGCATCTGCTAATCCCAAACTCCCAATTCATCCTTCCCTCCCTCACTCCCCCTCCCCCTTGGCAACCACAAGTCACGTTCTCTATGCCTGTGAGACTTTCTGTTTCATAGGTAAGTTCATCTGTGTCATATTTTTAGATTCCACATATAAGTGATAGCATATGTTATTTGTCTTTCTCTTTCTGACACACTTCACTTAGTATGATAATCTCTAGGTCCATCTACGTTGCTGCAAATGGCATTTTCATTCTTTTTTACGGCTGAGCAATATTCCACTGTAAGTGTATATATATATATCTCACATCTTCTTTATCCATTCATCTGTTGATGGACATTTAGGTTGTTTCTGTGTCTTGGCTATTGTGAAGAGTGCTGCTATGAACATAGGGGTATATTAAATAGAGTAAAAAACATATAGTGGATATTTCTTGTGACCGCCTCATAATCTCTTAACCATTTTCTCCTCTGGCTGTAGTTGTGGCAACTAGCTTCACACAGCTGTAACCAGATAACTCTTTGCCTCAGTGACAATAGGTATCTCTTGCTTTCTTCCCCAGAGTTTTTCTGATACCTTAATGAGGGATGCCCTATGGGAGCCTGAGTTCACACACACATGAAGATTTGATTTATGCGGGAGTTATTCCATGTTGCCACCCAAAGGGAAATGAGAGCTGGTGGACTGTCTCCTTCTTTCAGTCTCTTGAGTGGAAATTTCTGAGGCTACTGCAACAGGCACTCAGAGGGTCCCAGTATGATTCAGCCTGGTTGCCCATAGCAGTGATCAGTTTGATAACCTGCCTTTGTTTCACTTTTCCCAGTCCTCTGCTCTTGTTTCCTGGGATCCCTTCTCAAAATAAACTACTTGCAGTGCAGACTATTGTCTCAGGCTCTGCTTTCTGGGGCATCTTAAACTTAACAGTCAGAATACTACGTCCTAAGCGTGGCTTTGTCATTTACAAGCTCAGAAACCTTGGGCAAGTCTCTTGACCTCCCTAGGATTCAGTTTTCCTCATCTGTGAAGAAGAGATACCAAGAAGAATTAGGCTAAAACTCATAAGCTAAAAAAAAGTATATGTCCTGTGTAATATAGAGCAGGTTTTAGAAATATTAGAACCAATGATCTCCATAATAATATTTTTTAAGTTTTTAAAAATATTTCTCACAGATTGGTGCCAATCGACAAAAGCCAATAAACTGTTTATGAATTTAAAACATAAGAGAGGGCTTCCCTGGTGGCGCAGTGGTTGAGAGTCCACCTGCCGATGCAGGGGACACGGGTTCGTGCCCCGGTCCAGGAAGATCCCACATGCCGCGGAGCGGCTGGGCGCGTGAGCCATGGCCGCTGAGCCTGCACGTCCGGAGCCTGTGCTCTGCAACGGGAGAGGCCACAGCAGTGAGAGGCCCGCGTACCGCAAAAAAAAAAAAAAAAAAAAAAAAAGAAAGAAAGAAAATGATGTATCATCTAGCCAAAGAGAAGTAGGAGCTACAGAGTCAAAATTATTGATAATATAAAACTTTAGGAAATGTTTTCCGTAGCATCTTTAAGGAGTGCCTTCTGAGAGAATCAGGACTCATGGGGGAAACCCTGCAACTTGGATACATACTCAAGAGCAAAGGAGAACTAGCTCCGATTAGGAGGTTTCACTTCTCCATGTGGCCTGAATCTGCTTTCTCTCAGCCCTTCCAGAACGTTAACTGGTCTTAACAACCAGATCTGGGCACTAGGGGAGAATTTTTGGGCCTTGGAACACCCCACACTTGACAGAGGAAGATAATTTGGAAAAAAAAAAAAGAGAGAGAAGTCATAACTATGGTGAGTTGAGTACTCATTTGTGTACATCTAGAAAAAGATGGACTCTTGGGTATTTAAACATACAATGATGAAAGAGGGTAACTCAGAAAGCTTCTTGTGATGGATCTCAATGAAGCAACTTGAGATCTACATCTCACTAACTGTGCAGGGTCAAGCTGGTTATTTAACTTCACTGAGTCTAATTAAAACAAACAAGCAAAAAAAAGACAATTTTTCAAAGGGAAGGAAAGGGAAAGAAAATAAGGAGAAAGGGAAGAAGAGAAAAAAGGAGGAAGGATAGAAGGATAAGCTTGGCTTTTAAAGTGAGGCTGACTTGGGCTTGGATCCTAGCTCCACCAAAGAATTGCTTTTGTGTTTAATAAATCATTTAACTTCTCTATAAAAGGAGTACATTATCTTGAAGATTAGATATGGGGCATATAAAGTGCCTGGAACATAGGAGTTATGCATAAATGGACCTGATATTCACCATCATCATCGTCACCATCGTTACAAGTATTGGCATCACATCACTTCCCAGAATACAGAAGTCGATGCTAAAGCCGAAAGCTGGGAGTCCAAAAGACATCAGAAGAAAAGCAGTGTAATGGAGTTATTTTTCTCTTCTAAAGTAGCTTTTGGGAATTGCTTTTCTTTTCCCTTTTAAATTAATCTTCAAATGCCTCTGGAGACGGGTGATTCTCAAGTGCTGAGCAAAAGTGAAGCTGATCAATAGTGGATGGTGATAGCTAAGGGAAACAGTCTAGGTTGCAGAATGCGTGCCATCAGCAAGAGACCGCCCTGTGCAGCACTTTTTAGTTCAAAGGTTGCAGCCACATGTGGTTTTAAGCAAGCATCACTGCAGGACACAATACGTATTACAGCTTAAGTAGAACCACCCAACAGCCCATCCAGTTAATGCTAGACCTCATTCTCAAATAATGCCAGACCCTTCCATAGGAAAGTGTAAAAACCTTCAAATATTCCTCACCACGTTCTACATCACCATAGAGAGGGTTGCTTCTTGACCTTGGCCAGTCATCAAGCTATGCCCAGAAGCATGAGACCTGACAGCCCTCCTCATAATTTCCGCCTTGTAGTCAAACTGCAGGTGCTGTTATATATACGTTGTACACAGAGAGAGTCCATGGAGATACTCCACTTTATTCCTTTGAAATGCCCTCCTTTCTAATTCTAATCACTGCTACCTCTTGTTGGGGTGAAAATATGTGGTGTAAACAAGAACAGCATCTCATTCTCCTGAAATACTTTGTAATTAGAGAGATAATTGCCATTATGGTGTCTTGTCAACACCAGACCCTGCGCTAAACAACTTAGATACACAACTTTTCATCATAATAGTGCTAGTGGTATCATAGTCCCATTTTACAAATAAAGGAAGTGAGGTTCTCAGTGGGTAAATCATTTTGCCCAATTTCTTACAGTAATAAGTAGGAAACTGGTCTTAACAGTCAGATCTGGGCACTAGGGGAGCATTTTTGGGTCTTGGAACATCCCACACTTGACAGAGGAAGATAATTTGGGGGGGGGGAAAAAAAAGAGAGAGAAGTCATAACTATGGTGAGTTGAGTGCTCATTTGAGTACGTCTAGAAAAAGATGGACTCTTGGGTGTTTGGACATACGACAATGAAAGAGGGTAACTTAGAAAGTTTCTTGTGATGGATCTCAGTGAAGCCACTTGAGATCTACGTCTTACTAACTGTGCAGGGTCAAGCTGGTTACTTAACTTCACTGAGTCTAATTAAAACAAATAAGCAAAAAAGGACTTCAATGGGGATGAACCTGGTTCTGTCTGGCTCCAAGGCCACCAGAGAGCACCCCCTTTGATGTGCCTTCCCAGAGTAGAGAGGCAAAAGTCTGGATGCTTCAAATGTAGGGGGTGGGCAGGCAGCAAGGTTAGACACAGACTCTGGATTCAGATCCTGTCAAGTCAGAGCTCTGACACATAGAGCTGTGTGACCTTGGGGGATCATGGGATGTCTCCTGGCCTCAGTTACTTTATCTGTGGAATGGAGACTGTAAACTCTCCTACCTGAGCATGCTTGAGATAATCCCTGGCCCCTCCGGCACAGGAAACACAACACATATTTGTTGTTGTTACAATATTCATTGTGTTGTGACAACAGACAGCCACTATGCAGTGGCACACAGAAGCTGGCCCATGTGAGTGAAACCGAGACATTAAATTCAGCCACCATTCAGTGCATTTAAACATTTCTCTCTTAAGCCACTACATCAATTAATAATAGACTTTCTGATCTAATTAGCATAACCGTGGGTCCACATAACCTGCCCACATTCATCAAACTCAGCTCTTGAAACAATTGATCATTGCCTATCAAGCCCATGCAATGCATTTCCAGAGAATTATCCCACAAGATCATGAGAACTCAGCTTCTACCAAACAATGCTTTACGCTGGGAAAAAATCTACTCCTTAGTCAACCTCCCTGTAAATCAGTAGAGTGTGAACTACCTGAACCGGAAGGGAACCAGTCCTCTCTGGATAGCTTTAAAGACCCAAAGTTATCATTTTATTCATCAGCTTGTGTCTTGTTAATATTCTTTGTTTAATTATGATTTGAAACAAAGTAAAATTATTAGAAATGCCTTAGAAAGTGACGGTATAGCATTCTTATGAACGTGTTTGTGTGTGTTTTCAGGTCAGAAGAACAGCTGACACTAAGCACGTGCTCTGGAAGAGCTGCCCGCCTGGGTGGAAACCCTCCCACTGGCCACGTGGCCTGGGGAGAGGACGTCTCCGTGCGCCGTTGCTTCTCCTCCTCTTGTAACTAGGGGAGACCAAAGCTGAACCTGCTGCATAAGACTGCTATTCGCCCCACAAAGATCTGAGTGCTCACCTTGGGTGAGATACCATTCTACACATTTTCATGTGTAGAATGTTTATAATCACATGAAGAAAGACAGTAAATCAATATATAATATGCCAAGGGGATAAGCTGAGCCCCATCTTTGCTCTGATAGTAGTAAGTTTTGTGATCTGTTCCAAGAAACTCATTTGGTCTTGCTGAACCTGATAAGAATACGAAAAAAAAAAAAAAAAAAAAAGAAAGAAAGAAAAGTAAAGTGGAGTAAAGGGCATAGAGCTGCACTGTCCAGTATGGTAGCCACTAATCCCATGTGGTTACTGAGCCCTTACAATGTGGCCGGTCCAATTTGGGATGTGCTCCAAGTGTAAATACAGTGCATTTACCAGAAGTACCCTAAACGTAAGTACCAGATTTTGAACACTTAATATGAAAAAGGGAATATAAAATATCTCATGAATCTTTTATATTAATTACATGTTGAAATGATAATATTTGGGGTATATAAATTAAGTAAAAGTATTATATAAATTAAATTTTACTTGTTTCTTGTTGCTTTTTAAAAAATGTGACTACCTAAAAAATTTAAATAAGTTTTATTAAATTTTTAAATTATTAAATTCAATAAAATTAAAATTTTAGAAAATTTTAAATTACCTATGTGGCTTGCATCTGTGGCTCATGTGATACTTCTGTGTCTTCTGGGCTAGAGAGGGATGGGAGCCAGATTTGTGGCTGAGGGGGCATAAAGTAGTCAGGGAAGACCTCTCTTAATAGCATGACGTGGGGGCAGGACCACAAGGAAATGAGGGAGGGCACCATGTGGGTTCTCGGGAGGAAGCACTCCAGACTGTGGGCAAAGTCAGAAATAAATGAAATAATTGATGCTACACAACTAAAAAGAGCCTGACACCTAGTAAAGCAGTAAACTTTAGCTCTAATGATTCCTCAGACCCAAAAGCCTGGACTGATATATAAAGATCTGAATTTATACCATCTGATTAATTTTAAAAACTAGTAATCTTTTAAGTAATCTTTTTCCAAGAGGGAACAGCCAGGATTAAGCATCTTTAGGGATTATGGAAAACCAGCTGGACTAACAGATCTGAGTGCACTCTGGCTCTGACAAGCTTTGTGACCTTGTGACCTTCATTACCTCACTTGGCCTTTCTGAGTTTCATTTACTGGTATGTATTGATAAAATGGAGGGAAAAGGTGAATAAGAATTTTGGCTCTGTCTTCTGTAGAGAATTGATGTGAAGCTTTAGAAAGTTATTTAAATTATATAATGCAATAAAAATCACATTGGAATTCTCAAGTGATATACACATGCTAATTTTATCATTGAAATGTACAGGGGAGAAATCCAACACAATTCTAGTTCACCTCTGTTGCAACTGCCTGTAATGCTTTATGTTGAAAGGGATGTCCTTCAGATTTTTTTTTAATTTTTGTATTTTCTTTTACTTTTTTATACAGTAGGTTCTTATCAGTCATTAATTTTATACAAATCAGTGTGTACATGTCAATCTCAATCGCCCAGTTCATCCCACCACCCCCATCCCCCCGCCGCTTTCCCCACTTGGTGTCCATACGTTTGTTCTCTACATCAGTGTCTCAATTTCTGCCCTGCAAACCGGTTCATCTGTACCATTTTTCTAGGTTCCACATATATGGGTTAATATACGATATTTGTTTTTCTCTTTCTGACTAACTTCACTGTGTATGACAGTCTCTAGATCCATCCACGTCCCAACAAATGACCCAATTTCATTCCTTTTTATGGCCGAGTAATATTCCATTGTATATATGTGCCACATCCTCTTTATCCGTTCGTCTGCTGATGGGCATTTAGGTTGCTTCCATGACCTGGCTATTGTAAACAGTGCTGCAATGAACACTGGGGTGCATGTGTCTTCTTGAATTATGGTTTTCTCTGGGTATATGCCCAGTAGTGAGACTGCTGGATCATACGGTAATTCTATTTTTAGTTTTTTAAGGAACCTCCATACTGTTCTCCACAATGGCTGTATCAATTCACATTCCCACCAACAGTGCAAGAGGGTTCCCTTTTCTCCACACCCTCTCCAGCATTTGTTGCTTGTAGATTTTCTGATGATGCCCATTTTAACTGGTGAGAGGCGATGCCTCATTGTGGTTTTGATTTGCATTTCTCTAATAATTAGTGATGTTGAGCAGCTTTTCATGTGCCTCTTGGCCATCTGTATGTCTTCTTTGGAGAAATGTCTATTTAGGTCTTCTGCCCATTTTGGATTGGGTTATTTGTTTTCTTAATATTGAGCTGCATGAGCTGTTTATATATTTCAGAGATTAATCCTTTGTCCGTTGATTCCTTTGCAAATATTTTCTCCCACTCTGAGGGTTGTCTTTTCATCTTGTTTATGGTTTCCTTTGCTGTGCAAAAGCTTTGAAGTTTCATTAGGTCCCATTTGCTTATTTTTGTTTTTATTTCCATTTCTCTAGGAGGTGGATCAAAAAAGATCTTGCTGTGATTTATTTCAAAGAGTGTTCTTCCTATGTTTTCCTCTAAGAGTTTTATAGTGTCTGGTCTTACATTTAGGTCTCTAATCCATTTTGAGTTTATTTTTGTGTATGATGTTAGGGAGTGTTCTAATTTCATCCTTTTACATGTAGCTGTCTAGTTTTCCCAGCACCACTTACTGAAGAGACTGTCTTTTCTCCATTGTATATCCTTGCCTCCTTTGTCATAGATTAGTTGACCATAGGTGCGTGGGTGTCCTTCAGATTTAAGGAAAAAATATCTTAACCGGTCTGAACGTTCTCTCTTTGCCCCTCAAGTGTCCTCTTTAGCACTCTCCAGGCTTTGCTAAGCCCTGAAACACTAACCTATGTGGACTGTATCCATGGACTCCTTTGCCATGTAGCTTCTGGTGGCTTTGGTCACTGGGAAGTAACAAGTGATCTGACGTCAGAATGAATTTAAGTTTGGGGGTTTTATTCCCTGATGGGTCTCCATTGCTTGTCCGTGTCTTTCTGTCAAGCCTCCTATGAGGCACCACTCTCCACACAGTTCAAAGATGCCCATTCTTCTCCTTGTTCAGGGCACTGCACAGCTTTGTTGGTTTCCTTAAATCTTACCCAACCTTTGTAAATAGTCCTCGTGTTAAATTCTTCTCAAGGACACAGTTTTGGTGTGCCATCTGTTTCTTGTTGAATCCCTGACTGTCAGTAACTAAGTATGTGTAAAATAAACTATTTAAATGAGAAAGCAGTTATTGCAACCTTATATAAGTTGCTCATGCTGTGTACCCTCGCATGAAAAACACCACTGTAGATAGTTCTTTCTCCTGTTGGTCCATGACGCTGACATCAAGGCTGGTGACTTGGCTAAATTTGTTATTTGTGGCGCCTCCTCTTTCTGATCTTTGGCCTTGAAATGAACCCAGCCACTTTCATAGTAATTAACCGCTACTCCTGCGTGGCCAACTCGCACCACTTCCTTCCCTAAACCATACACTCTCGTGCTGTGAAGGTGCACCTTTCAGGTCACTGCACATGCCAAACTCCCTGCAGACTTTGTGCCCTGCATACCGTACCACCGGTCATTGGTGCCCACACCTGCTCTCCCATGACTCTACCTGCTGAGGTCCCTTACCAGCCACAAACACTGAAAAGAAACTGTGTGCCCCTTCTCTATATGCAGTTAAAATAAAAACAATACTCAGCTGTAAAAGACAAATGCCTGTATTTGGAAATTAGAATAGCATTTCCTAGTGTTTCTGATCCCACATAAGTTCCCTGGGACCAAACTTTTCTTATTTTTGAGGTGACGTTGCACAACTTTTAAAATGCAGTTTGTGGTTGGTTTGCCTACTCAGTCACACATCAATATTCCCCTCTTTTCCATGAGATTCTACTCAGGTGCAATTTCCTACTAAAAGCCAGCACTAAAGCCTCGACTCTGGATTAAGAGCCCTACTTCATGTGTACCTGGCACACACTGTGTACCTCCCGCAGAGTCCTGAGCTCACCTTACTGTCATCACTGGGTTTACCTGTCTTCCTCCTAAGTGTCACTCTTCACTCTTTATCCTCTTTCCCTACTTTATTTTATTTCATAGTCTTTATCGACATCTAATAGTATTTATTTGCTTCATTATTCATTATCCTTTTCTTTCTCTAAAGTATAACCCATGAAATCATATCTTGTTAATCACAGTATCCCTAGTACCTAGAATAGTCCCTGATACAAAGAAAGCCCTCAATAAATATCTGTTGCATTAATGAATGAACAAATAATCTCATGTTTTTCACATGGTATGGGACAGAGTAGCTACTTAATAAGTGCTTATTTGAACGCAGAGTGGCTTCGTTCTAGTACCCGACCACAGTGGCCACTACAGTGGCATGCTGATCAGTTCACGCATTTCCGAGAAGAGGTCTTCCAGAGTGTGGAGGTAAACATGGTTACCTCAGAGTCTGAGCCATCTAGAAGGGGCAGCTGGTTCTCAACCCCAGACAGCATTATCATTTGAGAATGCAGGCTCAGTTCTGCCAGAGCTTCCCATATCTCAAGAAAAGCCAAAATTCTTGATTCTTCTATGTTAAAACTTCTCCATTTTAAAGGTGGCAATGAATTTAAAATATAAAATATGGTGGGACCCAAGCGAAATGTCTGCAAGTGGGATGCAGCCAGTGGGCTATCCGTGTGAGAACTCTACCCCCATCCCTGCGCTGTAGAATGCCTCCATAAAAGAGGGTAAACTTTAACAAACACCAGCATCTGGACTCGGGAACTCAAAGACATCTAAAGTAATTTCTTCATATAGATTAAAAAGGAACGGCAAAGGCCCCTATATTTATATTTTTTAAAGTCCTCTCTTAGAAGACACAAAGAGTATGAAACCAAACCACTAATTAAAACTTCATTTGAAAATTAATCAAGAGAGAATTTTCCTGTGCTAAACACTCAGTGATTTCCAGGATCCCACAACCTTCGATCTGTTTGTAATGTGGTTCTCCTTCCTAAGTGGGCAAGGGAGGGCGTAGTACATGAGAGTCAGGAGTCATTTTGCCAATATCTCCATTGTACAGCTGAGGAAATTAGGGTGGGGGAATCGGAGACTAGCCAGAGGTCCTGTGAGGAAGGGCAGAGCTGGAAGCAGAACCCACTCCGTCTACTATCCCCCCCCAGATCCACCTGCTCCATCGCACCTCTCCTGTGGTCCAGACCCTTTGCACTAGATGCGGACCTGGCTCTTCCAGTCACATGACTGGGTTTGACTCTCTAGACTGTCCTGTGTTTCCCGCCCCGCAGTACTCAACGGTTCAGTTTCTGCCACTCCCACACCAAGTCCCGGTTGCCAAAGCCTCAGCCTGGGACCTGTGCCCAGATGAGCTCAGTCACCAGTGATGGCGGAGGTGGAGGCGGGAAGGGGAAATTTACCATCCTGCACCCCGCAGAACCTCTGATGCACTGCTTCGCATCCTGCAAGGGTCTACCCCACTTCCACATGACTTGCCCATATTAAAATAGTTGCTCAGTGGTGACAGGACCAGCAGTGACTGAAACATCACCTTACTTTCCCCACAGGACAAAAACAGAACAGATGTCCACAAGGCCATGCAACCTTACACGATCACACTTTGACTTATCACAAAGTTCCTTGTCGTGCAATCAGCTTTTTTCCTTTTTTTTTTTTTTTCCCCCAACAGTTTGATCGAGATATAGAGTCCACACACCATACAATCCATCCCTTTAAAGACAACCAACTTCTGATAGCTCACCTATAACTTCTTACACTGGGGTCAGTGAAAGACCACATATTCCTACAAAGAAGGTGTATTTTTCCATAGAAATTATAGTGAGGCCAGGGATTCATTTTGCATGAGTCACAGCATATTTATGACTTGAGAATATACAAAAGAAAACGTTATGACTCTTTTCTAAGCCACTGTTGGCACCTTGACTAGAGGCAGGTATTGGGGCTTGAGGGGCATGTTTTCAAATGGATGTCTATATTAGATTTATAATCTTATCATCAGAAGTGATCATGGACCAGTAGGGTTTATTCCAGTTTCTAACCTTTTCAGATGTCAGAGTTAATTATAATATGGCCAATACCCAGAAACCTATTGTTTTGCACGTACCATGTGTCATGAAGGCAGTTGCTAGGGTAACAGAGGGTCACATCCGCAATTCCACTTCTGGGGGAGGGGCATTTAAATAGGTAGATGATAGATAGCTAGCTAGGTAGATAGGTAGATGATAGATATTAACATAGATTCTAACACCAGAGACAATATCCGGTTTAGAGAGCTGACAGTTTATTTTTTTCCCTCCTCCTTCAAGCGGCTGCCTCAGCCTGTATTCCTCAGTACGTGTAGACGTATCCAGAGATAATTTGGAAAGTTTGGTAACGTTTAAGTTCAAAGGCTTTCAGTAACTTTCCTATAATAAAACACAAATGTGATTCAAACTTGAGTGGGCCTTACTTGCTAAGAGGGTTTGTTATTATTTAAAGAAAAATGGAGCGAGTTGATGATCTGGATCACACTCCCGGGGGAGAGACATGCTTGATTAAATAGTGATTATTCTTTTTAATAACTCCCATTTAGATGGGCTTCATTATGTGACTCACAAATCACATCATCTTTATTAAAGTCGCTTAAAACATTCAACATGAAACAAAATTCGGAATGCTTGACTTACTCACAGGTGTGGGACTGTTTACAGTCCTCAGGTATAGCAGGAAGTCAAGCTTTCATTTATATTTCATGGTGCAGTAAGTACCATTTAATTCTGAAATGTTAGGAGATTTAAAGACAAGAAGTCTTTAAATTTGAAGCATTTGGGCTTCCCTGGTGGCGCAGTGGTTGAGAGTCCGTCTGCCGAAGCAGGGGACATGGGTTCGTGCCCCAGTCCGAGAAGATCCCACATGCCGCGGAGCGGCTGGGCCCGTGAGCCATGGCCGCTGAGCCTGCGCGTCCGGAGCCTGTGCTCCGCAACGGGAGGGGCCACAACAGTGAGAGGCCCGCGTACCGCAAAAAAAAAAAAAAAAAAAAAATTGAAGCAATTGTCAATGCAGATCAACTTTAAGACTCCACCACCATCATGATGCCACCTTAAGGACACTACAAGTGCTTCTTTGTTAAAATCTTGAAAGGGAAAGATCTCTACACATAGAAAACATTTAATCCCCTAAATGCTCTAGGGGGAGGGAAAGCTGCAGACTAGGGAGTGTATGCTGATATGGGCAAAACCTGCTATGGGCTCCCCTGGGAAAGTAGCGTTTGGAAAGGGCAAAGCCTAGCTGAGTACTGCTATAAATTTCTTCTGAAGGTGAGATCATTTGAGAATATACTGGTCTCTTTAACTGCGTCTTAGCTAATGTTTCCAATTAGTAATCCGTGGTCCCTAATCAGCCCTCAGAGACTGGAAAAAACACAAATTGTAGAAGACGACAGATCCGCTCTTTAAAATGTTAAAAGATGAGAAATGAGTAAGTTGGATTATACATACGTGTGTCTGGACTTAAATGACCTAAACTCGCTTATTTCATGGTGACGTAGAGGAGCTCTGGGCTGGGAACAGACAGCTGGGTTTTAGCACTGGCTCTGGTGCTAAACGCATATGGAACCTTGGAAAGTAACAACCCTTCTGTGATTCAGTTTCCACATCTGCCAAAGGAACAGCTGGACTTTGCCTAAGCTCCAAAACTCCATGACCAGTTCTAATATGAGGCCAAAGCCCCAGAGTATCAGCTTAAAATTATTGGTGATTATAAGGAAAAAAAACAAAAGCAAAGGCACTTTGGGTTAATCTTGGTTACTATTAGCGACATGGGCAGCAGCAGGAAACAGAAAACTACCATGTTCTAGGTACTGAGCTAAGAGCTTGGCAAGCTCACGTAATTAGCTTACAACAGCCCTACGAGGAAGCAGTTATTCCTCTAGGGATAACTTACCCAAGATGGCACATCTTCCTAAATGGCAGAAATAGGATTGAAACCTAGGGAAACTCAGGTTTCTCGGGCTTAATGCTATCGCTCTTAACGACGATCACCTCCCCCTGTAATTTGGGATTCCTAAATGTTCCAACCAATCCCATAGCTTCCTCCCACCCATGGGCATTTAAGCTACCTTCATATTTTACCAATTTTCTTTAAGAAATTGCTCACCTCAAGTCCCAGAGTAGGGAAATAAATTTGATATTATTATTTTCCATTACTTGGAATCAAAAAGATGCTTTTACTCCTTCCTTTTCATTTCATTTTTAAAAATTTTTTCATTGACTTTTTTTGGTATTAAATGTTCAAAATTATTTTATTAGAGTATGGTCTGAGTCCCTTCAATCCTCACATTTAAATTTCATCACCAGCTATGACCAGAAAAAATACATTTAACTGTCTAAGAATTTCAACTGATTTGTGTCGATAATAGCTCATATTGGGTTTTTGTTCTTTTTACAATCAACCTGTTTAATTAAGCCAAGGATTAAAACATCTGGAGTGTGTTACACTCACACACATACACACACATACACATACACCCACAGAGCAATATTTGATCACAATGGCCTTACCAGGACGTACACATTATAAAGCAATTTTTCCTAGAAGGCAAGGTCTGTCTCTAAAGCTTCTGTGGTAGAAGAATCCATAGTCAGAGACTTGAGACCAGATGCGTAGACTGGGATTAAAGCTGTGATTAAATCTCTTGCAGGTGCAATACTTCCTTTCATATTTCTTAAAATATGCACAGACCACAGATATAATGTGTGTCAGTGACACAGTACGCATTTTACATTATGGTAATGGCTACCCAACTGTTTAATTCCATTTCCAGTCTCCTTCAGGATCTCACACACCTTAAGTAAGGATGCACATAAATTCATTTTACTCTGACGAAGCAATGCACTAAAAGGCAGGTATATTGTTCGTTTTCTGTGACCTACCAAATGTTCAATGCCTTTATGATTTTATGACCCAGAGTCGTCTGCACCTCCTTCTCACTAGTACCTCGGTCCCCATGAGTTTCCAGAAAGGCCCTCTAACCCTCAGCTTACTTACCATCCTCTAAGAAGCAGGGGCTGTCTACAGGGGCTGTAGACAACTATTACACCCCTCCCTAGGCTTGCTTGAAACAAATCTCACCTCTTTCTTTAGCCTCTTTGTTTATTCCCAAAACGTCAGTTTCTCATTTCCTAATTTTTTTTCAACAGAAGTTCCTCTTGGGCTTCCCTGGTGGCACAGCGGTTGAGAGTCCGCCTGCCGATGCAGGGGACACGGGTTCGTGCCCCAGTCCGGGAAGATCCCATATGCCGCGGAGCGGCTGGGCCCGTGAGCCATGGCCGCTGAGCCTGCGCGTCCGGAGCCTGTGCTCCGCAACGGGAGAGGCCACAGCAGTGAGAGGCCCGCGTACCGCAAAAAAAAAAAAAAAAAAGTGCCTCTTGCACGATAAAAACTCAAGGTTGTATAAAGCGAAAACTTTCGCATATGAAATTTAACGAAACTCACGGATGGGAGAAACTACTGTACGTATTTTTTAAATAATTATTTTTAAAGTAAACATTTTTTTCCCAGTTTCTTATAAAGTTAAGTATACACTTACCATATGACCCAGCTCTCCCACTCCTAAGTGTTTTCCCACTATTTCTGAATGTATACAGTGGAGCTGTTTGTAATCAAAAACTGGAAACAAAACTGTCCTTCAATAAGTGACTAGATTGACAAACTGTAGCACACCCATACATGCAATACTATAGGTAAAATAAGAGTTAAATAAAAATAAATAAACCAGAGCAAGTTACTGATACACAAAACCACATGGACGACTCTCAAAGGCTTTAGGCTGAGTGAAAGGAGTCTGTCTCAAAAGACTACATACCCTACTGTTTCATTTATATGATATTCCAGGAAAGACAAAACTACAGGGACAGAAATCCAGGAGTGCTTCCGGGATCTGGGCACGGAAGTAGGCATTTCCTATTAAGAGGCATGGAGACATTGGGGGAGAAAATAGAATAGCTCTATATTTTGATTGCCGTGGTGGTCACATGATTACATGCATTTTCTAAACCTACAGAACTCTAGACTAAAGGGATAAATGAAATCTTAATAAAAATAAATAGATAATAATACTTTTTTTTTAAAGTAAATTGGGTCTGCCAGACCTAATGATTGGTGAAACAGATGTGTGTCTTAGAGCCGAGCAGTAAATATCTACATACTTGTCCCCAGCTAGTGATGGTTCTATTCTTTAGATCAGTATATCAACTTGATAGCTTGTCAAAGGGGCAGGGAGGGGCGTGTCCCCCTGCTGCTTTCCTTGGTAACTGATGAGCCAACCAGACATCAACTCCCCCTGTAACTGGTAACCCCCCCTCCCCCAGGGAGCAAAGACTGTTGCAATCTCCTGCCCCATTGCCCACCGCACACGGCGGGCTGTCGCTCCAGGACCTTGCTTCAGACGTGTAAGCTCCCTCTTGCATAAGACCATTGATGTCTCTGTCCCTGACTCCAGGCTCTTTCTTTGGTCCCCAGGCTTGGCAAGTACAGGTCTTTCATGCCTGCAGGGTGCAGCCCAGCAACAAGGTCCAGCTGGATGCCTTTTTTGAGTTCCTAGGAGATGCCTTGACCATCTTCTATCTCCTGACTCTTTGTCCTAAGCTTCCATTCTCTGATGACTGGATCTTCAGCCCCACAGTGCATATTGGTGGGCAGAGAGTAATAGGCATTGCATTTTTGTTGTTGTTGGTTGTTTTTTTTGGGGCTGCACCACGGAGAATGTGGGATCTTAGTTACCCAACCAGGGATTTTTGAATTGCCATTGCACAGTCCTTACATTTTCCCAGTTTGATCCTCATTTTTACCTACACCCAGGAACGTTTGTGGCAGGACTTATTAAATAACAGCCTGAGTAAAGAAGGGATTGTGCTATTTCTGCAGACTCTCAGTGTTGGCAGTGACGCTGAAAGTCTGTGGACCACGATGCTTGACCATCTCCTCTATGATAGTTCCTCCAAGGAGTGATTTAGCCTCACGTGGAGGGTGGAGAAACTCATTGCTCCCTGAGCAAGGCTGCTTAATTCTTTCACAGCCTGATGTTAAGACATCCTCCTAAAATTCACTCATTCCTCATGAACCAAAATGCTCAAATTGTACTTGCTAATCTAAAGCGTCTCTGATTTTCCCTTATTCAGTCCTCTACCATAACTATGTGACCTTAGTCCTTGGGAAACTGAACCCTCCTGAGCCTAACTTTCCCATTCCTCCAGTTTTTCTAGAAATCAAATATATAATTCTCTTCCTCTACAACGATTTCATAGTTTCTTATGTTCTATTAATAAATTTGGAAAGATGGGAGAAATGGTTAGGATATTTGGAAAGAATTCACCTCTAACTCATTTCAACACTTTTTTTTTTTTTTTTACAACAGTAATTATAGGACAATTCTGTTATCAGTAATCCAGTTCTGACAGCCCCGGAGCCCATACACCACCAACATGCTATCATATGTAGCTGTCATATGGAGAAAAGGCACAGAAATCTTCCTTAAAAAAAAACCTCATTCATTCTGCCTTTTCAAATTGTAAAACACATCCAAGTAATCTGGGTGTTTATATGTAGCTTTAAGGACATATGAATTTCCAAAGATCTTAAAAGGGAAATAAATAGCGATCTCCAAGGCCCATCCCCACCTCCTCCAAGAGCTGGGAGCGAGAACTGAGACTCCGAGAAATGGACAACAGCCCTGGGACTGGAATTCCATCTGGAAAACCCATTTTTCTACCTTTCCCGTATCACTGGGAATGAAAAAATACATAGAATTATAGACCAAATACTGATGCCGAAAACGCAGCCTCTGTGCACCAGTGCTGATCAAATCTCAGAGACAGAGTTTGTGGTGAAGGAGAAAACAACAGCTTTATTGCTTTACCAGGCAAAGGGGGACACAGCAGGCTCATGCCCTCAACACTGTGTGTCCCAACATGGGGGAGTTTGGTGAGGGGTTTTATAGCCATGGTTCAAGGGCGGAGCTGCTGATAAGGATCACGGTGTGTGCAGGGCCTGGGCTCCTATAATCTGGTCTCAGGGGGTCTCCTGATGAGCTTCTGTGGTTCTCGAGGTTATCAAACTGTGACCTTGTCTCTGGAACGAAGAACGCTTCATCAAGTAGTTAACATCTTCCCTTTGTTGGGGTTTTAGTTCTGCAGAAGAGCTCAAAGGTATTATGTATATCCCTTGAGGCGGAACCAGGACCCTGCCCCAAGGCTGCACTAGTGTTTCTTGACTGTTCCTCCCTTGTCTCTGCATCCCCTCCAATCTCTGTTCCACCCTTTGCCTGGCAAAGCAAAGCAATGAATTCTTTTCTACTTCACCCAAAGCTCTGTCTCCAAGATTGGATTCAGCACCAGGGTACAGAAGCTGAGTTTTTGGCATTATAACTACCATCTTAAAAACCTACAGTGACATATATGAATGTCATTTTGCTAATTAAAACCCTTCCATAATTCCCTATAACATATGATGATGACGCTATACAAAACTTCAATTGATGGAGCATTTGAGGCCTTTTTTAAAGGCCCTGCCACCATTTCTGGCCTCTCTGCCACCACCTACCACACTGTCACTACTGTCCAGGGCAATGGACGAGTACTGTCTCCCTGAACTTGCTATGTTCTTTCACATCTTTGCACCTCTGTTCACTCTGCCCTAGGATGCCCTTCCCTCTTGCAAATCACTATGGATCTCTGCAATCCTGCCCTCTCTCCCCTGGCCATGCTGGCTTCCAAGGCATCAGTGCAGGAATCGGACGCCCACGTTATGGAACAGGATCTCTGCCCTTTCAGGCTGGGTGTCCTCCCGTGAGAACCTCCCCTACTGGCCCAGCACAGCCCTTTGGCCAGCTGAGCTCACCATCTCTTCCTTTCTTACTTCTTTATGTGGAAGATCACTCTCCTCCCCGTATTTCTTTTTTTTTTTTTTTTTTTTTTGTGGTACGCGGGCCTCTCACTGTTGTGGCCTCTCCCGTTGCGGAGCACAGGCTCCGGACGCGCAGGCTCAGCTGCCATGGCTCACGGGCCCAGTCGCTCCGCGGCATGTGGGATCTTCCCGGACCGGGGCACGAACCCCTGTCCCCTGCATCAGCAGGCGGACCCCCAACCACTGCGCCACCAGGGAAGCTCTCCTCCCCGTATTTCAACCTATAGTTTCTACAGTCTGTGACATCTTCATATTTGCTTGGTTTCAACCACCAGGAAACAATGTTATTTTAAGTAATAGAAAAGTACGGATTAGAGGAAAAGATTTCTCAATAATTTGGACACCTTTGCAAAATTCTATTAAATAAAACTCTGATTTTGAGAAACATCTATGCACATGGGTATCCAATGTGCAAATTTCATGCAGAAGGAAATGAAAATAGTGCATATGAAAATTATTCAGGTTTGCAAATATATAAGCTCTTGAAAATATGGATTTTACTATTGTCTAAATACATAAAACCTGTTAGCTGCCTTTATCTACTCTGAACAAATAGAGTTTTCTTTACTCAATCAGGATTAATTTATTTCTTGAATCCATCATATTCTCTCAGCCTCTACTGGCAGTGAATTAATTCAGTCTCTACTTGTCTCCTGAAATACTGCAACGAACTCCTAAATGGCTTTGAGGCTTTCAGTCTCAACCCACCACACACACAAATACATATGCACATACTCTGCTTTCCATTTACCAGTGATGCCAGCTTTCTTAAACATAAGGATCACTTTTCAAGGTAAAAGGAATTTCCTTTCCCCTCCCCATCATGCTAACTTGACCAACCTTGGGGCCTCTAATGGAGAGAGCCAAGAGAGTAGCCAGGTGCATCAAGTAAGATGGCGCCTCTATTCCACTGCCAGACGCCAAGGGCAAATCTACACATGTGGAGGAATACTCCCTTTCCAAAGGCCCCAAGGGTGCCCCTCAGCAGAGTACAAGGAAGTCCCATTCTAGAAAAAAGCTGGCCCCTCTGAGACCTCCACTTGTCCATACCCTGGAGTCTAGTGGCAACCCCCAAACTTGGTGCTCCTGAAGACCTCTTTTGTAACGTTGCCCTTCATGGTCTTGGCACTGAGGGCGCCCCTTCCCCTGCGCCCTCACATGTGGTGGGTGTTTTCTCCTCCCCCTTCCTTGTACCCATAGGCGTGGAGGCAGGGGACATGTTCTCCTTATCGCCATCCCCAGGGCATTCCCCCTCTGCACCCCCAGCTTCAAAGTGTCACAACCATTCGGAGCAATCACTGTCACAACCATTGTTGCCATTATCCCTGACCACAGGGCATGCCTCTGATGCCAAAAACTCAGCCTCTGTGCACAGGTGTTGAATCAAATCTCAGAGATAGAGTTTTGGGTGAAGTAGAAAAGAATAGCATTATTGCTTTGCCAAGCAAAGGGGGACACAGTGCACTCATGCCCTCAAAACTGTGTGTCCCAACCCGGGGGAATCTGGTGAGGGGTTTTATAGCCATGGTTCAAGGGTGGGGTTGCTGATAAGGAAGAATCAGGATGTGTGGACTCCTTTAATCTGGCCTCAGGTGGTCTCCTGATGAGCTCCTCTGGTTCTCAAGGTTATTAAACTGTGACCTTCTCTCTGGAATGAAGAATGCTTCATCAAGTAGTTAACATCTTCATTTGTTGGGGGTTTAGTTCTGCAGAAGAGCTCAAAGATATTGATATGTGTATCCCTTGAGGCGGAACCAGGACCTTGCCCCAAGGCTGCACTACTGTTTCTTGACTGCTTCTCCCTTGTCTCTGCATCTCTTCCCTTCCCTGATTAGCAACTGTTTGAACCTGCCCTTTGGAACTCAGGGATGGTCACGGTGGCTGAAGCCTATACCCTAAAAACAAGAAACAGGGGACACAGAAAGGCTTCCGTGCCCCAGAGCCCCACAGGCTTCTGCTCAGTTTCATCTCTTCTTTCCTTGACGGTTTCAGCGCTTGTTTCCCTACCACTGTCCCCTACACTATTTTTGACACACCTTGTGATGATTTTAAGATACCCACAGCCAATATTTCCACTTCCCTGGAGGTTCTTCTCTTTGGCCTCCTCTTCTCCAGTAATCCTGTTTTCCACCCTTCCTCAGCCACTCCTTCCCACAGTCATAGGCTAGACCTTGTCATTTGCAATAACTGTAATGTCACCATAATCTCAGTTTCAAGTATCCTGTCCTCCAAACACCGTCTTCCTTATTTGCTGGTCAATCTTATTACACCAGCTCAATCTTTCATCCCATGAGTGCCTAGAATCTGCTGATCTTTTCAGTCCTTTACCCTGTTCATGCTTTTCTGTCTTTACTCAGCTTAATCATTATAACCTTCTTGTCTGCATCCTCAACTACCTAGCCCTTTCTAGCTTCTTTATCCCCTTGACTAAATGAAGCCCTCCTTAAATTTAAATCTTTGCCTACATGTGCGTCTGTGCTCATGTAGCTGAATTGGACAGGAGAAGAAATGAAATGTGCCATTATGACTGTTCTCAATTTAAACCCAGGATCATTTCAGTATCAAGAGGGCCCTTCATACTGCCCAGTAAACAAATGGCCTTTCCCAAATCCAGTCCCTCACTCTCCCTCTCTCCTAGACAAGTGTTTTATTTTTTCTCCTTCTTGAAACTTCCAATACCTCTTCCCCAACCTACCTCTGAGCCAGTGGCCTTGTTTCACACTTCACTGAGAAAATGGAAGCAACAAGGGACAAGTACCATACATCGTCATAATCTCATCTGAGCCTACATCTTGTACCACCCCTGCCTTCTAGGAATGAACTGTATCTCATCTAAGGACAATCCCTCTTCTTGATTCCTGCCCTGAAGTCTGCACACAGACATCACTCCTTCACCACCACTTTCTCTTCCACATCATCAAATTTCCCTCCCTACTCTATATCAGTCCACTTAATTTTCACATGTGTTATTATTTCTTCTGTCTTCAAAAACAAAACAAAACAAACAAAAAGCAAACTAACACAATTCTCCCCTTCCCTTTACAGCAAAGCTCCTTGAGATGGTTGTCTATAATGGCCGTCTCCAAAATCCCTGTTCCTATTCTCTATTAATCCCACTCCAACCAAGCCTTTGCTCACACCATGCCATGGAAACTTCTCCTACTAAGACCATTAAAGATAATGTCTAGTCCTCGTATCACTTGACCTATGGAACACTCCTCTTAGGATTTTAGGTATTGGTTTTCTTCCCACAGCACTGACCTTTCCTTCTTATTCTCCTTTGTTGGTTCTGCCTCATCTTCATGGCCTCTAAATGTTGAAAACCCTCAGAGTCTGGTCCTTATAACTTACTGAATTTCCATTTATATGGTATTTATTGGCAACCTCTTTCAGTCTCATGTTTTAAACATCATCTGTATGTTGACAACTCCACATTCACATGTCTAGCGCAGACCTTAACACTAGACTTTGCACTCAGTATATCCAGCTGCCTTCTCCATGTTTCCACTGAATATCTCACAGACATCTCAAGCCTTACATGTCTAAAACCAAACCCCCGCTATTTTCCCTTCAAATCTGCTCCTGTCAACACTGTGTCCATCTCAGGAAACAGAAGCTTCATCCTTCTGTTACTCAAGCCCCCAAACTTTCAATCACCCTCAATATCCCACACCCAACCCTCAGCAAATCCTGTCAACTCGAGCTTTAAATACACATTTCCCACCACCTCTGCTGTTACCATCCTTGCCCATCGACTGAAATATTTTGATAGCTTCCTAATGGATTTTCTTGCTTCCATCCTTGTCCACGTTCAAGTTATTCCCAACACAGCAGCCAGAATGATACTATTTAAACATACAGCCCCTCCTCAGAAACTGTCAATACCTTCCCATCTCAGAGTGAAATCAAGGGTCTTATAATATCCTAAAGTCCCCTATAATCACATGATTATCTCCCTATGTGATTCCCACCATGACCACCCTCACCACTGGAAGTCCAACCCCTACAACTCTCTACCCCTCTCATACCACTCCAGCCACGCTGGCCTCCATGTTATGCCTCTTACATGTCAGGGGATGTTCTCCCTCAGGCCTCTTACATTCGCTGTTCCCTGTGCCTGGGATGATTTTTGCCCATATATCTGCCTGGCTTGATTTCTCAGCTTCATAAAT
This sequence comes from Monodon monoceros, assembly GCF_005190385.1. Lineage (NCBI taxonomy): Eukaryota > Metazoa > Chordata > Mammalia > Artiodactyla > Monodontidae > Monodon > Monodon monoceros. The sequence continues at coordinate 138,120,527 of NW_021703767.1, forward strand.
ACATTACTCAAAGTTCACCTTTTCATTGAAATCTTCCCTGATCCCCCAACATGTCCCTTCACTCTTCCTTCCTTTATGTTTCTACTTAAAAATTTATTCCTAAAAAAGAATGAAATAATGCCATGTGCAGCAATATGGATGTTCCTAAAAACGAATGAAATAATGCCACATGCAGCAACATGGATAGACCTAGAGATTATCATATTGAGTGAAGTCAGACAGAGGAAGACAAATACCATATGATATCACTTATATGTGGAATCTAAAATACGACACAAATGAATATACTTATGAAACAAAAACAGACTCACAGACACAGAGAACAGACTTGTGCTTGCCAAGGGGGAGGGCGTGGGGGAGGGAAAGATTGGGAGTTTGGGGTTAGCTGATGCAAACTATTACATATAGAAAGGATAAACAACAAGGTCGTACTGTAGAGCACAGGGAACTATATTTAACAACCTGTGATAAACCATAATGGAAAGGAATATGAAAAAGAATATATATATGTATAACTGAATCACTTTGCTGTACAGCAGAAATTATCACAACATTGTAAGTCAACTATACTTCAACATTAAAAAATAATATTCCTATATAGCATAGGAAACATTTTCCTTATTTAACTTACTATATCTCTATATCCCCACTAGAATGTAAGTTCCACCAGCGTAGGGAATTTTATTTCTTTTTGTTCATTGTTCTGCCTCCAGTGCCTAGAAAAGTTTCCAGTGCATAGCAAATCCTTATTAAATATTGAACGAATAAATGTTTTACCTGAAGCTATTATTTGATTGAGGCAATACATGGCAAAAAGTCCACATAAATGCAATTATGCCGTTAAATGGATTTTGCCTTTTTTTAACCATAAAATCACTTGGGACCTTCAAAGGAGGGTAGAATGGATATGTACAAGAGAATATTTGGAGCCCCTCTGGAATTTTCAGACTCACAGATGATATGTGGAGCCTTGTGAGATTGTCAAATCCCTTGTGATAACTTCCAGGGTCTCTCTGCAGTCCTGATGCAGAGATTAGAACCAATGCTCCATTATTCTGCCAAAGTAATCGTTCCAAACTATAATGCTCCATTACAACACACCTCTGGTTAAAGTCCTTTAAGGTTGCTTATGCCCACAACAGTGCTTCACAAATTTTCACCTGCCTTAGAAGTACCTGGAGGACTCCTTAAGCCACAGATGGTTGAGTCTCACGCTAGAGTTGCAAATTCAGTACATCTCAGGTAGAGGCAGAAAATCTGCATTTCCAACAACTTCTCAGGAGATTCAGTTACTCTTGGTGCTAGAACCACATCTTTAGTATCACTGGGCTGAAAAATGAACACGTTTGTTCACCCTATGACGTCCCCCACAGATGAACCCACATGATATCCTCCAGAACAAGGCAGTCTGGGGCCAGTCCACAGGGAGGTTTCCTGGAATGCTCGTCCAAGTTTGCTCCTGAGCAACTCTTCCAGGGCTCCTCTGCAATTGGACCCCCTAGGGTTAATATGAATACAATTCTTGTTTGGTCTCCTGAGAAATCTTTCCGGGGAAATTCCTGACAGCCAAGTCAGAGGACTGAGTCCTGGGAACCACTGGTGTCCATATCCATCAGCCAGCTTGTGGCCACCAGCCAACAAGGTAGAATCTCAATGAAAACCAGTATTTATCTAAGCGTTTACCAAGTGCCTGGATATTTGCTAAGAACGTTCTACATACTGTATGTTCCCTACATATGAACATTCCAGTTGTGAACTTTCAAAGATGCGAATGTGGAGCTTACTAATGAAGACCTGATGGAATTGGAGGCCCACAGAAAGGACAAAAAGAGACAAGAAGAAGAAGAAATAACTGAAGAACAAAGAGATTCACAACGTAGGAAAAGGCCAAGGGGTTTTCTTTATTTGAGGGGCACTGTTAGTTTTTGAGGCACAGGACCTGAACATAGAAGGGTACACAAAGGTTGCAGCAGCCGTTCAGAATGCAACCCACTGCTACCATGTAACCTATGATGAGGAAAAAAAGAGCTACTACCCAGACATCACTGGATCGTTTTTTCAAGAGGGTGGATAGAATTGAATCCAGCAAGGAACCAGATCCTGTGCCATCAGCGTCAGGTGTGAGTGACACTGCAGCTGGCCCTCTGTCCCCTATTGCTGACGATCCTTCAGCTCTACCATCTCCCTCCTCCAGTCAGTAACTCTTCTTGCCTGTTCCCTCGATGCCAGCCCCTGTATGCCAGCTGTTGTACTGCATGACTGTATTTTTCAAGGAACTGTTCTGTAAGATTGAAAATGTTTTCTTGATTTTTTGTGTTTGTTCTCTATATATTATTTGTGTGAAAAGTATTATAAACCTATTACAGTACAGTACTATCTAGCCGATTATGTTAGTTGGGTACCTAGGCTAACTTTGCTGGACTTACTAACAAATTGGACTTAATGTGCTTTCAGAACAGAACTTGTTCGTAGGTAGGGGACTTACAGTAATGCCTTATTAGATCCTCTCAAAAACTCTATGAGGCAGGTACCATTATTATCTCCATTTTACATATGACAAACATCATCAAGATTAAGTATCACGCTCACAGCTTAGCATTTTAGTGGCAAAGTCTGGTTATGAACCCACATATCCTGATTCCAGAGGCCAGAATTATAACCAGGATGCTACAATATCTTCTCCTAAATATGACATCAGAAAAGAGAAAACTAAAACAGTTAAATAATTTCCTTCCCAACATGACTGGAAAATGTTCAGACAGAACTGGAAAATATAATTGAATCAATTTTAAAACAATTAGCATTGTGGACTTAGGTTGTCTCCAAATCTCTCAATTTTTATTTTTCCTTCACTTTAACCTCAATTTTGGCAGAAAGTTAAAAAATACTTTTAAAGTATTAAAATTCTAGGTTGTAGGCTTTTCCCTTTCATCACTTTAAATATGTCCGGCCACTTACCTCAACATAAAAAAGGCCGTATATGACAAACCCACAGCCAACATCGTCCTCAATGGTGAAAAACTGAAACCATTTCCACTAAGATCAGGAACAAGACAAGGTTGTCCACTCTCACCACTCTTATTCAACATAGTTTTGGAAGTTTTAGCCACAGCAATCAGAGAAGAAAAAGAAATAAAAGGAATCCAAATTAGAAAAGAAGAGGTAAAGCTGTCACTGTTTGCAGATGACATGGTACTATACATAGAGAATCCTAAAGATGCTACCAGAAAACTACTAGAGCTAATCAATGAATTTGGTAAAGTAGCAGGATACAAAATTAATCCACAGAAATCTCTTGCATTCCTATACACTAATGATGAAAATTCTGAAAGTGAAATTAAGAAAACACTCCCATTTACCACTGCAAAAAAAAGAATAAAATACCTAGGAATAAACCTACCTAAGGAGACAAAAGACCTGTATGCAGAAAATTATAAGACACTGACGAAAGAAATTAAAGATGATACAGATAGATGGAGAGACATACCATGTTCTTGGATTGGAAGAATCAATATTGTGAAAATGACTCTACTACCCAAAGCAATCTACAGATTCAATGCAATCTCTATCAAACTACCAATGGCATTTTTCACAGAACTAGAACAAAAAATATCACAATTTGTATGGAAACACAAAAGACCCTGAATAGCCAAAGCAATTTGAGAAAGAAAAACGGAGCTGCAGGAATCAGGCTCCCAGACTTCAGACTATACTACAAAGCTACAGTAATCAAGACAGTATTGTACTGGCACAAAACACAAATATAGACCTTTGGAACAGGACAGAAAGCCCAGAGATAAACCCACACACATATGGTTACCTTATCTTTGATAAAGGAGGCAAGAATATACAGTGGAGAAAAGACAGCCTCTTCAATAAGTGGTGCTGGGAAAACTGGACAGCTACATGTAAAAGAATGAAATTTGAACACTCCCTAATGCCATACACAAAAATAAACTGAAAGCGGATTAAAGACCTAAATGTAAGGCCAGACAGTATCAAACTCTTATAGGAAAACATAGGCAGAACACTCTATGACATAAATCACAGCAAGATCCTTTTTGACCCACCTCCTAGAGAAATGGAAATAAAAACAAAAATAAACAAATGGGACCTAATGCAACTTCAAAGCTTTTGCACAGCAAAGCAAACCATAAACAAGATGAAAAGACAACCCTCAGAATGGAAGAAAATATTTGCTAACAAAGCACTGACAAAGGATTAATCTCCAAAATTTACAAGCAGTTCATGCAGCTCAATATCAAAAAAACAAACAACCCAATCCAAAAATGGGCAGAAGACCTAAATAGACATTTCTCCAAAGAAGATATATACAGATTGCCAACAAACACATGAAAGAATGCTCGACATCATTAATCATTAGAGAAATGCAAATCAAAACTACAATGCAGTATCATCTCACACCGGTAAGAATGGCCATCATCAAAAAATCTACAAACAATAAAAGCTGGGGAGGGTGTGGAGAAAAGGGAACCCTCATACACTGTTGGTGGGAATGTAAATTGATACAGCCACTATGCAGAACAGTATGGAGGTTCCTTAAAAAACTAAAAATAGAACTATGATACGACCCAGCAATCCCACTACTGGGCATATACCCTAAGAAAACCATAATTCAAAAAAGTCATGTACCACAATGTTCATTGCAGCTCTATTTACAATAGCCAGGACATGGAAGCAACCTAAGTGTCCATCGACAGATGAATGGATAAAGAAGATGTGGCACATATATACAACAGAATATTACTCAGCCATAAAATGGAACGAAATTGAGTTATTTGTAGTGAGGTGGATGGACTTAGAGTCTGTTATACAGATTGAAGTAAGTCAGAAAGAGAAAAACAAATACTGTATGCTAACACATATATATGGAATCTAAAAAAGAAAAAAAAAAAAGGTCATGAAGGACCTAGGGGCAAGATGAGAATAAAGACACAGACCTACTAGAGAATGGACTTGAGGATATGGGGAGGGGGAAGGTTAAGATGGGACAAAGCGAGAGAGTGGCATGGACATATATACACTACCAAATGTAAAATAGACAGCTAGTGGCAAGCAGCCGCATAGCACGGGGAGATCAGCTCGGTGGTTTGTGACCACCTAGAGGGTTGGGATAGGGAGGGTGGGAGGGAGGGAGACACAAGAGGGAAGAGATATGGGGACATATGTATATGTATAACTGATTCACTTTGTTATAAAGCAGAAACTAACACACCATTGTAAAGCAATTATACTCCAATAAAAACGTTAAATAAATAAATAAACAAAGTATTAAAATTCTAGCCCAGGAAATGAAGGAAAAAACATTACTCCAAAGCCTCTAAAATTTTAAATGGCTGTAAGTTGGTCTAGTAGAGTTGCCTACGATATGCCAATTTTCCTTGTAGTAGCTATAACCTTGTATTTGGGGTCATGATTTTTATTACATTTGTATTAGAAATACTGATAAAGCCCAGGCAGAGGTATATTTCAACCTCACGACTCAAAGTGTAATCTGTGAACCAGCTGTATGGACCAAACCTGTGGGATCACTATAAATGCAGACTCTCAGACTCCACCCCAGACCTGCTGAGTCAGAATCCGCATTTCAACAAGATCCCAGGAGACTCTTATGTTCTTGATGCTAAATTTTAATTCCAGACATATCAATAAAGAAGTGTCCCGTAGTAAAAGTGCCCTGGTCCAGACATCAAGAGAACCATCTCTCCTAACTGGCTAGATGACCCTGAATGATTTCACTGCTCTCGGCCTGCATTTCTTCATTGGAAAAATAAGGAGAAAGAAAGATGGACCTAGAATAGTGGTTTTCAAACTTAGCTGCACACTGGGATCATCTGGGGATCTTGAAGAAAAAGACTGAAGTCTTGTTCTTACCTCTAGAGAATCTAATTTAATTTAAATTGGCCAGGGGTGTGGCTTGAGTATTGGGATTTTAAAAACTGCCCCCAAGGATTCATATGTGCAGCTGAGGTTGAGAACCACTGGCCTAGAATGGAGGTTTAAAGCATTTTCCCTAAACCAGCAGCATCAGAATCACCTGGGCACAAGTGAGCAATGCATATTCTTGGATCCTACCTCAGATGTGCTGAATGCGCAGCTCAGGGGGCGGGGCCCAGTGGTCTGCAGTTCACAAGACCTCTGAGTCTGCAGAGCTTCTGGGCTCCGCTGTATACCCCAGTTCCAGAACACTGACCTGGAGAAATCACCACGGTCCTTTTCCTTCAGCATAGCTGGAATTTTAGTGCTTTCTGATGGGATATGTCAACTGTATGTTTGCTCCGTGAGTCCCATGACATCTCATTTGAAGACCTTCTATTTTGGGGTGGGGGAGAGGAAAGAAGTCGAGATCTTCAGGAAGGTTTCCAAGTGGTGACAAAAGATCCCTGATAGCAATCAGGCAGTTACGTGTACCTTTTTCCTGTAAGAAGACCTTCACAATTGAGGTGGCATGAATAGCATGTGCCCATCTGCTGAAGGGCACGCTTTGCTTAGAATTCCTTCTTTTGTTTTTCAACACACCTCTCATTTTCAAGAGAAAGCTGTAATAGAATCTTTTCTAATGAGCAGAGTTGAAGAGTAAATAAAACCCTATGGTCTTTATTCCTGGAAAGGGGCATATCTACCTTCCCTTCTTCTTTGCTTGAATGGTTGCCTAGAAGCTCCTTACAAGTCTCAGCCATGGGCACACTCTGCCTGTTCCAAGACCAGGCCCAATCAAAGAATTTAAGGTTCCCATCATCCACCAGAGAGTTGAAGCCAGGTGGGTGAGATCTGAACATAGTTGGACATTCCATTGCATAGGAAGAAATCCTTTAGACAGACTCTGTCTCTCAGTGGTATGAAGCATCCTTCCCATGGTTATAAAAAGAAATCATCCGGAGAAGAGAGTACCAAACATTGGCATAGCCTAAAAAAGACTTCACAAAAACAGGAAAATCTCCCATCTTTAAATATAAAGAAATAATTTTCTTGGGCCTTGAGTTTCTTTGAGGTTTTATAACCAAAACAAGGACAAGAAAATCCTATTTTGGAGAATACCTAATTTATTTGAAAATATTTTTGATCCTTAAATCCCTTAGCAATTATAGTAATATTAATTCAGACCATTTTAAATTACGCAAGCGAACTGTTACACTTTATGGAAGAGATGCGTTTCTAGGTACACAAAGTCTCTCAACTGTATTTTATAAAGATCAGCGTGGAATCTGGAGGCCAGCTTGGCATTTTATGTCTGAACCGTAAAAGTGTCCCATCTGCTAGAGATATCTGCAAACAAATAGCAGGGCAGCAGGGGTGGTATCTGGTCCCCAAAGGGGAGAAGCAATGTAAGTCAATGGCAGCCCCCAGCAAAGGTAATGTTTCTAGCAGACCCTGTGGTCCAGCAAAGCAACTCTGGATGCAAACTCTTCCTTAGACACCACAGTGTGTATACAATTAGATATTTTGTGATATCTTCTGATATCCTCTTTCTCCCTCTCCCCTTTAACCCTTGAAAATCAATGCTTTCAGCTACCTGATACTTAGGCCCTCTCTGTTCATCTTGCCTTTTCTTTTCTGTTTCTTCCCAACAGGAAATGCAATGGCAAACAGGGCTACCTGACAGACCAGAGCCTGGATTCTGAAGCCCCTGGGCCCCTCCTGCTGGAGGAATTTAGGATTCTGTCTTGTTCTCAGCTAACCCAGAGAGAGGCCTGGGGCCACTGTGGCCTCTGAGATGCAGCTTTGATTTTCCACCCTCTCCCGGGGCCCAGCGGAGTTCCAGGTCTCACACTTCAAACTCCCTCTGCCTCATGTTCCCTGATGTGACCTAGATTCTCTGGCCAACCTCCATATCAAGGAGACTAGATCATTTTCTCCAGGTTTCAAACCAATTTGGAAGCCTGCTGGCACTCAACAAAGGTCTTAAAGCCTGTAAGTAACCCTAACTGCTTCCAAATCTACAGTGTTGCTGTCCTCGTTCATCAGGTTTTTCCATCTTCCTCTTGGCCATCCACACACTTTTGTGAACCTGCTGTCCTTTCGGACAGTGGTCCCTTGACCTGGCTGTCCTGGGTTAGTTTCCCAGGCCCATGCAGTCCTGGCTCACCCTTCTGCCCACCCAGCTATGTGTCGCCTTCTGGTCCTGATGCCTCACATGAGCCTGCCCGGGTCAGAACCCAGGTGGCTTCCCCAATACTATGTAAGGTGAAAGAAAGACAAACCCAGGTGCCCTCCCAACCACTATGCTGGCATTTTCTTTCCCAGGCTCAGTTTACAGACAAAAAAAAAAAAAAAAAATCCAAGGTTTTATCAGGTCACAGAACCTCAAGGCCTGTGTGACACCATCCCCCAGGACATGTATCCTCTTAAAAAAAATACATTCAATTTAAAGACTATTTTACTCACCTTTTTTAAACAGAAGTTTAGACTACCTGAATGTGTAATCATAAAACAAGTAAGAAAAACCCTACAGCTTTCTAAGGACCTACTCTAGGTCTGTTGCTTTATCCAGGTTTGTCCCTTTAATTCTCAACAGTAAGTTATAAATTTCTACCACTTCACAGGTGAGGAAACGCAGCCCCAGTGTGCTCAGGGGTCCTGCCCAACTGACTCAGCTAGCTGGTAGGAGAGGAGAGCTCCGACTCATTCAGACGTTGGCCTGGATATGACCTTCACCACGAGCCTCCCACACCCCCTGGAACAGCACGCTAGCCCACCCCTCTCCTCCCATGCTTTGCCAAATCCCTCTGAACTGCACTTCCTACCCATAGTGTTTACTATATTTTACCTTATTATACACTTTATTTATTTTGTTGTCTATTTAATGTCTGTCTCTTCCCAAGAAAATGGACATGCTTCAAGGGCAAGGATTTTGTTTCGTTCACTGATTTACCCACAGTGTCTAGAACAGTGCCTGGGACATGGCAGCCCTCCAGCATATAGGTGAGGGACCTTCTAATAAAGCGGTGATGCCTCCACTGCCTACGCCCGTCACTAGCCCTCTGCACCCTCCCTGTTCTGTGTGTAGACATGGAAATTCTACCCACCCACCCCCACGCAGGGTCACCTTCCTGGTCATAATTCACCTTCTGGTCTCACTGACACCAAAAATCCAAGTAATAAGTATTCAAGTATGCCTTCCACCTAGAGGTACAAAGATTTGGAAACAATGAGACTTTAAAAGCAATAAAACCCTAAACATGAATTTCTCATTAAGGCTTAATTTTTTTCTTTTTTAAAAAAAAATTTTAGCTTATATTGGAGTATAGCTGAGTTACAATGTTGTGTCAGTTTCAGGTGTACAGCAAAGTGATTCAGTTATACATATACATGTATCTAATCTTTTTCAAATTCTTTTCCCGTATAGATTAGTACAGAGTACTGAGTAGAGTTCCCTGTGCTCTACAGTTCCCTGTCCTTGCTGTTTATCTATTTCATATATAGTAGTGTGTGTATGTTATTCCCAAAATCCTGATTTATTCCTCCCCTGACCTTTCCCCTTTGATAACCTTTAAGTCTGTATAATTAGTTAAATAATGGTTTCCTAGTCATTGGCTAACAGGCCTTCATTGAAGCTATTTTAAGATGAAGAAGAGGCAACACTTACTTTATAACCCTCAGTGAAAACGGATTATCTTCCCACTGCACCATCTTTGAAGATAAAACTGTCATTTCCACCAGCGGCGGAAGGCGCTATGATTTAGGGCGCCCGAGATCTTGTCACTTCTGAGAACTCCAGTGGGATGGGGGCTTCTATCTCTCCATGAGTCTTTTAGAGATAAGGTCTTGGGCTCTCCCAGTAGCCTTCCCAGGCTGGGTTCTGTAATCTCTCAGAACTTGGTCCTGAATCGGGCTGTCAATTGACTGGGTGGGAAATCCGGCATCCAGTGAAAGCCAAGGGGGTTTTGGAAGGACAGCAACAGTTCAGAAAGCCAGGGCTATAAAGGGGAAATGTCTTCATGAGCCTGAGAGATGACGGGCGCCCATGACTCCTGCAAGGACCCAGACCTTCTGTACCAGGGGATGGGGCTGAGGACAACAAATCGAGCCCAAGATCTCCTTGTGGCAAAAGGGGATTGGTTACATATCCAGTTTGGAGTGAATCACCAGGTGATGTTTCGTTAGATTCTCCCCAGAGCTACTGAGATGCAGGCACAGCCTTTCCATGGCTCCCCTTCACAAGGCAGGAGCTCCAAGCACTCACTTGTCCCTTCTTCATTCACTCAGTCATCAGTTACTGGGTGTATCACTTCTGCCGCTATCATGGAGTATCAAGAAGATTGCATTATGCACAGTATACACGTTATCTCATTAAAGAACCACCCTGTGAGGAAGCTGAGACGCATACATGGAGTTTCGGCTGGAGTCAGTCCGCTAGCAGACACAAGGGGCAACCTGACCACAGAACATGGGATTAAATCACTTCCCCGCACTACGCCAGAGACGCCTCTACCTACAGAGGCCTTAAAACAGAGGATTCCAGCCACACACACAGTCCTGTCCTGAGAAAGGGATGCCCCCCAGGGGCACATCATGCATGACAGTGGTCCCCAGCTCTGACTGAGCATAGCACCGGCCGGGGAGCTTTCACATGAAATTCACAATCATTTTAAATGAATACAGGTCCTATCTTTATCAGTGCAGAGGAATACAAGCAAGAGAACCCAAAAAAAGCAGCTCACAGGACAATGAAAGACAACCCTTGATGAGAAAAGCAAAGCAGGGCTTCCCTGGTGGCACAGTGGTTAAGAATCGGCCTGCCAATGCAGGGGACACGGGTTCGAGCCCTGGTCTGGGAAGATACCACATGCCGTGGAGCAACTAAGCCTGTGTGCCACAACTACTGAGCCCACGTGCCACAACTACTGAAGCCCGCATGCCTAGAGCCCGTGATCTGCAACAAGAGAAGCCACCGCAATGAGAAGCCCGTGCACTGCAACGAAGAGTAGCCCCTGCTCGCCGCAACTAGAGAAAGCCCGTGCACAGCAACAAAGACCCAACACAGCCAAATACATAAATAAATGTATTTTTAAAAAAGCAAAGCAAACCAGTCACCCCATGTACAGCTGTGGGGCACCTCTGATTGCTGGGCACAGAGCAGTGCACAAGACGGACATGTATCCCTGGCCTAGTGGATCTTTTTTTTTTTTTAATTGTAATTTTTTTTTTAATTTTTCAATTTTATTTTATTTATTTTTTTATACAGCAGGTTCTTATTAGTTATCCATTATATATATATATATATATATATATATTAGTGTATATGTGTCAATCCCAATCTCCCAATTCATCATACCACCACCACCACCCCGCTTTCCCCCCTTGGTGTCCATATGTTTGTTCTCTACATCTGTGTCTCTATTTCTGCTCTGCAAACCGGTTCATCTGCACCTAGTGGAACATTTTATCTGCATAAAGTGACTTAAAAAACCCAAGACCCTCCCAAAGATAACAACTGCTAATGATTTCTTATGTTTATTTTTGGAAATGAATGTGGTTACATCAGGATAGCTATCAAAGAACCCTCATATTCTCACTCCCAAAGGGATTTCTTTGGGGATTTCTCTTTACCCTTCTGAGCCTTGCTTTCACTGCTGTGACATTTGAGATTTTTTTTTTCCACATCACAACATAAAGATATACTTATTTTTTTCATGGCTGTACTCCCTTCCAACATTTTGAATGTACCATAATTTTATCTAATGGATCCCCTACTGATGTTCACTTTTTTTGTTGTTTCGGTACGCGGGCCTTTCACTGTTGTGGCCTCTCCCGTTGCGGAGCACAGGCTCCGGACGCGCAGGCTCAGCGGCCATGGCTCACGCGCCCAGCCGCTCCGCGGCATGTGGGATCTTCCCGGACCGGGGCAGGAACCCGTATCTCTTGCATCGGCAGGCGGACTCTCAACCACTGCGCCACCAGGGAAGCCCTGATGTTCACTTTTACTGTTTCCAGTTTGAGCTTTAAAAACCAACACTGCATTTAACATCCTTATTTATATGTGTGAGTGACCTTATACAGTGTATTCCTAGTAACAAGCTTGTTAGGACTAAGAGTACCTGCTATAAAAAAACAAGCATATATAAGTATCATCAAAGCACCTTGTACAGAGTTCACAAAAAATGTATTTCCTTGCTCACAACTGTGTGTAAGAGTGGCTTTTGCCATACTCAACTTTTAAAAATTTACTAATCTCCTAAGTGAATGACTATATATCCCATTATTTTTACTTATATGTTAATTATGAGTGAAAATAAGTGTAGTTTTATATTTTTACTGGCAATATATTTTTCTTTATTTGTAATGTGTCTGTTCATATTCATTGTTCTTTCGAGTTGTTTGTCTTTTCTTATTGATTCTTATAAGCTCTTTGTTAATTAAAGAAATTGGCCATTTATCTGCCAATGGTGTTTAAATATTGTTTTCCAAATGTCATTTGTTTTTTTACTTAGTTTTTGAATTGTTTTTCCCAAAAACAAGTTATTAATTTTATGTAGTTAGATTTATCATTTCTCTCCTGTATAGTTTGGGTTTGTGTCCTGACTACAGAGGTCCTTTCCATTACAGGAGTATAAATTTATTCACCTGGGCTTCCTTCCATAAATTTATGGCTTAAGTTTTTATGTTTGAACCTTTGTTCAATCTGTAATTTATTTTGGTATAAAGAGTGGAATAGGAATTTATTTTATGTATTTGTCTAAATGTTTACCCAGTGGTACCCAACCCATGGATTTAATAATTCCTGTTTTCAACAATGAATTGAAATGTTACTTTTATCATAACTTACACCCCCATATACGTAAGTACTGAGGTTTACTTCTAGACGTTCTCATCTGTATTTTATTACCTATTATTCAGGACCAAATTATTTAATTATTATGGTTTTTCGATACAATTTAGGATAAGTATCTCCTGTCAGATCGCTCCTTTTTCATAATTTCCTGGAGTGTTTGCTGATGTTTCTTCTTTCAGATAAATTATTGTATCATTTTGTCTAGTTCACAATTAACTCCTATTAGTATCTTTTGTGCTACTGCATCACATTTTTGGGTTTATGTACGAAGAGCCAACAATCTTATGATATTAAATTGTTGGGGGGGAGTTGAAAATACTGATTCCTGGGTTCTTTCCTTGGATTGTCTGACTCAGTAAATCTAGAGTGGGAAATAGGAAACTTAGGAAATAGGAAACCTTTAAAACTCTCCAAGTGTTTGTTCAGACAACTTTGGGAAATACCATCCATGGAAATTCAGAGAAAGGGTGTTTATTCCTCTTATGAAGAATTAGGTGGTCTTCAAGAAAAGGTGGTACATTGAGAGTAGACCTTCTGGAAGAATTAGTAAGATTATGTTTTCACATAAAATGTTTAAAGGACAGAAAAAATAAGAGTGAAATAACAATGGATGGTTAAAAAAAAAAAAAAACTACATGTCAGGTAAGAAGGAAAACTTGAGGGCAAGTCTCAGAAGGGTTAGGAAACTAGGCACGGTTCTGCAGAGCCAGAACTTGGGATGAGAGAAGAGGAGTTTTGTAAACATGAAAGTGCAAGGTAAATTGGGGCCAGGACCTGGATCATCCTGACCACCTGAATAAGAAGTTTGGAAGCTCTGCATGAGGAAATAAGAATTGCTACGGGCATCTGAATATGTGTGTGCACGTGTGTGTGCGTGTGTGCACATATGTGCCCATGTGTTTGTGTGTGTGGGGGGCTATCGGGTCTGCAGCTAAGTCCTGGCCTAGCACAGTGTTGGCTAAGTTGGAAGCATGAGAGAGTAAGTCAGGAAACTCAGTAGGGACGATTACAGCAGTTCATACTGAGATGAACGCTGTGCACAGCTGACAGTGAGGGGTGGAATGAAGGAGGCTTGATCTGCTTCTGGAGTCCTGCAGGCTGTAGTGATTTATTGCTCCAAGGAGTCCCACCTTTTCACCCCACATCCACTGTAGGATCAGAGAATCATAGGGCTGGGAGGGACCTTTGAATTCATTTAGAGGCTGAGAAGTGAAGGGATCCACCCAGGTTTAAACCCAAGGCACAGGATGGCAGACAGGAGCCCTGACTCAGGAAGCAGAGAGAGAGTAGAAAGCTGTGAGCTTGCATTCACCCCCGGCCCCCACACTTTGGGTATAACACCAGCCAAGTAACAATGTCAGTTTCCTCATCTACAAAATGAGAAGAACATTCATTTTATACTTTCACTGTGAAGAAAGAATGAGACAATAACCAATTCCCCTGACACCCTGAGGAGGACAAAAAGTCCTGGGAAACAGTCAGCAGACCTGGATTCTAGGCAGCCCAGCTCCACCACTCACTACTGACTCTATTTGGGCTAAACAATTAAACACATTAACTTCCCATTTTCTACCTATAAATATAAAGATGCCAGGTGTCAGACAAGATCGCAAGATGCCATCCAGATAGGAGGTTCTTCTAATGCCTATTACACAAGGCTTATATGATCTCTAGGATGGGAGAGAACTTTAGATGCTCAAGGAACAGAGGGAAACGTAACTTAGGACATGAGGGAGTGAGTTCTACCCAGTACTCCTTATTAGCATGTCATAAAGTGCAATGATTTACCGATTTCCTTCACTTAATTCTGTTGCTTTGACAGCACTGGGGACTGCTAGGATGGTGCAAAGAGACAGCAGGTAACATAGGAGACCATCTCCAACAGAAGAGAGAAAAGAGGACTGTTCCCTCTCCCTTCCTTTAGGGTAGGGCTCTTGGTACTATTTATATTTTATCAAGAGTGGCTGCGATTGTCCTTAAGACTATTCAAGAGCACGGACCAGGGAAGTGATAACCTCCACTTTTTAGAAATGTCCCCTCCTACCAAGATTCTACAGAAGTGGCCCAGAAGTAATGTGCTGGGAAGAAAATACCAAAGGGTGGTGTCAACATTTGGCACGCAAGATGTCCAGTCAGAAGGTCTTGGATTTGAATCCTATGCCTACCATTTTCAATCTATTTAGTCTTGGGCAAGAAATTTAACCTTTAAGGGCATCTTTCCTCTTTTGTAAAGTAGAGAGAATGACATCTAGTCCATTAAAACATGATCATTCCTTTAGGGAGTAAATGAATTCATGTTTGTAAAGAGCTCAAGAGCTCAATAAACGGTGATCATCATTACTGTTGGGAGATTTTGGGTCTTCGATAAATATGGCATTTTTACCATAGACACACACTATAGACATTCCAGATGATTTCTAGGCCTAATGTTTCTAAATGGCAATGATGAAAAAATAAGAAGAAGAATATGGAGTTAGAAGAAAAAAATCACTGAAATACAGAATTAGGCAAATGTGCTTTTACCTTTTAATGGCTATGGACTCCAAGGAAAATGAAACTTCCAACCATAGCTGGCTTTAGATTTAACTGAATTAGAGCTCTTTCAAGGATCAGCATTCTAGTTTTGAGTCAAGATGGCACAGCCCCACTTACAAGATGCATTCTTTCTGTTGCATTCATCCCCATTTGAAAGCACAGGGTATCTTTCGATTTTATGGCATTATTGATTTTTTGAATATTGAAACCAATATCCATATGGAAGTAGCACAACGGAAGTAAGTGGAGAAACAGATTGGAGAGGGGATTGCAAGGACGAAAAAGCAGGAAGTCACTCATTTTGTTCCACTTTGAGAATTCATGCTCTGAGAAGTCTGCAAGGCAGTTTTCACATAAAGAGGTTACCAGTTTGAAAGCACCCACTCTACTCTTTAATGAAAGAAATATATGTAGAAATTGATCAATAAAAAATTCCCATGGGACACTTTGGCAATACCCATGAGAATTAAATATGCCTTCCCCCTAAATTCCACTTCTGTAAGTTTACTCTATGGATACATGTGAACATGTACACAAAGAATTATGTATGTCGGGCTTCCCTGGTGGCGCAGTGTGAGAGTCCGCCTGCCGATGCAGGAGGCACGGGTTCGTGCTCCGGTCCGGGAAGATCCCACATGCCGCGGAGCGGCTGGGCCCGTGAGCCATGGCCGCTGAGCCTGCGCGTCTGGAGCCTGTGCTCCACAACGGGAGAGGCCACAGCAGTGAGAGGCCTGCGTACCGCAAAAAAAAGAATTATGTATGCACAATGATATTCATTGTTTTTATTAGTGAAAGAATGAAAATAGCTTATTTTTCTTTTAAAAGGGCCAGTAAAATAAATCACAATATGTTCCTGAATTAGAAAATGGTGTAGCCATAAAATTAAAAAAAAAAGAAACATCCATATATACTGAATAAAGCAACATGAAAAACAGGGGACATGGTATGTTTCCATTCCATGTAAAAACAAGAGGGGGGTGTATACACATACCGTTCCATAGAGTTTATTTTTCCAGCTTTATTCAGATATAATCGACATAACATGGTATAAGTTGAAGATGTACAACATAATGATCTGATGTGTATATATATTGAGAATAATACTACAATAACTCTAGTTAAAATCCATCACCTCACACAGTTGTAATTCTTTTCTTGTGATGAGAACTTTTAAGATGTACTTTCCTAGAACTCTCAAATATATTACACAGTATTGTTAGCTATAGTCACCACACTGCACATGACACCCCTGGGATGTATTGATCTTATAGCTGGACCACCTTCATCCACCCCCTCCCCCTTCTGTAGAATGCAGTCTCTCGAATAAAACAGAGTGCACTAGGGTGGGGATAGAAGATTTCGTTTTCACTATTTGCCTTTCTACGATATTCTCTTTCAAAAACTGTACATGCATCATTACATTTTCAAAAAATAGAAAATATTCTATTGAAGGTATAGAAAGATGTCATGGTCTCCCTCAGTTCCTGGTGTTCTAGGGAACCCCCCAAAAGTTCGGATTGTTATCTGATAAGAAAAGATCACCCCACACCTGGCACATTGTATGTGCCCAGGAAGAAGCCAGTGAGAAAGAAATCGCTGTTCCATTTGGAAGAGAGTCGCCACTGTGTCAGGAACATGTACACACAGAGGCCAGGCCCCCAGGCACTGTTCCTGCACAGGGAGGCCAACTATCAATGCCATTTGCAGTCTGTGTAAGCCTTGACTTTGGAGCATTGCGTGTTCCATGAACAAGACTTCCTATCTCCTACCCTTTCTGGAAGGGAACTGGAATCTTTCCCTGCTCTCAGTTTCAGGCCCCACCAGCAGGTGGCTGCTTGGCGGACAAGGTGAGATGCTCTCTGCTTGTGTGTTGGTTCACGTTTTAGTTTGTTGCCTGCTTCAAAAACCCATGAGCTATCTGCATATTGAGGATGTGCTCCCGGACTCTGGCTTTCAGAGGCTGAGTTTTACTCAAGGTCACACCAAACAGTGTGGCCAGGGTCTGACCCAGCTAGGCCACTTATTGCTGCCTCTTTGCTTGCACTCTCTGTACTCGTGTTTCCTCACCTGCAAAGTGGCACACTGACCATTCTTCCAACAAGGCCATTAGGAGGAGCGGTGGAGGCCATACCCTGAGAACAGTGGTTGGCAGGGACCAAGCACGTAATAAACCTCAGCTATTTTTAGTAGTTAGAGGGTTGCCTGATGAGTTACCACTGTCTCAATTTACTGATTTGGAAGCTGAGGCTCGGGGCCATTTTTGCAAATTCACGCCACTAAATCGCGGCTTGGCTTGTAAGTTGTGGTCGGAGCCTCGTCACTAGCGCCAGATACGTGCATTCACCAAGCACTTGGCCTCTATTTTCCTGTCTGTGAAATGGAGACTTTGACTCCATACGTCAAAGAGCATATGTTAGAATGGCAGCAGCTCTGACGACAGCAAGCAGAGATGGGACCAGAGACAAAAAAATCTCCCAATTTTGCCTTTAAGATGCTCATAAGTGAAAGTGCAACTGTGCTGGAACCTTCCTGCAGTCACAATTTATGCTCGAGGAAAGCAAGAGTAGCCTCTGCTTTGTTGTTCATTTGTTTTCTTGTCTAAAATGCTAGTAGGCAGCGGTTCAGGCCAGGTAACCACTACTGTGGAATAATCTGCTCCCTGGAGCAGCCCTACTTACTAGTCCTCATAGAAAAACAAAAGTGCGCTTTGCTTCTCACATGATCGTCACATATTTGGCAGACTAAGTGCTCTGATAAACGGCTGGCATTTGACAGGTGAGTGAATCGGCTTTCCCAGGTAAGGACGGGCAAAGCCAGCCACTTTCACCCAAGATGAGACCAACTGAGCACGGGCATTTCAGTGCCTTGTCTGTTTGTGTGCCTGTTGTTTTAAGGCTATCTATTGTTAAGACAAGGATGGGTCAGGAGACGGAAAAATTATTAGCTGCAGTGGCCCTCATAAGCTGTTACAACGCTCAGAGAAACACTAATGGATAAACAAGGTCAACAGAACACAAGGGGCCGGCTCACGGTGTCCCAAGGTGGCCAAGCCTTAGCCAGGCCTCTCTTCCCCTAAACAACAAGCAAAAATCATTAGTATTGACATTCGGGGTAGGCAAACGGCACGCTGAATGACGAATGACTTCACCCCGGCTTGTCCATCATATCTGTGGGCAGGAGGTAATTTACAAGCTGCCCTCTCTGTACAGAGATGGTGCAATACAGATGATCCATGACCACTTACACTTGATCTTTGGGGTGTTTCTTCTTTTCAGTGATGGAGGGGAGTGCTGAGTCAGGTCAATGTTTAGTCAGGATGAATATAGTAACAGCAGGCCCAGTGCTCTGTGCACACCATCTAATTCAATCCTTATAAGTATTCTAGGAAGTTTCATTTATTATTCTTATTTCACAGATAGGGAAATGGAGGCTCAAAGAAAGCAAGTCACTTGCCCAAGTTCCCTGTGGGGAGCTGGGTCTTGAGCACTAAAGCTACTGGAACTAGGGTGAACAATTCATCCCCGTCCTCATGAGACTTCATTTCAGCACCCAAAGTCCCACGTCCTGGGGAACCCCTCAGTCTCAGGCAGAAGTGAGATGGTTGGTCACCCTAAGTGGAACTCTAACTGTGGACGATTCAGTATCTTGTACAATAGAAACAGAGGAACATAGGTTGGAGACTTAGACCAGATTTTCCATGTCAGCAGAAAGCCGCAGGTCAGCTAAATGATCGCTAAAGATTCCCTACCTAAAGTTTGGTCAGTGGGCCAGCAGCACAGACATCTCCCGGGAGCTCATTGAAAGGCAGAATCCCAGGCCACACCCCAGACCTACTGAACCAAGACCTGTGTTCTAATACGATCCTCTGGGGATTTGTATGAACATTAAATTTTGAGAAGCACAGTTCTAAAATCCTTTCCAGAACTATCCCACTGTGATCCTAAACCAACTTGCACAGCATGAATCTCTTCTGGGTGCCAGGTCTATAAAGGGTCCCAAGGACAGCGGAGGAGGGCTCCTCCCTAGGGACTTCCAGTCTATAAACTGAGGCAGGGAGTGGGCGGGGCAGCACAAAGCAGCTTGCAATCAGGTCCAGACTTCATGCCATGGACTGATTTCCCTCAAGGTGAGCAGTGTGTTGAAACGAAAGAACATAAGCTTTGGGCTCAGACTGACCTGGGTTGGAGTCCTGACCCACTGCCTGAGTGACCCAGCAAGTGGGGACTCCTGGGTCACAGGGTGCACTAAGTAAAGTGGGTTAAAGTCACCCATCCCAGTGGTTCTCAAGCTGGCTGTCCTTCAGAATCAACTGAGGCGTTTTAAAAGAAATGCAGGTGCCTGGGCTCCAGCTCAGAGAAGTGGATTTAATCAGAGTGCCCTGGTCCTTGATGGTAGCATAATTTCAGAGTTCTCCAGGGGATTCCTTTGTGCAGCCAGGATTTAGACCCACTGGCCTTCCTCTTAAGGATGATGGTGAGATGCTGATGAAGTTACTCATGCCAGCATCTGGGACAAAAACAGTCATCCCGGCTCTGCTAAATTCTGCTCTTCAGTCAGTGGCGCCACATCACCTGTCAGCACCAGCTCTGCTCTCCAAAAACGGGAGCTGACGAATTCTCTAAGGAAACCAAGAGGTCCGTAAAGTCCATGGCTTGGGCTTCTCACAGTGATGTTCTTATTATTAAGCGTTTGATTTTATTTTATCATCTTATTTTATTTTACTTATTTTAGCCATGCCACACAGCTTGTGGGATCTCAGTTTCTGCCCAGGGATTGAACCCAGTCCTTGGCAGTGAAAGCCTGGAATGCTAACCACTGGATCACCAGGGAACTCCCTTATTAAGCCTTATAAAATTAGGAAAAAGCAGGCAACAGTGCCAACTACTAGAGCTAATCAATGAATTTGGTAAAGTAGCAGGATACAAAATTAATCCACAGAAATCTCTTGCATTCCTATACATTAATGATGAAAAATCTGAAAGAGAAATTAAGGAAACACTCCCATTTACCATTGCAACAAAAAGAATAAAATACCTAGGAATAAACCTACCTAAGGAGACAAAAGACTTGTATGCATAAAACTATAAGACACTGATGAAAGAAATTAAACACGATACAAATAGATGGAGAGATATACCATGTTCTTGGATTGGAAGGATCAATATTGTGAAAATGACTCTACTACCCAAAGCAATCTACAGATTCAATGCAATCCCTATCAAACTACCAATGGCATTTTTCACAGAACTAGAACAAAACATATCACAATTTGTATGGAAACACAAAAGACCCTGAATAGCCAAAGCAATCTTGAGAAAGAAAAACGGAGCTGGAGGAATCAGGCTCCCTGACTTCAAACTATACTGCAAAACTACAGTAATCAAGACAATACAGTACTGGCACAAAAAAAGAAATATAGATCAATGGAACAGGATAGAAAGCCCAGAGATAAACCCACACACATATGGTTACCTTATTTTTGATAAAGGAGGCAAGAATATACAGTGGAGAAAAGACAGCCTCTTCAATAAGTGGTGTTGGGAAAACTGGACAGCTACATGTAAAAGAATGAAATTTGAACACTCCCTAACAACATACACAAAAATAAACTCAAAATGGATTAGATACCTAAATGTAAGGCCAGACACTACAAAGCTCTTAGAGGAAACCATAGGCAGAGCACTCTATGACATAAATCACAGCAAGATACTTTTTGACCCACCTCCTGGAGAAACGGAAATAAAAACAAAAATAAACAAATGGGACCTAATGAAACTTCAAAGCTTTTGCACAGCAAAGGAAACCATAAACAAGACCAAAAGACAACCCTCAGAATGGGAGAAAATATTTGCAAATGAAGCAACTGACAAAGGATTAATCTACAAAATTTACAAGCAGCTCATGCAGCTCAATATCAAAAAAACAAAAAACCCAATCCAAAAACGGGCAGAAGACCTAAATAGACATTTCTCCAAAGAAGATATACAGACTGCCAACAAACACATGAAAGGATGCTCAACATCATTAATCATTAGAGAAATGCAAATCAAAACTACAGTGAGGTGTCATCTCACACCAGTCAGAATGGCCATCATCAAAAAATCTACAAACAGGGCTTCCCTGGTGGCACAGTGGTTGAGAGTCCGCCTGCCAATGCAGGGGACACGCGTTCGTGCCCCGGTCCGGGAAGATTCCACATGCCGCGGAGCGGCTGGGCCCGTGAGCGATGGCCGCTGAGCCTGTGCTCCGCAACAGGAGAGGCCACAACAGTGAGAGGCCCGCGTACCACACACACACAAAAAAATCTACACACAATAAATGCTGGAGAGGGTGTGGAGAAAAGGGAACCCTCTTGCACTGTTGGTGGGAATGTAAATTGATACAGCCACTATGGAGAACAGTATGGAGGTTCCTTAAAAAACTAAAAACAGAACTTCCATACAACTCAGCAATCCCACTACCGGGCATACACCCTGAGAAAACCGTAATTCAAAAAGAGTCGTGTGGGGCTTCCCTGGTGGCACAGTGGATGAGAATCCCCCTGCCGATGCAGGGGACATAGGTTCATGCCCCGGTCCGGGAAGATTCCACATGCCACGGAGCAGCTGGGCCCACGAGCCATGGCCGCTGAGCCTGCGCGTCCGGAGCCTGTGCTCCGCAACGGGAGAGGCCACAAATGTGAGAGGCCCGCGTACCGCACACAAAAAAAAAGAGTCATGTACCACAATGTTCACTGCAGCTCTATTTACAATACAGGACACGGAAGCAACCTAAGTGTCCATTGACAGATGAATGGATAAAAAGATGTGGCACATATATACAATGGAATATTACTCAGCAATAAAAAGAAATGAAATTGAGTTATTTGTAGTGAGGTGGATGGACCTGGAGTCTGTCATACTGAGTGAAGTAAGTCAGAAAGAGAAAAACAAATACTGTGTGCTAACGCATATATATGGAATCTAAAAATAAGGGGAAAAAATGGTTATGAAGAACTTAGCCGCAGGACAGGAATAAAGACACAGACGTAGAGAATGGGCTTGAGGAC
This sequence comes from Monodon monoceros, assembly GCF_005190385.1. NCBI lineage: Eukaryota > Metazoa > Chordata > Mammalia > Artiodactyla > Monodontidae > Monodon > Monodon monoceros. The sequence goes on from NW_021703767.1 coordinate 138,142,903, forward strand.
ATGGGGAGGGGAAGGGTAATAAGGTAGGACGAAGTGAGAGAGTGGCATGGACATATATACACTACCAAGCGTAAAATAGATAGCTAGTGGGAAGCAGCCGCATAGCATAGGGAGATCAGCTCGGTGCTTTGTGTCCACCTAGAGGGGAAGGATAGGGAGGGTGGGAGGGAGACACAAAAGGGAGGAGATATGCGGATATATGTATATGTATAGCTGATTCACTTTGTTATAAAGCAGAAACTAACACACCACTGTAAAGTAATTATACTCCAATAAAGATATTAAAAAAATAAACGTTCCCAAAACAAACTAATTTACCAGAAGGTTAGTATTCAGGATCTTACACAACTCTGTTTTTTTTTAAGGAAAAAGAAAAATTCTGAGCAATCTACCTCTAATGCACCATTTAACTGATAGAGCTTCCTTAGGACACGGCTCCTGAGTATCCCCATAAAACTGTAAGTTACAGCCCGCCATTCCTGGGGCAGCTAATGGAAACACATGGCAGTGATCACGTGGCTTCCGGATTGAGCATCACAAGGGCATCACTCCCTGTCAGTAACCTCCACGTTGCCTCACAACAAGGGCACCATAAGTTATAAACTGTCGCAGAGCTTTAGAAGCAGGCTTTGAGAGAGATGCTAATAATTCCATACAGGAAGGGCAGAAAGTTTTTTTTTTTAATAGCACAGCCAGTCAGACAAAGAAATCAGTGTTTAAAAGTCGAGCAACACACAGAAGGATAGATAAAAATCGATACCAAATCCCTCTTTCCTTCCCAAGCAACTATTAATAAACTCCCTCAGCTTTCAATGTGTCTGTCCCCATTAGAGTCTTGGGCAGGAAGGAATATGGGGCATGGAGTCTTTATGGAGGTTTCCTGCCCTGATCATTTCTCTATTCTGCCTCTGCTTCTGCCATTTCCCTTCGTTATAGAATAATGACAAATAAAAGATTAGAAGTGGCCTGGGCGGTACATCTAATCCCAAAGTACCAGGGGCTATTTGAGGAGGTAACCAAATGCCCCCTTTCTCAGTGCACTCAGATACCTCCACAGGGATGCTAAGCTGCATCGCTGGACATATATTTCCAAATTGTCATGTTTTCAGAATCTGCTCTTTTCTTTCTAACGCACTTGGTTTTCACATCCTCATACCAAGGCCAATTCCTATGGTGCTTTGCAGATTATGAAGTTTGTTTCAACCTCTGATTGAATCTCTCTGTCAGAGAGACCCTTTAACCCATCGTATAAAGGGAAAAATTGACACAGATTCACTAATGTGTCCAATGTCACACTACCAGAAAGTGACAAAGTGGGAACTTGACCGGGGAGGATTGGTGAGGAGTTGCTGAAAGCTCTTCACCTATATTTCTTTCCCTCCTACCTGCATCTCCCCCAAGAAAACCTCTCACTGATAACTGAGATATTTAAAGTGCTACTTAGGGCTTCCCTGGTGGCGCAGTGGTTGGGAGTCCACCTGCCGATGCAGGGGACACGGGTTCGTGCCCCGGTCCGGGAAGATCCCACATGCCGTGGAGCGGCTGGGCCCGTGAGCCATGGCCGCTGAGCCTGCGCGTCCGGAGACTGTGCTCCGCAACGGGAGAGGCCACAACAGTGAGAGGCCCACGTACTGCAAACAGTAAATAAATAAAAAACTAATAATAATAAAGTACTACTTATATCAGTTGTAAGATCTCCCTGCGGGTCTGTGGCCAGTTTGTCCTGAGATCTGTCTCTCAAACGTTGGACTGCCCAGGTGCTGACATGTGCAGGATGCACTGCCCAGGCTGCCTTGTTGGTGCCCTCTGGCTGGATTCCACCAATGAGAGGCAGAGGCTATGCACTGGAGGGTGGGCGCAAGGGAGAAGGCAGGGTATTTCTCCATCTCCCTCTGTGCCTGAGGCTGAATCCTTCCATCCTTAGTGTCTTAGGCCTGCCGTGATTCCAGCTCCTACCAGGAGGCCCTGGGTCCTGGTCTCCAGGACCACATCTCATCTCTCTCCATCTTACACTACCAGTTTCTTGCTATTGCTAATCTCTGGGTTGCCTCTGCACCCCTCATGGGGCATCTCAGCTCCTCCATCACCCACATAACTAATGACCTACATTAAAGTCCTTCTTTGTGAATTAGCTGACATGGTTCCTGTTTTCTGGTTTGACCTCAAAAGATATCATCACTTTAAAAAATTTTTACACATTTGTGTACTGGGTTGGATATAGAGGGAAAAATCAAGAAAGGATCAAATTTTACTGATGGCTCACCATGAACTTCCTGGGGCTTGGCAGTGTTATATGCCTTGTATAGTTTAGTCCTCAAAAGAGAACTGTGGAAAACACATTATCATTATTCTCCTTTCACAGAAAAACCTGGATATCAAAATGTGAGGTGACTTGCCCAAGAATACAGAGCTAATAAGTGGAACGGCTGAGATTCTAACTAGGTTGTTTTTACTTCTTTATCGGTCATGAAATAAAGACCAGGCTGGGACTCCCTTCTTGAACAAATACTGGAGATAATGTTGTAAATATCAAAGTTTGTAGTACAAATGACTTGCATTATTTTTACAAGCATTGAGTTAAATAGTGAAACAGCAGGTATATGTAACACATAATTAATACAAGCCTTAATACCTAACGATGCTTTGGAAAAACTTTTGGGTTCGCGGGCCTCTCGCTGTTCTTGTGGCCTCTCCCGTTGCGGAGCACAGGCTCCGGACGCGCAGGCTCAGCGGCCATGGCTCACGGGCCCAGCCGCTCCGCGGCACGTGGGATCTTCCCGGACCGGGGCACGAACCCGCGTCTCCTGCATCGGCAGGCGGACTCTCAACCACTGTGCCACCAGGGAAGCCCAATTCATGCCTTTTAATTAGATTTTTTCTGATTATTATTTGATGTGAAAAAATAAGGCAGAATAATAAAAGTATGGATTAGATTCAGACTTCTGTTATCAATTGTGATTCCACAAAGTCAAAACACACATCCATCTTAGACCTCAACCATTTTTATTTATTACTTTAGCTATCAGCTAGAATATTCTTTCTAGCATTATTATTACAAAGAATCTTCCTTTCATAAAAAATATCTCCCTACGCTCTGCTATAAAGAGTAAAGGGCACTGAAATAAGCCTCAAAGCACTGAACTGGAGTCTTGGCCTTAACTTTTACTAGATGTGTGACCTTGAGAAAGTTGTTTCAGCCATCTGAGGCTCAGATTCCTCATCTAAAAAGAGGAATAATTATATTTTGTCTACCTCCTACAATGGGTCATTTTGAGAATTAAAAATAAATAATGCAGATGCATTTTTAAAAATACAAATTGCTCTACAAGGATCATGTTTATTAAAGTACGTTTACATTCATTACTGCGTTTTTATCCTCAGAGCAATCTGCCGCAAGTGCTTTCCTTCATCAGCAAAATGCATTAATATGAAAAAGGTACGTGTGAAGAACAACTTTACAAAAGCCTTGCAAACAGCAGTTTTGCTCAGCCTTAACAAATGGCAATTTTTGAAATTGGTGGTCGTGCTGAGCATTTCCGGCTACTTGCACATAAGGTGGTTCCTGCCTATCCCAGCCTCATGGCCAGAGAAAGCCAACATCTGGAGTGAAGACACAGAAAATGCCAACATCTGGGATAAAGACACAGAAGCCAAGTGCAGCTGAGAACTGACGTTGTGGCCAGGTGGATTGAAACCAAGTGCAATTCTACCATCTTACGATTTTACGCGTTCTTCCGACATTTTCGAACATTAGTCTTAATATTCTATAGCTTTGTCCCTCTCCTTTTACACTGCAGAGTCCTATGAAGCAAGAAGTAAAGTGAAACAGAAAAAAAGGTTGCGGAATTTCTTACATTTATTTAAACATCTAATATCTAAGGGCGCGTCCTGACTTCGACACTTTGAAAACAAACAAAAAGAAGCAGCTACTGCTCCAGGAGCAAAGAGGTGTGTTTCTCTTGTCAACTCACATTCACCAGTTTTGCTAGGGAACGTCAGCATTCTGGATCTGCTAAGGAACTGGATTCCCTTCCTCTCTGATCGCCAACACCCATTTCATCTTGCAGTTTCAACACCTATTTGTAAGTGCCTATGTGCCTGGCACTGAGCTGAGCAGGGTGCTGAGGACACCTGAGATTAAACAACGCTCATGCATTGAAAGAATTCTCAGCCCCCAGCCCCATCCCTGCCCCCCAGTCCCCAACTCCCACCAGGCACCGCTGTACTTTGGGGCAAACAGCATTGCTCAGAGCACCAAATGCTGCTGCTGCCCATTTCCCGTCTGACCTTGGCCCAGGTAACTTGTCTCCCTCCTCCCTACTTACAGAAAAGTGATTACTGCAAGTGGGCAGAAAAAAAAAAAAAAAAACAAACATAAAGAAGAAGAAGGGGTTCAGTTCATCCCATCCAGTGCTATGATACGAGTTCATATGCATTTCAGTTGTCAGAATCCAGAGGGATTCACGGAAATGCCTTCAATTTTAAAGGCTGTGCAAACCTGGAGCTCACATTCAAAGAAGGCTGACTTCCAGCTGCTTTATAACGATTTTAACGGGACAACAGAGCAAAGCGTCTTCCTATTTTCAACCCTAGCAATTTGGTTCAAGCGTGATCTCAGCCACTTTAAGCTTTGATATTTCTAGCCACCTCTTATGCTGTATTTTCTCTTAATGCCACCAATCATGTGTGAAATTCTGTTGCAAAACTAATCTTTGTGGGAAATGATATATAATGACTTCTTTAAAGAGAGACAGAGAGGGCAGTGACTATGACCTTTGTTGTTTTTTGACATGCTTTTCATAGTGTAATACAGATGGAAACAGCTCTTTCTCAAGGTCAAAGTCGAAATAGTTTTCTGCTTATACAAGCATCCCTCTTTCTTAAGCAGGAAAAGCCTTGAAAATTATCCTCATGACTTGACTTTAAAAACCTCTAAGGTATAGAATGGTTGATAAACTTGAAAACCAGCTGTGCTCAAAATACAGTTTCATATCCATCTTATTAAATCAATACTTAAAGTTTTACCTTTCAAATGATGTGAAAAGATTTACAAATATACAAAAGATGTGAATGAGAAATAAAATTTGGGTATTTATATAACAAGGCACTATTTTAGGATCCAGTGTTACACTCACACACACACACGCACACGCTCACACACACGCACACGCACACATATATGCTAGCCAACACACCTGGTCTTATCAAGGGAGATTTCAGTCAAAAGCAGCTGTGACCAAATATTCTGCAGTGGAAGTCAGAAAACACTAATTTAAATTTTTCACTTGTTTTTTGGAACAATTATGCCACCCACAAAAGGGTAACTTTGCAAGTCGTCATTATCTCATGAATTTTGGAACTTGTCCCTTAAATAAACTCATCTCGTTTCCATGTAATTACAGCAACTAAGAAGGCCCTTTAAAAAAGAAGAAAAACTTAGCTCAAAATTTAAGGGTCCTAATTAAAGAATCCGTGTTACTGACATTTTGATCATCCTTGGAATTTGGTTCCCGAAAATGAGAACTTCCCGTGAATCTGAAAGAGGAATGTCTTGAGAGGGTTCTCTTAGATTTCAGTTTCCTGCATCTGATGCTTTCTGACAACGTTCACCTGTCACATCCGCCATCTCTGTTATGTAGTAATTGATTGCATGTCATTTAGATTCATTTGTAATAACACACAATGGTAATGACTTCAAACTTCAAAAAGGGTAACCTGGACTAACAAATTCCTTCCTGAATTATTCTCTCCCGCTGGCAACCTCGGGGAAATAGAAGCACGTCCAGAGTGCCTGAGGGACTCAAGTAGACCTAATTCCCCATAACAGATCACCTAGTACCAACTAATTAGGATGAGTTAAATGTTTCCACTGAAAACACACACACAAAGAGGAATGTTTTTCTCTGCTGCCTGCTGTTTTCTGCTCATTTCCTTCCTTGTAGCCTTGCCGCCTAACTGCTTTTCTAACACAACCAAAAGTGTAAACGCTGACTGGAGAATGTTCTAAACATCCCAGCGGAAAAACAAAGTCCTTCCTATGACAATGTATAAACGTGTCTATTATAGGCAGGGGAATAGGCTGCTGGTCTAGAATTTTCCTACGAGATTTTTTTTCTAACTGTTGTATTAAAAGCTTCCTCCATCAAGTATTTCTTGATATGATAGGCACAGCGCTAAGTTTTTTTCAGGTTTTTCTAAGGCATTTTAAGGAAGACAGCTGATTCACAATTAGCACCACGCTGCACTTGAACGGCTCATTCGCACTTTCTAAATTTTGCTCGCCCTTTTCTCCAGGTTTAATGAACATGCCATGAATAGTAGCATTGAGAGGGAGCTCTAATGTTTGTCTCAAGTTCTACTCATTTGTTTAAGATGCATCCTTTCTTTCTGCAGCAGGATTCTCAGGGAGCAAGCCCTCGCCCCTGCTTGGCTGTAAGTACCCCAGAATCTCCATCTGGTTGATTTTCGGGCACGTCGAATTTCCTCAGTGCCATCAGGCTCCCATTTTCTCTCCTGATGGCAAAGGGCTGTGACATGACACCTCTCTGGCAAACTGTGGACAATTTGTGAGGTTGGCAGGACCACGGGCAGCCATTCATCACTCCAGCAGTGGAGAAATGTGTGCAGCCAGATGGAAGGGGAAGATGATTCAGACATACTGGAGACAGTACATGGTTACAGCCTTCTGCTGGGATGTACCTGCCCTTCATGCCAGCACTGTCCCCTGACCCAACCGTAACCAGGCGGCATGGGGCAGGTCTGCTGTGCTCACAGCCAGCCAGGACCGCTCCCTTCATCCAGTGAGAAGTCTCCCAGCTGCTTGTTGTTATTTGCGGATTAATTTTTTTTTAATTTATTTTCTTATTTATTATCTCTAGGTCTCATTTGCAAACCGGGGATCATAATACTACCTTTTTTTTTTTTTTTTGCCACATGTGGGATGTTAGTTCCCCAACCAGGGATTGAACCCGGGCCCTCGGCAGTGAAAGCGCAGAGTCCTAACCACTGGACCACCAGGGAACTCTCTATTTCCGGATCAATTGTTAACGGTTCTTTATCCTCGGCACATGCAATTTTTAGGTCTGTCAAATATTCCTGCGGGTGGAGAGGGTAACTTCACAAGTCTTTATGATTTTCCCTTGCTTTTACAGTAAATCTCAATCAGGTTGCTTGCTGGGATTTTTCCTCTCTTCTTTCTCCCGTGTGAACCTGATTCTTAACTCCAAGTAATGAATGCGAGATCGACAGAATAAGTAACAAACGTATCCACGGTGACTGAACAGCAAACTCTTAAATTACTGTGCAGTAAGTGCAAATGAACAATTATTGAAAACACTGCACTAAAATTTCAGTAGGAGATAAGAGTGAGGCTTAAGTCATTAAAAGGGTCCATTAGCCTCGTGAGTCTGAGACAGCACACTCAAAACACGAGTTATTCTGGAGAACTGGAAATATTACTTATTCCACCAACTTGCACACACACAGCTGACTCCAACTGAGAAAGGACGGGGTCACAGTGTCCAGCCCCTAAGGGGAAAGGGGTCTACAGAGAAGCAGAGGCTGGGCCAGTCTGTCCAGGCAATGAGTCTTCAGTTAAACTTGAAAGGCGTAGCAGGCGAGCAAAACTGACAAATTAGATTATTTACAAGGGAAGTAAATACCCTGCTTGCATATCAATTCCCAGGGTATTAGAGCATCACCCATGCTCTCCATCACTCCCTGCTGGGGACACAAATAAAGACTTCTGACACCTCTACCCCATTCCCACAAATCACCAGAAAAGCCCAAGAATTCAGCCCTGCTTTCCTTTTGTCCCTGTTCTCCCTGACCTGATAAACCCTCTGCAGTTCAAATATGAAGAAGAAAGTCACGGGTGACCAAACTGCAAAGTGAAAGCACTGTTTTGAAAAAATTACCTGAAATAGCTACACCCACATAAATACACGTATGTGCCTACGTACGTACACACATACATACATACTGTTAAATTGCTGTTGAACCTTAACACGCCTGGGTCGTATTGTCAATTCTGACCCTAGATCGTGGACCACACATTTTATGAGAGACAGGTGGGCTCCCAGAGCTCTGGATGCCAAACAGCTTGAGCGAGGGGCTGCATAACAGAACCTGAAAGAAACAGCATTCCTAAATACACACGATTTCCTCCGAGAATATAAAACCATATCTCACGCCGGAATTATGGTGAGACCGAACCGTGCTCATGACACAGAGGGCAACTTTAGCCTTGCCTTTAAAAGAGTATAGTTTCATCTGAAGCAGGACATCATATTTCAATGTGTGCTATTAAAAACTTGCATTACACAGTGAAGCTAATTGCCCTGTGAATCACCCTGCTTTACAAAACGGCTGGGCTAGCATGCAGTTAATAATACGAGCTAGCCCAGTGAATATTTCTCCAAGAGACACAGGAAGATCCAGTACAGCACAGATGGCCTCTGGACCAGTACTTTTACACCACTGCTCTGGTTAACACTACATCCTCACCACCATCACCTTAGGCACTGTTGCAAGAGGTTGAAAACTTAAGCTAAAATTAAAATCTTCCTTTCCATCTCTCAAATACCAGTACAGATGCTGAAATGTTATTTTGTCCAAAAGGCATATTATCTTTACAAGCTTTTGCGTGTGTCAAAAACATTCACAATAAACACTTGCTATTTTATGAATTGTCAATTAACACGCTTACCACCTCTATCACTACCCCCTGGAAAGAGTGTTAACTCTGGATTCTGCTTAAATGTGTCTCTCAAATGAGGAGCCTTGCTTTAAAATCGATTTTAGTTATTTTTAAGACTTCTTTCCAAACATGACGCAAATTAAAGGGAAATCAAAACTGCTGTCAAGACAACTAAAAAGCACTCAGCTTCTCCATACTTTGGCAAATGTTTCAAAGGCTCGAGCAAACAAAACAAAGCAAATAGTACGCACAGCAATAAACAACCGAGAAACTAATACTGCCCCAAGTTTCTCGAAATACCTCTTTAATTGAAAAATGACTCTAGCTTACATATTTCCAAGCAAGGCAACTGATCACCCAGAGCATTTGCATCATGGAACCCTCACCCCTCTTCAGCTGCTCTCACAAACCTTTTAATATCAGAGAGATGCCCTTAGGTGATGATGCGGGATGAAACTTACAGAAGGAAAGCATAACTTCAGGGAGGAGGAAAGGATATTCCGTCTAATCCTTGGCTTCGTATTTAGGGAAGGGTTTTGCCTTCTCCCCATCAGTAAGTTGCAGCGTTACAGTGCAAATGTGCAGCTCCCAGCCCACTTACACTGCTCCACTAAGAGCCCAGATCTAAGCCTCAACATGTTTTCTGGAAGGGCAGGCAGCTCCGCAGAAAACCTAAGGGGGGTTTCCACCACGGCACGCAACTAAACTGCACAAACATTTAACAGCTCCGAGACCTCTAAAGGTTTAAAATAATATGCATTTTGTGCCAGGATGCTCTACCTGGATGGAAAACTGGGATGCTGTGGAAGGGTGCTCTCAGCTGTCCAAGCACCGCACACCAAAGAATGTTTTCTTTCCCTTTCTGCCTCAGAATTAGGGGAAAACCAAAATGCTTAATGAACCGTAGATATTGACTAAGCTTCCACAGCATCCATAGTACAGAACTTTTACATTCCATTGAGTTTGCCCATGACTTTCCCACGCCGCACCATTTCTCCTTCCTCACCTAGCTAAAAAAAAAATCAACTTCATCACACAAATCAAGGCAAAGTTTAGCCACCCTCACCCCTGCCTCTTTCCTTTTCCAACTTCAACTCCTCTACGACTAACAAACAGCCCCGATCGTAGCACAAAGGAAGCTCCTAGGGCTGCACCAGCTGGGTCCTCCAGTTGCCTGCTGAAGGTAGGTTTACTGGAATAGATTCTCGAGGCTTTGCCGAGATTTTCGAAAGGGCTTGTCTGCCCTGATGAAGAGCTGGGCACCCTCAGCATGACATCATCAGCGTGAACACTCACCAAAATACATTATGCTTCTCATTAATCAGACAGCCGGAACCCCACCGCGGCGTCTTCAGCATCAGCTCGCACCCAGGGCTGCCGCGCAGAGCCAACCCGTTTCATGCTACATTCGGCGGAAACGTCCCCGGCGTGGAGAGCAGGGGCGCCGAGCGTGCCGCCTCCGCCGCGGGATGAGCGCCTCGCGGGCCGCCTTTCCCGGGCTACGGTCCCCGGCGGCTGGAGCGTGCACTCGGGCTGCCTGCTGCACTGCCCATCCTTACTGTAATCCGACTCCTCCTTGCGATGTCCTTGCTGCGCCTGTGACATCAGGACTGAGAGTACTACAAACAGACCCCCCCCACACTCCACCCCACCCCACCCCCGGTTCGCCGCGGCTCCGGGAGGTGCTTCGATTGCCTGCCTGGACCAACCATGGTGCTCGGGAAGCGTTGACGAGCCCAGAGACCTGGGAGGGGGCGGAGTGAGGGGCGCGGGAGGCTGTCTTAAAGAGAGAAGGGTCTCCAGAGCCACGGAGGCGCGCACGGGGGGAGAAATTCACCGGGAGGGGGGCGAGAGGGGACAGGGTTAAGGCGACTTCTGTCACTGACGTGTCATTAGACACACTTTTATCCCGCCCCTCCCGCGAATGGCAGCATCCCCGCCCCAGCTGAGTCTCCCCTCCCAAGTTTAAAAGGCAGTAGGAAGGGGAATGGTGCCTTGTGCCTGCATTCTCTTTGCTGTAGGCTTGAGGGTTGGTTGCTGTCTGTGATGGTTATACCTAAAAGACTCCAGGGACCATGCTAGGGTAATACAGGTTTCCACTGAGAAGTGATCAGATCACAGAAACCCAGCAGTTGGTGAAGAGTTGTTTTTATTTCTTGAGTATTTTCTGAGCTAGGTTGATAGAGAAATGTAAAGAAAAATAACTGGTGATGAAAGTCACCTCGCACCTGCACGAGATCACATTTGCTGCCTCCCGAAGCAGGTAGTAGAAAGGACACTGAGCCTGAAATGATCCCTGACCCCTAAAGGGGAGAGACATTTTAGCCTGAAAGATAACCAGGATTGTGTCATAATTCAAGTCTGGTCACCAGTATAATATAGACACACACAAGCACTCCCATTACATTTGAGATGAACAGTCGAGAAAGGCAAAGCTTAGCAAAGAAGCTTAGCCCTTACATAGAAAAGGATGTTAAAAAGAAATCGCTGAAAGCTGGACTGATTAATATTTCAATGCTCTGCACTGAAAATAAACCCATAGAGCAAGTTCAGTTTCATAAGGACTCATCTCGTTGGGGTCCAACTTACCTACTGGACCATTTAAACTTAAACATTTCTACAAAAATCTATTAAACTAAGAACTGAAGATATTGATAAACCATAATGGAAAAGAATATAAAAAAAGAAAAAAGCAAATAAAAATTTAAAAAAAATAAAGAACTGAAGATAAAGAACTGTAGCCTATGGAAGCAAGCAATTGATATATTTTAATAGGAGTTTTGGTAAGCCATGGTAGCCAATATTTCTCCATTGTGATATTAAAATATTCCATGGTCTTTTCTTGCACAATTCTGCGTCTGTTGATGGGTTTAATACATGGGGGGGGGGGGCTGAGGCTCGTAACAGCTTGCTCTGCAATCTTGCAGTGGATTATAAAGAATTTGGTGAATGCAAATAGATAATCATATATAAATCAGAAACATTACAGCGAGTCTTAGGATAAATCTGGTGATGCTCTTTTAGAAATAGTCTTCATTTAAAGCAATTTGGAGGAAGAAAATGTCAATAGTAAAGAATATTTACTTTTTTTACTCCTAGTTTTAAATTAAAACTAAAAAGAATGTTACAGGAAAATCCTGAAGAAAATACATAAGTGGTTTTCCTTTTGGACAGATGGAAATCATCCAAAAGTACAATTATTGGCCTTTCCCTCAGGCAAAAGAACCATCTGTGGTAGAGCTTATTCCTGAAGCTCATCAGGTGTCTTGACGGCCTACATGGGCTAGGGGGCGCTGTAGTTTAATGTTAGAGTTTTTGGTCCTTTCGACTTCCTGTAGTTAGAAGGTGGAAGCTTTTAGAGTTGCATTTAAAACAGGAGATTTAAGATACTAAAGGACTCTCTTAATAATTAATAACACCCTTGAATTTGTGTGGCATTCTGCAGTCACAAGGTCTTTTCACTTATGTCATCTTCCTTGCTAACAAACTGAGATCTCCAAAGGCGTATATTATAATCACAAGAACCTGAGGCTCAGAGACTTTAGGCAACTTTCTCAATGATGTCAGTGAATGTCAATACAGAATAGTTGTCTTACTATGTGTATGTTGACTTTATGTTCAAGTCCCCAGCAGAGCTGTTTATTCAAATTCTAAATTTTCCGTTTATAATGGCTCAGGTAAAGATCGCCCCCAATCATATTACATCACTGCATGTTCCAGAAAAAATATATATATTTATATGGTCATGAAAACAGAGGCAGAGAGCATTTGGTACTAGAACATTCCAACCTCTACCGGGTCTGAAAGGGCAGTGTGTCGCCTCTGAAAGAACATGGCATCCAAGGAGCTGCGTGTTACATTCATACAATGGAATTCTGTTCAAAGAAAAAAATGAGGGTGTCTGCTTTATTTAAACACGTGTGCCCCATCCACCTCCAATTCAGGGTTATCTGGAATATCAAGACCTCCGATAGAAAAGTTGCTTATTTCTGGATGGAAAACAAGTGGTTTTTATTTTACTTGTATACTTATTATCATTCCTTCTAAAATTACTTTATGTGTATATATTATATTTATAAAGAAAAAATGCGACTATTTTTATCTTGAAACAAAATAACATCTAAACAAAGGCACAGCTGAGGTTGGCTAGACGAAGGGTTGTGGACATGACAGCCGTGCCTGAGAGATGTGCCCATATGTCACCCCCCAGGAGAGGACCCAGCAGCTCCCAGGGAAGGACCTCGTTCACACCAGTGGCTTTTCTCTGTCTCTCAGAAAGTATGAGAAGCTGAGAAATTCTGAGGGGGAATAAGGTAGAAATAGACCTTTCACGAGTAAGACAAAGGATGCCCTAAAACCAGTCACATATTTGGACTGAAAACATCATGGAAAGATGTGAATTTTCCCTTTGCTCAGATATCCGGAGAGCTGCCTGCTTGGATTCTCCTGTCTCCTGAAAGCCTTGTTCAAAGGTTTGTCAGGGTAGTCATTCCCAGTCTCCCTTCTAACAGTTCAGACTTCCTTCCTCCTTCCCCTGGCTTTTCCTAACCCCTCACCACCCTCTTAAGTCTCCATAACATGTATCACCATCTGACCCACTACTGTGGACATCTGTTCATTTTGATCTCTCTCCATCGGAATATCATCTCCACGAGGGCAGGGATTTTCCTTGTTGTTCACTGCTGTCTCCACCATCCTTACAAGGGTATCTGGTACTTGCTGCTACTCAATAAACATTTGTGAATGGATGAATGAATGAACATAACCGAGTACCACCTTACTCTGCTTAAAACATCATACTTTCCTATGTGCCTGCAGGAAATCTTTGAGACTGATGGTGTTTGATGCAAACTGTTTACACAAATTGAGTGTGTCCATGCTTAGCAGCAGCTGTTCTCACATTCCATGCAATACAGATGCCAGGTGGTCCTGCAGACCACAGTGTGTGAGCTTGCTTGTCCTGTCTCATAGCTGAATGCAGCAGTCATGCAGCCCTGACTTAGCAGAGCCCGTTTATGTTGCCTTCCTCTGCGTCTTAGTTTTGTCCACTTTCATCTCTTCCTTATGTATCCGCAGTAAAGTTTTATCCAATGTTCCTTATTCCAGGCTTGCCCAAGGCCAACCCATGCTCCACATTAGATCCATTATTATCTTTTTAAAACAGATGTGATCAACTCACTCCCTTGCTTAAGACTCTTCATTGTCTATTTCACCTACCAGGGTATATAGGGCCTTTCACAACTAGCCCCTGATTACTTTTCCACTTGTGAATGCTTGATCCTTCACAAGCTTCACTCCAATCCCACTGCAGGACTACAGTTCCCCTGAAGACTACACTCCTCTTACCTGCTGTCTTTATCTGGACAGTTCCTATTCAACTTCTGGGGCTTTGTTCAAGTATTATTTCTTCTGAGAACCTTTCCTAACCTCAAGAGTGAAGGAGGTACTGCTCCCATTTTGTTTTCAGATAGCATATTTTCTAAGTCCTACTTGAGCACTTAAACATAGTGTGGGGATTGCCCTTTACTTGTCCGTCTCCCAAATGAAAGAGGATGCTTTTTTTTTTTTTTTTTAAATCTCCAAGACCTAGTATAAATCAGTATTTAATGAATGATTCCATTATTTATCTATTCATTCATTCCATGTTTACTGAATACATTCCATATCTTTTGAATGTCTACTTCGTGCCATGCATTGTACTAGGTGATGGATAAATAACGCCGCAGAAAGTGCAAAAGGCAATGGGGGACGTGCCTGAGGGTTACCAGGAAGAGCAGGAAGGTCAATGCGCTAGAGAGGAAGTAGGTACTGAGGAGGATATTAATAGTTGAAGTGAAATAGGTTACATGCAGCCTAATTCAGTAGGACTTTGGTTGGCCATATCATAAAGATTTAGACTTTTATTCTGACTTGTATAGAATGCCTTTGGAGTAACGTAATTTGACATATTTTAACAGGTTCACTATGGCTGATGCATGGAGAATGGATAAAAGGGAGCAAAGGAAAACACAGGTGACCACTTAGGAAGCCTTTGTAATAATCTAGGAAAGAAATGGTGGCTTAGACCAGGGGGGGAGCAGTGGAGATAGTAAAAAGTGATTGGAATCTATACATGTGACAAAATGGGTCAATAGGATTTCTTGATGAGTTGGGAAAGTGATGGAAGAGGAAAAAAAAAAAAGAGTAATAGATTATTTGAAATTTGGAGACTCAGCAATTGGAAGGTGAAATTTCCACTAACTGATAAGAAGACTGTGGAAAAACATGTTTGGGTGGGGGGGTAGGAGGTAGTCAATGCAGGGCCTATTTAGTTTGAGTCCTATTATAATATTCAAGTGGAAATGTTCCCTAGCAGTTGGGCTATATAAGTATGGAGTTCAGGGGAGATGCTTGAACTTCATATTTAAAGTCATTGTTTGTATCATTTTTTTTTAGATTCCACATATAAGTGATATCATATGATATTTGTCTTTCTCTGACTTACTTCACTTAGTATGATAATCTCTAGGTCCATTCACGCTGCTGCAAGTGGCATTATTTCATTCTTTTTAATGGCTGAGTAATATTCCATTGTGTATATATGTACCACCTCTTCTTTATCCATTCATCTGTCAGTGGACGTTTAGGTTGTTTCCATGTCTCGGCTATTGTAAATAGTGCTGCAATGAACATTTGGATGCATGTATCTTTTCCAATTATGGTTTTCCCCAGACATATGCTCAGGAGTGGGACTGCTGGATCATATGGTAGCTCTATTTTTAGTTTTTAAAGTAACCTCCAGACTGTTCTCCATAGTGGCTGCACCAATTTACATTCCCACCAACAGTGTAGGAGGGTTCCTTTTTCTCCACATCCTCTCCAGCATTTATAATGAACTTATATACAAAACAGAAATAGACCTACAGACATAGAAATAAACTTACAGTTACCAAATTAGGAGTTTGCAATTAACATAATACACACTACTCTATATATCTATCTATATAAAATAGATAACCAACAAGGGCCTACGGTAGAGCACAGGGAACTATACTCAATATTTTATAATAACCTATAAGGGAAAAGAATCTAAAAAAAATACATATATACATATATATATATATGTATATATACATGTATAACTGAATCACTTTACTGTACACCTGAAACTAACACAACGTTGTAAATCAACTATACTTCAATTAAAAAAAGAGAGGAAAAAAAGCAATAAACAAATAAAAAGTTGTATTTTCAAATAAAAAAAATCATAATCTTACAGATGGTGATTAAATCTATGAGACCAGGTGATACCTCCAAGGGAATATAGATGGAAAAGTAGAATAGGGTCAACACTGAGCCCTGGGGAATTATAAGTGCAAGAGACCAAGTATGTGCGTATCTGGTGACTGAATATTTGTTAAAAGCACAATAATCTGTTGAGTGAATATTTGTTGACATATGAATGACATTTGATGGAAGGCTATTTATTTTAAGCCTGAGTTTGCCTCTGTCTAATATACCTCCACCTAATGTCAAAACAGGTTGAAAGGTGGAGAAATAACTAATTTGTCTATATGAGAACAAATGACAAGTGCAACTAATCTGTGTAGTGTTTTGCTCAGAATTTTGTAGATTGTGTAGACATGACTACACACTCATAACTCATTTTTATTCATTGATTCCTACTTGATGCTTCCATTGAAATTAAATGCCTAGGGACCTTAATCTGGATAATTAATAGCCTACAGGAAAAGAAGTGCTAATATTGTGATAAGAAGAAAAATTCTATAAATACTATAATATTCTAAAATTCTACATATCTGAAATTCCCTAACCTTGGAGACATCATCTAATAAATTCCTTCTATATGTGGTCAGTTAACATGGGCTTTTTTACAAGGTTTACTAACTGGCATTGAGAACCCTCTTAGAATTCTTACCCTGGAGCTGGCTGTGGCCTAGGCATGTTTATTCATTCAAAAAATAGTTATCGGGTACTCATGTGCCAAGCACTGTTCTAGGTGCTGAAAGTACATTGATGAAATTACAGACTCTCTGTCTACATGGTGCTTACATTCTTGCGGTTTCCATAGCTTAACTTATCCAGTAGGATTTGGAACATCTTCCAGCTTTGTCTCATGCAGAGGAAGACTTAAAACATCCTTCATCTCATTCATTCATTGGTTATGGTTTATTGCTTCTTTACCCCCAACAGAATGGACATGAGGGCAGGGGCATATCTACCATGTTCACACTGTATCCAGTGCCTCAAAAAGTGTCTCAACAATAAGAGACATGAAATAAATATTTATTTGTATTGATTTATTATTTATTTGAATGAATAAATATCTCAAAAGTCTTCCATATGATGCTCTGTCCTGATGCTACCGAGAATATAGTTATATTCTACCAGGAATGCCCTTTCCTATTCCCCTTTATCTGTCTAAATAATTGTATTCACCACCCAAAACTGCTCAGATATTTCATTTTCTAAGAAGTGTTCCCTAGGCTATGTCTGACTCACATGTTCCCCTAATGTGCTCCCAAACATTGTTTGCAAAACTTTATTACAGTATTTATTAGATTGCATTTCAATAAGCAGCCCAGTTATCAATACTCCTGAAGTAGAATGAAGGTTCTTTGGAGTCATGGGAGAAATAGATAAATATCAATTCCTTTAGTATTTTAACATACCCCAGAATATAGCAGAAGTGCACACCAAGGGCATGGCAGATCGGGCTAGTGACTGGAGCGTGCCGTTAACATCCATGACTTAGGAAGCAGCAACCTTTGCTGTGGTTGGAGACGAGTAGCAGAATTCCATAGACAAGGAGGAGACTTCAAGAGCAATCTTAGAGTGAAGAGAGAATCCCAAAGCTGGGAGGAAAGGCCAGCCAGGAACCGGAGGGCTGATCAGCCATTAGGCAAAAGACAAATCAGAAATGTTGTGGGTGGAGCAGGTCAGGAATCCAATGCAGGAGCCAAGTATCACCAGAGTCAAGAACAGTTTAGTCAGAGAAGAATCTGGGAAAAGCTGATCAAACCCCAGCTGCTCTTACAGATGCCTTTTATTAGCACATTTACCCTGGTTGATTGATTGTCCTGATTCCCTTATAACAGGAAGCACCACAAGCTCCCTTTCTGAAGTCTCTCGGATTAGCTCCCTGTCACGTTTCCCTTTCTTATTTTCTTTTTTCCCCTCCAAAGCCCTTCAGGAACGTGTTCACATTTTTATCTAGCTTTTAATAAGGCTGACTGACCTCTTGCTTTATATCTATGTAGATATTTTCTCCAAAAATCAATGGACACCACATCATATGTTTGGTAGTCCCCAGTCCACATACTTTGGTGCCTCACTCATAGGAAGTTTAATTATTATAACTATTATCATCAGTGGCAAAAAGAAAAGAAGTGAAGATCCTATATAACACCACACTGAACTCAAATATTTAAGCTACTGCTCTGCTTCTCAAAGCATTTGGTGTCTTATTTAAGGAGATGAAGCATTCATACAAAAATATAAGTTAAAAAAAAAAGGTAGTATAAAGTAAATGACAAACGAATAATCTAGGACATGTATGTAAGGGCTTGGTAAAAGATGAAATTATAATGGCTTGAAGGCAAACCTGGAAAGCTGCAGAGAAGAGGTGGCACTTAAGTTCAATCTTTATTATTGGCCCAGATTGATAAAATACAGACATTGGCAAATGACATAAAGCAAGGGTGGAGTTGTGAATGGTAGGTCTGGGGGACAAAGAAAAAACAAGAGCGTTCAAGAGGAAGTTTCATGAAAGATTTTCATGCCAAGTGAAGCTGGAGAGGAAAACACAGAGCCTACGTTGGATGTGACCTCACATCCCAGATTACAGTGTTTGAAGCGACACGTGATGCAGGAAGTGTCTACTGAATGAATATGTGAATGAACCTTAAAGTGTTTCCAAGGACAGAAATGTAATAATATGCCTCCCAAGATATTTGGTGACACCCTACCATGAGTTAATACATCTTGTAGAGCGGGTTGAGAGATCTTATACGCTCCAGAGGTTTCCAATTTTTCTTAAAATAAAATTCATTTATGGTTTCTGGGGAGCAATTTGAGGATCAGCCCTCTCCCCACAACAAATGTGCTTGTAAACCAAATGGAAGAAGAAAACAACATCATATTGAATTTCTTCTTTTGCTTTAAAAAAAAAGATATTTCAAGGTAAATTGAGTACAGGTCAAGTAAAGTTGGATGCTTTAGGTCATGGACATTCCATTTTTATATATACCGTGATAATAACGCTATAGAGTGAGCACAGAGACAACGCAGTGTGCCCCCAACTTTGCATACATTCACTTTCAAAGAAATTGAAAGTGCTTCCAAGTGTGCATAATTCTGCACCTCAAGTCAAATACAGTAGATGGAAATTTGTTCGGCTCCCTCTGTCAAATGTCTAAAACACATGAAGGAAATGTGTAAAGGAAAACAAACTATTCCAGTTTCAACATTCTTTTAATTATATCTCAGTTTCAATCTTGGCTTTGCTCAAACGTAGAAACAATCCTAAGGGCTCATCTCTGATCCTTTCGGTGGATAAAATGACCGCATGTGATTTTTTATCCTTAACTCAAAAATGTCAGTCCTGGAAATCCACAGTATTTATCACCATGAACACCATTTAACTGTGGCAGTACCCAAAGGAACTCTGCACAGCCATACATGAATACAGCTGAAGGAACTTAATTAATCTTGCTGCCACTTCCATGATGCTTTTCATCAGTTTTGCTGCTATCTGATCAAATGGACTTCTCCATATTGGAAACGGCTACCCACAGCCTCTTGGAAAAGCATTTTCAAAAGGTAAACAAAGGCTCACCTTTGTGGTAGGGAGCTTTGATGCAGACAGACATTATTGTTGCTACTCTAACATGGAAGTAACCCTCACATTTCCTATTTACGATTACAAAATCACAGAAAACATAAATATCTATTCTGTTCCCAACCGCGAAACTGCTTTAAAATCTATACACAGAATATGTGTTTGAAATAAAAGGTCATGTTTTTCTATTCTTTTCATGAATAGTGATGCTTAATTCATTATCATGAACTGTACTAACAAAATACAGTATAGAACATAATGCATAACAAATCTAGACGTTTTCACCGACCACTGGGTTTAACTGATACAGCAAAGCAAGTGATCATTCAATGACAGTACCGGCCCTCACTGTCAGTCATATTTTGGAAAGATTGGTTTAATACGTGTATATTTTAAGTATAATTTTACTTATATGCTGTTTTTGCATTGTTTTTTCAATGCTGGCCATAATTTAATTTACTAAAAAGAAATTGGAATGATTTTGTAAAATGTCATCGCCTTTTGACCATATGAAAGTCAACTCAGTCCTGTGGGATAGCCACAGAGAACCAGAAAAGCAACTCACCAGTAGCTCAACATCCGTGGTGGGCTCTGATGAAAAAATACCAGTAATGTGTCCTCTTTCTTCATGTGTGGAGCCAGCCTCCAAAATTGTCCCCAGTGATGGATTCGTGTTTCCCAGTATCCACACTCTTGTGTGGCCCATTCCCATTTTGGGTAGAGCTGACCTGAGCAACTAATAGGATGCTGTTGACATGACCAAGGTGTGACTTTCAAGATGAGGTCATAAAAGGCAAAGCGGCTTTGGTTTCTTTCTCTTGGATCACATCCTCTAGGAGAGGGGACTTGCCCTGCTATGAGGACACTCAGTAAACCCTACAAAGAGGGACACATGACAAGGGACTGAGATTTCCAGCATTTCCTAGCATCAAGTTTCCAGGCATGTGAGTAAGCCACCTTGGAAGTGGATTCTTCAACTTGGGTCAAGCTTTCAGATACCTGCAGCTATAACCGACATTTTAAATGCAACTCACGAAAGACCCCAAGTCAGAACCACCTAACTGAGAAACTCCCAAATTCCTGACCCAGAGACAGTGTGAGAGATGATAACACTTATTATTGCTCTAAGCTTCTAAGTTTGGGATTTTAAAAAATATGTCAGTAGATGCATCATGCAGCTTTATAGCCTAGTTGTAACAGTGGGACGTCTGTACAAGATTAATTAAAATGATGACAGTGTGATATAGAGCTCAGCAGAGATAGACATAGACATAGGGCCTTGGAGAGGTATGTATCCCTTTGGGTTTTGGTTTCTTAATGCGTGAAATGATGGAGTGGGAATGAGTGAGGGTCACCAATGCAAGAGTCTCTGGATAGACGTGAGGAAAGTATTGATAATATAATTGCATGGGGTGAGCTAGATGTCTGTTTATAGAGACTGTTAGAGCCTTTGGAGGATTGACAGTGTGTGTCAACGAGTGCCCATTATTTTGCTTCAACTGACCAGAAGCCATGAGGGAATTTGGACCCAATGTTGCTAGATTCTTCCATTTCTCCCCTACCAAGTTTTTACTTTCTATGAAGAAAACAGTATCCACTTGTTAAAATCTTTCATGGAACTTCAATTTGAAGCCACATTGTTTTAAAATTATGACTTTTTGGTTTTGTTTTGTTTTATTTTAATTATTTATTGGCATATAGTTGCTTTACAATGTTGTGTTACTTTACAATGTTGTGTTACTTTCTGCTCTACAGCAAAGTGAGTCAGCCACATGTATACATATATCCCTTCCCTCACAGATTTCCTTCCCATTGAGGTCACCACAGAGCACTGAGTAGAGTTCCCTGTGCTATATAGTAGGTTCTCACTAGTTATCTATTTTATACATAGTAGTGTATATATGTCAATCCCAATCTCCCAATTCATCCCACCCCCTCTCCCTGCTTTGTTCTCTATGTCTATTTCTGCTTTGCAAGTAGGTTCATCTGTACCATTTTCCTAGATTCCACATATATGTGTTAATATACAATATTTGTTTTTCTCTTTCTGACTTACTTCACCCTGTATGACCGTCTTTAGGTCCATCCATGTCTCTGCAAATGACCCAGTTTCGTTCCTTCTTATGAAACATTTTCTTTTTCCCTTCTTTTGCATTTTCCGATATCTTTAGGATTTTATTCAAGGGTCTCTGCTACTGCATTCAGCTGTTCCAATCTGTTCTTCCCTTCCACCACTCTCTCTACCTTTCTCTATCTCGTGATCAAATTTCTACCTTTATCTACCAACTCATATTCCTCTCTGTCTGGTATCACCATCTCCCCTGCATCTGGCAGGCCCTTCTTCATACCTTTTTAACCTACTGAAATGCTGCTCATCTTTTTTTTTTTTTTCATTGAGATATAATTGACATAACATTATATTAGTTCAGGTGTACAACATAGTGGTTTGATATTTGTATATATTGTGAGATGATCACCACAATAAATCTAGTTAATATCTGTCACCATATATAGTTACAGAATCTTTTTTTCTTGTAATGAGAACTTTTAAAAAAAATTTATTGGATTATAGTTGATTTAAGTGTTGTGTTAGTTTCTGTATAGCAAAAGTGAATCAGTTATACATACACATATATCTACTCTTTTTTAGATCTATTCCCATATAGGTTATTACAGAGTATTGAGTATAGTTCCCTGCACTGTACAGTAGGTCCTTGTTGTTTAACTATTTTATATAGTGTGTGTACGTTAATCCCAAACTCCTGAGTTATCCCCGCCACCCCTCAGCCCACGTTTCCCCTTTGGTAACCATAAGTTTGTTTTCAATTATCTGTCATCCTTAATCGTTTTCTTTCTTTGTTTGTTTGGTTTATAGGAGAGATTTATCTGAAGAAATATTATGAAATACAAAACAACATAAACCCTTAATCTCCACTCCTACAGTGGTAGATTTGATATAATACATAATAAAAAAAACTTTAAAAATCCAAAATGCACAAAGTACTGCACAGTTTGATCACTAAGTCATTAATTGACCAGCAAGGATGAGCCTTCTCTAGGATGGTTGCCAAGTTCATAATTAGTGACTAACTTCTTTTATGCCTTGAGAGAAACGTGATTTATCCCTTGATAAAGTTCCTTGGTATGTCTTCCTGTTTATAATGTGAAATCTCATTTGGAGGAATTAATATGTCTCGTTTATTTTATTGCCACTGAGTGTTCTCATAACGCCTGCCCATGACACACCTCCCAGATCTCCCTAAAATGAGAATTGTTGCTCAGCTGCTAGGAATGCTTCAGACAGAAGGCCTTCACCTGCCAGCCTCTTTAGGGTGTTGTCTCAGATGCTGGGAGCTGCGTGGCTAAGCTTTCTCCCCCTGTGGTGGACCACATCAGCGATCAATGTGGAAATAAACGTCCTGGCCATCTCAGACCAATTTGGGACAATTTGGTGGAGTGGGGCCATTTAAGTGCTAGAGCATCCAAAGCTGTCTTTGGACGTGCATCCCAGCTCAACTTCTTTTTCTCTCTAGTCGAATTCCTCTTCTCCCTCCCACAGAGCCAAGCCAGGGTGCTCCCAGATAAACACTCTACCTGCTAACCTTCATCTCTGTCTGTTTCCCGGAGAACCCATCCTGTGACACTGTCATTGAGGAAGTACTCAATATATACTTGGTGGTATAAATTTAAGTCCCAAGTACCTAAAGGCAAGCAAAACTAATTTCCCAAAGAAGAGAGTATGCTGATGCCCCAAGAAGCCCTTGAAATTACTGGATAATTGAGAAAGAAAACCCACCTTTTTTCCAGAGACTTGTTGATTTAGGAATTAATGTGAAGAAAGGAAAGCTCAGAATTTAAATGAATGCCCTGGTTCGTGTACTCTGTCTGAGTAATAGTGATGGCTCAGAGCTGTCAGGTCTGCCAGGAGATATTCAATCATGATGCTCTCCTCTTTCTTTTCAGGAAAGGTAATCACTCAGCATTTTGTCTTTTCTAGAAGGTGTCATTATTTTTAAAAGACAATAAAAGTTTCACAAGGGTTTCTAGGTAGTGGAAAGTTTTCTCTTCACCTTCAATAAAAAGGAACAAGAAAAAAAAAACTAGAGGAGAAAAAGACCCTAATTAATCTGAGCATGAAGAAATCCATTAGCTTTAAGGAACTTGCATAATTTTGAAGTATAAAATTGCTTGGGAGATCCTTTTAAAGTGAGTAATTTATCATGCACTTTAGTATCTAAAATATACATCACATATCTTTGAAAATAATGTTGCATTAGTTAAATAACCAGACCAGTTTTTCTGGAGGGGAAAAAACCAAAAAATATATATATATATATTTCACCTTAGTAAAAGCTGTGTGGAGAGTCTGCTCTAAAGAAACTGTCAGCAATGAGACCCCCTGAACCTCTGATGGGCAGAAAGAGAGGTTGGAGAGGACTCTGGAGAACATGACGTCTACGTTGAAGAGTATGGAGAATTTCAAATTAAAGAAAAATAAAGGACAAGTATCCCAGGCATAGTTCACAGCAAGTGCAAAGGCCCAGAAGAAAAAAGGAGCATGGGGACAGGAGGTAAGAGAGGCAGAGGAAAGTGGTACAGAATGAGGGACGGCAGGTACCTTGGAGGCAGTCATGACCCTGCGGCAAGGATGTAGAAAACCACAAAGGGTTTAATCAGGAAAGGGATGGACTGTATTCTTATTGATTCAATAGGTACTAGAATAGTGACCTACTAAGTATCGTGTGGAAATAAAGCACTCATATAACCGTGCGACTCTGAGATAAGCATATGCAGAAATGCCCTAAATCTCTGACATAATTCCCGCTTTTCCTTGCTTGGGTTTTCTGTCTACATGTCCTCCAATGAAACGTAGTAGACAAGGAAAAAAAAAAAAAGGACGTTTTGCATGGCTGGGCTTGTCTAGTTGAGAATCACCAATTCAGCCAGTTTCAGGGTAAGTCAGCTTTTTCAGCTGTCACGGGAGCTGAGCATTGAACACAAGAATGAAAACTGAACGGTTGATCGTTTGACGATTGACCCAGATTAGCCTTCAGATGACGGAGTCAGTGTGTTGGCTAGATGGGAGTCTGTAATATAATTACCTATTGTATATGCATAATGTCTACATGTATATGTGATACGCGGAAGAAAATAGAAAAAGTGAAACTTTGAGGTGTATACCACAAGTTTTTATGTTTATCTGCCAGTTTTAGTATAATTCTACATCTCTGGCTCACATGCCCAATTTGTAAAATTGTTTACTCCTCTCCTGCCTTCAAATTTCCTAAGTAACATCTCTCACATTATGGGTGACCCTGTTTTTGAAGATCCTTAAGCAGTAAAGAGTATTCTGAGACTGTCATTACCTATGGTGGCCTCAAGGATCTGCAGTGGCCACGAGTGTCTTGTTTCTTCCATAAAGTTTCAAAAATGAGTGTCTGTCTAATCACAGTAGTATTTTCCAAAGATCAGCAGGTTATTGCATTTATTTCTGAGAAATAAATGCAGCCATTTCCTAAATGTTATGTATGTACAGCAGCTACACAATATATATATATGTAATGTGAGTACGTGAGATTTCACTGTCTTAACTTTCCTGGAAATATAAGCAAGGCGTCAATCTTGATGGGAAATATAGGGAATTTGGACATATTTCAAGGTGGTTGCCAAGCCATCCTCCTCTCTGGGGAAGTTCCTTTTCCATATGAAATATGCAGGTCTTACTCACCCCTGGACGTGACTGATTTGATTATGGTGGCCTCTGGATAGGATTTTCTGAGACCTATGACTTGTACGGCTCAGCTTGAAAAAATGAACCAAGACAATCCTGTTTGTTCTTGAAAACAAACTAAGAGATGGAGAAGGAGCTTGTCAATTGGTGATGGACCCTGGAACTAGGAGTTCATATAAACTTAGGCCTTACAGAGTCCAGTGCAAGGTGGATAAGCCCAGGAAGGTAGAAAAGAGGGGAAGAGGCAGAGAGACAGAAAGAGAGCAGGCAAGCTGTATGTTGGATGGAAAGAGAGGCTCATTCTTATAGGGTAGGATTTGGTTATTCAATGGTTTCTTCTCACGGGCACCTTTCAAATGATTTCATTTTTCGCCTTGAGGTAACTTTAATAAGTCTCTGTTCCTCCAATAGTAATAATCTCTTATCACTCCCTTAGTTAATTGGAAGAGATTCCGTAGACTGACACTAGGGGGCGTCATGGTCAAGTTCTGTACTCTAGCCTTTTGACTCTTTCTCCTAAAGAAGAGAAAATGGCAGCATCGTGAAGAAGAGAAACACAGTGGTCTAGAAAAGGAAAGCAACAGTCAGGCTGGAGGGAATCAAGGGTATTCAGGAAGTGAACTAAGAGTAGTTATGGGATGATAATAATGGTTTCTAGAAAAATGACAATAGCTTCTAGGTCTCCAGAACAAAGAGCTATTCTCTTCCAACCTTTATTTTCCACCAACATTTTGTGAAGATGTGCTTGTGAACAATAAGAGTAAAGGCTTTTGACTCCTAGGGTTGATATGTAGCCTGTTCTCCTTATGTTTTTATGTATTGTTTTCCAGATAATCAAGCCTCTTTTATTACAAGAGTGATGAAGAACATTGAACTTTGTCAACTAGATGACTTCCTATCTTGTGAATGAGTGACATGCCTACTGGAGTGTTAGAACTCCAAATCATGACTTTGGCCCGTGTATCGAGGCACCGTTAGCACCCTTTCTAGAGATGAGTTTGAGTTTGGGCATATTACTGGCCACGAGTAACGTGGATTCATTGATTCTCTCTGTTATCTCAATTTCTGATGGTTCACAATAGATCTACCAGATTTGCTATAAGATGCAAATCTCAGCAGAGATCCTGCAGGAGAACAGAGAAAGTCTTATTAAGCCACTATGGAAAGGCCGTTAGAGGATGAAGGATAACAGATAAATAAATAATGAGGTCAAGACAAGTAATTTAGAATAGATGGAATTTGAAAGAAGGTGTATTAAATGGAGCAAAGGTGGAATGAAAGGATAAAACAAGTTAGAAGGCAGGATAAAGTATTGGAGACCCTTGAAGTCAAGAACACATAGTTAAAATTGTATGTACTAGAAAAACTGTCTGGAGTTGAACCAATGTACTTGAAAGGATTTGTGGTTATGGGTAAACAGGACAGCCAGATGAGGTTCTATTAATATAAATCTTATCTAATCCAATGCTTGATTCAAGTTGTGGGCTCAATGACCACATTTAATGTAGCTATCAAATATAAGATCTTTTCACATCCAATCTTTTTTGCTGTTGTTCATGAAACGTGGCTAGAGCCTGCGTACAAACATCCCCCCACACACATACGCACACCACAACCACTTGTGTCTAAGCCTAAATTGAAACGGAAATAGAGCCTTACAGTAATCACACTTCTTAGGGGAATGCTAGGACACTGTGAGACAGCCACCTTTAAACAAGGCTGAAGATACACACGTGTTTTAGGCTTGTATAACTATCCTACAAAATATATTCACCTTTTCAGCTCAACTCCCTCCTGTATTTGACAAATTTCACATATTCTTTACCTCCAGTCTCAGACATCACTTCTTCCAGAGCACCTCATGACCCTGCTTCTAAGCCTCCACGCGCTTCCTCAGCACCCTCTCTTTGGTGATAATGCATTTGTTGTAACTGTCTGGACACTCGCCTTCACGAGACTATAAGGCAGATGCCACGGTGACCTGGCCACTGTACCTCCAGGGTCTAGTGTGTGGTTCATGGTAACTATCCAGTACGTACCCGTTAAATGGGTGGATGGATGTGTGGGTGGATGGTGAGTGCAGAGACAGTTGGGGTGGAATGTGCGGAAGGGACAAGACAGACAAAAAGAGAGGAGGGAGGAAGGCTAAGATACCGTGATGTGAGTATATGACAGTTGTATCAATAGATATTTGGATAACAGATACATATGACCTTTCTTTTGGAACATTTTAGTAATGAAAGAAGTGGACTCTATAATGCTGGGTTAGGGCACAAAAGTATAAATGGTAGCTTTATATCACTATGAACACCCACTGAATATCCAATGGACTAGCCCTTTACCATAAATTCTAGCCGACAATGAAAAGAATACTTGAATTTTTACATTATTACAGTCTGTTCTAACTATCCACATAAGTACATTCTAAGCATAAGAGGATTATACGAACATATACTTGTCTCTCATTTCTAGCCTTGCTGTATGTAATAGAGGGTCTCAAAGGGAGATATCTTAGTGGGCTATGGAGCCCCTGAGGCGGCTGAGACAACCCCCAGGGCCATTCATGCCTTGTGACCTATGCCTGCATTCTGGTTATGGGCAAAGATGAAGGATCTTCTTGAAGATAGAGTCATGACCCATTTTATAACCAGAATTGAGCATTTAGAAAAGAGTGACACACTATGATTAAATATACAAAAAAGGAAGGTGCTAATTAATAAGAACTTATTCTTAAAGTACTAATTATTTTCTTGCTACCTTCTATTTCCTCTTTATCTCTGTTTAAGGAAGCAGAATCAACGCACAATTAACAGGTTTGCCCAAACCCGGCAAGGTCACCTTATGGAATGAAACTCTAAAGAAAGTCTTTCTTTACTACCCTTTTCCCAGGGAAGAGATAGGAACTTGCAACTTTCTCCATCAATTTCAACCTAAACACAGTTTTCTTGAGGCTTTGATCACAGCGTGTGGTGCATCTATGCTTGTGTGCCCTCCTTCACTGGACCGGTGCATTCCCTGAGGGCAGAATGTTGGCATCTACGGTTATCTTACTCATGTCTGTGCTCCTGGCTCCCACGACAATGTCCACAGTGAGTCTGCAAAGATGTTTTTAGATGGGTGAATGAAGGAGTGAATGAAGGAACACAAGAGGAAGAAGAGTCACCATTGACCATGTGTCTGGACATCTGTACATTTTCCCTGATGAATCTCTGGAAAAGAGAGTAAAGACATATTTGAGAATGGAATTTTTGCCATGAGAAGTTGTTGTGTTTGTTGTTTTGCTTTGTTTATACCCCAAATAGTAATTTATCATTTTAAGATGGGAAACTTCTTTTTCCAGTGACTGATATCCCACTGTTCCCTATCTAAGACCATCTCCATTTCCTGATATTATTTCATCTGAGGAACGGAAATATTAGATAATTTGTTGTTCTTAGGAAACATAACATCAGAGGATAGGGAGATGGGAAGGCTTGAGGGTTTATCCAGGCCACTGGGAGCTCCTCAACAAAACTTCCATTTTATGTCCTTGATATTTATGTCATTAAAATTTAGAGTACCTAGGGCTTCCCTGGTGGTGTAGTGGTTGAGAGTCCGCCTGCAGATGCAGGGGACACGGGTTGGTGCCCCGGTCCGGGAAGATCCCACATGCTGGGCCCGTGAGCCATGGCCGCTGAGCCTGTGCGTCCAGAGCTTGTGCTCCGCAACAGGAGAGGCCACAACAGTGAGAGGCCCGCGTACCGCAAAAAAAAAAACAACAAAAACTTTAGAGTCCCAGTCATCTGGACAGTGCTGGACAGATATTGCCAAATTTGAGGTACTTACTTTTTATTATTTAACTACAAAAGTCCTATAAATCGCTTTATTCCTAAATATGGTTTTATAGAGTTCAGGTGTAGAAATTCTATATATCTTAATTAATGTGGTGGTCACATGGGTACATTTGCCAAACTAATTGAACTTTAGACTTAAGAACTGTATACTTTTTATTAAATCATATTCTAAAGAAAAGAGAAATGGAAAAAAATAAATGCTAAGCACACACATACACACACAAAAGAATTGGATCGGGTAAACATGAGGTTGAAAGCTGGAGTTAGCTATATGATATGGTTAGAAAATAAAAATCAAAATGAATCTTAAATTTCTAATGGACTTAAAGTAAGATTGTTACAAAAACCAGGGGCGATGGGTCCCTCAGGCTTCGGCAAGACATAATGTTATAATAGAAAAAGCATGACTTTGGAGCAATCCTGACCTAGGATTCAATCCAAGCATTGCCATTCAACAGCTGTGTGACCCCATGAAAGTTACTTAAGCTTTGGAGATTTCCATTTCATCACCTGTAAAACTGGGATGATAATCTCTACTTTGCTTTTGGGTTTTGAACAGTTGGCTTATATAGGTGCTAAATAAATGGCTGCTATCATCGTTATTATCCATCATCTTAATAACATCATTTTAATTTCTGCAAATTTAAAAGAGTTACATGAACATGAAAGAGAAATTTACTATTTTGGGCTTCCATGCCTGGCCACTTCAGGCTTCTCCAGTCTTCTCCTCCCCAAAGTGAGTTTCTCTGTTAAAAACAAGCGTCAACAAGAAGTAACACGTTTAAAAAGAGAAGCCAGTGGGGACCCTCTGATGGAAGCAAGAAAGGGGAACTAGGAAGTAGCGACTCAACTCCATGGTCTCGCATCAGCCACTCTCCATGGTTTAAACACTCCCACCAAGGCACCCATTTCATGGCATCGATACAACCAACAGAGCTTCCAACGAGATGTGCACAGTTGGCTCTTGCAAGGGGGTGCAAGCCAGTTTCATCGCATAAGGGGTGATTCTAGACGCAGGAAACAGTCAAAAGCATAAAGGGTTTGTTGAAAGCTGAGTAAATTCCTCTGGCTAAGGGCTGGCTTTCGCATATCATTTGCTTCTGTTTCACTTGTGTTTCCTTTTACGTTAAAGTTTTCGTGCAGGGTCGCTAAGTATTTTCAGAAAGTATTGGCACTGCTCCTTAAAGCAGCATCGAGCATTCATTATTGGCACCTGCAACATCTGGTACTTCCCAAGCTCATCAGAATGTTAGGGTAAAGGAAGACTGTTCCTTCTTACTTAAAAAAACGGGGGAAGGAGGGCACGTGAATTGCTTTCATGGCCCTACTATCTCTAAAATACTCTAAACTCTCAATGAACCTATTTGCGCCTATCTGAAGTTTGTACCTCTGGCTGTGGCCTTTAGCAAACGGGACCTTATATGTTATCTGATTTCCAAATTTGTCTTCTACAATTTTATCATGACCGTTTTGGTTATTTGTGCATCTTTTCTTCCTCCCTATATGTTTTCTGTTTTGGTGTCTCCAGAAATTGTTTTTATACTGAAATACTTGAGGTTCTTAATGACAGGGGAATCATGAATCATTTTCTTATTGATACAAGAATGTGATTCTAGAGTATATTTTTGGATTACCTAGCTAAAAATAGTGTACATTTCTTTCTACAGCTCATTTTTTAACGGTAACACTTTTCGCTAATTATACAATTTGGGAAAATTAATAATAATTTTACTCCTGCTAAAGAATTTGGAAAATTCAGAAAAAAAGTAAAGAAGAAAATAAGCATCTATAATCCCATATATGAATGTTATAAGAGTACTATTTCCTTTCAGCTAGTCAACTTTATAGCTTATATTGACAATATAGATTACATACATATTAAATATTTTATACTATTTCTTTGTATTCTGAAATTTTGTTTAATATTATACTAATCAACGTCCTCCCCATGTCATTAGATTCTGCAAAATATAATCTTAATTGTTGAACTCCTCTGTCATGAGTGGGCCTATTTAAATATTCTTCTATTTTTGGACAGTTACATGGTTTTCAAGTTTTCATTATTGTAAATGGGATGGCAATGGACATCCTCTTCCATTAGTTTTTGTGCTTATTACTCATTGTTTCCTTAAATAAAGTCCTAGAAATATGACTACTGGGGTAAAAGGTAAAATTGCTGCAAAGAATTTCAGTACGTAGCGCTCAATTGTGTTCTCAAACAGATTGTACTGATTTACAATAACATCAGCACTGTATGTGTCTATTTTCACTCCATCGTCACCAGCGTTGACTATTCACTTTAAAAAAGGGAATATATGTGGGTGTGTGTCTGCTTGTGTGTATGTGTGTGTATGTATCCCACCACAAAGATTACGATTGGCATTTCATTGTCATTTGCATTTATTTTTCTTTTATCAAGATAGGTTAATGTTTTCTGTGAAAAACAATGTGTGTGTGCATGTGTGTGTGTGTGTGAGAATTTCTCTTCTTATCCCTTTCTCATTTTTTAAATTGATGTTTAGCATTTTACCTTACCTAAGGAATTTGATGTAATGTGCAGGTAACTGAAATAACAAGCTTTAATTGAGCTTCTGGAAATATAATTTCTAAATGGAGCATCAGAAATTACCATAAAATGGAAAATAAAGTGAAATTATGAAAAGGATATTTACAAATCATAATTATACAAAGCAAAAACAAACATTATCCCTTACAGCTCTGAGAACTCCATGAGAAAGGCATATTTACTACCTTTTTGGGCAGATACTGAAGGTTTCTTCTTCTGTCCATGAATGCACTTAGATTTAAAGACCAGATTCAGAAGGTTTTCCAGCTCCCTTCCCGTAAAAGCTGCAGAGGAATCCTTGCAAACAATTGCTGTGAACTTTAGATATGATTTTCTAATTCTCCCTTGGCCCCCAAACATGCTACTTCCTCAGTCTTTTCACCACATGGGATCATGTTGCCAATAATGTCTTTGGGATAAATTTGAATTCATCAGGCTTGACTTTAATTACATTATGTAAACTAGAAAATGTCCCCAGTAGGCTCTGAGGGAATAGCTTCTGTATGCAATTGCAACATCCTGTTTTATTTGAAATATTTGTATTTTGATAATCCACTCTGACTCCAAACCCTTTTTTGATGTCTGTCAGGAACTCATTTTCATCACATCAGCCTGAATTTATTTTCTTTCTTTAATAAATATTTGCAAAATTTGCATAAGTTCCTTCCCTCTAGTCCACATCCTCCCCAAACACCTCTCTCTTTTCCACCCACTGGGGCAAGATGGTGAGCAGAGATGGGCAAAGCATCCTTTTTTGCGGATTATCCCAGCACCACGGAAGTGGACATACCTCAGTTGACTCCTGAATAGAAAGTATTCTGAGCATAGGGAAGAAATAATCAAGCAGGGAAAGAAGAATCATTTGAGACATTCCATGGACTCTGCACTTAGGTTCATTATGTCTGTGACGTTGACCATACAGATCCCCCACTGTAGATTGCATTTTTCACATCTTTATTGGGGTATAATTGCTTTACAGTGGTGTGTTAGTTTCTGCTGTATAACAAAGTGCATCAGCTATTCGTATACATATATCCCCATATCTCTTCCCTCTTGCGTCTCCCTCCCACCCTCCCTATCCCACCCCTCTAGGTGGTCACAAAGCACAGAGCTGATCTCCCTGTGCTATGCGGCTGCTTCCCACTAGCTAGCTATTTTACGTTTGGTAGTGTATATATGTCCGTGCCACTCTCTCACTTTGCCACAGCTTACCCTTCCCCCTCCCCATATCCTCAAGTCCATTCGCTAGTAGGTCTGTGTCTTTATTCCCGTCTTACCCCTAGGTTCCTCATGACATTTTTCTTTTCTTAGATTCCATATATATGTGTTAGCATACGGTATTTGTCTTTCTCTTTCTGACTTACTTCACTCTGTATGACAGACTCTAGGTCCATCCACCTCACCACAAATAACTCAATTTCAACTCTTTTTATGGCTGAGTAATGCTCCATTGTATATATATATATGTGCCACATCTTCTTTACCCATTCATCTGTTGATGGACACTTAGGTTGCTTCCATGTCCTGGCTGTTGTAAATAGAGCTGCAGTGAACATTGTGGTACATGACTTTTTGAATTATGGTTTTCTCAGGGTATATGCCCAGTAGTGGGATTGCTGGGTCATATGGTAGTTCTATTTTTAGCTTTTTAAGGAACCTCCATAC
This sequence comes from Monodon monoceros, assembly GCF_005190385.1. Classification (NCBI taxonomy): domain Eukaryota; kingdom Metazoa; phylum Chordata; class Mammalia; order Artiodactyla; family Monodontidae; genus Monodon; species Monodon monoceros. The sequence continues at coordinate 138,176,236 of NW_021703767.1, forward strand.
TGTTCTCCATAGTGGCTGTATCCATTTACATTCCCACCAACAGTGCAAGAGTGTTCCCTGTTCTCCACACCCTCTCCAGCATTTATTGTTTGTAGGTTTTTTCATGATGGCCATTCTGACTGGTGTGAGGTGACACCTCATTGTGGTTTTGACTTGCATTCCTCTAATGATTAGTGATGTTGGGCATACTTTCATGTGTTTCTTGGCAATATGTATATCTTCTTTTGGTCCCCAATTTTTACCCCTCCCATATTCATGCCCTTTACCATGTAACTATGTTGTTCCTCCTTCAATGGGCATATTAGATTTCGACCCCTGCCTTCTGTTGGGCTTGGGATCAATTTCAATTAATAGGATGAAGTGTGCCATATTTCAGCCTAGCTCTCTTATGCCTCTGGTATGACAATGACATATACACAGCTATATATAAAATAGATAACTAATAAGGACCTACCGTATAGCACAGGGAACTCTACTCAATACTCTGTAATGACCTATAAGAATGACGTATAAGGGAAAAGAATCTAAAAAATAGTGGATATATGTATAACTGATTCACTTTGCTGTACAGCAGAAACTAACACACCATTGTAAATCAACTATACTCCAACAACAACAAAAAAACCTGCCCTGGCAAGCCTCTTGGTCCAAGGAGAATGAGAGACATGCGGAACAGAGATGACTCAGTGGGATTAACACCCATAAAGAGAAGCAGGGCTGCCCCTCGATCACAACCTGAAGCCAACCCACCCAGTTGAGCCACGCCTAGATCAGCTGAACCCCAGCCAACAGGTAGCATGTGTCCAAGAATAAAGATAATAAGTCATGGCTGTTTTAAGTCAATGGGATGGTTCGTTAAACAGCAGTAACAAACTAACAAAATACCTTTAGAAATTTTAGCCACGTACGACTTACACACTCAATGCAAAAATTAAAAAATTTAAAAGCTCCTAAGTTAGGAAGAAAGACAATCGGTGCCCCTCATTTAAGAATGGTGATGCACACTTTTCTCAGGTTCTTGTTTATGGCTCCTGAGATATGCCTCCCACTGGAAGCATTTTGGTTTTTAATTTTATTGAAGTAGAGTTGATTTCCAATGTTGTGTTAATTTCTGCTATACAGCAAAGTGATTCAGTTATACATATATACATTCTTTTTCATATTCTTTTCCATTATGGTTTGTCACAGGATATTGAATATAGTTCCCTGTGCTCTACAGTAGGACCTTGTTGTTTATCCATCCTATATATAATAGTTTGCATCTGCTAATCCCAAACTCCCAATCCATCGCTCCCCTAACTCCCCTCCCCCTTGGCAACCATGAGTCTGTTCTCTATATCAGTGAGTCTGTTTTTGTTTCATAGATATGTTGATTCGTATCATATTTTAGATTCCACATACATGGGACATTATATAGTATTTGTCTTTCTCTTTTGGACTTACTGCACCTAGTATGATAATCTCCAGGTTCATCCATGTTGCTGCCAATGGCATTATTTCATTCTTTTTGATGGCTGAGTAATAGCTGCTGGAAGCATTTCTGTTTATTGGCTTTTTCAGAAGCATTTCTCACTAAAAATAAACTTTTTTTCCCTCAACACACTTATCCATCCCTCTTCAAAGCTCCTCCCGACTACTTCACTCTTTCCCTACCCACAGAGATGCAGAGAACCTGAGCTGGGGGTGGCGATGGTTGACTTCAGAAATCAAACAAGCCTTTCTATTTCCTTTTCATCTCACAGGGTAATCTAAACACTGAAGCTCTCCATAGTCAATCAGGCAAGCTCTCACTGCCAGCTCTTGAAAGATGCAGAGAAACAGTTTTGATTCAAGGCAGGGCTCATGACAAGCAAATCTACAATCAAGAAAAAAATATATGTATACCCATCTCAAATGAGGCAGAAAAATCACATCCCATGTCTTCTTTAATGTTTCTGACTTCTCACAGTAAAAAAGAGTATAGTTTTTATAATTTAATTAAAAATAAAATTTAAAAATCCAATACAAACTCTCAGTTGTCCGTGGTGTGAGTCAGTTTTTACCAAAATCAATAAGCCACTTGTGGCAAAGTGTTTTATAAACAGTCAGCAGACTCAAGGAAAAATACTGTGATGAAAAGATTATTTTAATAAAACAAAATGACTGTCTGGCACATGGTCTGGAACATTACTATATGTGGACCAGATACTATTAATATCCCTGTTTTTCTAAGGACAACAAACCTAGCTTGTTTCCTAAGGCAGAACTCAATCTTCCCTACACAGAACCAGGTTGGAAAAGAAGATTCTGTTAGCAAGACTGAGGAAGTGAGGATCTGATGGCTGACGTGTACAGAGGTATACGATTTGGCCTGGAGCAGAAAAAGATCAGCCAGAGTCATGGCTGGGACACGGGAAACGGCCTGGGGATTAAACACCCACACACATTACTTACTCAGCACCAGTGAAAGCCACCAACATCAGTGTCATTAAGCACCACTGCGTGTTTCAGGACAGAAACATTCAAATAATCTATTCTCTGTGAAACAAAGAGCCACCATATGACCCTGCAGCCCCACTCCTAGGCATATATCCAGGGAAAACCATAATTCAAAAAGATACATTCAGGGCTTCCCTGGTGGCGCAGTGGTTGAGAGTCTGCCTGCCGATGCAGGGGACGCGGGTTCGTGCCCTGGTCTGGGAAGATCCCACGTGCCGCGGAGCGGCTGGGCCCGTGAGCCATTGCCACTGAGCCTGCGTGTCCGGAGCCTGTGCTCCGCAATGGGAGAGGCCACAACAGTGAGAGGCCTGTGTACCGCAAAAAAAAAAAAAAGTTACATTCACCCCAATGTTCATAACAGCACTATTCACAATAACCAAGACATGGAAGCAACCTAAATGTCCATCCATAGATGAATGGATAAACAAGATGTGGTGTATATATATATATATATATATATATATATATATATATATACACACACACACACACCATGGAATATTACTCAGTCATAAAAAAGAATGAAATAATGCCATTTGCAGCAACATGGACGGACCTAGAGATTATCATACTAGCTGAAGCAAGCCAGACAAAGACAAATATCATATGGTATCACTTATATGTGGAATCTAAAACAATGATACAAATGAACTTATATACAAAACAGAAACCAACTCACAGGCATAGAAAACAAACTTACGGTTACCAAAGCGGAAAGCAGGGGGCGGGGGGGAGGGATAAATAGGAGTTTGAGATTAACAGATACACACTACTATATATAAAATTGATAACCAACAAGGACCTACTATATAGCACAGAGCACTATACTCGATGTTCTGTAATAACCTATAAGGGAAAAGAATCTGAAAAAAATAGATATATATGTATGTGTAACTGAATCACTTTGCTGTACACCTGAAACTAACATAACATTGTAAATCAACTATACTTCAGTTAAAAGAAATATCAAGCAGATTATGCAAGACAAATTGCTTTTTACCTCAAGGAGCATAAGCCCCAAATTGTTCAAATGTTTGTATTCAGAAACACGTCTACACAGCATATGGAGAAATAGATTTACTTTCTTCTAAAAGCTTTTCAAAAATGTGAGGAAAAAAATTAAAAAGGGGTGATTATTGCCTTTCTATAAATCGTATGGCCTAAAGCATAACATTTAATTATATTGTGAATATAATAAAAAGGCAATTAAATGTCTATTGTAATTAGTGAACTTAGCACATTGAGTTTATACAATCCCTGTTGCTGAACGTTAAAAAAAATGTCTTTTCTGACTTTAATTTCTACCTTGGAGAAAAAGAAAGGGGTAGGCAATTCACATTGACTGAGTACCTTCAGAGTAACATCCAGGTTACACATGTGAGTTCCTTTAACATGGTACAGTCAAGAAATCTATGAGAAAAGCGTAAGTAGAATATGAAGCACAGACGCATTTAGAACTGCAAGGTCTCAGGTATCTAGACATGTTTATGTTAGTTATGAGCATGGCCTTAGACTGAGCAGATTCTATGTTCTGTTGAAAGGTACAAGGATCTACTAACCCAGTTACTCAAAATAATATTTTATTTTTTTGTCCTCACTAAATATTTCCTTAGACTTAGTCCAAAAGTTAAATGTATATTAAAAACAAACAAACAAAAAACAGGCTCAGAAGAAACCCTGGTCCCACATGTAATTTCCAAGCATTGTCTTACAAGGCTGCCTTGCTAACTGAGCAGAATAAAGAAGGGTGAGGTTACCTATTGTGTGTGAAAGTGACTTGCAGTGTTTAGTATGTTCATGCACGCATGCATACAAAACCATCTGGATAGGAAATAAACCCTTCTGGAGAGTTAACACCACCACTAACAACTAAAACCACACAGCACTTACCATGTGCCAGGCATTACTCTAACTACTTCACTTCTATTAAGTATTTTAATCTTCCTAAAATTCCTATGAACAAATTTCACTCGTTTCAAAGGACAGTACCAGCTGAGCAGAGTGCTTGTGGCCAGAGGCTACTAGATGTAGGGCCCACTACCATTGCAACGTCTACCAGGGGATTCATGTCACACTTCACTGAGTTTTCCTCTCACGTGTCACTCTCTTCCTCACTTACTTTTTTTTTTTTTTTTTTTTTTGCGGTACGCGGGCCTCTCACTGTTGTGGCCTCTCCCGTTGTGGAGCACAGGCTCCGGACGCGCAGGCTCAGCGGCCATGGCTCACGGGCCCAGCCGCTCCGCGGCACGTGGGATCTTCCCGGACCAGGGCACGAACCCGTGTCCCCTGCATCGGCAGGCGGACTCTCAACCACTGCGCCACCAGGGAAGCTCCCTCACTTACTTTTGTTTCTGTCTCAGCCTGTGTATTTTTCCGTCTCACTATTTTTGTATATATGGATATAATATACATTTATACTATTTATTGGTAGTGTTTATTTACTGAAAATACAAATATGTTCTCTTTTTAAATTTTAAGAGTGAATTTGCTGAGTGTTTACTTTTCCTTTCTCTTTGAATACTTAAGATCCAATAGGGACTCAAAGCAGTTCATACAGGGAAGTGCCAAGACACAGAGACCTTTGAATGTCCACAGATGCAGCATTAGTGACCTAACATTTTGGTAGAGTAACCCACAGACCCCCAGGGAACTACTGCATCGTCCTCAAACCCTTTTCTTCCAACTTGCACCAGATGAAACTTTTTCTGGAACTTTCTCCACCAGGTGACTAATAACAATATTCAGATATTAACAATAACCACAAAAACCAAGGAGTTCCTGTGAGATCCATCCAGCATGGCTGCTGATTGGGTATTTCCAAAGCTCTCGTAGCAATTACTTAAGACATGAACATCCGAAGCGATCAGCTTTAGATCCACCAGACTTGAGAAATTTTGAGGCAATGATTTTAATGGATTCCCCCAAGTTGGATAGAGAAATTAAGAGATTGTAACAGAGAGGTAACTCAGAAGAGAGAGGTAAAGTCAGCTATACTAATCTTTCAGAAAATGAAAGAAAAGGGTACAAATAAGCATGAAGTCTATGAACAGGATAGCTATTGCTTTCTGTGAACGATTAAGACGGAAAAGAATGGACTTCAGCAAGAGAAAGAAATACAGTAACCGTGCATTTTCAGAGTAAATGTCCGATGGAATGCAAGGGTAGAAATCGAATGCTGTCTTGCCTAAATGGGACGGGCAGCCTCTCTGCAACTAAAATGGAGATAGCGCCTAAAATATGCCACAAATTCCTAATTCATTTCAACTCCCCCTAGGCTTCATCTGGAAGCAAATCATGAACAGCAAATACTAAATGTATCGAAGGCTGTGCCAGGGACTGTCAAGGTCTTACGTGTCCATGAGCTATAAAATATTTTGAGAAAATAATTCTTTAGAGAAATCTTTTTGAATAATGGTTCCTTTACAAGTGATCCGAGACAAATGTTTCGTGAGTCTCAGCTCTAATAGTCCCTCATCTAAATTCAGGCCAGAGAATGACTAAGGATTCCTCGCTGTTCCTGACCATATAAGCCAGACACCTTGAACAAACACTTCAGTCTTGTTATTATTATGACTCCTAAACTCAGAATATCAAAGGTTACAGAATCTAAATAGCATGGGTTTTAGAGGCTCCCTCTGTTAGTTATCAGACTGACAGAGAAAACCTCTTTTATTTTCCAGATTTTTAAAAATTGAAGTATAGTTGATTTACAATGTTATGTTGGTTTCTACTGTACAGTGAAGCAATTCAGTTATACATATATATACGTATATACATTGTTTTTAATATTCTTTTCCATTATGGCTTATCATAGGATACTGAATATAGTTCCCTGTGCTATACAGTAGGACCTTGTGGTTTATCCGTGAAAATTTCCTACAAGTAGATCTCCAGCCCAAAGGTCAAGATGAATCAAATAATTGATGTCCCCAGCAATGGCATTTGACCCAGAAAAAAAAAAAAAAACAACTCTTGCAATAAAGTGAGAGCTGAAAGGGCTAAATGGGGATGGAATGACTAGCTACTTTCATCACTCCTCAAACTTATGAAAATTGCCTCTATCAATAAAATAGTCACCTCACTTTCTCGGCTTTCTGTCATCTCCACCAGCGGAAAGACTCATGCGCACCACCTACCCTAAACTCTCTGATCCTTCTCTTTGATGAAAAGGGACTCATTTCAGGTCTTGGATCAAAAACTGAAGCTCTCTCATCATCTCATGTCATGCACCATTAACATCATTCATTCTGAGAAGACATTGCCCTACTTTTCATGGAGGTCAACAGCTTCTCCTGTAAGAGCCATGCTTGTGTGCCTGTCTGTATTCTGCACCTGGGCAACGCTTAGCGGTGCCTGACAGGTGGAGAGTACCATGGAACTGAGAGAAATGATCTGTCACCTGGAGGGAATTTAGGGACCAGAGAATTTAAATACACCTTTTTCAAGTGAGGAAACTGAGGCTTGGAGAAATTAAGAATTTTGTTCAAGGTCACTCAAGACAAATCTAATTCAGGATATGCGCCAAGACTCTGATCATTTTAATTTTCATACAATGGGTAGATCAGTAATTTAATTTGTATCTCCTTTTCCAACCTGTCATTACCTTTAAGCCTCTCTAGATTTGCTGCGTGATTCTGAGCAGGTTATTTAACCTCTTTGAAGTTACCTTCTTATAAATAAAAATGTGCATTATAATACACATAACTAATATAGCTCATTCTTCTTAAGATTGCTGGCACAATTAAAGAAGACAACACTTTTAGAAAACACGGTCTGTTACAAATATTATACGATAAGTGTTTGATAAATGTTAGTTGCCTACCATTACTTTTTGGGTGAGGATGATAAAATGCATTGAAATGATGAATAAGTAGGTTAAGGTGTGTTTGAACACAGGATAAGAGGGAAAGTGGAACAGCAACTTGATTTAACTTCACACCCTGGATAATTAGGTCTACCTACTGGAAAATTTGTTATGCAGTTCTAATTGCATTCAGACTTGGTGAATCATGACTTCACTAACACATTCATGCCTCACCTGCATTTCCTACTCATAGCTTTGCTGTTTTGCTTCATCTTCATGATTCGTAACTGATCACTATTCCTCCTGATCTTTAGCTCAATATTTCAAGATCGTCCTGGGAGAAGAATACCATATTCCATTGAAAATTTTTATTTAGGAACCCTCATGTATTGCAATTTTCTGGTGGTGTAAATAGATGGATATTGAAAATAACCTGACATGTGAAGGACCTGCATAGGTAATGAAAAAGCCATTAACTCAAAGTTTTATGCGTAAAGTGTTTAGTTTGATCAGGGCTTTCATTAAATTATATTCAAAATTAAGCTCTCCCCGAGATTCTCCAGCATTCCATCGGAGCAGTGTAGAGAGAAAAGCCTGAAAAGAGATGGTCCCTGAAAATCTCTCCAGTAGAAGGGAAAAGCACCTTCTCTTAGGAAGACACTTAGATGTTAGTACACGTGACCATTTGGAAAAGTATTTCCGGAGAGGCCTCGTTGCAGGTAGACTGTCCATCTAGAGCAGGAATTTTAAAAAGCATCTGCAAACATCTCAGACGCTCTACAGCACAGTTTAAGGTGCAAGCACCAAGTGCATCTCTCTCCCTTCACTCTGAACCAGCAATTTCTCCAGCCTTGTTTCCGCAGCGCAGGCTCCATCCCTGGCCTTTCTGAGCGAAGGTACCAGCTAAAAGATGCTCTTCGCAAAAGTAAATAAATAAAATAAAATAGCAGCCCCGGATAAAGCCAACTGATCTTTTCCCTTACAAATGTGGGGATATTTTTGTGAATCAGGAAACATTCAAAAGCTCACAATATAGCTGCGGAAAGTTAAGCCTTTCCTAAAATATCTTGATCGACACCCACTTCCTCTGACAAAACTAAAAATACAGCATGTAGGCAAGTCTTCCAGAAAGAAAGTTGTGGCAGTGATTTTTTCTTTTCTTTTTTTCTTTTTCTTCTTTTTCCATCAGACCTCAGAGACAGCAGTTCCTCTTTATCAGCGTTGCCAGACTAATTCTGTGGCAGCCGGGTCCTCTCAGGCAGAGGCTTATCAGTCTCCTGTAAGAAGTTTGTCACTTCGTGCACTATGGGTATTAGGACCGAGTTACAGGGAGCAAATTCTGCCCAGAATAAAACTTTCAAAATCAGCCTATAGAGAGGAGGAATGTCATTATGGCTTCAAAATCCAAATATTTAAAAGGAAAACTATAATCCGCCATTGGATGCGTATTCTTAAAAATGGAAATATTTCTTCCTAGCTAACTCTCCGTGTGGGCTACTTACTTACCTAAAGATCTATCTTTGGGTGTCACACTTCAAAAATACCAGCATAATCACACTAACCATTTTGTTGGCACCAGGAGTTTCTGAGGTGATGGCACCTCTATTCTACGTGGCTTCAATATGGTTATTTAATATATAGATTTCAGATTAATGGAAGCTATGAAAAAATTTCAAACGGCCCCTCGGCATGTGGGGTCTAAGTTCCCCCACCAGGGATCGAACCAATGCCCCTTGTATTGGGAAGGCATGGTCTTAAGCACTGGACTGCCAGGGAAGTCCCTCAAATAGTCCATTATTAAGTACTATGTGAACATACACACACACACACACACACACACACACACGACTTCATTTCACCTTTATAAAATCCTTCTACAGCATAGATACCTTTATTATTCAAACGAAGAGGGTCACAGAGGTTCCTAATCTGTGACCTCAACATCACAAGCATAAATGGTAGACCTGGGACTCAAACGCAGCTCTTTCTGACTCTTCTTTCCCAGGATTCCTCACGAAGAACTTTACAAGCTGCTCCAAATGCTAATGTGGCCCTGGTGACCGTACCAGGCTGTCCTGGGCACCCTGTGCAGTGGTCTGGCCAGAGATTTTTCTGACAGTCTCAGTCCAAGAGAGCCAAGCACAGCTTGAAAGTACATTACTTCTCCCGGGAAGTTCGTTTTTTTTAAATCTTCATTGTTTCCTTTGGCATATTTCAGATTTTAGATATATACAATTCATAGGAAATGGGATATAGCGCCTCCAGCAAGAATTATTCAAAAGGCTTTAATCAGAAATTTTGCTCACATTCCCAGCACCCCGAAACCACATAACCTGTCTACCTCAGTACATTATCTCTGAATCAATCTATGCTGGGCCATCAGGGAGGAAAAACAACTCTCAAATACCTCCCATTGTGCAAAAACTATGATCTGGAACAGTACAGCCTCAGCGGTGACAGAATAATAAGGCTGCTTATACTTTTCTGTTCGATGATTCGTAAAACCAAGTCGCATTGAAGTCATTTTATTTTTTTTTAAGCATTAAGTTTTGCCATGTCTGTGGACATATGCTAATGAATGAAATGAACTAATTTTTTTTTTCTTCTGTATAAATGAACCTTATCTTTTAAACCAGAAACAAACTCCCAAGCTAAATCTCCAAATATATTTTCCTGGGTCCCATGTGAAGTAGCCCATTATGTTATTTCAGGACTTAACGCTACCATAACAAAAGAGAAAGAAAATTTTACATTTATTTAAATCTGATGATAAAACATAGTGGATTGAACATGTGTTTATCTTCATTCTCGCCTGAAACCACACTTAAATGACAGCTAGGAAAAAGGAAAGCATAAATCATAAGGGCAAAGAAATGAGCTGAAACAACACCATATAAATGATGTGAACTCATTTTTGGAAGATAAAGAGAGCATGGAGGAAAAATACGTGATCAGGCGAAGCGGGGGAAGCTGAAAGTAAGTATCCACAGGAGATACGGATGAGAGATCAGCCTGCTGAACTTCCAGAACCTTCAAAAGCCTCGGGAATTGGAGCCATGAGGTTCCTCCAAAGGTGAGGGTACAAGCAGAGGACATTTCCTCCTCTAGCTTTTGCAGAAGAAAGGAGAGTTCAAAGACTAAGTGGGGACGTGAGGCACAGAGGGGGAGAGAGGGAGAAGCGAAAATGAACACACAAGTATGTAGTGATGGGAATACCGCCCCACCCAAGGGCTCTGCTCCTGCTGGGAATCCAGACACCGGTGTCCAAGACCCCACCTACCCCACACCCCTGCCCTGGGGGACATTAGAAGCTCCTTCTCAGGAGAAGTAGGAAGATCCCAGAAAACTGCTATTCAGAGGCTGACATTTTGAAATCTGCCAAGAAAAAGCCAGCTTTCCACCCAATCACCTCAGTGAAGGTCACCAGCCCACCAGCTCCGCCATCACCTTTCTAACACCTCATTCTTAAATATGAATGAGCAGAAAGATCACCACATATTTGAGGAGAGCCTCCATCATGAAATGCAGAGACCAAGATACTGAGGACAAAATTCAAATAAAGAGAGACAAGACTAGGGGCAGAAGGCATATCTTTAAAAAAAAAAAAGGAATATTTAATAACCTCAGAGAAGTAGGTGTTAATATTGCATCACACAAGAAAAAGAAGGATGCCTTGAAAAGGGGCAATCAGGTAAGAAGAACACCAGGAAATTCAAATTATGATAGGTGTGATCACATATTCAGTAGAAGCACTAGAAGGTAAAGTTAAGAATATCTTCCAAAGAATAGAAATAAAAAAAGACAATTAGATGGAAAGTAAGAGAGCAATGATAACAAAATTAGAGAATCAATCTACACAATTTGCTCTCTGCCTAACTGGAGATCCAGAAATAAAATTAAGGATAACAAGCTATAAAATATATATATATATACACATATATACACGTGTGTATTTATGCATACATATTTTATATACATATATACACATATAAATACACACACACACACATATATATATCCTACATAGAAGAACATATGTCAAGAGAGAGAGGACCCAAGTTAAATTTAAAAAAGGGGGAAACAGGATCTTCACTAAAAACACATCATGTAGTATAAGGATAGAATAGAAACCTTTTTAAGACAGCAAAGAATAACCTCTTCTCCACTCCTGTTCACTGCAGGAGGTGCTGTATTCTAAGGAGGCCATACTCATGCTAGAGAAAGCACGGACTCCAGGAAATAGGAATCGGGATCCAACACCTGCTAGAAGTCTAGAAATTTCTAAGGTGATGACCTATGTTATGAAAAAAAAGCCACACAGAAGGCTTAAGGGCTGCTGGCCTAGATTGAGGCAGGAAGTCAGAGGGTGTCAGGAAGGAGGAATTAAAGAAGAAGGATCAGATAGAGAATCTGACAGACTGGGCCACGTGCTCTTGAAAGGTGTGGGAAAAAGTATGGCATCCCTAAAGCCTGAAGCAAGTGAAAAAAAAAATGGAAACCATGTTTAACTCCAGGAAATACAAAAAGAAATTAAACAATAAAGCAAAAAGTAATTAGAGTCCCTTATTTGGCTTCCCACAAACAGGAGGTCCACAGGCATAACAAAGAAAACACAAAATACTGAATTAATTAAATCCTTACTTAATACAGCTATCATTGGAGGGTGGGGGAGAGTGCCACAGACATTACAGTTGAAAAATTTAAGACGCACTGTCTAAAATTATAAATCAACAAACTTCCTGTTACTGGTTTAAAAACAAAACAAAAACCGGAAGAGACTACGTAGGAGAATTGAAACTGGTACGCTCTGATCAGCAGAACTTGGGAATGGGGAGAGTTGGGACAGAATATGACTCTAGTGGTTGCTCTAAACATTAAAGCTCTGTGAGATTTTCAAAGGATGGGCACAGGTTCATTTGTTAAATATATAAATTAATAATTTTTCCAAAGTTAATAGATGCTTTTTACCTGAATTACTGCAAAGAAATCTCCCTGAAGCATAAAGGTAGGGATCACTGATTTACAAGGTCAGAAAACAGCCTTATTTGCCTGTCTTTTAGAAAATTCTGGATTTGCTTGTGTATGTTAAAAATAAATAAATAATGCAAAACGAGAAATTCAATTAAATACTACACAAAGATCCAAAAGGCTTTAGAGTATTTAGCAGGATTATTGCATTTTTATTACCTTTATCACATCTCCTGTAACAGATTTTGGACATAATGAATATTCTATGACCTTCATGTATATGACTTCTTGGCTTCTGTTAATTTGTCAGTGTGGTCAGAATACAGCAAGAGGATGGGTTCAAGGGACTCAAGGCTCTTCAAAGGGAAATTGAAGGTATAGTCAGACCTTAAAATGAAACATTTTGCAGCTGTTACTAGGCTGAGACAGATGTATACGAAAAGATCTCCAGGAAATATTAAGTAAAAAGGATCAAGATGTAGAGGACAGCATGTATTCGGTGATTCCCTTTTTACACACACACATATTTATGCTTGTGGACACACAGACTCATTTTGGGAAAACAATGCTTATTATATGCTAACAGTGTTGGCCTATCAGGAAGAAATCTTAGGAGGAAAATTTGTACTTTTATTCAAAACTCTTTAATAGTCTGATTTTTTTTAACCTTATGCATATATACTTTATTTTCATAAAGATAACTAAAACGCCAATCCATATCATGCCACCATTAAAATAGATGGCTTTGAAGAAGAATGGAATTATCTATCAAGTTATACAAAGGGGAAAAGGAATTATGATCATATTTATGTGAAACTAACAAAGAGTTATCTGTTGGTTATAAGATTGGGAGTGAGATTTGGAGTGATTGCTGTGTCTTCTTTACAGTTTTTCTTGAAGTTTACAATTTTTCTACAGTTATCTTTCTATTACTTTTAAAATGAAAAAATATCACCAAGAAAGAAAAAAGAGGAGAAAATGGCATTCCTTTACCGATTCTCTAGGGCACAGAAGATATTCAGCCAGAGTGTAGCTTTTCTGGAACAGGATTGTAAGCATCTGGGCATTGCATTTGCAGATGGACTTTGTACAAAGCATATGGTAGATTTTCTCAAAGAAAATTTCTGCTGCAGAAGCACCAGTTGCTATTTTAAACCTTGGCAGACTACTTCCTTCTTATGCTTGACTTTTCTCTCTCCAATATGTGATTTCGACATCTGCTTAGCTATTTCTTAAGGAGTTCCCCCCACTATTGAAATTATTATTTTTTTCTTTATAAGGATTGTAAATTGTAGAATGTGAAATTGTGATAGCTTGGATGGGTGGGGGTGAGAGGGATAACGTTTCACTTGTCCTTTAGGCCTATTTATTTTTTCTTTCTGTTCCCTAAGTTGCGACATCTTAAAACAAGGGCTAAGGAAACAGAACAGAACAGAATGGAATGGAACAGAACATTATAAGCCACTATGAAGATATTCACAGAACCAACGGCACTCGAGCCAAGCAAGCACAGTACCATTTCAGAAAGGCAAGCAACTTCATTTTCCATTTACTAGAGGTGATAGCTCTAAAAATCACAAGTACTTTTCCTGGAAAGCCAATGCCTTTACAAAGGTCAACACAGAATTTATCAGCTTTATTGCATGTTTTCTGTCCTTTTCTTAGGTATGTAAAAGGAGCAGAATAGAAGGCTTTTTGTGTTTTCATTTTTAATGTCTTTTCTATAATATGATGAGGTAGGACAATTACTTTGCTTCCGACTCAGTACATTATTTTAATCGCATGTAGGTGCATTTTTAACAACAGACATTCCTTCAGTGGCTCAAACTAAGAATGGCATAGGTGTGCAGCGGCCGTGAGACAGACAGGAGAGAATGACAAACATTTACCCAAGAGAAGTAGCAGCAGATGTGGGACGTGTTGCAGAAATGTCTGCACGACAGATGACCGGCCTCTGAAATTTAGGGGTTTGGGCTGCAAGTTTTAAGAGACACTACCTTTCCCAAGGAAGAAATCAGCCTCCTTCGATTTCCCATCCTGCTCTGGGGACAAAAATCTGGAATTCTGCTGAGGCTTATGGTGTCTCCAGGGGATATTTTACAAAACATTAGCGACACTAATGGTTTTCATTATTTAATGATTTCTAACAGCCTGCATCTGAATGAAAACTAGAGCAAAGTTTACAAAGTTGTAAGTATTAACAACTCACACTCTAAATAATGGGCCTGACCCCAACATTTGCATATTCCCTTTGGCCTTTTCTGCGAAAGACATTTGATAATTAAAAGACAGGGACTCAAAACTTTAAGCTTCTCTCATAAGGTGTATTGTTTTGAACAATCCGCTATTCTGGGCCTTAACTTTCCGTATCTGCAAAATAAGTGATGGGTCAGATAAATTTTGATGTCCCACCTGAACTTAGTATTCAATTGCAAAGGCTTTTTTTTTTTTTTTTTTCTGCTCTGTAGAGCATTTCGCACCCTCTATTAAAAGAAGAGCATAGGGATTTATAAAGTTATGACAGGGCTTCCCTGGTGGCGCAGTGGTTGGGAGTGTCTGCCTGCCGATGCAGGGGACACGGGTTCGTGCCCCGGTCCAGGAAGATCCCACATGCCGTGGAGCGGCTGGGCCCGTGAGCCATGGCCGCTGAGCCTGCGCGTCCGGAGCCTGTGCTCCGCAACGGGGAGAGGCCACAACAGTGAGAGGCCCGCGTACCCCCAAAACAACCAAACAAAACAAAACAAACAAAAAAAGTTATGACAACAACTCTCTGCCTCTAGGTAAGTAAATATTTGTCTTCACAAACCTTTGTAAAGGGGGAAGGAGTTAGCATATTTCAACCCTCCGGCCAAATCCAGCCAGTTATCTGAACACAGAGCCCTTTGGTTGGCTTATAGTCTATGGTTGCCTTCAGGTCACGCTGGCTGGCATCATTTGCACCAACACCAGCTGGCATGCAAAGCCTAAAATATTCACTAGCTAGCCTTTTCCAGAAGGAGTCAGCCAACCCCTGGCCTAGAAGATCTCTGAACTGCTAAGGACCTTCTTGGGCCCTGGGAGTGGTGGGGACCTAGGTAGGTGCCTAGGTGCAGGAAATGTACACACGTAGCCAAAGGCCCATGTCCCTCTTGGGCACTTCTCATCCTGTTCACTTCTCACCGGTGGAGCCCCAAATCCCCAAACGGAGCAAAACCCAACATCCAGATTCTTCAAGTTAAAAGACAAGCTTTCATGAGAAACATAGCTATCCGATGCCAAATGGTTGTTTTCTTTGTTTCAAATAACATGTTCTAAATTCTCCTTCCTTTGGACATTTTAACTAGTCTCTGACCAGCACTCAAACTGTTTGGTTGGTCACTGACGTTTTAGAGGATCTGATTAAAGCTGTGGATCTTCCCCAGGAAAATGGGCTTGTGTAATTCACACAACATTTTACACCCAATTTTCTGGGAGGGGAATGGTTCACCTTAGTCTAAGACCTCAGAACACATGGCCACAACAGCATCTCAATGTGATCATTTGTATAATATTCTAAAGGTCAATATTACTATATAGGATTGAAGGCTGATGTGATATAGCAGAAAGAACATCAGATGAGGAGCCCAAAGAACAGGTTTATGCATTGTCTCTGCTACTAAGGAGACAGGACAGGCCACTGAGATGCTCTTTGCTTTGGGTTCCTGGTTTAGTAAATGGTGAAAACAATAGTAACCCTGTCTACTCCACAGTCTGTGATAAGAATCCAATGAAGGAATTGTAAGAACATTTTATAAACCACACAACTCTTCCTATTTGAGTGGTGAGGGCTGTTGACAACCCATTTCACAGGAGGGGACAAAGAATCACAGACACCCTGTATTCACAGTGTGATCCTCGGACAAGCACCTGAAAGCTGGCGAGAAATGCAGATTCTCAGGCCCTCTTTAGACAGAGTGAGTCAGATTCTGCGTTTTGACAGGATGGCCAGGCGATCTGTGCACATGTTCAAACTTGGGGAATGTTGCCAGCGAGAGATCTCTCTGCAAAGTACAAACCACTTCATAAGGCTGATCTCCTTCAGGTAAGGAAACAGGCTCACAGATTTTACAGGACATGCTGAGATTTTGCACACATCAAGTTGCAAAAGAGACAGGAGATGTTAGATTTTAGAAATGTTTCCAAAATAATTCTGAATCACTTTGCTGTACACCTGAAACTAGCACAACATAATTAATCAGCTATATTTCAAAATAAAATAAAAATTAAACAAATAATAATTCTGTGCTCATGGAGCTCACTGCCTAGCGAAAGAGACATATCACAAAACAAGCACAACATCCTGTGGGAAGCTTAGAAACAGCTTGAAGATGCTGAAATCCACAAAGAGTTGCCATCTATTATTATGAGGTCATGGAACTATTGTCAGGGCAAGCTGTAGATTTCTAGATCTTCTTTTTATCTGCAAAACTGTCATATGGGAAGTGGCATATCTATTTCTCTGTAATCCCTCATGGAGATGGAGTAAAAGCAGGAGGAAAATCATGTAGGCTTTACAGACTACTCCTCCACCACATGGAAGAAGATGTGAAGAGAGGAAGAAATGGGTGGGGGTTAGACCATGGGGAACTTTTGGACATTCCTGAGGGTTTCTGGTTTCTGGGTTCTGAGCCATCTATCCTCTTGAGAGCTGGCGGTGCCAGACTACCACTCAGAGGACGGAAAACAGAGAGCAGACTGAGAGGTTTCAGCTCAAGTTTAAAGGAAAGACGACTTCTAGGCTGTCCAGCTCAGACCACCAAGCGGAGGGAGTAACCAGGCTTCAGAGCAGAAGCCTCACAAGTCGGGTGAAAGCATTTTCCTTATCTTTTATCTCTCAGAACCCTGAGAATTGTAGATGGGAATGGAGGGGAGAATGACCCAAGTTGAATGATAACATTTAAAGAAAAATAATCTTTGAAGCTGCTGCTGCAGCTCACTTTGGGCATGTAATAGAAAAGGCAAAAGGTCTGGAATAAAAGAAGCCTGGACTTGAGTCTCAGTTCCGCCCCTTACCACTACTGTGTGATCTCATGTAGCACCGGCAACCTCTCTGAGCTTTTCTGAAGACTGTGAATTAATGTCACATATCACATAATGTTATTATGACAACTACATGAAATAATGGTTATACAGTGTTGGCAAACTGTGAGTGCCCATCATATATCCATTCCCTCCTCTTCCTTTTTCACTAAGGCTCAGTTTGTTGGTCCAGTATCCAGTATGTGTTGAGTATTGGATCCAACAATTCCTTTAGGACCCTTCATTAAAACAAAATGAAAACTTGTAAAATACATCAAGAATCGAACACTTAAGTTGGAGTGTTCCAGCCCTGTTTGTCCTCAGCTCACTCTCCAGGTTTGGTTTTTTAACCACCATATTAGCCTGCTCTAAGATCACCCAGTGTGAATGGAAAAGCCATCAAAGTCTTTCACGTAATTATGTCCACAGTTGCTGTAGGCCTCAGGGGCCTCATTGGCCCTCTTATAAAAGAGGAGCCTGGAAAATCTGTGCCTCCCTAAATTACAGCAGTGGCAGGCTGTGGTCTCACCCTGGTGACAGATGGTTTTATGGGTGGCCTCTGCCAGATACCTGGCTGAGGGCGGAGCATGTGGTCATTAGCGTCTGTTCTACTTTGGTGGAGAAGTGGCTGTGTCACAAGGAAAGCTGGGTCTGAAGATAACTGACAGTGAGGGAGACAGTGCCCTCTTTTTTAAATTAAATTTTATTTATTTGTTTTTATTTTTTGGCTGCATTGGGTCTTCGTTGCTGCGTGTGGGCTTTCTCTAGTTGTGGCAAGCGGGGGCTACTCTTCGTTGCGGTGCACGGGCTTCTCATTGCGGTGGCTTCTCTTGTCGTGGAGCACAGGCTCCGGATGCTCAGGCTCAGTGGCCATGACTCACGGGCCCAGCCGCTCCGCGGCATGTGGGATCTTCCCGGACCAGGGCTCGAACCTATGTCCCCTGCATTGGCAGGTGGATTCTCAATCACTGCGCCACCAGAGAAGCCCCCCAATGCCCTCTTGATGTCACCCAGGAAAAAACAAAAAACAAGCTGAAAGCAATTTTTAAAAAAATTCTTTCCCTTGGTTCTCCTGAAACAGGAAAGATAAGCCCAAATAATTTCATTATTTCTGTGAAAGAGAAAAGTCATGATGTCTCCTAGGGAGGGAAAAATAAAGCAGAGAGCACGATATCCACAGGTGCTAACATTCAGTGAATTGGGGGGGAAATTTTTGACGCTGGCTACTGGGCAAACATATTTAAAACAACCACAACACAGAAAACGTTTCGCCATCTTTCACTTATTTAAATTATAGGCACTCAGATCTGGTGAAGGGACAACCATCAGACAGCAAGCCAAAGGAAAGCCATGCTCAGTGGCAAAGAGAAAATAGCTTTTTAACAAAAACTAAAGACTATGACTATTAATATTTAAGACCTGGAATGCAAAAGCTGGTAGTCAGCTACAGAGACCAGTAGAAGTATTTAAGACACATATGTGAAAGGTCTAGGAGTCTATGGCCATCTGCTCAAATAGAAGTTGATTTAGAGCAATAGCGTCGTAGCAAAGCCCAGACAGCACTTTCTTTCTCCTCTTGGCATCTGGATGCAAAGACTGCGACCAGCAGTGTAGTTGTTTTTTAATCAAGTCATGGCAGATTTCCCTAGTCCTCCTGAACTTTCACAGAGTCAGAGTGTCCTAGAGAACTTCGCTCCTACCTGTCTTGCTTTTCTGTTGCTGGTGACGAAGGACCACAAGCTAAGTAGCTTAAAAACAACACAAAGTCATTATCTCAGAGTTACATGGACAGGACCCCAGGAACAGATTAGCTGGTTGCTCAGCTCAAGGCCTCCCTAGGCTGAAATCAACACATTGCCCGGGCTCAGGATCCTCTTCCAAGCCCACTGGTTGTGCGCAGAATTCACTTCTTAGTCTGTACAATGAGGTCCCCGTTTTGTTGCTAGGTCTAGATCAGGGACCATTCTCAGCTCCTCCGGGCCATCTTCAGGTCCCTGCCACCTGGCCTCCTCCCCTCCCTACACGGCCAGCAGGAGAGCATCCGCTACAGCATCTTGAATTTTAGAATGGCTCACCTGATTAGGACGGGCCCACCTAGGATAATCTCCCTTTGGTGAACTCAAAATTAAGTAATTAGGGACTTTAATTACGACTGTAAAATTCTTCACCTTTGCCACATAATGTAACCTAATCGTGGGTGTTACCTCACCGTATTCACAGGTTCTGTTACTGATGTAGGAGACAGATAGGCTTTGGGTTAAGCTGCTGCAGCCGGTTTCATGCTGACCCTTTGAAATAAACTACCATTGGACATGATGCACCCTGACTGGATGAAACACAAGGCAACCCACTGCAGCCTCCTCATTTTTGTGGTCGAGAGGATTTCCCAGTCCGACACTTGCACAGAAGGGGTCTCAAGTCATCCTCTAGTAACCTTGGCCACATTGTAATATCATTGTAATACCATTAGCATTGTGGTTTTGACCCCCTCCCCCTGTTGTGGGTTTCACTTAGGTACTCACAGGAAAGATTCAAAACAGAGCCTGGGGCTTCCCTGGTGGCGCAGTGGTTGAGAGTCCGCCTGCCGATGCTAGGGGACACGGGTTCATGACCCGGTCCAGGAAGATCCCACATGCCGCGGAGCGGCTGGGCCCATGAGCCATGGCCGCTGAGCCTGCGCGTCCGGCGCGTCCGGAGCCTGTGCTCCGCAACGGGAGAGGCCACAACAGTGAGAGGCCCGTGTACAGCAAAAATAAAATAAAATAAAATAAACAGCCTGGGAAATAAGGAATTGCAGACGACATGATCATAGGGAAGGGAAAAAGGGAGTCACCCTTATCTAAACCCCAGAAGATTAACCCCATATTAACAACCTAAGCTACCCCTATAAGGTGCAACTCACTCTACGAGTTCACCCATGTGCTCTCCCACAAGTACTGTGCTTCTAATAAATGCTGTGCCTGCTTTACAATCTTGGTCTCTTTCTCAAATTCTTTCTTCAAAGAAGACAAGGACCAAGGTCCTTTCGCTCGCTGAAAACATTACCATTCAAGGGGAGGGGATCCTACAAGGCATGCACACCAAAGGGTGGGGACCTTGGGGGCTCTCTTTGAATTCTGTGTGACACACTATTTTTTTGTTTATTTAGTAAAATTTGCATAACACAAAATTAACCATTTCAAAGTATACAATTCAGTGGAATTTAGCACATTCACAGCGTTGTGCAACGATCACCTCTATCCAGTTCCGAAGTATTCTCATCACCCTAAAGGGAAGTTCCACACCCCTTAAGCGGTCACTCCCCGTTACCCACTCCCCTTGGTTCCTGGCAGCCACTCATCTGCTTTCTGTCTCCAAGGATTTAGTTCTTCTGGATATTTTGTATAAATGGAGTCGTATGATATGTGATCTTTTGTGTCTGGCTTCTAACAGTTGATGGCTATTTGTATTGTTTCCACTAAAAACACAACTTGCTATGAATATTCTTGTACAAGTTGTTTGAACATCTTAATAACTCTTTTGAGTCTTACCTAGGAGTGGAATTTCTGGATCACACAGGAACTGTTAAATTATTTTCCACAGTGGCTATACCATTTTACATCCCTACCAGCAATATATGAGTGCTCCAATTTCAGAATAACCTAACCAACACTTGTTATTTCCGATTTTTAAAAAATTAGTAGTAGTAGTATACCTTTCCAGGGGGTGTAAAATGGCATTTCACTGTGGTTTTGATTTGCATTTCCCTAATATTAGTGATATTGATATCTTTTCATGTACTTTTTAGCCATTTTTATATCTTCTTTAGGGAAATGTCTAAAAAATAAGTCCATTGGCCATTTTTCATTTGAGTTGTTTGTCTTTTTGAGTTGTAAGAGTTATTTATATATTCTGGACACTAGATCCTTATCAGATATATGATTTGCAGACATTTTCTCCCATTCTGTAGGTTATCTTTCCACTATCTTGATAGTGCCCTTTGATGCATAAAATGTTTAATTTTTATAAAGTTAATTTTATAAAATGTATCTATTTATTTTTCATTTGTTCCTTGTTCTTTTGGAGTCTTATCTAAGAATTCATTGTCAAATTCCATGAAGATTTACCCCTATGTTTTCTACTAAGAGTTTAGTATTTTCACTTAGGCCTCTGATCCATTTTAAGTTAGTTTTTATGTATTATGTGAGATAGGTGTCCAATTCATTTTTCTGTACATGTTCCATACCCAGTTGTCCCAGAAATATTTGTTGAAGAGATTATTCTTTTCCAATAGAATGGCACCGTACTTTTGTTGAAAATCAGTTGATCAAAGAGTTACAGGTTTATGTCTAGATTCTCAATTCTAATCCACTTATCTATATGTCTATCCTCTTGTCTGTGTCATACTGTTTTGATTATTGTAGCTTTGTCATAAATTTTGAAATTGTGAAATGTGAATAGTCCAATTTTGTTTTTCTTTTTCAAGATTCTTTTGGTTATTTGAGTTGCTCTGCAATTACGTATGAATTTTAGGATCAGCTTGTCCACTCATGCAAAAATATCCATTGAGATTTTGATAGGGACTGTACCAAATCTGTAGATTGCTTTGGGTAAGTGTTGCCATCTTAATAATAAAGTCTTTCAATCCATGAACATGGGTTGTCTTTCCATTTTTTTAGGTCTTCTTTAGCTTTTATCAGCAATGTTTTGTAGTTTTCACTATACAAGTTAGGCACCTTTTTGGTTAAATTTACTCCTAAGTATTTTTTAATGCTATCATAAATGGAAGTGTTTTTCTTAATTTCCTTTTTCAGATTATTCATTCATTACTAGTCTATAGAATACAATTGATTTTTGCACATTGATCCGGTATCCAACAAATTTGTGTAATTCATTTATTAACTCTGTTTGTTTTGTAGATTCTTTTGGATTCTTTAGGATTTTCTATAAATAAGATCATGTCACCTGCAAATAAAGATAGTTTTACTTCTGCATTTCCAATTTGTATGCCTTTTATTTCTTTTTCTTGCCTAATTGCTTTCTAGAACCTCCAATATTAGCATGCTTGTCTTATACCTGATATAGGAGGACAGCTTTTTCTTTCACCACTGAGCATACTATTAACTGTGGGTTTTTCATAAATGCCCTTTACCATATTGAGGAAGTTGGAGTCTGTCTTTAGTTTGAGTGTTTTGTTTTTGTTTTTAATGATGAAATGGTATTGGATTTTGCCGAATGATTTTTCTGCATCAGTTGAGATGATCTTGTGTTTTTTCCCTCTCGTTCGATTAATGTGCTGTATTCCATTGACTGATTTCATATGTTGAATTACCCTTGCATTGTTGGAATAAATCCCATGTGATCCTGATGTGTAGTACTCTTGGATTCAGCTTGCTAGCATTTTCTTGATGATTTTTAAATCAATATTAAAAATGGTTATTGGTCTATAGTTTTCTTCTGATGTCTTTATCCAGTTTTGGTATCAGGGTAATACTGGTCTCCTAGAGTGAGTTAGGAAGTGTTTCCCCTCCTCGATTTCCTGAAGAGTTTTAGTGTTAATTCACTTTTAAATGCTTGGTACAATTCACTAGCAAAACCATCTGGTTCTGTACTATTTTTGTTGAGAGCTTTTTCAAAAATTACCAATTCACTCTTTTTACCTTTTTATTTATCTATTTTTAATTATAAACTTCTAGTTTATGTGGTTGGAACTTAACTGAGGCACTGTTTCCTTTCTCTCTTTAGCCAAAACACTTGCATTACGAATCTATTGTGGCAAAGCCATCACTTTATTTAACAGGAAGGCCACATTGGAATGAAATGGGATCTAGCAGTTCATGCAGCTGCTGTGGCTTGAAGAGGGAGAACAGATAATTTGCCAGCTCAGAAGTGGGAGCTACAGAAAACTGTTATTATTATTATCTTAGAGGTATTGAAGCTTGAGTGATTTAGAAGATAAATTAACTGTAAGAAATTAATCTCTGTCTCATAGACACTAAAAGGAAAACAAACAATTAAGAAAACGTACCTCTCTCCATAAAAGGGAAGGAAAATAATTTCTAACCTTTGTGAGAGACTGGATAGCTTTCTCAAACTAGGGCACACACTAGGCAGTCATAGGCTACAGAAATGTCTAATCGATACATTTCCTTAAAAACAAAGAAGTGAATAAAAATCTAATTTATGGCTTATGAAAATGATGCCTATTATCTAATACAGATTGCAATTCCAATATTGCTCAGGAGTTTATACTTACAAAGGAGTCGGCATATATTAAACATTTTTTTTCCAAGAAGAGCAGAGAGTAAGAAAGACTTTGAGCTTCCATCATGGAGATGGACTTATTTCTTTGACAAATCCAATCATCACTTTCACAGAGAAATGGACTCACTCTTTTGGAGGGGACCTCCCATTACTGTTTCCAAAACAACTTGTTGTTTTCTTTGCCTAAGACCCCTGAAGCAGAGCGTTCTGAGACCTTTCAAAAGCACAGAGTCAAAGCAACATTTATATAATAGATAACTTCAAAGAAAATAATATAAAACATTTGAACCAGCATCTTGTCTTGCAGAAAAATAACTTAATTTGCAGAGAGTGGATCCATTCTGGTGGATAAAGTGTAGAAGGTACAACCTAAACTACACGTCCATGGGTGACAGCAGGGCAGATCACACAGACCACCTGCATCAGACAATGATTTTCCTACTCTGGGGGTAGAAACATACTCAATAAGAACATGGTCCTGGCAGTGCCATCCTGCCATCTGTGTGAACCCCAGGCAAGTCACTTAATCTCTGAGTCTTCCTTTCCTTCCCTCTAATATTAGGATAAAAATGCTCACCTGCCTATTGTACAGGTGAATAACATAATGTTCATGAAATGCTCTGAAAGCCCCAGACATAAGCCAAGTTTCCAAGGATTTGTATGCAAGTGATTGATTGAGAAGTGTTCCCCTAAGAAACAAGGAAGGGAGTCAGGGAAGCTGTACAGGGAAGAAGGGGAATTTAGGCAATGTTGATTCTGTTGGGAGCTTTGGAGTTTTGATCATGTCAGGGTTCCTTTCATCTCAAGGCAAGATGGCGGTAGGTCCTTGCTAAGGTCCCCACTATTGGCCATAAACCTCCAGCTTTCTGTGAGCAAAGCAGCTCTAGGCATCTAAGACCAGACCTCCAAAGAGAGTCACAGATACACGTGGCATCTTAGAAGCAAACTATCAACAAAAAATCTACAAACAATAAATGCTGGAGAGGCTGTGGAGAAAAGGGATCCCTCCTACGCTGGCGGTGGGAATGTAAATTGGTACAACCACTATGGAGAACAGTATGGAGGTTCCTTAAAAAAACTAAAAGTGGAGTTACCATATGATCCAGCAATCCCACTCCTGGGCATGTATCTGGAGAAAGCCATAACTCTAAAAGATACACACACCCCAATGTTCATTGCAGCACTATTTACAATAGCCGAGATATGGAAGCAACCTAAATGTCCACTGCCAGATGAATGGATAAAGAAGATACAGTATATATACACAATGGAATATTAGCCATAAAAGGAATGAAATAATGACACCTGCAGAAACACAAATGGACCTAGAGATTATCATCCTAAGTGAAGTAAGTCAGAGAAAGACAATATCATATGATATCACTTATATGTGGAATCCAAAAAAATGATACAAATGAACCTATTTACAAAACAGAAATAGAGTCACAGATGTAGAAAACAAACTTATGGTTATCAAGGGGGCAAGGGGTGGAAGGGATAAATTGGGAGATTGGAATTGACATAAACACACTACTATATACAAAATAAACAACAAGGACCTACTGTATAGCACAGGGAACTCTACTCAATATTCTGTAATGACCTATATGGGATAAGAATCTAAGAAAGAGGGGATATATGTATATGTGTAATTGATTCACTTTGCTGTACAGCAGAAACTAACACAACATTGTAAATCAACTATACTCCAATAAAAATTAATTTTAAAAAAAGCAAAAAAAAAAAACCAAAGCAAACCATCCAATGTGAGGGTGGGAGGATGGGTGCTCCAAATAGTAAAACTGATCTGCCAAGAGTGTCCCTATAACCATCTTCCTTAACATTTCATTTCATTCCCAGACTTTCATTTTTTAACAGTCTTCTAGAAAATTATCTAGACAGCGTTTTTTTTCTCTGTAGATATAGTCACTGCTATCTAAAATCACTATGCTTTAATAACTGTGCAAACCAGTTATGGCTCCAGAACTCAGCATAAAGCTTAAATATTCCATAACAAAATAGCCTTTCAAAAGGTTTCCGTTTTCAGCTTAATTTTACAATAAGGAAAATCTATTTTTCTTTAGAACCATTTATCCCGAGTGTTGGAAGGCAAGCAAGTGGATGGGGAAAATGCTTTAACAGGTCCCTGTGGGATAATCAATCGTCACTCATGTTGGAACTGCACTCAGTATCTGTGGCACTGTCATATGAGAATGAAAACTTCAGTATTCTTCAACCTCGATACGAATATTGTCAAGTTCGGTAGAATTTCATTTCAGGTTTAGACAATGAAGGAGATTTTGCCAGAAGTATCTCAACTCATCAGAAACCAAACTTCAGGAATTTTATAAAGGTGTAAATTATTTCAGTTGAAAACCTAGCACCGTCACAGGGCAAATGAAACCTTCTGCACAATTTTACCCACAGTGACATGACTTGGATACAATTATGACTAAATTAAAATGTTTGACGTGACGGCTTTAGTAAACGGAATGAGATTTTTTATACCACATGTCTATTGTGCCCTATTATTGTCCTCCGTGAATCTTGTATTTGTTTTCTTACATGAGGAAATGGAACTGCCATCTCAATTTGCAAAGGCTAAATAGGTCTCTATTTGCAAGTTGTAATTAAAATGAACACACATGTGGTGATGGCACATCACCACAGTGGAGAGGAAGGTTTTTAAGGAATTAATCAGGTGAAAAATTAAGTAAATCTATCATAAGGAAGTACTTAAATTTCTCCAGGGTGTGCAGAATGACTATGAAACAGAGATGATTCACAAGTAGAGGGAGTGACATTTCTTTTCCATGCATCAAGCCTTGCCCAGCATGTGAAAAGTGCACATGTACAATCAGGAGACAAGAGTTTAAATCCCTCCTTCCCCTTCTGAGCTGTTCGTTCCTGTACAATTCATTTTACTCTCTCGTCTTCAGATTCTGCCTCACTTGCTTAATTTAAACTGTTTTTAATTTTTATTTACATCATTTACTTAATTTTACAGATGAGGAAACTGAGGATCAGAGATGTTGAGTAGTTTGTCCAAGATTGTAAATGAGGAGATGGGTCTCAGGTTCAAAGAGATTCTATGTGTATTGTTTCCACCGTCTTACCCTATTTACTTCTATCACTTGATAATTAAAAAGAATGTGGCTCAGAAAATCACTCTTAAGGATGAAAATTTAATAATTATCATAATTTCTTCTTTGAGAAATTGAAGTTCAAAACACAACAAGAGTCTCTAGGAGGGTCCAGATAGAGCGATACCATTCACTATGGTAGCCACCAGTCACATGTGGCTATTTCAATGTACAAAAATTCATATTAAAAAACAAATGACAAATTCCTCACTTGCAAGAATCACCTTTCAAGTGCTCAAGAGACACGTATGGCTCCTAGCTACCATACTGGAGACCAGGAATAAAGAACATTTTCATCATCACAGAAATTTCCATTGGGTATTGCTGGCTAGAGTCTAGGTCCAAGACTTCCAACATTGTATTTTATGGTCACTAGCGTTTTATCTGTGTGTTTTTTTTGGTCCTACTCCTAGGCATGGTATTTTAGCTTACTTTTGTAACCATACATGACAGTGCTCATCTTTAAGTATTTTGTCAGGTATATGGCAACATAGAAATCACATTGCAAAATAACAAATAAATCCAGTGGTTTGTAAACACAGACATTTTCTCTCATTATTTGAGTAGCCTGGAAGACTGCTGCTAATACTCAAACTCTACGCAAGATGCAGCTTAGAGTCTTCTATAGACAGACAGAAGTCAAGAAATAATACACCTGATATTAAGACACTCAATAATTACTAAGCTTTCCCATCTTTTATTTGTTTTTGTTTTGGGTTTTGTTTTTTTTTTGCGGTACGCGGGCCTCTCACTGCTGTGGCCTCTCCCGTTGCGGAGCACAGGCTCCGGACGCGCAGGCTCAGCGGCCATGGCTCACGGGCCCAGCCGCTCCGCGGCACGTGGGATCTTCCCGGACCTGGGCACGAACCCGTGTCCCCTGCATCAGCAGGCGGACTCTCAACCACTGCGCCACCAGGGTTTATTTTTTATACAAAGGGGAAAATGTGTAGCCAAAGCAAGCGCCACTTTGGACAGAAGCAAAAATTTGATTCCTATTGACCGTTGGAGGTAGAGTAGAAAGAGCACTCTGATGCTCATGAGGGTGGCTCATGTCTCTAAGTGGGTTTAAACTTGCAAGCTGTTCAGAGGGGGGCTCTAATCACTAGTCTTTTGCTCCTTGAACCATCTCCTCCAATTTACATGAATTATGTGGGAAAGCAGTACCAGATGCAGATAACAGAAGAGCTGGTAGTCTGTTGAGTGGTGTTGAAAAATTAGGTGATTATCTAAATTAGATTATTCAAATTAGATATGTGTGTGTGTGCGAGTGTGTGTGCCCCTGCACACGTGCGTGCTCACAAGAGGGAGAGAAAGGCGAGATCATGTGCTTGTATAAGTGACATGTAATTTTATTGCCAATTTGGTGTAAATGTGGGTGTTTATGTATGGAATCTGGTCACTGGCAGTTTTCTCGGTGTGGACTCCAATATAAACCAGGCTCTGAAAGTTAATACTGCTGATTCTCCATGATTCATGGTTATAGGTATGAAATCCACAAGTTCATAGTGTCCATTCAATCCAAGTCAAACAGCTGACTTGCGATTAGGAGAGATAACAAAAGAGCACCCTAAGATTCAGAGATTTGTCTCTGCCCATGTGACCTAGACCCATGGCTCCCCCGGAGACCAACGCCGTCATTTATACAATGAATAAGCTGAGCGATCTTGGACCATCCCACCTCTGACGTGTGGATTCCCCTCTGTCACAACTTTCCTCGGAGTTGCCAGGAGTATGGTAGTGCTGACAAGACTGGATTTCTCTTAATTCTCTCCCATCTATCAAATGGAGATGCTGAGGAGCAGTGAAATGGCCCATCGTGCAGATGTGGGGAAAGAATGGGTAGCTGGCTCGGAGCACAGGATTTCATAAAAGATGAAAGATTTTTCCCTGGATAATTAGCATGTGGCTGAAATGCCTACTGTGTGTTGCTACTATTTACCTCCACAGACCGCAAGATGGGAATCTGGGAGAGGTCACTTT
Organism: Monodon monoceros; assembly: GCF_005190385.1. NCBI lineage: Eukaryota > Metazoa > Chordata > Mammalia > Artiodactyla > Monodontidae > Monodon > Monodon monoceros. The sequence continues at coordinate 138,204,889 of NW_021703767.1, forward strand.
CAATACATTTTGGAAACCATAAAATATAATGTCTGTAAGTCCATAGCATTGAATAAAGTCTTGCATATACCCTTGTTCGTATTTGCCAGGTGAAAGTGATGTGTGTATTTGCTGAACAGCAAAGCTTGCTTCTATGTCTGGTACTCAAGTAGGGCTTGCCTTCCGTCTTTCCTTTCTTCTTCCCTTCTGTTCCCCCCCTCCTTCCTTTTTGTCTTTTGTTTGTTACACCTATCTAGGCTCCTTTTGCATTTAGTACCTGAAAAGGGACTGCTACGACACAGGTGCCAGTAACACTCTTGCTGATATGGATCCAACACTGTTTCATCAGGAATGTTACTCACTTCCTTTTTAAAGCAAGATGAGGATCACCAGCAACCCACTCCAAGAATTCCAATTTACCAAAATCTGCTTCCTCCATTAAATATAATAGGACCACTTTAGTTAATTAGGACTGGAAGAAATGACACAGATTAGGAGTTGTTTTATGGTTGATTGAGGTCATAATAAAAGTATACATGAAGCTAGCGCTATTTTTATAGGAGAAGAGAGCCAAATGTCATTCCAGAATTTCTTCCTCTAAACCACATATGCTTAATTTTTTTTTTTTTTTTTTTATGCGGGCCTCTCACTGTTGTGGCCTCTCCCGTTGCGAAGTACAGGCTCCAGACGCGCAGGCTCAGCAGCCATGGCTCACAGGCCCAGCCGCTCCGCGGCATGTGGGATCTTCCCGGACTGGGGCACGAACCCGTGTCCCCTGCATCGGCAGGCAGACTCTCAACCACTGTGCCACCAGGGAAGCCCGACATATGCTTAATTTTTTATAGATTTTGTTGTCAGTGCAAAATCTGTGTCATTTCACAGTAATGAAATTTAATTTTCAAATCGACTCATAAAAATTTGTGCTTTTGTCTCCCTCTATTAATGGCCTCCCAACCTTCCTAGTCAGAAAACTTACCTGAGGCTTGTTAAAAATACAAACCCTGGAATTTCCCCTTGATCGGAAATAATACTCTCAAGGAGAGAAACCTTACAATCTGCACGTGCACAGCATCAGCAGTAATTTTTACAGTAAAAGCCAAGCTCAGAAACCATTCATTTACCTCCAGAATGGAAATTTCATTGCCTGTGTGTGATTCTTCTGAAATCAATGCCAACCTCCCTCCTATTTTCCTGATGTGAATCTAGCCCATTTCATAGTCCACACTAATGTGGAAAGCCAGAAGAAAGAATGAGGCAATAAAGGATTTAGAATAGTACGGTGCAATAAAAATATAATGCCAATCACATGTGTAATTTTCAATTTTGTATAAGTCACATTTTAAAAAGTAAAGATAGTTGAAATTAACTTTAATAATATAGTTTATACAACTCAATATATCCAAAGGATTATCAATATGTAAATAATAGAAAAATTATTGAAATACTTTGCATTCCTTTTTCAAACAAAGTCTTACAAGTCTGATTTACACCTGGTGCATATCTGTGTTTGGACGTGCCACTTTTTTAAGTGTTTGATCACTGTGTTCAGGGCAGATTTAGAATTTATTGGTTTATAGCATGATGAAAGTAAACAGTAACTGAATTTGCCCCAACCATTTACCTTGAAAAAAATTACAACAATTTATGGGCATTCTAATGATGATTTGACTTGCCAAGATTAAAAATAAAAGCAGGAACAGGTAACAAAAATCACATGGCCTGGCTTTAGAGTTTCTTGTAGATAGTATTTCATTTTCATCACTTAAAAATTGATATTGAATTAATAAATACAATAGGGAATATATTCTCATGCTTATTAGTAGGTGTTACTATGCCAATAACACATTATATTTTAAAAATATTTAGATAATTGTTTAGTATTAGTGGAATGGAATCAAGGAGAAAATGTTCCTTAGAATACTTGTTTCTTTTTTCTGCTATATTTTTAACAAAATAAGCTCTGTTTATAGTTTTTCTTCAGCTTTTCAGAATGCCAACATCTGTGGTTCAGTGTCATCTCAATTTTTGACAAGGTCCCGCTTCTGAGGAAGGTTTGAGGGAAGTCTTTGAGATGCTCTCACAGTTCTTACAAAAGCTATCTACTCAATCCTCATATGTGATCCTGAAAATAAGGCCCAGATGAACTTCCCATAGTTATTTTATAAAAATAAAGAAAGAATACAGACTAAGTCGAACATCAGTACCTGGATTCCAAAGTCAATCCACTTCCTTGGTAATATGTGGACACAAATTTGCTCCCTGAGATAGGCTAAGGCTTAATAAACACTATATGGTCACAGTTACCTTGTCTCTTACCCTACATTCAAAATCTGCATTATTTTGAGGATCTAAACTAAACTTACAGAAGAAAATGATTTCTTAGACATTTGTAATATGCCAAAAATTCAAATTTTATTGTAAGTCAAAACTTATATATGGCCAAATGTGTTTCAACAGAGAATAGCTCAGCATAGATTTTATTTTTACCCTTCTTCCCTCATACTACAATGAAATGATCAAGGGATAGGATGCCGGGGAGGACCTTCAAGATGGCAGAGGAGTAAGACATGGAGATCACCTTCCTCCCCACAAATACATCGAAACTACATCTACATGTGGAACAACTCCTACAGAACAGCTACTGAACACTGGCAGAAGACCTCAGACTTCGCAAAAGCAAGAAAATCCCCAAGTACCTGAGTAGGGCAAAAGAAAAAAGAAAGAACAGAGACAAAAGAATAGGGACAGGACCTTCCCTTCTGGGAGAGAGCTGTGAAGGAGGAAAAGTTTCCACACACTAGGAAGCCCCTTCACTGGCGGGGATGGGGGGTGATGGAGGTGGGGAGCTTGGGAGCCACGGAGGAGAGCGCAGCAACAGAGGTGCAGGGGGCAAAGCGGAGAGAATCCCGCACAGAGGATCAGTGCCGACCAGCACTCACCAGCCCGAGAAGTTTGTCTGCTCACCTGCTGGGGCGGGTGGGGGCTGGGAGCTGAGGCTCGGGCTTCGGAGGTCAGACCCCAGGGAGAGGACTGGGGTTGGCTGCGTGAACACAGCCTTCAGGGGGCTAGTGCATCAGAGCTAGCTGGGAGGGAGTCCAGGAAAAAGTCTGGAACTGCCTAAGAGGCAAGAGACCATTGTTTCAGGGTGCGTGAGGAGAGGGGTTTCAGAGCACCGCCTAAACGAACTCCAGAGATGGGCGCAAGCCACGGCTATCAGTGCGTACCCCAGAGACGGGCATGAAACGCTAACGCCACTACTACTGCCACCAAGAATCCTGTAAGTAAGCGCAGGTCACTACCCACACTGCCCCAGAAGCCTGTGAAGCATGCCACTGCCAGGGTCCCACGATCCAGGACAACTTCCCCGGGGGAACACACGGCGTGCCTCAGGCTGTTGCAATGTCATGCTGGCCTCTGCCACCTCAGGCTCGCCCCGCATTCCAGTTATGACTACCGTACCCCTCCCTCTCCCAGGCCTGAGTAAGCAAGAGAGCCGCATTCAGCTGCTGCTTTAACCTCCTCCTATCTGGGAGGGGAACAGATTCCTGAGAGTGGCCTACAGGCAAAGGTGGGGCAAAACCCAAAGATGAACCCCAGGAGCTGTGAGAACAAAGAAGAGAAAGGGAAACTTCTCCATGCAGCCTCAGGAGCAGTAGATGAAATCCCCACAATCAACTTGAAAAATGCTGTCCTTGAAGAATACCTGATTATACAACAAATGTTCCCAAATTGAGGCGGTGGATGTTGGGAGCAACTGTAGACTCGGGGTTTGCTTTCTGCATCTGATGGCTTTCTGGTTTTACATCTATGTTAGTTCAGTTTTTAGCGCTTGTTATCACTGGTGGATTTGTTTATTGATTTGGTTGCTCTCTTCCTTTATTTATTTAAATTAAAAAAATTTTTATTTTTAGTTTATTTTTTAATTTTATTATTTAAAAATTTTTTTAATTATTTTTTTTTTCCTTTTTCCTCTTTATGTGTGTATGTGTATGTTTCTCTGTGTGGTCTTGTCTCTTCAGGTTGGCTTTTACCATTTGTCCTAGGGTTCTGTCTGTTCGTTTTTTGTTGTTGTTGTTGCTGTTTGTTTTCTTTTTATTAGCGTGTGTGTGTATGTTTCTTTGTGTGATTTTGTCAGTTTAGTATTGCCATTACCATTTGCTTTGGGGTTCTATCTGTTTGTTTGTTTTTTTCTTTTTCCTTCCTTTTCTTCTGAGTCATGTGGCTGGCTGGGTCCTGGTGCTTCAGCCAGGTGTTGGGCCTGGGCCTCTGAACAGGGAGAGTCGAGTCCAGGACACTGGACCGTCAGAAACCTCCTGACCTGACATAATATCAATTGGAGAGAGCTCTCCCAGAGATCTCTGTCTCAACACTGAGATCCAACCCCACCCAACGGCAAGCAAGCTCCAGTGCTGGATGCCCCATGACAAACAACTACCAAGACAGGAACACAACCACACCCATTAGCAGAGAGGCTGCCTAAAGTCATACTAAGTTCACAGACACCCCAGAAAACACCATGGGATGTGGCCCTGCCCGGCAGAAAGAAAAGATCCAGCCCCACCCACCAGAACACAAGCACCAGTCCCCTACACCAGGAAGCCTACACAAGCCACTGAACCAACCTCACCCACTGAGGGCAGAAACCAAAAATAACAGGAACTATGAACATGCAGCCTGTGAAGAGGAGACCCCAAACACAGTACGTTAAACAAAATGAGAAGACAGAGAAATATGAAGGATGAAGGAGCAAGGTAAAAACTCACCAGACCAAACAAATGAAGAGGAAACAGGCAGTCTACCTGAAAAAGAATTCAGAGTAATAATAGTAAAGATGATCCAAAATGCTGGAAATAGAATGGAGAGCATACAAGAAACGTTCAACAAGGACCTAGCAGAACTGAAGAGCAAATAAGCAATGATGAATAACACAATAAATGAAATTAGAAATACTCGGGAAGGAATAAATAGAATAACTGAGGCAGAAGAATGGATAAGTGAGCTGGAAAATAAAATAGTGGAAATAACTGCTGCAGAGCAGAATAAAGAAAAAAGAATGAAAAGAATTTGGGACACTCTCAGAGACTTTTGGGACAACATTAAACACACCAACATTCAAATTATAGGGGTCCCAAAGAAGAAGAGAAAAAGAAAGGGTCAGAGAAAATATTTGAAGAGATTACAGTCAGAAACTTCCCTAACATGAAAAAGGAAATAGTCACTCAAGTCCAGGAAGCACAGGAGAGTCCCATACAGGATAAATCCAAGGAAACACATGCCAAGACACATATTAATCAAACTATCAAAAATTAAATAGAAAGAAAACATATTAAAAGCAGCAAAGGAAAAGCAACAAATAATACTCAAGGGAATCCCCATCAGGTTAACAGCTGATCGTTCAGCAGAAACTCTGCAAGCCAGAAGGGAGTGGCAGGACATATTTAAAGTGATGAAAGGGGAAAACATACAACCAAGATTACTTTACCCAGCAAGGATCTCCTTCAGAATTTTTTTTTTTTTTTTGCGTTATGCGGGCCTCTCACTGTCGTGGCCTCTCCCGTTGCGGAGCACAGGCTCCGGATGCACAGGCTCAGCGGCCATGGCTCACGGGCCTAGCCGCTCCGCGGCATGTGGGATATTCCCGGACTGGGGCACGAACCCGTGTCCCCTGCATCGGCAGGCGGACTCTCAACCACTGCGCCACAAGGGAAGCCCTCATTCAGATTTGATGGAGAAGTTAAAACCTTTACAGACAAGCAAAAGTTAAGAGAATTCAGCACCACCAAACCAGCTTTACAACAAACGCTAAAACAACTTCTCTAGGCAGGAAACACAAGAGAAGGAAAAGACCTACAAAAACAAACCCAAAACAGTTAAGAAAATAGTAATAGGAATACACATATCGATAACTACCTTAAATGTAAATGGATTAAATGTTCCAACCAAAAGTCAGACTGGCTGAATGGATACAAAAACAGGACCTGTATATATGCTGTCTACAAAAGACCCACTTCAGACCTAGGGACACATACAGACTGAGAGTGAGGGGATAGAAAAAGATATTCCAAGGAAATGGAAATCAAAAGAAAGCTGGAGTAGCAATACTCATTCCAGAAAAAATAGATAATAAAATAAAGACTATTACAAGAGACAAACAAGGACACTACATAATGATCATGGGATCAATCCAAGAAGAAGATATAACAATTGTAAATATTTATTCACCCAACATAGAGTACCTCAATACATAAGGCAAATGCTAACAGCCATAAAACGGGAAATTGACAGTAGCACCATAATACTAGGAGACTTGAACACCCCACTTTCACCAATGGACAGATCATCCAAAATGAAAATAAATAAGGATACACAAGCTTTAAATGACACATTAGATCAGATGTACCTAACTGATATTTATAGAACATTCCATCCCAAAACAGCAGAATACACTTTCTTCTCAAGTGCTCATGGAACATTCTCCAGGATAGATCATATCTTGGGTCACAAATCAAGCCTTGGTAAATTTAAGAAAATTGAAATCGTATCAACTATCTTTTCCAACCACAACGCTATGAGACTAGATATCAATTACAGGAAAAGATCTGTAAAATGTACAAACACATGGAGGCTAAACAATACACTACTTAATAACGAAGTGATCACTGAAGAAATCAAAGAGGAAATAAAAAAATACTTAGAAACAAATGACAATGAAAACACAACGACCCAAAACCTATGGGATGCAGCAAAAGCAGTTCTAACAGAGAAGTTTATAGCAATAAAATCCTACCTTAAGAAACAAGAAACATCTCGAATAAACAACCAAACCTTACACCTAAAGCAATTAGAGAAAGAAGAACAAAAACCCCCACAAAATTAGCAGAAGGAAAGAAATCAAAAAGATCAGATCAGAAATAAATGAAAATAAATGAAGTAAACGATAGCAAAGATCAATAAAACGAAAAGCTGGTTCTTTAAGAAGATAAACAAAACTGATAAACCAATAGCCAGACTCATCAAGAAAAAAAGGGAGAAGACTCATATCAATAGAATTAGAAATGAAGAAGGAGAAGTAACAACTGACACTGCAGAAATACAAAAGATCATGAGAGATTACTACAAGCAACTCTATGCCAATAAAATGGACAACCTGGAAGAAATGGACAAATTCTTAGAAATGCACAGCCTGCCAAGACTGAATCAGGAAGAAATAGAAAATACGAACAGACCAATCACAAGCACTGAAATGGAAACTCTGATTAAAAGTCTTCCAACAAACAAAAGCCCAGGACCAGATGGCTTCAGAGGCGAATTCTATCAGACATTTAGGGAAGAGCTAACACCTATCCTTCTCAAACTCTTCCAAAATATAGCAGAGGGAGGAACACTCCTGAACTCATTCTACGAGGCCACCATCACCCTGATACCAAAACCAGACAAGGGTGTCACAAAGAAAGAAAACTACAGGCCAATATCACTGATGAACATGGATGCAAAAATCCTCAACAAAATACTAGCAAACAGAATCCAACAGCACATTAAGAAGATCATACACCATGATCAAGTGGGGTTTATTCCAGGAATGAAAGGATTCCTCAATATATGCAAATCAATCAATGTGATACATCATATTAACAAATTGAAGGAGAAAAACCATATGGTCATCTCAATAGATGCAGAGAAAGCTTTCGACAAAATTCAACACATATTTATGATAAAAATCCTCCAGAAAGTAGGCACAGACAGAACTTAACTCAACATAATAAAGGCCATATATGACAAACCCACTGCCAACATCATCCTCAATGGTGAAAAACTGAAAAGCATTTCCACTAAGATCAGGAGTAAGACAAGGTTGCCCACTCTCACCACTATTATTCAACATAGTTTTGAAAGTTTTAGCCACAGCAATCAGAGAAGAAAAGGAAATAAAAGGAATCCAAATCGGAAAAGAAGAAGCAAAGCTGTCACTGTTTGCAGATGACATGATACTATACATAGAGAATCCTAAAGATGCTACCAGAAAACTACTAGAGCTAATCAATGAATTTGGTAAAGTAGCAGGATACAAAATTAATGCACAGAAATCTCTGGCATTCCTATACACTAATGATGAGAAATCTGAAAGTGAAATCAAGAAAACACTCCCATTTACCATTGCAACAAAAAGAATAAAACATCTAGGAATAAACCTACCTAAGGAGACAAAAGACCTTTATGCAGAAAATTATAAGACACTGATGAAAGAAATTAAATATGATACAAATAGATGGAGAGATATACCATGTTCTTGGATTGGAAGAATCAACATTGTGAAAATGACTCTACTACCCAAAGCAATCTACAGATTCAATGCAATCCCTATCAAACTACCACTGGCATTTTTCACAGAACTAGAACAAAACATATCACAATTTGTATGGAAACACAAAAGACCCTGAATAGCCAAAGCAAGCTTGGGAACGAAAAACGGAGCTGGAGGAATCAGGCTCCCTGACTTCAGACTATACTACAAAGCTACAGTAATCAAGACAGTATGGTACTGGCACAAAAACAGAAAGAGAGATCAATGGAACAGGATAGAAAGCCAAGAGATAAACCCACACACATATTGTCACCTTATCTTTGATAAAGGAGGCAGGAATGAGTGGAGAAAGGACAGCCTCTTCAATAAGTGGTACTGGGAAAAGTGGACAGGCCCATGTAAAAGTATGAAATTAGAACACTCCCTAATACTATACAAAAAAATAAGCTCAAAATGTATTAAAGACCTAAATGTAAGGCCAGAAACTATCAAACTCTTACAGGAAAACATAGGCAGAACACTCTATGACATGAATCACAGCAAGATCCTTTTTGACCCACCTCCTAGAGAAAAGGAAATAAAAATAAAAATAAACAAATGGGACCTAATGAAACTTCAAAGCTTTTGCACAACAAAGGAAGCCATAAACAAGACCAAAAGACAACCCTCAGAATGGGATAAAATATTTGCAAATGAAGCAACTGACAAAGAGTTAATCTCCAAAATTTACCAGCAGCTCAATAACAAAAAAGTAAACAACCCAATCCAAAAATGGGCAGAACCTAAACAGACATTTCTCCAAAGAAGATATACAGAGTGCCAAACACATGAAAGAATGCTCAACATCATTAATAATTAGAGAAATGCAAATCAAAACTACAATGAGATATCATCTCACACTGGTCAGAAAGGCTATCATCAAAAAATGTGGAAACAATAAATGCTGGAGAGGGTGTGGAGAAAAGGGAACACTCTCGCACTGCTGGTGGGAATGTGAATTGGTACAGCCACTATGGAGAACAGTATGGAGGTTCCTTAGAAAACTACGAATAGGAGTACCATATGATCCAGCAGTCCCACTACTGGGCATATACCCTGAGAAAACCATAATTCAAAAAGAGTCATGTACCAAAATGTTCATTGCAGCTCTATTTACAATAGCCTGGAGATGGAAACAACCTAAGTGTCCATCATTGGATGAATGAATAAAGAAGATGTGGCACATATATACAATGGAATATTACTCAGCCATGGAAAGAAACGAAATTGAGTTATTTGTAGTAAGGTTGATGGACCTAGAGTCTGTCATACAGAGTGAAGTAAGTCAGAAATAGAAAGACAAATACCGTATGCTAACACATATATATGGAATCTAAGAAAAAAAAATGTCATGAAGAACCTAGGGTTAAGACAGGAATAAAGACACAGAGCTACTAGAGAATGGACTTGAGTATATGGGGAGGGGGAAGGGTAAGCTGTGACAAAGTGAGAGAGTGCCATGGACATATATACATTACGAAACGTAAAATAGATAGCTAGTGGTAAGTAGCCGCATAGCACAGGGAGAGCAAGTCCGTGCTTTGTGACCACCTAGAGGGGTGCAATAAGGAGGGTGGGAGGGAGGGAGACGCAAGAGGGAAGAAATATGGGAACATATGTATATGTATAACTGATTCACTTTGTTATAAAGCAGAAACTAACACACCATTGTAAAGCAATTATACTCCAATAAAGATGCAAAAAAAAAAAAGTTGAAGAAAATGAAAAAAAAAAAAAGAGATAGAATGCCAAAAGTAGGATTAGGAATAAAAGGAGAAAAAAAAAAATCTGCCAATCAAATGTTTCTATGCTTATTGCATAGTGGTAACATTTTCCTTTGTTGTTGTTGTTGCATACGTGTTTCCTACTGTTTCTTATATGTATAAACTCACACACACACCAGCACACCTGTTGTATTAAGAAAAGACAGATACAGATCTCCTGAGCTCCTAACGTGAAAGAAATTCAAATATGTCGTTTTTAACACAGTGGCACGTTTTGGCTAAATTTCCAGTCTCTACCCCTCCAACCCCCTTTACAAACAGAAGCACAATTAAGTTGGGGTGTCAAATATTTCCCAGCCTACCTTGAAGTTAGGGCTGCCCATGTGACACAGTGACAATCAATTAAATGTAAGCAGAAATTTCTGGTTAGGGCATTTTTCTCTTTATAGTAGAAAAGATCTACTTAGTCTGTCCCTTTTTTCACTAACTTTCACGTTTCCTCGTTGCCGAGACTGTTCAGTTGATGTCTGGAGATAAAGTAGCTCTTGATCTTCAGACCAAATGTCTGAGGAGGGATGCTTGCCCTAAGGATGGTGAAGTACAAAGTCAGGGTAATCTGAGTGCCTATTGTCATCATGGGTTACAGTCCCTGTACCAGCTTTCTTTCACCTAAATCTGAAATCTGTCCATTTAATAACTTTTCCTGAAAATATGCGATAGTCTTGGAACACACTGAAGAACTCTTCTGAATATATTAGAAACATTATCATTTTTTCAGACGGAACATGGAGCTCACTGATAATATTCTCTCCTCTTTATGACAGGCTGCCTCAAATAGCAAAAATGGGTCTTCTGGTTTCTTAAGTTTTCTTGTCACTGTTATAGTTTTATGGACATTGGCTAGTGTCTTATTAACACAGGACGCGATGAAATTATGGGTAGAAATCCATGATTAGGAAGAAGTTTTGGAAGATCTGACCACGAGGATTAAAGCTATTAATAGGGTCATCTTGACCTTGCTAAGTCCTGAGTCAAGAATACCAGAAAGCAGTTCACTTTGATGCACAATGTCTCCAAACACTGTCAGAAACTTCCAACAGTGTCCACAGACAGGAGCTGCATTGTGCTGATAAGAAGTAGAAAGTAATTTCTTACATATAATATATAAACTCTTTAAATTGATTTTTAAATCTGCTCTTTCCAAATTGTCTCTTCCAGAGCTCATCCTGATATTCTCATTGCCTAGAAAGTCAATTGTGATGGCTAGTGTATGCCAAGCACACAATCCTGTCTTCCCTTGACTTATAAGAAAACGTAAGATTGCCCATCTGCTTCAGATGCAAAAGCTTTATCAGATGTTGGATTCCACGAGGAAGATGAAAGATGCTGTCAGTCATCAATTTTAATATACATTTTCTGAAGGGAGTTTTGCTACCACGTACTAGGTTTCCTTCCAAAAGAAACAATTCATATAGATAATTTTTATGAGTGAGGGAAAATATTTGTAGAAAACTAAATGTTTTAGAAATAAAAAGCAGGCAAATAATTAAGAAAATAAAGTCAACACATTTAGGAAAATGTGAAAATTTCATAATTGATGAAAATATTATTTTATGTGTTAAATAAAATAGTATATGATATATGCAAAAATTATGTAATTCATGAAGATTTAGACATGACAAGGGTCAAAGATAAAGTAGTGAATGTATATTTTAATATATTTATTTTAATGTGACTAGATTAATATATATGTGAGCTATGTAGTACATATGTTTATATATATACATATGTATGCATATATGTCATACATACATATGCAATCATGAGTATTAATCTTTTAAAAATATGTATAGGATAACAAAATGTCAGAAACCATGAGAACCATGAGGGTATTTCCCAGGTAATTTAAATGATAAGGATAAAGGGAAGAACTCAAAGTTAGAGTATTTCTTAAGGACCTTAGTTCTTTAACTTAGAAAAATAAGCTCATCCACACACTCTGCTTGCATGTGAAGTAAAAGCGACATAGTATAAACAAGGAGTATTGGCATTATTTCAAATACATGAAAAAAAAACAAGTTGAGGGTGCTTGAAGGATTGAATTAAATAGACAATACAGGTGAACTTGTAAAAAAAAAAAAAGAAGCCATCCCATTATAAACACCCTCTCTTTACAAAAGGACCTGAGAGATAAAACCCTTTTGAATATACCTGCCCTACTTCAGGCAAACACCAGAAGCCAGGACTCCATACTCCCTGCTCTGCACTGTGGCCTCCTAGAAGGTGGGCAGTTGTGCATTAACCATCCCTTTCCTGTGCTAGGTGACTGGCATCCATCGCACTCTCCTCTGGGCATGGCAGTTGAAGAGACCGTGAGGAGAACCCCCAGGCTGACCATCTTCTCCCTGCACTAATGTAGCAAATACCCCCCTGCCCCTTTGTCAGAACCGTGGCTACACAGAAACTGTCCTGTGGAGCACTGTTAACTATTCCTCTCCTGCCCTACACAATGGACAGCAAGGGGACAAATCACCCAACTCTCCCAACTAGAGAGTGAGGGAAAGATGATGGAAAAGGATGATCTGGATGAAGCAAGGATTTAAATGAGTTGTAGGAAGTCCCAGGGCACACCCTGGAGGAGCTCCTGCATGAAACCACCCAGAATCAAAACAGCAAAGCCTTAAGAACTGAACACCGGTGTGAAACGCTGCCCAGGTCTCAGATTGGCCCCAGGTTAGCATACAAGTAGACAGGCTAGACTGAATAGTACTTCAAAGGCTTTAACAACAAAATTGCTATTTGAAACACAGCCCACAAGGACAGACAGAACATGCATTCTAAACTTCAAGAGCTTGCCTGCATGTTCTAATAGACAACTTAAATAGAAACCAGAGTCTCATAACCTAAAATGTCCAAGATACAATGCGAAATTGCTCATCATCTCTAGAACTAGGAAAGTCTCAACTGAAATAAGGAAAAATCATCGAAGGATGCCAAGTGCAATGATGACTCACATTCTGGAATGTGATGAAGACCTTAAAGCAGCGATCATAAAATGCTCCAGTAAGCTATTACAAACACTCTTGGAGAAAAAAAAGGAAAAATTAAAGTCTGAGCAAAGAAAAAGAAATAGAAATTCAGGAACTTTTCAAGAATAAATAAAGAGCAAAAGAGGAGGTAAATATCTGGGTAAGTATAACAGGCTGTTCTTATCCACTTTAGATTTAAAAATTACATTTGATGATCGAAAGCAAAAATTATAACACTTTCTCTTTCTTTCATAAATTTATTTATTTATTTTTGGCTGCATTGGTTCTTTGTTGCTGCACACGGTCTTTCTCTAGTTGCTGCGAGCAGGGGCCACCCTTCGTTGCGGTGCGTGGGCTTCTCATTGTGGTGGCTTCTCCTGTTGCAGAGCACGGGCTCTGATGCAGTTTTCACTGTGTGTACAACTAATATTAAAGGCAATTTTGTTATAAAGGTGGGAAAGGAAGAGGGACCTCAAGACTCGTAAGGTTGTTACATTCACCTTCATGTGATAAATTATTGAAACAAGCTTATAAGTTGTGATAACTTAGAAACGTATGCAACCCTTAGAGCAACCACAAAAACCAGTATGCGAAGATATAGTCGAAAACACTGAAGATAAATTAAGACTGAATACAAAAATATGAACAAGGAGGCAAGGAAGGAGAGAAGAACAAAAAACACAGAGGGAATAAACAGGAAACCAACATATAACCAGAATAGAGCTATAACTAAAAAGGAAATTAAATTCATAGTTTAAAAAACTTTGTGAAACAAAATATCTAGGCACAGATGCATAGATTGTTTCACTGGAGAATTCTCCCAAACATTTCAGGAAGAAATAACTCCCATTTTATACAATCTTTTCCAGAAAATAGAAGAGAAGGGAATATTTCTCAATTCATTTTATGAGATCAGCATTTTCCTGATACCAAAACTGACAAAGGCAATACAAAAAAAAAGAATACAGACTAATATCCTCCATGAACACTGACAGAAAAATCCTCAACGAAACATTAGCAAATTCAGCAATATATACAAAGAGAAACACACCATCAGCAAGTGGGATTTACTGCAGGAATGCAAGGCAAGTGCAATATTTAAAAATCAATCAATCTAAAGATGAAAACTACATAATTGTATCAATTGATGTGTATAAAGGATTTACTTTTCATGATAAAAAGAAAGATGCTACCTCTTATTTTAAAAAGAAGTATGTGTGCATATGCATATATATACATACGATACTCACACATATTTATATTAAACAATGAAAATGTATAACAAAACTAAAGAAATTGTTTACCTATGGGGAAGGAATGGAAGACGATGGAGACAATAGAGATTGAAGCTGAATTCTCTGAATACCCCTTATTTTAAAATTTGGTTTTGGATCCATATAAATGTTTTACATAATTATTAAACAAAATGAATCAAAGGAAACTAGCTGTATGTCAAGTTGGACACTTAACTACCCTGATAAGATTTATTTGAGTGAATTTAAACAAAGGACTTTGAACATACATTCCTGGTGAATGTATTCAAAAGATAAAATAAATTATAAGTATATTTTAAATGGTAATCATATTATATATGTTAGCATGAAATAAGTAATTATTCAAGGTCTTTAGTACCACATTTTCCATGTAGGAGAAAGGAGATGGAAAAAGGATACGAATGCAAACTCAGAGAAGTTAACACAAATAACCTGAAATCTTAAATTTGCATTGAAAATACTAGTATAAACTTATTTTATTTGATTTAGCAAAAATCCTGTTTCCTAACTCATACCATGAAAAATGACAAATACAGTAGTAATGAACACCCTAATCACTGAGACTGTGGTCTTAAAAAATATATATATCCTACAAAGAAGAACCAGGACTTCTTCAGAAAATTGCATATTCTCAGGACTGGGAGAGGAACTGTTCAAAATGAGACCAGAATATATTTTCGTATTAGAAGCAAGAAAGCTATCAAAGACTATTAAGGTCTTTTCAGAAAAATCAAGAGTCAGTAAAAGGGATTCCCACTTCTTAGGAGGGGACAGTTTTTTTGTTGTTGTTTTTTTGTTTTCTTTCTGTGGTATGCGGGCCTCTCACTGTTGTGGCCTCTCCCGTTGCGGAGCACAGGCTCCGGATGCGCAGGCTCAGTGGCCATGGTTCACGGGCCCAGCCCCTCCGCAGCATGTGGGATCTTCCCGGACCGGGGCACGAACCTGTGTCCCCTGCATCGGCAGGCGGACTCTCAACCACTGCGCCACCAGGGAAGCCCAAAGGGGACAGTTTTAACAACAAAAAGGTGATGAAGGTAACTTATTGAATATATATAAAATACCTGAAAATTGGAGACCTCGATAAAAACAACAAAACATAACAGAACTCAAACATACTTACAGGATGCTAATATATGGCACCAAATAATTATTCTGAAAACTCATAAAGGAAGAAAAGCATCTAGCATTTCTTCTGCCTTTGCTGTGTAAACTGTACCACAGGAAACAAACAACTGATAAGAAAAGTTACCTCTTAATCAAGGCATTCCAGCTAATTAATGCAGAAAGAAAGACAGAATTAGAATATCACCATTTTGCACTCTCTAATGAAATTACTTACCCAGGCAATGCTCAAATGTTGCCAAATTCTCTAGCAAAAGGTTGATTGATAAGCTGTATAATGAATGGATGATGGTAAAAAAAAAATTTAAACCCACTGATCAATTTTAACACCACAAAAAAAGAGATAATGAAATGTTTCATACCTTCTGATAGAATGAAGTAGAAAGTACATAGAACCACCTACGAAATATTTTTACCAAAAAAAAAAAAAAAAAAGAATCCTGAACCTCATCAAGTCTATAATTACTAGTCTATAAGAAACACAGGCCACAGAGGAGCAATTTAAATACCACCAATGGAATGTAATCACTCAAATTGAGAACATGGAAAATTTTACAAAAAAAAAACCAATCTGGCTCCTTTAATTAAAAAAAAAATAGAGAAAACTCTTATAGATAAAAGAGTCTTATCAACTAAATGCCATGTCAACTTTTGACCTTGTTTGAAATTTGATTTAAGTAATCAACTCTCAAAATATATTACTGGGACTATCGGAGGAAATTTGAACACTAACTGTATATTAGATGGTATTAAGGGATTATTTTTTATATTTAAGTGTGATAATGATAATGCATTATTTTTAAAATAAAGAGAAATTATCTCTTAGAGATATATTTTGAATTTTTTCTAGATTAAAAATGTAATACCTAGGATTTGCTTGAAACAATTCATTAGGGCATATGGGGTAGTGAGGACATGGGAGAAGGGTAACACTGAATTAAGACATATGGCCTCTATCAGGACATACACTGATATTGTGGGAGCTGGGTAATGAGCATTTGTTATACTATCTCTTATTTTCTGTATATATATTTTAAGATCCTATATTAATAGAAAAAGTAATTTCAGGTTGAAGATGCCAGAAGGAAGGAGGGAGATTAAAGATGGAGTAACGGACAAAGAAATTGAGAACATGGGGATGAATCTAAACCAACATTACGTTAAACAATAACAAATCTACTTAATTTTTTCACACTGAAAATAAAACAAAACTGAACTGAAGTTATGGTAGAGAACTGCATATAAGCTATTAGGAGGTGATGGATATTAATAAGTTCTAAGGGGCTTATGTTTCTCTGGAATGGAAAAATTTTAATTTATACATGGTTACAATAAATATGCTGTTAAATATTTTTTCAAATAGCCACAAAAAAAAGTAGAAATAAAATAGAGGAAAAAAGAGCAAGAAAAAAGGCAAAAAGCAGAAAATAAAAGTAGAATAAGTAAAAAGCACAAGATGAGATGTTAGAAATGAATTCAAATAT
The DNA here is from genome assembly GCF_005190385.1 of Monodon monoceros. Classification (NCBI taxonomy): domain Eukaryota; kingdom Metazoa; phylum Chordata; class Mammalia; order Artiodactyla; family Monodontidae; genus Monodon; species Monodon monoceros. Next base: position 138,221,842 of record NW_021703767.1, read on the forward strand.
GACAATAATCACAATCAATGTAAACAGACTAAACTCTAGAATTAAAAGACAAAGATTGCCAGACAAGATTGGAAATGAAATAGTTATATGCTTTTTAACAGAGACTCAAACCTAAGACAAAATAACACAAAAAGTCTAAAAGTAAAATAACGGGAAAATGTATACCAGCCAAATACTAAATATAAAGAAAATCTGATGTTACATTAACATAAGAAAAATTATGCTACATGGAATAAAATTAATAGAGAGTAAAACGTACTGTACAATTGCAGACAATTCCCCAGGAAGTAACAAATTATATAATATAAAATAACATAAATTAAAAATTAGAAATCAAAATTTGAAACAACTACAAGAAGAAACCAATGAATCACCGTACCACAGAGCTATGTTATATAAATGTACCTTTTAGTAATAATAGATTAAGCATATAAAGAACAATAAAAAAATAGAACATACGAATGACATATTTAACATGCTTTATCTAATGGACGTGTTTATAACACTTTAGTTCCAAATTGTAGAATATACATTCTTTCAAGGCATAGTACAAATGAACAGCATTGGGGATGACAAGAAAAAATTAAAAGCCTCAATAAACTGACAATAATGAGCTAAATTGAATCAATAATTTAAAATATTTCAGGGACTTTCTTAGTGTTCCAGTGGGTAAGACTCCACGCTCCCAGTGCAGGGGGCCCAGGTTTGATCGCTGGTCAGGAAACTATATCCCGCATACAACTAAGAGCCCGCATGCCGCAACTAAGACCCGGTGCAGACAAAATAAATAAATAAAATAATAATAATAATTTAAAATATTTCAACAGGCACAGACGGTTTCTCAGAGATGTTTAACAAACTTCAATAAGTAGATATTTGTAATCTTATATAAATTTTACCCTTACATAAGATTTTACAGGGAAAAATTCTAAGTAACTTTATGAGACAAGGATAGTAGAAAGCATTTATATTACAGGTCTGTCTTATTCATAAGCTTAGATGAAAAAATCTTCAACAAGGAATGAGTAAGTGAAATTCAGTAGGATACTTAAAAATGTAAACTATCATAAATGAGTTGGTTTTATCTCAAAAGAGCAAGGTTAGTTCAAGTGAAAATTTCATATGTTCATCCTAATATTGAAAAATTATTAAGCTTTTGACAATTTTTAAATAGACTGTCATGAAAAAAAATAACTTCAACCTACTAAAAGTTGAAGGAAGCTCTTTCTACCAATAAAGGGTACTTAGAATTTTAAAAATCTACAACAAACATCATATTTAATAAAGAAATGTAAAAGTTATTCACTTTAAAATCAGAAATAAGATGAGAACGCTGATAAGACCAATCAAAAAGTTGCCAGAAGGTTTGAATGAGCATCTCAGAGAAGAAAACAAAAAACAAATTATAATCATGTGTGTGCAAAGATGTTCAACTTCATTGGTAATCAGGAAAATGCAGATTAAAATTACAAAGAGATGCCACTGCACACTCACCAGGTTGTCAAAAATTTAAAAGTTGGCTAAACAAAAGTGTTGGTGAATCGACAGTCACCCTCATAATTTGCTGGTGGGCATGTAAATTTGTACAACCATTTTTCAAAACAATTTGTCATTACCTAGAAAATCTAAAGATGCATGTATCCTATAACCCAGTGATTCTATTCCTAGGTATATCATCTACAGAAACTTGTGCAAAGGTACAAAGGATGACCTGTACAAGAATATTGACAGTGGCATTATTAACAGAGCGAACTCTGGAAACAAGCCAAAGGTATAGCTCCAGTAAAATGGCTTAATGAATTGCAGTGCACCTGTAGATCGTAAAAGAACAAGAACAGGAAGGAACTACAGTGACATACATCAACATGGGTGAATCTCAGAAACAACACTGAGGGAAAAAAGAAGTGAGAGAAGAATGCTCCTGGAATCTTGCACATACAGAAAGATCAAAAGCATGCAGGCAAAACTGCATAAAATATTGTTTAGAGATATGTGCATATGTTATGAAGATATAAGCAAAAGAAAGGAAATGGATCACTCAAAATTCAGGTGAGTGTTTAGTTACCTGGAGAGAGGGCAAGAAGTGGAGTTTACAATCAAAAAGGGTAACACGAAAGACTTCAAAGATGTGATTTTCTACTTTTCAAGCTGCAGAGTGGGTACACAGGTGTCCTTCTGATTGTCATACTTACACTGCATACACACATTATGTATATTTTGGGGTATTAATGTTATCTTGCATAAAAACCTTCAAAGACTGTATAATTAGAAAGTAGGTCGAATTTGAACATCATAGTTTATGTAGCTGCTTATTCATACCAAATCCGATGTTATACAAATTGGTAACATATCATCTGGGGCAACTTTAGACTTAAATCACTGTAGCCTAATCTTCACCATCACTTGTTTGGGTGATGGAAATTCTTATCTGTACTCTAAACATTGATGTATTCGACGGGCATTCATGACAAGTCCCACACCTACATGCCCCCACCTACACACTATACGTGCCCCCAAAACCCACACACTATGTTATATAGCATATAAACATTTTGTTTTAATTCACTTCTCTTTTCCTCAGGCATTATGGGTTCTCTCTGGGGATGCAGTCAAGCGTTGCTATGTTCAGATGAATTTTCTGGCCCAAGGATATAATTTTGCACAGTCAATAGCAATATCCCAGAAGTGAACCAGAAAACTCAAGGAGTGAAACAAAATTCAATCCCAATATCGAGCAGAAAAATCCTTAACCACAGAGGGTATGTTTTCTAAAGAACACACCAGTAAATGCAAACGGAGCACAGAATTCCAACATACGATCCAAGCAGATTGGGCCACATTATCAAATAAGGTTGCAGATAAGAAAAAAAAAATCATTCTGCCTCTGTAACTCCCAAGGGGTCTCTTCTGCTTAGGTTTAAAAAACTCAATTTATGGTAATGGATTGCACAGACCTGTACATCAAACCTGAGGTGAACTTGTCACTTTATTGAGAAATCATTCAATTATTATACTATTTAATGATGCATGAAAGCAAAATGCAATTGTGAAGAAAAGCATTCTGGGTATAGACTGTGCGTTTTAGTCATGCAAAATGGTGCATTTCTGTCAGTTCCCTGAACACAGCATGGCCATCTGTGTAAACCTAAAACTGAAAGGAGATGACAAAAGGTGACTAATTAAAACACAACTTCTTTCAAAATTCATTATATCACAGTACAGAGCATCAGCTGAGGCCTTGGGACTTCTGAGCAAAACAGTAAGGGCTCACCCCTCACGTGGTTTGAATTAACTTTATATTCCGAACAAAATATCTATGCCCTTGAGAATTTTTATTAAAAAGACTACACAGCAGTGGTGTTCTTATAAAAAAAAAACATACATTTGTCTAAATACATGAGTAAGAACACACACATATCGAAGAAAATCATTGATACACAAAAGCAAGATGAAACAAAAGTGTCTTCTTTAAGCCAAAGATCATACACACACCCATGTATGTGTATATATGCACATATACATACATTCATATACACATATGTCTATATATATGCTTCACCTTGTCCTATAGCTCTTGATCTTTCATATATATATATACATATATATATAAAACAACATATAGTTATACATTACATCTGTATAACCATGCATATATATAGTTACGTTGTTATATGTATAGCCTCAATTGTCTTTTAAGAACTTGATATAGAATGGCAGTAAGACTGAGTAGAAACTAAAATGAAAGAAATGATTCTACTCGGTGGTGATGTAGATGCTCCAGTACGTGAAAAATATTAGCAATGGATGAAAATGGAACAGTTTAATATCTTAATAAATAATTTAGGGAATTTAAGGAAAAATCATTAATTGTTCTAAAATTGCCAACTGAGACTCGGTGACTGTTTTTACACTATAAGAAAATGGCAGGGAAATGATCCTTCTGCACAATAATGCTGATTATAACTATAATATGATAATGCGGAATTTCAAACAAAATTACTTTCATTGACAAGCACTCATATGCATAAGTACTTTTTAGAAAATTAATATGTTCAGATCTTATGATAGTAACAGAGACTCCTATATCATTTAAATATTGATACAACTGTCTATTTGAGATTTTTTTCAGTTTTTTCACAGTATCAGTACCACCTAGGTCATACATAAAGACATTTTTCCTTCTAATATTAACATCTTTTTCCCCTGCCAATATTTAATGAATGTATACATCAATGCAGACAAGGTAAACAACATGATTTTTTTCCCTAAAGAATGTTCTAAAATGACAAGCATTTTTAAGTGGAATGTCAAAAGGAACTTGAGTGAAACTCCACAAGCTCCATGATGCTTGCATCAAACTCCTGTATCCTTTCTTTTCTTACCTACAGCATGTATTGCCAGAACTAGTCTGCCACTCACTACTTTGTATTCTTCTCGAACTACTTCTAGTATTTCTGGTTTGTCTTCCCATATCAGTCATATTGCTTTTATTAAACTACAATTGGCTAAACATTTCAGATTGTTTGCAAATAGAAAAAGGTATAGAGTTAAGTAATCCCAAGGTTGTCTCACTGGCTTACCCACCTCATGAAAGATCCAGACTCTTTATTATCTCTCTGCATTCCTCAGTTCATTTGCACTGTCTATTCCTCCACCCCCACCCAACTCCAAACTGCCACAAATGGCTGCAGCAAGTCAAACACCAAATTTTTACATGGCAACACTTAAGAGCAGGACAGAGGAAAGGACAGTGAGAAAAGGAGAATAAGATCATCTTGTCCATCTCTCTCTCTCTTAAATCACGCAGGTTCATTTTTCCCCTAAACTCACCAGCAGAATGTCCCTTACATTACATGGACCAGAAGTAGGTCACATCATCACTTCCAGGAGCAAAAGAAGCTGGGAAGATAAATATTTGGCCTCTGTAGTCTCTATCATGGAAAGCTGACTCTATCAATAAGAATTTGGAGAGGAGAATGCCTGGTGAGTAAGTAAACAACAGTGTCTACTGCAATCCCAGACCTGATTGTGAGTCATCCAAAGACTTGGGCTAGGTAATGTATTACTTGTGTTTCCAGTAGAGTGTCCTGTTCAGTGCTGGTAACTTAACATCATTGGTAAAATTCCCTGAGGTGTTGCTAGTCAGAAGAAATAGTTGATAAGGCACACAGAAAGCCATATTAATTATTGGTTTCTAAACAGTGGTAGGGGGTGGGGAGAGAGGTCCAGGCAGCATTTCACTTGGAAGTTCTTCCCTTTCTTCAGAAAGTGTGGGTGGCCTAGGAAACTTCTGTCACTGTTCAAACAGCCAGAAAAACAAGTTTGGGGGTCTACACAACTTTTGTAGAACATGAACTATAATGGAAGGGGGGGATGCACTCCTTAAGCTCCAGAATTTTACAAATAGGTGATTTCCTACAGTAATGAAGACTCTGTTGATCATTAAATGACTGCAGAAAGAAAACTAGAGAATACTCTGCAATTAGTATAAACGGAGAAAAAAATTGGAGGATTGTTAAAGAATCAGGAAACTGACAGAAACTCTCCTGCAGGACAAGGGTGTAGGTGGTCGCAAGGTCCTCTTCTGGATGTACCTGATGAAAAAGTGACCAGTGGGGGCTTCAAGTCAAAGAGCCTGAGCACACAGCTTCGCACTGCCACGTGCTCGACTGTACAGATTTTATCAGCTCCATCTCTCTGTGCCCCTGTTTGTTGTCTCTAAAGTGGGGATTCCAATAACTCCCCTCATATGGTTATTGTGAGGACAACATTAAGTAACATGTTACATCCCTTGAACATGGACACACAGTAGGTACTCAATTCTTGTTAACTTCTATTACCACCACTGATACTCTTAAGCCACACCTGACTCAAGGATGGGTAGTCCTTCAGGAAAAGATTTGCAATCAATACCACATCCTCCCTGAATATTGCTTATTTTATAGTAACGCATCTTCAAATCAGCTGTGCAAACTATGCACAAACCATACACATGTATATTATACCTATATATGAGTATGTATGTGTATATAAATATATTTAATTGGATCATTTTCAGCCTTTTAGAGGCTTCAGAGTCTTGACTTACAAGGATTCTTTCACATATTTTTAAGAGATCAACTAGGCACTTGTGGGCGAGCAGCACCACTTATACGATAGGTTTGAGTTTACTCATGTCTCAAGATGCCACACGCTATACCAAATCAGTAAAATCACTTGTTGAACTAAATTCACATACTAAATAGTTTATACTTCATCCAGATTTCATATAGGAAGGAGATCCGTGATTACACCCTCAGCCTCTTTATATTACTATACTTGGAGTGCCCCTACTTTGAAGCATTACAAGTACTCTTGGAATGCAGAAGGAGGACAGATTACAAAAAAGATTAATTCTCCCAGGAGTTACAACTCTAGAAAAGAAGTCTTAGAAATGTGCATGGCATTTGGCTCTTCATTCAAATGCAATTTCTGATCCTTCTGAAGTTTGCCTTTCACTAGTTAAATATATAGCGCAGGAAGAAACACACTGAATTTGTAGTCTGTGTTTCTCTAATATTCAAAGAACATTGGTAAAGGGCTCAACATTAAGCTTCAGCTTATTTACCTGGAGAAATGCCATTATGAGTCAGCTGTATTGGATATTAAGAATAACTTGATTTACAGTTTATGCATTTTCTTCTGATTACATTTTTTCCTACCCTGTACTTACAACTAAGCCCATGGGAATATCATGTCAAGAAACTAATCAGAAACATAATGAACACTGTATCTTTCACAAAGGGACAACTCCATGCATGCCAGTGCTGGTTATAAGTCCTAAAAATCAGAGCCATATTTCCTACACAGAATATACCCTACACAGATATTCCCTTTAAGCCAGTATGTTCAACTGTGCTGAGAAGTTTGTATCCATATAGTCACATATATACATCCTGACATGCTAATCTCTGTGGGTCAGTCAGACCTGTGTTCATAGACCTTGAAGTTGGCAGGGGTATATTTTAAATGCCTTCTGAGTGATACAATCAACATATATTTTACAATGTTTTGTTGCCCACCAGGAGAAATAACCAAAAGAAAAATGGCCCTCAGGCCCTGAACCAAGATGGCAGAGTAGAAGGACGTGCTCTCACTCCCTCTTGCGAGAGCACTAGAATCACAACTAACTGTTGGACAATCATCAACAGGAAGACACTGGAACTCACCAAAAAAGATACCCCACATCCAAAGACAAAGGAGAAGCCACAATGAGACGGTAGGAGGGGCACAATCACAATAAAACCAAATCCCATAACTGCTGGGTGGGTGACTCACAAACTGAAGAACACTTATACCACAGAAGTCCACCCACTCGAGTGAAGGTTCTGAGCCCCACATCAGGTTTCCCAACCTGGGGGTCCAGCATTGGAAGGAGGAATTCCTAGAGAATCAGACTTTGAAGGCTAGAGGGAATTGATTGCAGGACTCTGATAGGACTGGGGGAAACAGAGACTCCACTCTTGGAGGGCACACACAAAGTGGTGTGTGCATCGGGACCCAGGGGAAGGAGCAGTGACCCCAGAGGAGACTGAACCAGACCTACCTGCTAGTGTTGGAGGGTCTCCTGCAGAGGCAGGGGGTAGCTGTGTCTCACAGTGAGGACAAGGACACTGGCAGCAGAAGTTCTGAGAAGTACTCCTTGGTATGAACCCTCCCAGGGTCCACCATGAGCCCCACCAAAGAGCCGGGGTAGGCTCCAGTGTTGGGTCACCTCAGGCCAAACAAACAACAGGGAGGGAACCCAGCCCCACCCATCAGCAGACAAGCAGATTAAAGTTTTACTGAGCTCTGCCCACCAGAGCAACACCCACATCTACCCACCACCAGTCCCTCCCATCAGGAAACTTGCACAAGCCTCTTAGATAGCTTCATCCACCAGAGGGAAGACAGCAGAAGCAAGAAGAACTACAATCCTACAGCCTGTGGAACAAAAACCACATTCACAGAAAGACAGACAAGATGAAAAGGCAGAGGGCTATGTACCACATGAAGGAACAAGATAAAACCCCAGAATAACAACTGAATGAAGTGGAGTTAGGCAAGCTTCCAGAAAAAGAATTCAGAATAATGATAGTGAAGATGATCCAGGACCTTGGAAAAAGAATGGAGGCAAAGATCGAGAAGATGCAAGAAATGTTTAACAAAGACCTAGAAGAATTAAAGAACAAACAAACAGAGATGAACAATACAATAACTGAAATGAAAACTACATTAGAAGGAATCAATAGCAGAATAACTGCGGCAGAAGAAAGGATAAGTGACCTGGAAGACAGAATGGTGGAATTCACTGCTGCAGAACAGAATAAAGAAAAAAGAATGAAAAGAAATGAAGACAGCCTAAGAGACCTCTGGAACAACATTAAATGCAACAACATTCACATTATAGGGGTCCCAGAAGGAGAAGAGAGAGAGAAAGGACCTGAGAAAATCTTTGAACAGATTATAATCAAAAACTTCCCTAACATGGGAAAGGAAATAGCCACCCCAAGTCCAGGAAGCAAAGAGAGTCCCATACAGGATAAACCCAAGGAGAAACATGCTGAGACACACAGTAAACAAACTGTCAAAAATTAAAGACAAAAAAAATTACTGAAAGTAGCAAGGGAAAAATGACAAATAACATACAAGGGAACTCCCAAAAGGAGTTTTGATTTGTAGTTCTGATTTGTACATTTCTCAGCAGAAACTCTACAAGTCAGAATGAAGTGGCATGATATACTTAAAATGATGAAAGGGAAGAACCTGCAACCAAGATTACTCTACCCGGCAAGGACCTCATTCAGATTCGATGGAGAAATCAAAAGCTTTACAGACAAGCAAAAGCTAAGAGAATTCAGCACCACCAAACCGGCTCTACAACAAATGCTAAGGGAACTTCTCTAAGTGGGAAACATAAGAGAAGAAAAGGACCTACAAAAACAAACCCAGAACAATTAAGAAAATGGTCATAGGAACATACATATCGATAATTACCTTAAATGTGAATGGATTAAATGATCCAACCAAAAGACACAGGCTTGCTGAATGGAAACAAAAACAACACCCATCTATATGCTGTCTACCAGAGACCCACTTCAGACCTAGGGACACATATAGACTGAAAGTGAGGGGATGGAAAAAGATATTCCATGCAAATGGAAATCAAAAGAAAGCTGGAGTAGCAATACTCATATCAGATAAAATAGACTTTAAAATAAAGAATGTTACAAGAGACAAGGAAGGACACTACATAATGATCAAGGGATCAATCCAAGAAGAAGCTATAACAATTATAAATATATATGCACTCAACATAGGAGCACCTCAATACATAAGGCAACTGCTAACAGCTCTCAAAGAGGAAATCGACAGTAACACAATAATAGTGGGGGACTTTGACACCTCACTTACACCAATGGACAGATCATCCAAAATGAAAATAAATAAGGAAACAGAAGCTTTAAATGACACAATAGACCAGATAGATCTAATTGATATTTATAGGACATTCCATACAAAAACAGCATATTACACATTCTTCTCAAGTGTGCATGGAACATTCTCCAGGATAGATCACATCTTGGGTCACAAATCAAGCCTCAGTAAATTTAAGAAAATTGAAATCATATCAAGCATCTTTTCTGATCACAATGCTATGAGATTAGAAATGAATTACAAGGAAAAAAACCTAAAAAACACAAACACATGGAGGCTAAACAATACATTACTAAATAACCAAAAGATCACTGAAGAAATCAAAGAGGAAATCAAAAAATACCTAGAGACAAATGACAATGAAAACACGATGATCCAAAGCCTATGGGACGCAGCAAAAGCAGTTCTAAGAGGGAAGTTTATACCTATACAAGTCTACCTAGAGAAACATGAAAAATCTCAAATAAACAATCTAATCTTACACCTAAAGGAACTAGAGAAAGAAGAACAAACAGAACCCAAACATAGCAGAAGGAAAGAAATCATAATGATCAGAGCAGAAATAAATGAAATAGAAACAAAGAAACCAATAGCAAAGATCAATAAAACTAAAAGCTGGTTCTTTGAGAAGATAAACAAAATTGATAAACCATTAGCGAGACTCATCAAGAAAAAGAGGGAGAGGACTCAAATCAATAAAATTAGAAATGAAAAAGGAAAAGTTACAACAGACACTGCAGAAATAGAAAGAGACTGCTACAAGCAACTCTATGCCAATAAAATGGATAACCTGGAAGAAATGGACAAATTCTTAGAAAGGTATAACCTTCCAAGACTGAACCAGGAAGAAATAGAAAATATGAACAGACCAAATCACAGGTAATGAAATTGAAACTGTGATAAAAAAATCTTCCAACAAACAAAAGTCCAGGTCCAGATGGCTTCACAGGTGAATTCTATCAAACATTTAGAGAAGAGCTAACACCCATCCTTTTCAAACTCTTCCAAAAAATTGTGGAGGAAGGAACACTCCTAAACTCATTCTATGAGGCCACCATCACCCTGATACCAAAACCAGACAAAGATACTACAAAAAAAGAAAGTACAGACCATTATCACTGATGAATATAGATGGAAAAATCCTCAACAAAATATTAGCAAACAGAATCCAACAACACATTAAAAGGATCATACACCATGATCAAGTGGGATTTTTCCCAGGGATGCAAGGATTCTTCAATATATGCAAATTAATCAATGTGATACAACATATTAACAAATAAAAACCATATGATCATCTCAATAGATGCAGAAAAAGCTTCTGACAAAATTCAACACCGATTTATGATAAAGACGCTTCAGAAAGTGGGCAAGGAGGGAACCTACCTCAACATAATAAAGGCCATATATGACAAAACCACAGCAAACATCATTCTCAGTGGTGAAAAACTGAAAGCATTTCCTCTAAGATGAGGAAGAAGACAAGGATGCCCACTCTCACCACTATTATTCAACATAGTTTTGGAAGTCCTAGCCATGGCAATCAGAGAAGAAAAAGAAATAAAAGAATACAAATTGGAAAAGAAGAAGTAAAACTGTCACTATTTGTAGAGCACATGATACTATACATAGAGAATCCTAAAGATGTCACCAGAAATCTCCTAGAGCTAATCAATGAATTTGGTAAAGTTGCAGGACACAAAATTAATGCACAGAAAGCTCTTGCATTCCTATACACTAATGATGAAAAATCTGAAAGAGAAATTAAGGAAACACTCCCATTTACCATTGCAACAAAAATAATAACATCCCTTGCTATGTTTTTTTTTTATCATTGTGATATCACTTATATGTGGAATCTAAAAAATAAAACAAACAAATGACTATAACAAAAAAGAAACAAGACTCACAGCTATGGAGAACAAACTAGTAGTTACAAGTGTGAGAAGGAAGCGGAGAAGGGCAAGTCACAGGGAGGGGATAAAGAGGTACAAAATGCTATGTGGAAAATAAGCTACAAGGATATATTGTACAACACAGGAATTATAGCCAATATTTCATAATAACTATAAATGGAGTATAACCTTTAAAAAATTGTGAATCACGGGCTTCCCAGGTGGCACAGTGGTTGAGAGTCCGCCTGCCGATGCAGGGGACATGGGTTCGTGCCCCAGTCCGGGAGGATCCCACATGCCGCAGAGCGGCTGGGCCCGTGAGCCATGGCCATCGAGCCTGCGTGCCTGGAGCCTCCGCTCCCTAGTGGGAGAGGCCACAACAGTGAGAGGCCTGCGTATGAAGAGCCACAGTGCAGTAGGGAAGGGCCACACTGCCAAAGTCGCTCCTGTTCTTTTCTCATCCCTCTTCTCTCGCAATTCTTTTGACTTATAATATTATACATATAAGGCCAAGTCACTTTCCACTCATTTTTTTCCCTTTTCCTGTCTTGCAAAACCTAGGTAGGAATAAACCTAGGTAGGAATAAACCTACCTAGGGAGACAAAAGACCTGTATGCAGAAAACTATAAGACACTGATGAAAGAAATTAAAGGTGATACCAACAGATGGAGAGCTATACCATGTTCTGGGATTGGAAGAATCAATATTGTGAAAATGACTATACTACCCAAAGCAATCTACAGATTCAATGCAATCCCTATCAAATTACCAATGGCATTTTTTATAGAACTAGAACAAAGTATCTTAAAATTTGTATGAAAACACAAAAGACCCCGAATAGCCAAAGCAGTCTTGAGGGACAAAAAACGGAGCTGGAGGAATCAGATTCCCTGACTTCAGACTACGCTACAAAGCTACAGTAATCAAGACAATATGGTACTGGCCCAAAAACAGAAACATAGATCAATGGAATAAGATAGAAAGCCCAGAGATAAAACCACACACCTATGGCCAACTAATCTATGACAAAGGAGGCAAGGATATACAATGGAGAAAAGACAATCTCTTCAATAAGTGGTGCTGGGAAAAGTTGACAGCTACATGTAAAAAAATGAAATTAGAACACTCCCTAACACCATACACAAAAATAAACTCAAAATGGATTAGAGACCTAAATGTAAGACCGGACACTATAAAACTCTTAGAGGAAAACATAGGAAGAACACTCTTTGACATAAATCACAGCATGATCTTTTTTGATCCACCTCCTAGAGTAATGGAAATATAAACAAAAATAAACAAATGGGACCTAATGAAACTTCAAAGTTTTCGCACAGCAAAGGAGACCATAAACAAGACGAAAAGACAACCCTCAGAATGGGAGAAAATATTTGCAAACGAATCAATGGACAAAGGATTAATCTGCAAAATATATAAACAGCTCGTGCAGCTCAATATTAAGAAAACAAACAACCCAATCCAAAAATGGGCAGAAGACCTAAATAGACATTTCTCCAAAGAAGACATACAGATGGCCAAGAAGCACATGAAAAGCTGCTCAACATCACTAATTATTAGAATAATGCAAATCAAAACTACAATGAGGTATCACCTCTCACCAGTTAGAATGGGCATCATCAGAAAATCTACAAACAACAAATGCTGGAGAGGGTGTGGAGAAAAGGGAACCCTCTTGCATTGTTGGTGGGAATGTATATTGATACAGCCATTATGGAGAACAGTATGGATATTCCTTAAAAACCCCCAAATAGAATTACCATATGATCCAGCATATACCCAGAGAAAACCATAATTCAAAAAGATACATGCACCCCAATGTTCATTGCAACAGTATTTACAATAGCCAGGTCATGGAAGCAACCTAAATGCCTATCGACAAATGAATGGATAAAGAAGAAGTGGTACATATATACAATGGCATATTACTCAGCCATGAAAAGGAGCGAAATTGGGTCATTTGTTGAGACGTGAATGGATCTAGAGAGTGTCATACAGAGTGAACTAAGTCAGAAAGAGAAAAACAAATATCATATATTAACGCATATATGTGGAACCTAGAAAATGGTGCAGATGAACCGGTTTGCATGGCAGAAATTGAGACACAGATGTAGAGAACAAACACATGGACACCAAGGGGGGAAAGCGGTGGGGTGGTGGTGGTAATGGTGTGATGTATTGGGTGATTGGGATTGGCATGTATACACTGATGTGTACAAAATTGATGACTAATAAGAGCCTGCTGTATAAAAACATAAATAAAATTAAATTAAAAAAAGAAATGACCAAAAGATAATGGGTAGGGCAGTGGTTATAGCTTTTTAATATAACTGGACCTGTAACTACAGTCTTACTCATATACAGTCTAAACCACTTTGGCATTCACATTTTCCCATAAGGAAATTTTGGCATGTAGTTTACCATTTGTTTGTCTTACTAATATTTATTGAGTATATACTATGTATTAGACAGGTTTAGACAGAAGGATTCAGCATGGAGCAAAGCAAATATGTGCATTAGTTTCACACTGCTGCCCTGACAAATAACCACTACAATACACACTTGTTATCTTACTGTTATGGAAGTCAGAAATCTGAAATTAGTTTCACTGGACTAAGTTCAAGGTACTCTCAAGGTGAGCTCTTTCTGCAGACAGGAGGAGAATATCATTTCCTTGCCTTTGGGGGCTTCCATGGGCCACCTGCATTCTTTAGCTCATTGCCTTTTTCTCCATTTGCAAAGCACATCACTTCAACCACTGGTCCTCTCCTTACAACTCCTTTTCCTGACTTTGACCCTCTTCCCTCCCTCTTGTGATTATACTGGGTCCACCTGGATAATCCAGAAAACTCTTCCCATCTCAAGGTCCTAACTTAATCATATCTTCAAAGGCCCCTTTGCCATGTAAGGGAACATATTTATAGTTTCTGACGAATAGGATGTAGACATTTTTGGGGGTGGGGCATTATCCTGTCTCCCACACCAGGTACCTGCTCTAATGAAGCTTACATTCTAAGGGGAAGCCAATCAATGTGAAACCAAGTCAAGAAACTGCATAATTTCAGAATGAATATGTACTATGAAAAAATTTTAAAGGGCAGTAGGAGAGTAATTGGTATGGAAAAAACGGCTGTCTTATCTGAGATGGTCAGAGAAAGCCTCTGAGATAGGAGGCTTCAGGTCTAAATGATGAGAGGGAAAGAAAAGAGCTTTCCAGGTAGAAGGAACAGCAGGTGCAAAGGCCCAGAATTAGTAACAAGCTTGGGTGTTTTAGGACCGAAAAAGGACCTTTTAGAGGCAAGAGACAGAAAGGCTGGGCCCTGATCAGATAGGTCTCTGTAGGTCATAGTAAAAAGCGTGAATTTTATCCATAATAGAAGACAAAGCAAAGGACAATTTTAATCAAGAAGAAGGCATGATATAGCTTATCCTTTGCTTAAAAATGTGGATTACAGAGGGTCAAGCTGGTGGCAGTGAAAGACTGGCTAGGAGGAGAAGTTTCAGTAGCCCAGGTAGGATGCCATGGTGTCTTGGGGAAGATGCTGAGAAATTATTGAAATATATAGAGTATCCTCTAAAAGATTTGCATTAAGCCTCTAATTTCTGTAGAAAAACGCAATCTTCACATGCACCAAATTGCCACCGTGTCTACTTTGTACATACATAACAGGCATGAGTATTTGGGGATTGCTTACTAGTTAATTGGGTTGTACATACATAACAGGCGTGAGTATTTGGGGATTGCTTGCTAGTTAATTGAGTCTGACCGTTGATTTGATGGATATTTGTTTAACTGAGTTGACCAGCTGTTTGGCTGAATTGATTGGATTGATCTGTTGTTTTAGTAGTGTTGAGACAGCTGTCACCATCTCTGGGGTATCCTAGGCTCTACACTTATATTCCTTTGATATAAAGCCACTTGTAATCATCTTAGTTGATATTTTCTTGGCTACACTGGGAAATGCATCTACATAGCATTTGTACCGATGGTCCTTTGATGTCAAATTGTTTCTGTAGCCGAAACTCTATTGGCGTAGCCATTCTTACTCAGCATTCGTTTGCCTTCCTTCTTCACCGCCCTGCCCCTGTCTGTCCAGGATGAGGTGGACTTCAGCCAACATTCTGCTCACAGCATCTTTGTTAGCAGTTTTGGAATGAATGGGCCTGTCAAATTTTAAGTAGGTGTTCCATGTTTGTGATTTCTTTTCCTTAGCAAATATTTGTGTCTGGAAATTTTGCTTGCAGTGTACAAAGAAACTTTGTGCTCCTGGAGGGGAAAAAAAAAGCAAGTCCATCTTTGTTATTTCCTTGGGATAGACAGAAATCCTGAAATGTATCTGGAAGACAGTATTCACGCAATTGATCTCATTTATTCACCCAAGTTCATTTGGAGGAGGGTGTGTCAAAATTGGCATAAAAAGTGATGCATGAAATATTCTGTCAAAAAAAACCCTAGTATTTGGGTTTAAAGAGTAAAGTTTTATAAAACTAAAGGAGGCAGATTCCAGGACTTCAGAATTTATGTAAGCAGGGAAGCTACATCCTGGATCTAAGCATGAAAGGAAATGTTTTCTTGACATTTATTTTCGAAACAAATCAACACTGGAGGTTGTTTTTTGAGGCACAATTCAATAACTGGGGGAATAAAATGCTTAAAAACATCCTCTCCTTTGGTACCTGGAATGCCCTTTCTCTTATGTTTTATTATTTTCTTCAAAATGTAACTGTTCCAGGACTCTTCTCTGATTAACCTCACTTGTGGCAGGGAGGAGTGGAAATCACACCTCACAGGATACTATGGTACAAAAGAAAATATATACAAAGTCAGGTGGCAGAGGCAGAGTAGGTACTCAAAAATATTATATATTTGTATTTTTTCAATATTGCTTCAGCCTTTTTATAGTTCATTTATTCACTGACAAATTGTTCTTGATGAATGAACCCTAGACTGGAATAAGAAAACCTCAGCTTTGTTCCAAGCTAGTGGTAGTGTTTGAACATAAACCCAGACCTTTCTACACTCAATTCAGAGGTCACCCATCCCATTTAGCTGCTCATTTATTCAGAAAATATTTACTGAGATTCAATCTGGTTCAGATCAACCCGATTCAGTTCATAAACACAACCTCTGGGAACACAGATCTAAAAGAACTGTCCCGCTCAGTGTTTTAACCACTGAGAAGGAGGTTGCTTTTCCCCTCTGTGGGATGTAAATGCACAACAGATTCCTCCTGCACAGGCCACAGTTCCAACACAGCAGTCAGACAACTGAATCCTATCAATTCTGGATTTTTATGGTGGGTTTTGCCACGAAGAATTTCAACTATCTTATCTTGGTAATATACTTAAGATTGCATAACTTTGTGCTCATGCCAATATAACCTACAGTTCGAAAATATCAAAAGAAGCTTATATGCACGTGTTTATGCTTAAACATCTTATGAGAAATGGGGTGAGAAATACGTTTTTAAAATATAAACATTTTGACATTAAAATGCACCATCCCTTGAACTAGCATGGATATCATCTTTCCAGATTTACTTAGAAAAACATTAAAAATCAATCTAATAAATTTTCTAGACAGTAGTGTTAAATAATTTATCTTTTGCTTATTTCAGCCTTGTTTTCTCCTTCAAGTTTATATATTTTTATTTTTTCTCTTTATTAAATTTTATAATGCTGCATATGTTAATAAACAACATGTTCAATTCTTTTTTCTTCACATCTACTTTGGTTTAGAAATGATTCAATAAAAACATGAAAAATAATTACAGCATTTTTCTTTAATGCAGCAAATCTTACAGCAAATCAACTCATCTCTATAACGTTGTCTGCCTTTTAGCATTTTCTATGTTAGACTCATTCACATGCTGTCAGGGTTTTATGATAAAAAATAAACATTGTTTTCAACCACTAATTTGAAAAGCAGCGGTGCTCGGTCCCTACTTCTGAGTAGAAATTATCTTCCATTTAACAGAGTGCCTAGCATTCTCATGGATCAGAAAAGCCATAACCTCTTATGCTCATAGAAATTTACGAAATGGGAAGCTGCTCTCCCTTTGCTAGCCCACTCTTCCGAGACCGAACTTAGAGCTTCCTGAGACAACGTCTGTGTAACTGATCACATATATTCGAAGCTTCGTACTAATTCACCTTCACCCTCCTGGATCAGCCCAATGATAAAATGGGCTGAGCAGTCAGGTGGCGTGATCCTGAGCACTGAGGCCTTTAAATGGAAGCTCTCAGTGTCTCCCAGGTGTGGTCATCTGTCACTGGGTGTGAACTTGGACTAGACAACATTTCAGGTCCTTGCAAACTTGAAGATGATCTGATTCTATGAGCTCCTCTGCTCCCTTTTTTATCTACTTCTGTTTCACAGCTGTAACAGGGAGAAGATTCATGCAGCAGCTTATTCTGTTATGTCTCTGACTTCACTTAAGGACATCCTTGGGGTCAAAACTTTTTATGAGAATATCTGAATATCTTATAGAAAATAAATCTTACTTCCCCAGCTATTCTTTCACGCACAACTTCTTTCCCATGGCAGGGCACATCCTACCAGTATCAGGACACTTTCTATTCCTATATGCCAAAGTATTTATCCATTTAACAAATGTTTGTTGAGCACGTACTCTATCAAACATTGTGTTGTGTTGGGTACTAGGAACTCAGCAGAGATCAAGAGAGACAGGAATCCTGTACCATCGAATTTTCTTTTAATCAGGTTTTTAGCCAGGTGCGTTTAGTCATCTGAAAGGTGGTCCCAAAGATATGCCCATATCCTAGTTTCTGGAACCTGTGATTATTATCTTATACGGCAAAAGAGTGAATATCACCTTACATGGCAAAAGGTGTCATTAAATTAAGGATCTTGGGAGGAGGAGTTTTTCCTGGATCTAAATGCAGTCACCTGTATCCTTCTAATAGAGAAGAGAGGAAGTTCAACTCTATACATAGTGGAGAAAACAAGGTGAAGATGGAGCAGAGAGAGATGTGGCCACGAATCAAGGAATGCCAGCCACCACCAAAGCTGGAAGAGGCAAAGGATGGATTGTGCCGTTGAGCTTGCAGAGTGTGGCCCTGTAGATATCCTGATTTTGGATATCTGGCCTCCGGAATGGTGGAAGAATACATTTCTGTTATTTTAAGCCCCTCAGTTTACAGTCATCTGTTACAACAGCTCCCGCTCACCCCACCAAATAGTATAGAAGTCAGGACTTAGGAACCAAAGACTTGGACACTCTGAGCTGTGCAACCTAGTAAATGGATGACTTCAGGCAAATCACGTCATCTCCCTGGCTCTAGATGACTAATCTGTGAAGTGGGAAAACACTGTCTATCTTCTATTTAATTGTTGGCTTAAAAGGTACTATGTGTTTGAGTCATAAGTCTAGACCATAATAAGCATGCAGTAATGGTACACATTTGAATATTATAGCCAGTAGTCTTTTTTCTTAGTTATGAGTTGGCCATTTTATTTGTCAGTCCTTTGCAGTCAGTACAGTATCCCCTTTCCTTCTTTATAAAACAATAGTAATAGAGAAAAAAAATGTAAAGATTTGCCTCTGAGGCAAATACTTCAACACATTGATTGTTTTCACTTTTTTTTCCCATTTCTCTTCCAGGCATTATCCATATGCACTCTTTTTTTTTTTTTTTTAACAAGTTTGTGTCTTGTGTTCTTTTACACCATTACAAAATATTTCCATATGGGTTTAGTAATGACTACTTATAATGGCTATATAATATGTACTTGTGTTACCATAAAATTATCATGATTTACTTAGCCATGACTTTCTACTTCATATTTGTGAAGTTTTAAGAATTTTAATAATATTATATTGAACATGTGTAGCTTTCCGCCTTTTTTTCAACACCTTTATTGAGGTATAATTCAGATACCATTCAATTCACCCATTTAAGTATACAATTCAGTGTTTTTTAATAGATTTGTATAAATTGTAAGTTGACTATATGTCAGGTAAAAAAAAAAAGAGTGATTACAAAATTCCAAACCTGGAGAAGCTCTCCCCAGTATTCCTCAAGGCTCACACCTGCTGTGCTCGGTAAGGCCAAAATGCTTTGACTCACTCCTGCAAAGAGCTGTCCTTCAGAACTTGGTAAAGAGGAGCACTCCTTGCCACCATCATAGCATTTGTGGTACTCAAGGGCATTTGTGGGGAGCAGTCAAAAGCAACCCATCTGAGTAAGGCTCAAATATTAGCTGGTTTTCCCATCTGGGGGTCCAGTGTTAGGAGGAATAGCAGCTAATAATTTAAAAAAAACCACCCACGTTAAAACAACAAAGTTAAGTTCTTACTTTTTTTTTTTTTTTGCGGTACGCGGGCCTCTCACTGTTGTGGCCTCTCCCGTTGCGGAGCACAGGCTCCGGACGCACAGGCTCAGCGGCCATGGCTCACGGGCCCAGCCGCTCCGCGGCATGTGGGATCTTCCCGGACCAGGGCACGAACTCGTGTCCCCTGCATCGGCAGGCGGACTCTCAACCACTGCGCCACCAGGAAAGCCCAGTTCTTACTCTTAACACACACTTTAGAAAAAATAATACCCATTGCTGGGAAGGTTACAGTGAAACTAGAATATCACATTACTGAAGGTAGCATCCATTCAAGAACCCTTTGGGAAAAAATTTGAGCAATAGATATCAAGGGGCATGCTGTAAAAAGATTCTTATCCTTTGCCTTAATAATGTCTTTGGGATTCTTAGCATAAAGGAATATTTCAAAGATAAAAGCTATACAACCCAACAATTCTCCTCCTAGGTATATACATCCAGGGATATGAAAACCTATGTCCACACAGAAGCCTGTACATAAATGTTCACAGCAGCATTATTCATATAGCCAAAAGGTTGAAACATGACAAATGCCATCAAATGATGAATAGAAAAACAAAATATGGTATATTTACACAATGGACTATTATTTGGTTATTAAAAAGGAATGGATTTTGAATATGTGCTAAAACATGGATGAACCTTGAGGACATTATGCAAGTGCAATCATCCAGACAAAAAAGGACAAATGCAGGATGCTTCCACTTACATGAGGCACCTAGAGTAGTCAGATGCCTAGACACAGAAAGTAGAACTGGGGCCGAGATGCGCTGGTTGGTTGGGAAACGGGAGTTGTTGAATGGGTACGGAGTTTCAGTTTGGGAAGATGAAAAAGTTCTGGAGATGGATGGTGGTGATGATTGCACAACATTTGAATGTACTTAATGCCATTGAACTGTACACTTTAAAATGGCTAAAATGGTGAATTTTATGTTATGCATATTTAACAAAATTTTTAAATGGGACAAAACAATCCCAAAGACAGATTTTATGAGTCTATTTATATGAAATGTCCAGAATAGGAAAATGGGAAGTGATTGCTAATGGGTATGGAATGATGAAAATATTCTCAAATTGACTGTGGTCATGGTTGCACAACCTAGCCAGCAGTCACTTTAAAAAATATATAAAAGATATTTATTTTAGAGAAGTTCAGTCGAAAATAAGAAAAAGTCATTTTAGTCTACAAATAACAAATGTTGGAGAGGGTGTGGAGAAAAGGGAACCCTCTTACACTGTTGGTAGGAATGTAAGTTGGTGCAGCCACTATGGAAAACAGTATGGAGGATCCTTAAAAAAATAAAAATGGAGCTACCATATGATCCAGCAATCCCACTCCTGGGCATATATCCAGACAAGACTATAATTCAGAAAGATACATGCACCCCAGTGTTCATAACAGCACTACTTACAATAGCCAAGGAAACAAACTACATGTCCATTAACAGATGAATGGATAAAGAAGATGTGGTACATATATACGACGGAATACTACTCAGCCGTAAAAAGAATGAAATAATGCCATTTGCAGCAACATGGATGCAACTACAGATTATCATACTAAGTGAAGTAGGTCAGACAGAGAAAGACAAATACTATATGATATCACTTATATGTGGAATCTAAAATATGATACAAATGAACATATCTGTGAAACAGAAACAGAATCACGGACATAGAGAACAGACTGGTGGTTGCCAAGGGGGAGGGGGTTGGGGGAGGGATGGAGTGGGAGGCTGGGATTAGCAGATGCAAACTAGTATATACAGGATGGATAAACAACAAGGCCCTACTGTATAGCACAGGGAACTATATTCAATATCCTGTGATAAAACATAATGGAAAAGAATATGAAAAAGAATGTATATACTATATATATGTATAAGTGAGTCATTTCGCTGTACAGCAGTAATTAACACAACACTGTAAACCAACTATACTTCAATTAAAAAAAAAGTCATTTTAGAATTACTTTAGTGGTGATAATGAAATTAATACACACAAAATCTTTTATCTATTTGTGATCTTTGTTAGTCATAACAACAGAATAAAAAGAAGCCAGTAAAGGAAAGGGGGATACAGTTCTTCTATAACATCAATCTTATTGTATTTCATACACATATAGCTGCCTAAAGTGGATACCGCTGTTTCGTTACCAGACATCTATCCCCTTCTCTTTCTTTCTGAAGTAACCTAGTTATGTTCAAATAGGTACACAGCCCATGAGACTCAGAGCTGACTTTATCTCCTCCTCCTGAGCTTCAAGTCCAAGTACCAAAACTCCATCCCTTGCACAAAGGATTGGCTTGGGAATGGATTCATGTCACGATATGACCAATGGGACATAAAAGACCTGTTTGTTGAGGGCTCCTTAGAAAGTTCTTTTTTGTTTACCTGGGAAAGATAGTAGGAGAATTATCTTTCTTCTACTCAGTGTGAATAAGGAAGAATGCTACTTTTGCCATCCTATGGCATCTTAGGAGGAAGGTAGCACTTTGGACTACAGAATGGAGAGATGGTTGATGATTTCAGCACGGACCTTTGCAGTCAGCCAACACTGAGCTCCACCCTACATTTGCATTCCCAGCTAAGCAAGCCAATAAAAACGTTC
This sequence comes from Monodon monoceros, assembly GCF_005190385.1. Lineage (NCBI taxonomy): Eukaryota > Metazoa > Chordata > Mammalia > Artiodactyla > Monodontidae > Monodon > Monodon monoceros. Next base: position 138,244,176 of record NW_021703767.1, read on the forward strand.
ATTTTTTAAAAGGCAATTTTGTATTATATTTTATGTTACTTTCATATATCCTGAGTGATGGACTTGGCCTAGAAAATGCTAAATAAATGGCCCTACATAAATTCACTCACAGAGAGTCATGGCTTTAAATAAACATTCCTTTACTGCAATTTAGTTATTATTTAAATTCACATCTAATAAAGGTAGTGTCATATGTGACATCTGACAAGAAAACGATTCTCAACAGCTAAGAAGTAAAGATAAAATGTAGTGAGGGTATCTATAGCTTGCATATTTGTTTGGGTTTGGGGGAAAAGAAGCAAAAAGACTTGTAGTTTTTTGTACTAAATAGATTCTACGTGACTATATAGCAAGTGGTTCTTGTTCCTTCATTGTAAAATTTTCTTTGAACAGTTTTCCCTCTAGAAAGTTATTATAATAACATGTTTCCTCCAAAATTATCTAGTTGGATAATGCTCCCTGCTGAACGACTCCTAGCCCGCTCAGGAATGTGGTAAACACAATGTGATTTGGAGGGTGGATCAAAGTGAAATTATTTTTTTTAAATACCTAAACCAATACATATGTTCAGTAAGGTCAAATACACGAGAAATAAATATTAGCATATGGCCTAATAGGAAAAACTAAAAAAAAAAATCATGGGAAAAGAAGCATGCAGCCCAGAAGAGGGAAGGTTGTATATGTTACTTGGAAAGGTTCTTGGTAACCAGAAATTATACTTGAAACTATATTGTGATAAGGAGAAAAGACTTGTTTTCTCTTCTTCCACTCCTAGTAATGGTGTGTCATTTCCAGAAAACAATTAAAAATTCTTCCAATGATTGTTCCTAATGATTCCAATGATTGCTCCTAAAAATTCTTCCAATGGTTGTTCCAATGATCATTCTAACAATGACTGTTCCTCTAACCAAATGTGTCTTTCTGGATCTCTTTGGTATCCTGAGATTATATTCCATAATACCTCAGACTGTTGTAGAAGCAAAGCATATGAATGGATTCTGAATATGACTTTAAAAATAACTCATAGGGTGGATTGGTAGAACCTTTTTTAAAAATATACATTTATTTTACTTATTTATTTTTGGCTGTGTTGGGTCTTCAGTGCTGCGCACGGGCTTTCTCTAGTTGCGGCCAGAGGGGGCTACCCCCTTGTTGCGGTGCGCGGGCTTCTCATTGCGGTGGCTTCTCTTGCTGCAAAGCACAGGCTGTAGGTGCCTGGGCTTCAGTAGTTGTGGCTTGTGGGCTCTAGAGCTCAGGCTCAGTAGTTGAGGTGCAAGGGCTTAGTGGCTCTGCGGCATGTGGGATCTTCCCAGATCAGGGCTCAAACCTGTGTCCCATGCATTGGCAGGCGGATTCTTAACAATCGCGCCACCAGGGAAGCCCAGGAGCACCTTTTAAGTTAGGGTGTGAAGAGGGAGTTTGGAGCCTGGGAAGGCCAGGCAGGTAAGGAAAGATGTGTCTAGTCTTTTTATTTATATATTTATTTATCTAGTGTCAGTGGCACTGTCACAATAAGATCTTCTGAAGAACTTTTAATTACTGATGATGGAAGCTAATAGGAAAGAAAAAGTTATTCTTTAGGGCTAATGTTGTTAGTTCTTTGCTATTCCAGCTCTTCAGAGAGAGCTCTGATCCATCAAAAAAAAAAGGTATTTAGAAGAGGTACCAAGAGACAAACATACAGAAGGCATTTTTCAAGTCACTTCTTCAGTTTTTATTATCAGGCACTTACTCCGTGATTTACCCCCTCTTGTCCTCTCTCCTTGCTCTCATCTCTTCCCAACCAATTTTAGGACTTAAACACCTTTACACTTCTCCATATTAGATGAACAAGCTGTGCGGACTCTGAGGATGAGGTGGAGAAAGTCAGCTAGGTGCTTCTATTTACGGATTCACAAATACCGCCATGGGATATAACGCATGACAGCAACCTACAGAGAAAATGCTCAAATCTGCATTCTAGACCAAGAGTTGACAACCTTTTGCTGTAAAGAGCCATATAGAAAACCTTTCAGATTTTGCATACAACCTCCATCACATCTACTCAGCTCTGCTGTTATAGTGAACAAAGTAGCCTTAGACAATACATAAATGGAGGAGCGTTGCTTTATGGTCCCCATAAAACTTTATTTATGGACACTGAAATGTGAATTGCATATAATTTCCACATATCGTGAAATATTACGCTTCTTGTGACTTCGTGCTTCAACCATTTAAAAACTGTAAAAACCATTCTTAGCTCACAGGTATACAAAACGTATCACAGACAGTCTTTGCCCCCGGGCCATGGTTTGCTGACCCTGTTCGGGATCCCCCGCCTCTTAAATACCTTAGAATGGTGAAAACCAGGAAACATCACCCATATTATTCTGGGATTCTTCCTTTTCCCACTTCTTGAGCAGATCACATCACCTTTGTACATTGCAGTAAGAGAAATCTTAGGTAGGGACATGAAACTTGTCTGAGGAGCACATTGTCATGATTCTATGAAAGGGATGTAAAAAATTCAAAGTACTCATCTTTACAGCTCTATAAAATATAAAGCCTTTCACATGTCACATACACTGGAGTGACAGAAACAAAAGTTCAATAAAAGTGAAGTGAAACTTTTTTTTCATGTTTTATTGTCAGATTTCTTCCTACGGGCCTTCTTCTTTCAGTCTCTAATTTAGAGACATACGTTCTAGCTATTGAAAGACTTTGGCTTCTTTCAGTCACCTACTGGTGTGTAAAAACCACTCTAAATGTAATGTCTTCAAACGACAGCCATTTTTTATGTCTACAATATGGCGGGTTCGCTGTGGGGTTCTTCTGCCGGTCTCTCCTGAGCTCACTCATGTCACTGTGTTCAGCTGCTGGGTAGATAGAAGCTTGGGCTCGCCTGGGATGACTGGGGTGGCTAGGTCTCTCTCTCCCCATCCCAGGCTTCTTCATGGAATGGATAGCTCAGGACAGCATTCCAGGTGAGCCCAGATGGAAAGTGCAAAGCCTCTTGAAGCTCAGGTTCCAGAATTTTCATGATATTCTTTCATTTCCTCCACATTCTATTGTTCAAAGCAAGTCAGAACACCAGTCTAGATTCAACAGGGAATTTGTAGCTGCTGAGCAATCTACCATATCACACATCTCAGGGCTTGTGGAAGCTATGGGTGCAAATTATGCCTTTTATGTTGAATCATTTTGATTTTTGTAACTGCATAATAAGAGAAACAACCTTAATGACATGGTTACAAAGTTTAGTGATGAGCTTTCAAGAGGACCACAGATGAAGACCATTTACAAGACTAGACGTTGTCATAAAATTGGTTTGTCTTGGCTCTTGTCATTTTGGTAAAAAGGAAAACTCAGAGAGATTGCCTGTTGAGACAATGCAGAGGATGGGCATGAAGGAAATGCCAGTGGGAATCTCAGCCATGTCAGGGAAAGGCTTCGGGACAGGTACTTGAAGGATTTGGGAGAATGGAAACCACGTATGGTAGAGATTGCAGAGACAGAGAACGTGGGATCTCTTTGGTCACGGTCACAGTCAGAACTGTGGATCAGGAAGAGGTTCCAGAAATCGTCCTAGTGAACTTAGGCATGAGTCAATAATAAAGTGGCCATCCTTCCTTGTCAGAGTGTTTTTAGTTCAGGTTTGAGACCTTCTTTGTTGAGAATATCACACCAGCTCTTTACCATACTGGAAAACACATTTTCAAAGGTCACTAGGAAACCATTGGGGCTCTGAGTTTCCATAGTTCGAGGGATGGGGAGAAGAGATGCAGCAAAGAATGGTACTGCTGCAGGATGGCACACTGACCCTAGCCATCACGACCTGCTGCTCAAGTCAGTCCCACCCAGAAACCTGCCAACGGTACTAACAATAGCCTTTTTCTTCAAACCTAAGGTGCCATCTATTGTAAGTTGAATCCTGATTTATATACCATTCAGTAACTATAAGATGCCACCTGTAAGATGTATCCTGATTGATTTCAAAGATAAGTTGTGAGTAAACACACTTTTTAGAGCTGATGGAATTTGGTCATAATAATAACAAAAACATGAACTAAATAATGAGCACAGGAGCCTGCTAAGCACTTTCCATATTTTTTTCTGTCAATGCTTAACAGTCTATGAGAGACTTTCCATTATTCTAATTCCTAGTGTATGGACAAGGCAGCTGAAGCTGAAGAGATTAGGTCACCTTATTCAAGGTCCGATGGCCAGTAAATGCAAAGCCAAGATTCTGTCCTTGGTCTTTCTAACTCCAAAACTTGGCTTCTTAATCACTAAGCTCTATGGCGTTTTCTGCAACTTGGTCATGGACATGTAGCAAGATGTGGCTCAGTAACCGTCACAAGAACAAACAAAACAAATGAAGACTTCAAAGACCTAAAGTTGAAACAGAATGGAGAAATACTGCAGGCCAATGGGATCACTTTCACTTTTCCATCTATCAGAGGGCAAAATAAAGAGTTTGATCATTACACAGAATGCAGCGTTCACTCTATTGCCAGACATCTTCATTTCCTTCCTTTTTTTCCTTTTCTTATGCTTGCTCAAGTGTGAGCACTGCTCTCTGGTAGGTAGTGCTCACACTTGAGCAAGCATATGAATTTGTATACACAATCCTAAAATTTCTATACTTTATGAGCAACTTTGGAAACTTTCAAGAAAAGTTCTGTCTTCAGCCAATGTTGGTGCACAAATGTCTTGGGGATTTCATAGCTCTTCACAGGGATACCACTGCTTAAGTAAGAAACTACCCAGCAGAGGATACTCTTCTGTATTTGGTGATGTTCCATCTAATTCTAATATTCTACCATTACTCATCTAGATTAATTTGGGGAATGCTATTGGACCGATTACTTTTTCACCTATTCAACAGAGTTTGATAAATCACCCCTTATGTCAGATATTACATCTATATACCATGCTGGGGATGCTGAGATAAAATATATAGTCCCTTGTTTCAAAGAGTTCATGGTCTACAAGAATCCAAGAGTTGAATAAATGGCTGTGACTGAGGTCTGCTCAGGATAACTAGGCAGCACAGGTGATGGACACATAGCCCAGCTGGGTTGACAAATTTAGCTTCCTGATAAGCTGAGGCTCCTGTTGAATATTTTAAGAATGTCAGAATTAGACAAGATAGATGATGATGAATGGCTTGCGAAGAAGAGAAGAAAAGCAAGTCAAAGGAAAGGAGGCAAGAACATTCAAAAGCAAGGATGGTACCATCTCTTCATTTTACTATGCAGTTGGTGTTTTCCACCACCCATCAATGGAATACAGATCAGGGGTGACAGCCCTAGCTCACTCTTTTCAATAGCTACATGGGAATCCTAGGACCAGCTATGTGGGTATCCCACATATTCAGTCAACTATTCCTCTACTGATGGACTTTCAGATTATCTCCAGGGTTTTGCTACTAAAAACAGTGTGGCTGTAAACATTCATTTATATATAACTGTAGGCTTAGGTGCTTGATTTCTCCCAAGATCAATTCCCAAATTGACACTGTTGAATCAAAGGGTATTACATTTTTTAAAAAATGCCAGACTACTGTATCAATTTATCTTCTCACCTAGCAGTGTAGGTTGCAAATCTTAATAATTTTTGCTAATTTTAAAAGCCCAATGATAACTCTTCATTGTAATTCTTACTATCCTGACCACTGATGAAGTTGAAAATGTTTCCTTTTCTGTGATTACCCTGTTTATATCCACTGAACATTTTCCACATTGTCTTCTTCCTGTCGTTTTTAGGGGTTCTTTTGAATACTTAGGTTATTAACCAATTTTCATTCAAATTATGCACACTTGTCCTCCACTTTGACTTTTGTATCATGACTTTGACTTTGCTGACTTCATTTATGATGTATTTTGTTACAACATTATTTTTAATTTTTGTAAATTCCTATGCATTGTTCTTTACTTTTATACATTTTTCAGTTTCTGATCTTCCTTGAGAAAGTCTCCCATACCTTGATGACGCACAAATATTAATTGAAAATTTATTCTAATACTTTCACTATTTCTAAAGTTTAGATCTTTTGTATACCTTAAAAATACATATCTTCTTTCAGATAAAAGAAACACAGAGAGATAAGTGGTTTTGATATGAATAATAATTAAATAAATAATCTTTCTCACCAGTATAGGTCAAGTGGGACCCCCTTCTACTTTGTTCTGAGGCCCAGGCTGACAAAATAGCCTCTCTCTGGAACAACGGGACTGGAATCTGAAATACTACTCATCTGGGACTGATGGGCAAATAGGGAGTTGGGAGGATGGAGTAAGACAGGAAGGAGACTGAATTTTATCTCAAATTCGGATCCCTTATCAGATCTGACTCTTCTTGCTTATCTTCACTTTCCTCTGCCTTATTTCCAGCAGCTTCAATTGAATTTGATCCATTTTTGAAAAGCCAGGCAGTGATTGGCAGGCATGAAAGAAAAGTTCAAATTCAATTTGGTCAACCCCTTTGGCGCCATGGTGGATGATTATGGTGATGCTTCTTTCTATTGATGCTGTAATTAGATTTTTGGAATGGTTGCTTGTATATTAGTCCGAGGATGTGAATTTACACCCAAAGGGTTGTTTTACAGTTGTAAAACTTTGAAAGTGGAATGAAAGTCTTTTCTTGTTTAATTCAGCCGCATAGTCAATCCATCACATTTCGGATGCCAAAACGGTGCAGAAATATAGTACTTTTCAGCTTTGGTTACTTCTATATTTGATCTGCTGTCAAACAGCCGTTAAGCTGATGCAGGGGGATTATTTTGATAAGGCCATTTCTAAACAGAGAATTCAAAACAAGAGCATTATGGTCTTCCCCATTAATGTCAAATAAATTGTATTTGGCCAGACATGGTTGGGGCACTTCTGGAAATCTGTTCTCTTTCAAATTGCACTACGTCCTATTTTCTGAAGAATGCTTGGTTCTTGTTTGAAATAGTTTAGAATAAAAGCTTTTAAGAACAGTTTCTTTAGAAGCTGGGTTGGCTTTTATTGGAAACTGTGGTTTATCCTAGAAAGTAGTTCCCGGATAATGGCTAGAGAATGGTCGTGGTCCTATTTCAGAACAAGCTGAACAGGACCACCCCTGTATGGGAAGCTCTGAACAGTTAGAAGATGGTGTAAAGATGCTGAGCTCTTGGATGTGGGGAAGAAGGCTTTAGAACCAGCAGGTGGAAGTGCTCAGGAGATCAACCTTAGTTCCTTTATGACTTAGTTCCTTTATCACTTTGCCCTTTGCTCGGGGTCTTAAAATGGGCCTAGTCCAAAAGGTCACCAATGTGGCATTAGTGGCCCAGGAATTATCTTGGCCATTTGAGTTACCCCTGAGGCTATGTTTCAGCCCAGGAGAAATGTCAGCCCATTATTTTAGAAAAGTGTGTTCTGGGGCTGCAAAGCCATTTATATTTCATATGCTTTTGGCCCAAGTGAGGGAGAAGTAGAGTCTGATCCAAGGGTGGTAACAATTGAAAATATTAATTTGTTAATTCAACTAAAATTGACTGAACCTTTAAAATATACAGGGCCTTGTACTAATAAGCACTGCAGAAAAAAACAAGGAGTTCCCTATTAGTGGGTGCACATTAAAGTTAGAGTGTGGTAAAGAGGAATAACCAAAGAATTAGCAATTTTGCAAAGGAAAGAAATCCCAGCAGATGGTGAATTCTTAATGAAAGAGTTATTCCATACAAACTTTGACAGGCAGAAACATTTCCAAGGGTCCCAGATGGAGACAGGAGGACGGGTCCCTCCAAGGTGCGAGGAGCATATTCATTCTAACTTTGACTCTAGTGAGAACCAACTCCATTCATAGCACCATGCTTCCTGCTGGGGAACAAAGTAGAAACGGACATGGATTGTGCAGGAATGAACTCCAGTAGTGAGGTAAGATATACTGATAAATAAATATAATACAAGATTGAAAGAAATGCATTACACAAGACATATAGATCCTTGCTCTGGGAATTGTGTTGGAATTTAGAGAGATGATATTCAGCCTAACAAGAGGCCACAGACTAGGGATTTGGAGAAACAGGTCCACCTTGCAGCATTTTCACTACGTTATCTAATTGTAATCTGGAAAGAACCATGAGAGGTGGAGGATACAAGAAAGGCTAAGATCTATTATCCCTATTTTACAGATGAGAAAACTTGGGTCAAGAGAGGAGAGTTTTGTTTCCTGTTGACATATACACACTACTAAACATAAAATAGATAACCAACAAGGACCTACTGTAGAGCACAGGGAACTGTGCTCATAATAACCTAAGTGGGAAAAGAATCTGAAAAATAATGGATACATGTATATGTTTAACTGAATCACTTTGCTGAAACTAACGCAGCATTGTTAATCAACTATACTCCAATATAAAATGAAACTTAAAAAAAAAGAGTAGAGTTTTTTGTTATTTTTTGTTGTAGTTTTGTTTCACTTCTCAACATGTAGTTTCTGAAGAATGTTTTTGCTAAAGGGAATTCATCTTGAGTTGGGACTTAATTTATTCTAGTTCATCGGCTGATGGGACAATTGTGGATGATGCTTTCTTGGCTTTCTTAGCATTTTTGATTAGCAACCTGGATGCTGAATTTGTCTGAAGTGGGTGGGTAATAAAGCTTGCCCTGTTAACAAAATCAAATGAGAAAGCCCTTTCAAAATGAGAAATCACCACACAAAATAAGGCATTAAGTTTTTTTTTTTCTTTTTTTTTTGTGGTACGCGGGCCTCTCACCGTTGTGGCCTCTCCCGTTGCGGAGCACAGACTCCGGACGCGCAGGCTCAGCGGCCATGGCTCACGGGCCCAGCCGCTTCGCGGCATGTGGGATCTTCCCGGACCGGGGCACAAACCCGTGTCCCCTGCATCGGCAGGTGGACTCTCAACCACTGCGCCACCAGGGAAGCCCCAAGGCATTAAGTTTTGCACGGTGAACTTTCAGTCCACATTTTCAGTGCCATCACATCATTTTTAAAATTCATCTCTGTGAAAGATGCTAAAAGTCTGAAATATTGAGGTCTATGAGGAATTCGTCACAATCAGCAAAATTGCTCACTACATTGTTTGCCTTCTACTTGGAGCTGGTATTTTCATTGAGCTTTGAAAGGCAAAAAAGATCAATTTTACTGTAATTTTACAGAGCTGCCTTGTTCAACCTCATGCACAAACATCAGTGTACAGCACCCCTGTGACTATCCTGAGATAATTTAAGGGATCCTGATGGACTTTAGAACTGGTTTTACAGACATTGGTTTCACCTCTGATGCTTGATGTACTGCTAAACCATGAACAGAGCAAACAACAACGGGAAAGAAACAGAATTTGCTAATCTCCGACTTAGGCTTTCATGTTACTTTGCAACTCCTTTCTTCCAGAGAATCACTTAGACTTAACATGGATGGAGGCAGTATTAGTTATTTACTCTCCAGTCCAGTTCTATGAATGTCAGATCACAGGTTGCATATACATCCTGCACATTTGCCATCTGTAATACATTAGAACTTCCTGAGATTAAAAATAGAGGGGAAAAAGAGTGTGGAGATTTCAATTTGCTTAGTGGCAGAATTTTCTGCATGGATGTGACTTCTGGTGTCATGAAATATAAGAGGGATGATAATTTTGGTTGTGGCCTGAATTCATGCATAAATGTACCAAGGAGACAGTAGCTCCTACACCAGCGTTATGATGGTTTCTCTTTCTTCTCCATCTTCTTCTCTTTCTTCTTTAAATCCCTATTCAGTTAGGAAATCTACTCTCTGAACTGATATGGAGAGCTTTCTAAGTAAAAATAACTTTTTTCAGTGTCAAATTTTAGAAAGATGAAATGAACAAACCATGCCAGTTTCCATTAATTCAGTAAACCTTTCAGCATTACAATCTCTCCCAAGGAAGGACATTTTTTACAGCCCTGTAAGTGCTTTCTGATGTATAATATACCCCCTGAAAAGACACCTGAATAACCTCAGCTGCATTTGCCGTATTATAACACCAGGATGTTCAGTGAGAGGGCTTAGAAGACTTGATTTTTGTGGTTAATGAGTGCTCCTAAGAATCAACGTCTTTGACTTTTAAAGGAGAGCTTGACTGCAATTTCTACATCAATGTCAGGTTAAGAAGACACACCTGAATATAGGGAAATATCTGAAGATTCACATAAAACAGCCCACCAGAGGAAAAATTAATTAATTGTATCGATAATGACCATGAAACGACTCTATACAATGCCTAAAGTAGCCAAAGCACGCCAGAGCCGATAACCATACTGCAGTTCTGATTTCTGGGGAGTCTGCTAGTAACACAGAGAGAAAAATTCTGCTCCAAAGTCAGAATGAACATGTAGGCCATTTCAACCTGGGCCATGGGAGTTGGGAGAAAAACTGCACATTAGCCTTTGTTAGGGAATGGCTTCCTAGCTATAACTGTACAGCTGGAAAAACTGAGGCCAAGGATGGTAGGGTGGAGGAGTTGGAAAAAGTATTTGAGAAGTGATTCTCAGTTCTGGAGGTCTCTAGGGGCTTAAATCTAATTAGTACATCCTATACCTTTTCACCTGTACATTTCTGCCCAATCCTGGAACAGGTGATACCCAAATTATTTAAAAGTTTCTGTGTTGGGGTAGGACTTTCCAGATTTAAAAAGCACTTTCCCATAAACCCTTATTATCATCCCTCTTATATTTCATGACACCAGAAGTCATATCCGTGCAGAAAATTCTGCCACTAAGCAAACTGAAATCTCCACACTCTTTTTCCCCTCTATTTTTAATCTCAGGAAGCTCTAATGTATTACAGACAGCAAATGCGCAGGATGTACAGTGAGAAAATTACTGACATTAAATTGTGTGTGCTCTCTTGCACTTTTGTCTTTGAATTCAAACAGGTGGCAAGAGTTTGCAATGTACTGCTTTAGGGCTTTCTGCCATGGTGGAGAGATGAAGCAGCCTTTTCCTTGCAGGAGATCATTGAGAAACTTAACATGTTTCTGGAAGGGCAGGAAGCAGCAGAGTACCCTTGTGATGTAGGGGAGATCTAAGAGAATGGAGAGTGGCTGAGATTCCTCTGGGTTCCGGGGCCTCGTTCCGAGGCCTTACCCATCCCCAACACACACCTCAAGTTGGGAGAGTAAGATGGGAAATGCACCAAGGAGTGGCTGAGTGGTACCCCAATCACATCCCAAAGCCACACACACTGCACACTGAGATACTGGCTGTCCTGGTAGAAACCCATAATATCGATGACTTATTACTGCTGTACTTGGTTTTCACAACCGTATGGATGTATGACTTAAAGATCACGTGACTAGTTGAATGTAAAGCAAAAGCTAGAGTCCAGATCTCAAGCCCCACCCAGATTCCTTTCTGTTACAGGCTCCAACCTCAGCATTTCAGATGAAGCTAATTCTAAATTCTAATCTCACATCAGCTGTCAAAGATTTCACCTCTGGAAATCCAACTGCGAAAGCTATTTTCATCAGTAGAAACAAGGAAGAATTTATATTTTTGTGACTCATTTCCCAGAGATCCTGAAAGAATAAAAAAGCTATACATGCAAAGGGTTTTTTAGTTGTTTGGAGGCATTCCATTATCTATATTCAAAACAGTTGCTGCTGGGGTTCCTTTGCTTTGAAGGGATTGAGAATCAGGTAAGAAGGCATCTATGACTTATAATCACAATTTCAAAAAAAACAGTAAAATTTTAAAGGTATCCATTGATAATGCTGAATCAGTTAAGTAAAAGATTGCATCTGTCTTGCTTCTGACAGGAATAATAGCAAACATTTTAATAATCCAATTGCTTTATGCTGATCTGGATCTTTATTAAGCTCTTAACATATTTTAGATAACTAGGGAAAAAAATAGTTACATAATGAATATAGTTTGTTGAATATAATAATGCTTTTGCAGTTTTCCCCCTTTTTTGTATGTCAGTGTCAATTTTATTGAAGTATTATTTATAATTACATATATATAATTTAATATATATAAATTATATATTAATATATAATATATATTGATATATATAATAATATATCAAATTAATTATATATATATTATTTATAATAAAATTCACTCCTTTTAAGTGTATAAGAATTTTGTGAAGTGCATAGTCAGTCCAGTCATGATATAGAACATTTCTATCTCCCACAGTAACTTCCTTCTTGTTCATTTGCAATCATTCTTCTTCCCTACCCTTGGCCTTGACAACCAATGATTATTTTTCTTTTCTTTATTTTCATTTTATTTTGATAAGAACACTTAACATGAGATATATCCTCTTATCAGATTTTAAGTGTATAATGCAAACTGTAAGCACAATATCGTCCAGATCACTAGAATTTATTCATCTTGCAGCACTGAAACTTCATACCTGTTGATTATCGGCTGTTTCCCCTCCCTTCAGTCCCTGGCAACCACTACTACATTCTCTGCTTCCATGAGTTTGACTCTTTTAGATATATCATAAAACTGGAATCTTGCAGTCTTGCTGTAACAGGCTTATTTCAATGAACATAATGTCTTCAAGGTTCATCCATGTTGTCACATATTGAAAGATTTCTTTCTATTTTAAGGCTGAATTATATTGCATTGCATGTATGTACCATGTTTTCTTTATCCATTCATCTGTTGATGGGCGTTTAGATTGCTTGTACATCTTGACTATTGTGAATAGTGCTGCAATGAACATGGGAGTGTGAATATCTCTTTGAGATGCTGATTTCCATTCTTTTGGATAAATACACAGAAGTGGGATTTTTAGAGTATATGGTAGATCAATAATGAAGACCAGAGATAAAATAGAGAAGAGAGAACTCACATGATCATCTTAATAGATGCAGAAAAATCATTTGATATAATTCAACATCTTTTCATGATAAAACTCTTAAAAAGCTAGGAATAGAGGGAAATTACTTCAACATAATAAAGGTCATAGTTAAAAAGTCCATAGCTAATATCATACTCAATGGTGAAAAACTGAAAACTTTTCCTCTAAGATGAGGAACAATGCAAGGATATTCAATGTTGGCACTTCTATTCAACATAGTACTGGAAGTCCTAGCCTGAGCAAGTAGGCAAGAAAAATAAATAAAATACATCCAAATCAGAAAGGAAGAAATAAAATTGTTACTTTTTGCATATGACAGGCTCTTATATATAGAAAGCCCTAAGGACTCCACAATCTCAAACACACACACACACACACACACACACACACACACACACACAAAACTCTGTTAGACTAATAAAAGAATTCAGTAACATTGCAGGATACAAAATCAACATACAAAAATCATTTGTGTTCTATACACTAAAAACTATCTGAAAATGAAATTAAGAAAACAATATGATGTACATAATAGCATAAAAAGAATAAAATACTCAGAAATAAACTTAACTAAGGAGGTGAAACACTTGTGTATTGAAAAATACAAAATATTGATGAAAGAAATTAGAATGCAAACAAATGGAAAGATATGCTGTGTTCATGGATTGGATGACTTAATATACTTAATATTGTTAAATTGGCCACACTACCCAAAGCTAACTACAGATTCAATGTAATTATTATCAAAACGTCAGTAGCAATTTTTTAGAAAAAAAAAATCCTAAAATTCCTATGGAATCACAGAAGATCCTGAAGAGTGAAAACAATCTAGAGAAAGAACAAAGTTAAAGGCCTTGTACTTTATGACTCAAAACATATTACAAAGCTACGGTAATCTAAACATTATGATAATGGCAGAAAGAAAGATATGTAGACAAATGGAACAGAACAGAGTCCAGAAATAAATCCACGCATACAGAGTCAACTGATCTGCAACAAGCATGTCAAGAATACACAACAGGAAAAGGATAGTCCTTCAATGTTGTTGAGAAAACTGTATATCCACTCTCAAAATAATGAAATTGGACCCTCATCTTAACATCATACAGAAAAATCAACTCAAAAACAGATTGAAGACTTAGATATAAGATGTGAAACTATAAAACACTTAGAAAAAAATCATAGGTAAATACCTTCATGACACTGGTCTTGGCAAAGATTTCATGAATATAATACCAATAGCACAAGCAACAAATGCAAAGATAGATAAGTGATTTGTTTTCTATGACTCTTATTTTGCCATTTTTCTCTATATTTTCATTATAAATGGAATAATACAGGATGCACTTTTACTGTGTCTGAGTTCTTTGACTTAGCATAATGCTTTTGATATTCACTCATATTGTTCCAAGTATCCATTGTTTATACTTTTTAGGACTGAGTACTATTCCATTGAAAGGATATACCAAATTTGTTTATCCATTTGACATTTGTGGTGTTTATCCATTAGATATTTGGGTTGTTTCCAAATTAGTATTATTATGAAAAAAGCTTCTATGAATATTTATATACAAATTTTTGTGTAGACACAGGTATTCATTTCTCTTAAATGACCAAAAGTAATATTGCTGTGCCAAATAGTAAGTATATGTTTAAATTTAGAAGAAACTAAAAAAATGAAGTGACTGTACAATTTTATAATTCTGGAAGCAATATATGAGAATTCTTGTTTCTCCACATATCTGCCAATGCTTTGTATTATCATTTTTTTAATTTTAATTATTCTAGAGTGTGGATAATGGTATCTGATTTTTATTTTATAATTCGTTTATACCTAGTGATTAATGACGTTGAACATTTTTTATATAATTATTAGCCACCCATATATCTGCTAAAATGTCTGCTTAAATAGTTTGATCATTTTTAAAGTGGGTTTTTTTGTCACTTATCACAAAGTTGTGAAAGGCACCTTTCATGCCATACAGATTGGGAGGAAATAAGTAAAACTATTTTATTCTAAGATAATTTGATCACCTATGTAGAAAATACTAAATAATTTTTTAAATTAACTACTAGAACTAATGAGAGAATTTAGTAAAATTGTAGGGTTTTGTTGATATACAAAACAATTATATTTCTCTATATGAATATGAACAAATAAATTGGTAATGATGCATAAAGCTATCATTTACTAAGGTATAAAATTAAAAAAAATACTTAAGTATAAAATTAACAAAATGTACACAATATCCATACACTGAAAGCTACAAAATATTGCCAAGGGAATATTTCTAATATACCAGTTAATAAATAAATATACTTGCCCATGGATCTAAGACTCAAAATTGTTAAGATGTCAGTTCTCCTCACAATGACCTATGGGCTCAAAGTAACCCAAATTAATATCCCAGTAGGCTTTTTTAGACATACAAGATATATAGAAATATAGTAATATATAATATATAAATTAAAATATATATCATATATAAGTGGAAAGGACCTAAAATATTCAAAAAATTGGTAAAAAAAGAAGAATATCATAAGACTCATATTTCATGGTTTCAAGGATTATTATTGTAAAGCTATAGCAATAAATACACTGTGATACTGGGTTGAAATATACATATGGATGAATGGAACATTATATAAACAGTCCAAAAATACACCCATACATACATGGCCAATTTATTTTTGTCAAGGTGCCAAGGCAATTGTATAGCCAAAAGATAATCAGTTCAACTAATGATGCTGGAATAACTGTGTAACAATATGCAAAATATATATATGTTAGACAAATGAAACTCAACCCTTACATCACACCATACACAAACACTGAAAAATAATTATAGGCTTAAATGTAAGAGATAAAATTATAAAACTTCTGTAATATAAAAGAGGAGAAGTTATTAGTGACCTAAAGTTAGGTGAAGATTTTTTAAATAGAGTATAGAAAGCACAAACTATAGAAAAATTTAATGCATTGGATTTTATCAAAGTTAAAAGTTTGTTTCTTCAAAAGGAACTGTTAAGAAAATTAAAAAGCAAAGAATAGCTTTTTAAAAACATTGGTCCATATAAATAGTGGAGAGAATAAAGTAAATGGACTCTGGCTGGTGAAATTTAGGGAAATCCTACTAAAGGTTGAATTTGATTCTTAGGTTGCTAGATAGTTTGATTCATCTTGTGGTCCTATGTAATGAATACATTTTCACCTGACTTCTCTCTTCCTTCTACTGTTTTTCCATATATTTGTGCACAACTATTAGGATCCTGCAGTAAAAGCAAAGACACATTTCTCAGGCATTGTGTTTGGATTTTAGGGGGGAAATCCCTGCCACATGTGAAGTAGGAGTCTTGGACTAGAAGTCTATTTGATTATGCCTTCTGAGAGCTACTTATACCTCAACCTTTCATGATCCCTGTGTCCAATGTGAATAGCAGAGACTTGGACAGATTATCACAGTCATGATGGTTCAGATCCAGATCAATCCTGCTTAACAACAAACAAAAATAAATTGACAATAGCTATTTTTTCTTTTTGTCTACTTTTCTCCATGACCGGATCTCACATGAAAATAAATTTGAGAATAATTATTTGACATTCAAAAGATGAAAAGACTTTTCAAATAGTTTTTCAAGTATCATTTTAAATGTTTTTTATTCTTTTCTGAATTCTAGATATTGCCCATAAAAAAAAAGCATTTTTGGGGGGAAAAAACATTTTTTAAAGCATTGAAGCCAATATAAAGTGGGTTTATTTTAGACTTATCAATAGGGATTAGCATTTAAAGTACCAACAGGATGTTGCTATCTTATTTTAAGAATCTGTTCGCACACTGGGTACCCGGAGTATTGTATTTTAATCAAGTTGTAGAGTAGCTGGATAAAAATGTTCCAAAGTCACATACACTCAATCACTAAATGAGTTAGAAACCTTGAAAACTGACTGGTTGTTAGCCTAGAAATTTCAAAGCTCTCTTTATCATTAATTATATAGCTTCTCTTTTCCATCAGAAAACAGAACATAATGAATAATACTGCATTTACTAAACTTATGATCATTTTCTCTTGCCTGAAATGGACTCTAAAAATGCCAACAGACATCATATCTTCTTGGTGAATAGAGAACATGTTTTTCTATTTTAGAATACAGCCATTATTTCAGAGACACAAACATTATCTCCCACAAAAATTTTCATTATAAACTCATTTAAGACTCTTGTCTTAAGGTTTTATTAACAGTGTAAAAATACTTCTCTATAATCACTCTCATCATGTCTGCATATAACAGATTCAAACTCTACATGATATCAGTTGTTGCCTATATTATTTGTACTTGGGAATTATACATATGCATGTACCTGTTACACCTGTATTTTTTAATTCCAGGTATTTTACTAGTTTTACACATTGTAAGTCTTAAAAATATAAACATCAAAGTAATTTCTTTTCAGAATATCTAATTCTATGAGTCTTACATATTCAGTAAAATAGTGCAACTTCTTGTATGGTAAGAATGAGAATTGTAAATTAATGCTAAAGGGTGAGCTAATACTTAAGTATTACTTCATATTTTTATGAATTATGTTTTAAATATTTACAAATTATTAATAGCATGACTTTCTATTTCTTTTTTTAACACAAGAGAATATGAAATCTAAATACTCAAACTGCCCTTTCTCCAACACCATCTTTTTTTTTAAAATTTTGTGTTTAAAGGATAAAATATACAGCACAGATCCTAAAATGGGACATTAAAATAATGAAACCATAGTTTTCCTAATTATTTTCTTCCATTTATGCTCTAAATGGAAGTTACGTTTCCAAACTATATGTTAAGTCCATACCATTTCCATTTTCACCACTGGCATCACCCTAGACATCATCATTTTTTGCCTGAACTACTCTAATATCTGTTAATATAGATGTCTTCTAAATTTGTTGCTTACATACTTCTTCAAACATTTGAGAAATCTGTTTGTTCTCTTTGCGTGATATTAAGTGGAGATCTAAAAATTTTTATTGCGAGTTTAAACAGTTGCAAAGGATGGTAATTTGTTACTGCTTATCAACATTGGCATGTAAAAATAAGCTGTTATATCTACTCTTCAAAGGTTCAATAGATGATAAATATAAAAGTTTGATACTCACAATATCAAGCTTCTGCACACAATAGAATAACTCCAGACTCTTTTATAAAGAACTAGAGAATTGGAGAATACTTTTAAAAAGTTATTTTCTAACACTGCACAGAAACATAGCATATTAGGGTAAGAATTCACAAAATGGGGCAAAGGACAACTAGGAGACAGAACAAGTATAGGGAGCTAAAATTTAGGAAATGGACAGATTTCACAACATGGCTGGAAGTTTTTTAAAAGTTCTCACCAGCCGAAGTAGAGAGACCTTGCTGAACACTTGAGATGTTCAGCTGAGATTCCAGAAAGGCCATTCCTTAAAAGGAAGGATAAACTGGCCCTGCAATAAAGGCTACTCTTCATCTGTCCTAAAAAAAAAAAAACAAAAATCTTTAAAATATTCTAAAAATGAAAACGCTGACACAAAAGTATAATAAATGAATTGCTTGCCAGAACAAACTGTAACTCTTTAGAGGAAAAACACAAAATTCACATAAACAACAATGTATCATTCAAATATCCATGTAAAGAAGCAGTAAAATACAATATGTAACTAGTCAATAGAAACAAACCTAGAAATAAAAAAGTTAATTAGAGGATAAGGATTTTAAAATAGTTTTTGTTATTATTATGTTACCAATTTAAAGGCAAATATGAACAAAATGAAAAGATAAATAGAAACTATAAAAACTAAACCAGATGAATTGTAGTGGCGAAAAATACAATGCCTGAAATGAAAATTTCACTGGATCGGCCTGGCAGCCAGTTAGGAACTAGAGAAGAAAAGATTGGTGAAGTTGATGAAAAGGTCTTATGAAATATCTGAACAGAAGAAGAGAGATGTGAAAAAAGTTGAAATAATAAAGAAATACTCAGGAACTTGTGGGACAAGATCAAAATGCCCAGCATACATGTAAGTGGAGTTTTAGAAAGGAGGAAAGAAATGTAATTTAAGAAAATAGTAGTCAAAAGATGCTTCAGATTTGATGAGAAATATCAACCCACATATCCAAGAAGCTCAAAGAACCTGCAGAAAAATAAATAAACCAAATAGAACACCAAGATGCATTATAAGAAAATTGTTGAAAACAGATAATTTAAAGAATGTAAAACAACTATGACAAGTATATTAAATATGAAGAAACAAAGACAATAATATCACCAGTTTCTCATCAGATCAAATGCAAGCCACATGACACGAAAATGACAAAAATAATGTAATTGAAGGGAAAAAATAAAACTGCAAATTTAAAATTTTACTACCAGAAAAAATATCCTTCAAAAATAAAAAAAATATGTTTTCAGAGAAACAAAAGTTGGGATATTTTATCTCCAACAGAGCTGCAATAAGAGAAATGCTAAAGAATGTTTTTATAAGCTGGGGGACTATTAATGCCAAATGGAAATTTGGATCAACCTAAAGGAATGAATAGCACAATAAACAGTATATATGTAGAAAAATATAAATTTTTCTCATTACTAAATTTCTTTAAAGACATTTGTGAGGTTTATATCAAATATAAAAATCAAATGTCTGAAAAAAGAATAAGATGGATAAAAATTAAAATGTACTATTATTAAGTTTTTTCTTTACATAGGAAATGGTATGAAATCATTTGAAGGTTAGGTTGTGACAATATAAAAGCAAAAATTGTAAACCCTGGAGCAAAACCCTCAAAGTTAAACATAGAAGTTTAGTCTGTAAGCCAGTAGAGGATGTAAAGTGAAATACTGACAAATACTCACTGAAAAAAATACAAAAATAAAAATAGTAAAAAAGGAACAAAGAAAAAAAAGAAACAAAGAGAAAACCAAGAGCAAAGTGGTAGACTTAAATCCAGATATTAGATTAAAGGCAAGTTGTCTAAATATACCACATAAAATGCAGATACTGTAAGAACAGTATTTAAAAAGTAGCACTTTAAATGTAAAAAATGAAAATGATAAAAGGCATATGATGGAAAAGATAATAAACATGAGAAACTAGGAGTGACTATATTAATATCAGATAAATTATTTTTGACAAGTAATATTGTCAGAGATAAAGATGGATATTCATGATGAAAAACATTACAATTAAGACTAGAATAACTAAAATTCCCTTAAAGACATTTGTAGAACTCTATCAACAAGTGCAGAATATATGCTCATTTCAAGTATTCAAGAAACAAACAAGAAGCAGGTAGTTTAGCAATATTGTAGGATGTAAGATCAATATAAATATAATTATATTTCTGTATATGATCAACAAGCAATCATTTTAAAACTATCTTTTTTTAACATCTTTATTGGAGTATAACTGCTTTACAATGGTGTGTTAGTTTCTGCTGTATAACAAAGTGAATCAGCTATACATAAACATATATCCCCATATCTCCTCCCTCTTGCATCTCCCTCCTACCCTCCCTATTCTACCCCTCTGATCTCCCTGTGCTATGTGGCTGCTTCCCACTAGCTATCTATTTTACATTTGCTAGTGTATATATGTCAATGCCATTCTCTCACTTTGTCCCAGCTTATCCTTCCTCCTTCCCGTGTCCTCCAGTCCATTCTCTACATCTACATCTTTATTCCTGTCCTGCCCCTAGGTTCTTCAGAACCTTTTTTTTTTTTTTTTAAGATTCCATACATATGTGTTAGCATACGGTATTTGTTTTTCTCTTTCTGACTTACTTCACTCTGTATGACAGACTCTAGGCCCATCCACCTCACTACAAATAACTCAATTTCGTTTCTTTTTATGGCTGAGTAATATTCCATTGTATATATATGCCACATCTTTATTCATTCATCTGTCAATAGACACTTATGTTGCTTCCATGCCCTGGCTATTGTAAATAGAGCTGCAATGGACATTGTGGTACAAGACTCTTTTTGAATTATGGTTTTCTCAGGGTATATGTCCAGTAGTGGGATTGCTGGGTCATATGGTTGTTCTATTTTTAGTAAAACTATCACTTTAGGGCCTTAGAAAGCTTAAAATCCAAAGGGATAAATTTAACAAAGATATACAAGACTGCATATTGAAAAGAACATAGTATCGCTCATAAATACTAAAGAAATTAAAATAAATAGGGAGATATATCATGTTCATGGATTAGAAGACTCAGTATTGTTAAAATGAAATTCTCCCAGAAGTGATCTGTACATTCAATGTCACCCCATTGAAAATCCATGCCTGCCTCCTTGTAGAAATTGACAATCTATTTCCAAAAATTATGTAGAGATGCAAAGAACATAGATAAGTGAAAAATTTTTGAAAAATCAGAACAAAGTTGAGGGACTTACACATATTGTAAAGCTACATTGGTGAAGAAAATGTGGTATTTGGACAAAAATGTAGATATATAGGGTAAAGGGAGGAAGTAGAGAGTGCAGAAACAGATCGACACATAAATGGTCAGTTAAATTTCAATATGCCAATGCTATTTAATAGGAAAATATATGGGAAATAAATGAGCCTTGATGCCTATTTTGCACCATACACAAAATTAAACTCAAATGTATCAAAGACCTATGCATGAAAAAAACTTTTTTAAATTTCTAGAAGAAAAAAAGGGAGATATTTTTATGTCTTTTGGTTAGGCAAAGATTTCTTAGATAGAAGAAAGAAAAAGATAAATTGGATTTTATTTAATTTAAAATTATCTGGTTTTCAAAATTTCTCCTTAAGAAAATGAAAAGCAAGCCACAGAGTGGAAGAAAAGATTTCTAATACATATACCTAAAAAGGACTTTTATCCAAAATTTATAAAGAAACTTAGAGCTCAATAATAAAAAGAAAAATGACCCATTTTTAAAAACGATCACATATTTTAACACATACTTCACAAAAGAAAGTAGACAGATAGCTACATGAAGAGATTATCAGTATCAGTAGCCATCATGAAAATGCAAATTAAAACTGCAGTGAGATACAAGCACCACTCTACTAGAATGGCTAATTTAAAAGTTCTGAAAAACATCTAGTATTATTGGATGTAGATCAGTCAGAACTGTAACACTTTGCTGGTAAGAGTGTAAAATGTATGACCACTTTGGTTTGGCAGCTTCTTTTAAAGTTAATTATACATTCAACATATGACTCAACGATTCCACTCCTAAGTATCTAACACAAGAGAAATGAAAACATTTTCCCACAAAAACACTTGTACATGAATGTTCACAGAACCTTTATTTAAAATACTAAAAACTAGAAATCTTCCATGTATCCTTAAACAGCTAATGGATAAACAACTTGTGGCACATTCACCTAAAGCAATGCTAAGCAGCATAAAAAGCAACAAAGATAATCTCCTGTGATCATAAAACTCCATGTGTTAAAAATCTCTTGTGATTATTATTAATAGCTGATTAAAAGAACATAAAATAACAAATTTTACAAACATTAAGAATGACATATAACTAATAAGAACCTGCCATATAAAAAAATAAATAAAATAAAATATAAAAAAATGGCTAGGCAAAAAAGAAAAATGACTTAAAAAAATGACATAGACTTCAGCATCAATTCTCTTCCTTTTTTCTTTTTTTATGTGTTTATAGATTGTTAGAGCTGAGTATTCTATTCACTTGCATAAGTAGATGGATAAAGGAAGTTTTGTTACAGCAATATTACTGAAATACTGGAGCTCTCTATAGGCCAGCAATCACACTGTGATCTTTCAAAAAATATTTTCAACAACCTTGTTAAAGTGAAGAATTGGAAATTACCTGATTTGCAAAAGAATTCGTTATCCCATTTGGTAAGTTTTCAGTACCAAAACCAATACTTCTAATCGGTCCCACAGTTTGGTGTCCTAGAGGGTTTTACCAGGGCTATACACAGTAGTAGATTTTTGGATGGGTAAGAGGTGAAACTTTCTTCTATAAATTGTGAAAGGGGAGGTGAGAAAGTAGAACATGCATAGAGTATTTTCAGGAAGGCCAATCTTAGAAAAGAGCACATCTGAAAGCTGAAGAGTTGTAAATTGATCCCCTTATAACAATTCATGCCACAGGTACTCTTTAGAATGACTACCCCCCCCCCCCCGGGGGTAGCATCCCCGGCCTGAAGACCAGGGCTCAAACAGCTCTTCATCAGTACCACATGCCTCCTACAATCCACTCTCCTGACAGCAGCAAGCCTAAGTGATATTTTTGGTAATGAAAATCAGATTTAAAAAAAAAAATCTCCATTGCTATTCCTTTAAAACCCTCCTATATGTGCCCACTGCAATTAGAATAAAATGCAAACTCTTCAATTCTGAAGCCCATCACTCTCTCCTCTCTCATTTCTCCTTCTCTCCATTTCTGGGTTCCAGATATAGACAGCCCTCTGTTTCTCAAACATAACAAGTTAATTCCTACATGGGCCTTTGTCCCCCGGTTATTCACACAACCTCAAGCAGTCCCTGTAGACACTCCTTGTCTTGTTGCTCTGTTGTACTTCCCACCATTTGTCACTGTCTGCTACTGTTGCCCTTTCCCTCTTTTAATATGTTTCATGACAGCACAATCAAAACCTTTCTTGTTTTTTATTTTCATTTCTCTCCATTACCTAGAACTGTGTCTGGTAGACTCTCAGAACATATTTTTTTGGATTGGTGGATGAGTCAATAATGAATACAAAGTCGTTTTTACAAGCATTCGTGTTTAAAAGACATTTTGGTGTTGCTGAACACCAAAAAATTGCTCGATTTTTCAACGTGAGTTTATTGTTTCCTAAAGCTACAGGATGCATGCTGTATGCCATATGTCTCTCAGTTGGCTGTACATCTCTAAGGAAACTTTAACTGCAAAACAATTTAGCGAATGTCGAAATTTCAGCAAGTTCAATTAATTGCATAGTAGTTTCCCTTAGGACATTTCCAACACCATTCCTAGGTCTTATTCATAAAAGAGCTTCCCTAAGTGACGGTAATGGACAGTATTCGTTTGAAAACTGTCACCTCTAGACGTGTAGCTTAATTGATTTCTACACTGCTTTTACTTTTGAGGCATCAAAGTCAGAAACAAAATGAATATCATACTAAATGGTTGATTTTAAAGGGGCTTATTTTCTCAGAAGGATTCTGAAGAAATGTTGCGATTCTCAATAGGGTAAGATTAGGTGGTAATTACTGTCTTGAGCTGAGCAATAGTAGGTTCTATTATTTCTACACAGGCATTTAGGACAAGATGGTGTTGTGTTTACTACGAATTGACTAAGAATCAAATGGTGGATAAAACGAAAAGTTATGAAATGAGGAACTATTTCAAGGGATCAAGGTCAGTGCGAAATAATCGAACCTTAATGGAAAAGGGATTAGAGCCTGGGTTAGGTTATTGAAAGATGATAAGATCTGGAGGAAACTGTATCCCAAGAGAAACTGTGTTTCCCCCTCAAGCCCCTGATAAAGTCATCAGGAAATGTTCAGGAATATTGTGGGACCTCTAAATTTGGTTTTAATTTCTTATATTCATTCCCTCCACATACTAATGCAAAATCTGTTTGTACCTATTTCTAAATTTCCTTCCCCAGTGGTCAAAGCCAATTAAAGTTCTGCACACATTTTAAAAATAATACTTCCAAAGAAATTGAAAGTGGTTTGTGACAAAACTAATCAACCAAAGGATATAGTCAGAGTAGTGTTTTTAAAACCCAGGAAATATGTTAAAATTAGGTGTCACTGAAGTTACAGACACCTACTTAAGGAGATGAAATTTTTCTTATTGTTGGTAAGAAATTCCTACAGTTCTTTTCAGTGAAAGGAGAGTTAAAAAAAAAAAGAAAGGTCTAGAAAACTATATCTGACTTTTTTAACTATCTCTTTTCTTTTTGGTGGTTTAAAAACATTGTTTTGAAGAAAAAAGGTGGCCATCTCTGTTAGCTCAGAAATCTTATGTTTGGAAAGTCAATCCACTTTCATATTTGTAGCATGATGATTATCAAAATCATTATCATTGTTAATGAAAATGCTAAAGTTTTCAAGTGCTTTAAACTTTAATTTTTCAAAATTTGCGTTTTCTTGAGTTCTGTTATGTTACTTTATCAGTTATAAATGCCCAAATAGGCAGTTGTAAAAAAAAGGAAGGGAAATTTAGCTTAGAGTTGGAAGAATGGATTTCGAGCCTTGATTTTATTACTTGCTAACCATGTGACATGACATGTTATTTTGTAACTATGAGTGTTAATTCCCTCCCCTGTAAAAAGGAGGACCCAAAATAATTTCTTCACAGTATTGCTGTGAGGATTAACTGAAAAATTGGCTGTGAAGTCATTCGTTAAAATCTAAAGGTGCAAAACAAAAGGAAGAGTATGTACTGTACAATTCCATTTACATGAATTTAAGAAAGGCAAAACGAAAGAATAGTGATAGAAATCAAAACAGTGATTATGAGGGATTGGGCTATTGACTGGAAAGAAACACAGGGAACATTCTAGGATGACAAAATATTCTATACTTGTATGCAAGTGGTGGTAAAATTGTTATATGCAATATAAAAAGTCCTAGTAATGTGCACTTAAGATTTGTGCATTTTGTGGTAAATTACCTCAATAAAATAAATAGAAGGAAGATACCCATGTTCCTTAGCATGGCCGCAAGGACAGTCATGACCTGCTTCTTATCTACTTTTCTATGTTCAAGTCTGGCCACTCCATTCTCTTTCTTCAATCAACTTTTGAACCAATTATTTCCTGGCCACAACATTTGCCTTTTTACAGTTGAAAAGAAATGTAAAGGGTCCATCTCTTTATTTTTTTACATCCTATCCCAACCTTGCCAAGCAAACTCCAATTCTTCTCTAAAAATAGAGCTCCTATGCCACTTCTTCCAAAAACCTTCCAGAAATATTCTACACAGATAGAGATAATCAGACAGTCCTCATGCGGGACAGCTTCGTGGGCATGCCTAGAGTTCCATGCCTAGAAAGGCTTTGCACTTGGTTAATGCTCTGCTATAGCCAACTTGAAATTCTTAATTTTTCAACAAGGGAACCTACATTTCCATTTTGCAGTGAGTCCTGAAATTATGTACTGCGTCCTGCTCTTCTGACATTTCTCTGTACATGTACCAGCCCCTTTCTTTGTTGTTGAGAATTACCATTTACTTCTCTGGCTCCTTCACTTACCAAGAATCCCCTAAATCATGACTACGGCTTTTCCATTCCAAGAACCTAGCATACCTCTTAGCATTTAATAGGCTATGAGTATTTGTTGATTGATGCATTAAGTAACTGACCCACTAACTGGATGAATGAACTAATAACAAAGTGAATTCATTAATGTTTTTGGGCAAGGGAGTGATAGGGGCAAACTAAGAAATGATAACAGAGTAGAGGAGTAAAGTGAAAACTGTAATCATTCATTAATCAGATCTACACATTCGTCAGCAAGCATTAGGTGCCTATGCTGTGCCAGAAGATCTGATTGGCTGGCAATCGCATCTAGCATTCCCCCTCGACAGCCTGATTTGCCTGTCGTCCTCCCCATATACCTGGACCAAAGCAAGAGAGTCCACTGCCTCTGTGCAGCTCATCTGTCCCTGAAGAGAGTGGCAGGAGCTGAAGGTGAAGCTGGGCAGAATAAGTAAGTTTTAGGCATGCTGCCATATAGTTTTCAAGCTTACTTCCTAATTTTCCTTTAAACACTACTCATCTTATAACTTCATCAAATCATTCCTCGGCAACTCATTTGGCAATGTACTCCTGGCCAATGGAGTGAGAAACAGAGGACAGGAGAAAATGGCTCTGGAAGTGGTATTGCATACATTGCAATAACCATTTTGTTTCAGAGGCAAATTGTTGGAGATGCCATTATTTTTTCCATGTCCATACTCCACCCACCAGAGTTCTCACTGAGCCTTTCTCAATGGCTTCCAGATCTTTTTTTTTTTAATTTGAAATTTTTATTTTTAAAAAATTTTTATTGGAGTATAGTTGACTTACAATGTTGGGTTCGTTTCACGTGTACAGCAAAGTGATCAGTTATACATATACATATTTCCACACTTTTTTAGATTTTTTCCCATATATGCCATTACAGACTATTGAATATTCTAGGTCTTTTAATAAATGAGCAATGTTGTTGTCAATAGCCACATTATGACTCCCCAAACCCATTCCCATACCCATCCTGGAAAGTAACTTAGCATATTGTTACTTTCTCTAAGAATTTGCTTGCAATCTAGCCCTTACATAGTGGCTCCGAATAACTCATTTTCCTTCCCTTAAGAATGTTTTCATTGATGAAAAATTGCACTCTTTGGCACTGCACACTGCCCTGCTCAAGCTGAGATTACATCTGTACCACCCAGGGAATTAATCACAGTGTGGTATATGACAAGATGCACGCTCTACACAGACTCTTAGAAGTGGCACTTCTTCATGAAGATACGGTATTATAGGCTCCTTGTCATTTGCCCTCTGGAACTAAAGCCTTTCCTGTTATTTCCTGTTTTAATCCTGTGAGTCTGGATTTCATTTCTTTCCTATTTTTGGCAGGAAATTAGAATCACTGCATTAATCACAGTGCATTGAAATAACCTTTTCTAGTTTTCTTCCTTCCCACACGTATCCAGAAAAGTGGTCCAAATGAGTTATAGACCAATACAGACCTGGAGCCCTTCTACTTACAGAACTGCCATTTAGTCAACCCCCAAAGGCTTTTTCTTAACCATTTGTGCAAGTCATAGAGAATGAGAACTTGTTTTTAGAATAAACTTGAAGTAATAACTTATGTAAATTTCGACTGAATGTAAGTATGCTTGAAGGACATGCTGATCTAGATCATGTTTGAGTCTTTCTAATAATGAGTTGTGGGGATAACTCTAATATATAGTGATGTTAATTCAGTTTATTTACATTTTGCCAAAGGTTTTGGGAGGAGGTAGCTAATAAAAATATACTACCAAACACAGGACTGGATGAAATCAGTCTATCTTCACACACACATACATCGAATATACTATGTGAATTATGGTATGTGTGTGTGGATACATGTTTATGTATATACATATATATAGTGTATGTGTGTATAATCTGGTTTTAAGAGTCCTATTATTTGAAGCATAAGTAGATGAGTAGAAGTTACAAAATGCTCATCATGGGTAAATTTTTTCTTGCTACAATCTCCAAGAGAAATTATTCATACGAGGTATTTTATAGCTGTGGTTGACATCAAACTCTCCTCGTTTTCTTCCTCTCTCACTGATCATTTCTTCACAGCCCTTTCTGATGGCTGTGTTTCAACAACTGAAGTGTAGACAAGGGAGTATCCAGGGTTATTTCCAAGGACCCCTCTACTTCTCTACATGCCTTCATTCTCCCTGTCATTTAGTTCCTTGGTTTTAAGTAACATTCTCAATTTTTTTTCTTCTTTCCGGACCCCTCCTGTGAACATCGAACTCAATTACCTCTGGGGCATCTCCACTTGAATATCAAAGTCAGTGGGAAACTCCAGCTCTTCCTTTTAAAATCTGCTCTAATTGCAGTCTGTTCCATCCTTTCAGCTGCTCAGGCAAGACATCTTGGAGGGTTTTTTTCCCCTGATTTTTTTTTTTTCACACACCACATATAAATCCATCAGGAATTCAGTTGGTTCTACATTCAGAACAAATTCACAATCTGACCATGTCTTATTCCTTCCACCACTGCCACCCAGTCCAAGCCACCATCATCTTTTTGCCCAGATTACTGCAAATTTCTCCTCTTGCCCTTGTACCTCTGAGAAGACAGATGAGGAACAGCCTGCTCATAGGTGTTCAAAGTAAAGAACTTTTGAACAAATGCTAGGCAATGTCCTTAAAAGATGGTTTCAAAGGAAATTTAGACATTGATTCCAAGTGACTATATCAGAAACCTTAAAAACAAAAATCACAGACAAAAAATCAAAATAAAACTCAAGGGAGAAATTCCAAGTGGAGCTAAGGTAAGTAGGTAGCCTTCACACTTTCTATCTGACGCCACCTAAGAAGAGTACCACTTATAGCAGAAATATAATTAACATGTCTTTCTTATCCAGATCTTCCCTAATCACTGTATTTAAAACTGTAAGAACCTGATCTCAACCCTCACCAGCTCTCCCCCTTCCCTTGATCCTTTTTACATCACTTCATAGCACCACTGACATATTATATATTTAGTTATTTATTTACTTCTATATTTTTATTGTTGTTTTCCCCGATTAGGGCAGGGGTTTTTGATGTCTTAGTCACATTGCATCCCCAGCTATTACATTTCCTAGCACGTAGTAAGTTGTGTGGTTCAGGTCCCAACAGAAAATAGAATCTGACTCAAATATAATAGTAGGTTTTGTGTTTTTTGGTTTATTTTCTTTCTTTCTTTCTTTTTTTTTTTTTGTAGAGAGTACATAGGGAGGTGTGAAGGGAAATCGACAAGGGATTTGGAGCACCCAGAATCAGCAACTGTGAGAAGTCCTTATAATCCTGAGGCCCCAAGAGGAAGCGGGGAGGCTAAAGAGGTCCAGGGGCTCCGGGAGAGCTGAGACCATGGTGGGGGTTGCCCGGCAGGAACTGCAGTCCTGGTGGGAAAGGGAATGGCCCCAGTCACACAGCCGGAAGAAGGAGGGAGCAGAAGATACATGCCCTGGCCTCTGTTGTCTCCTGCCTTGAGTCTCCCGCTGATGTGATCCACTGGCCAAGCCATGGAAAGCCAAGGTCAATGGAGCCCAGCAATTCAGGCTGGAGGTCAACCTCCAAGGGCACAGCACCCGGCAGAGAAGAACAGGAACGGAGCCATGGGGAAAGTGGAAAATAACCAGCAGATAGGAACTTAATAAACAGCCATGGAACAAAGCCAAGGCAGTCGCCTTAAAATGTAATTTTAAAAGAAAACTAGAGGGCTTCCCTGGTGACGCAGTGGTTGAGAGTCCGCCTGCCGATGCAGGGGACATGGGTTCATGCCCCGGTCTGGGAAGATCCCACATGCCACGGAGCAGCTGAGCCCGTGAACCATGGCCGCTGAGCCTGCACGTCCGGAGCCTGTGCTCCACAACGGGAGAGGCCACAGCAGTGAGAGGCCCACGTACTGCAAAAAAAAAATAAAAAATAAAAAGAAAACTAGAAATTAAATCCAAATGACTATTTATCTCAGAGACCTTAAAAAATGCCAAGGGTATAGAGGTTCCTTGAAAAACCAAAAATAGAGTTACCGTATGATCCGGCAATCCCACTCCTGGGCATACATCTGACAAAGATGAAAACTCTAATTCAAAAAGATACATGCACCCCAATATTCATAGCATCACTATTTACAATAATCAAGACATGGAAGCAACCTGATTGTCCATCTACAGATGAATGGATAAAGAAGATGTGGTACACACACACACACACACACACACACACACACACAATGGAATACTACTCAGCCATAAAAAATAATTAAATAATGCTATTTGCAGCAACATGGGTGGACCTAGAGATTATCTTACTAAGTCAGAGAAAGAGAAATATCATGTGCTATCACTTATGTGTGGAAACTAAAAATATAATATAAATGAACTTATTTACAAAACAGAAATAGATCCACAGACATAGAAAACAAAAGTATGGTTACTAAAGGGGAAAGAGAGATAAATTGGGAATTT
Organism: Monodon monoceros; assembly: GCF_005190385.1. Lineage (NCBI taxonomy): Eukaryota > Metazoa > Chordata > Mammalia > Artiodactyla > Monodontidae > Monodon > Monodon monoceros. Next base: position 138,274,698 of record NW_021703767.1, read on the forward strand.
GGGATTAACAGATACACACTACTATGTATAAAATAGATAAACAACAGGACCTACTGTATAGCACAGGGAACTATATACAATACCTTGTAATAACCAATAATGGAAAAGAATCTGAAAAAGTATGTATATATTCACATATAGATATAGATATAGATATAGATAAATGAATCCCTTTGCTGTACACCTGAAACATTGTAAACCAACTATACTTCAATAAATTTTTAAAAAAATACCAAGGGCATAAAATCCAAATAAAACTCAGGAGAGACAAGTCTGAGAGGGGTTCAGGTAAGGAGGCAGCTTCAAATGTTCTAACATGGGCCATAAGGAAGGGTTATTTACACAGTAGATCCTTTGGTAAAAATTAAGGTGTTCACACAAATAGGTAGATAGACATGTCCCCCAATTTCCTAGTTCTATGTCCTCCACTGAACTGGGTGGCATTCATGATTTGTGTCATTAATCCAGCTTCCAGCCACGGTGTCCCTCTAACACACAGGCAAGGCAGAGGGCTTCAGCGTGACCACCGATCCAACAGAAGGGCCAAGCTGTAAACGTCACCCGGTTCCTGTTTTTCTTGATTGTCTACCCCACTTTTGGTGAGCTCTGCTTTGTGTCAAGAGATCTAGAATCTGACTTGCTATCAGGAAGCCAGAATACCAGCCATGGCAGACATCACCCCTGCGTACGGCACAGGAGAAAAGGTATACCTCAACTTTCAAATCTCACATTTGAGGAAGGGATTCTTTTCAGCAGCAATACCACCTGGAACTAGAATTGATGATTTCTGTAAACTGTAAGGAAACACAGGTAAGAGATGAAAACCACAAAACAGCAACTGAGCCTTTCTGCTCCGAGGGATCCCAGAAGCTCAAAGAACTTCTCTCAGCAAAACCATACTTTACACTCTGCCTGTAGATTTACTTTTGCTTCCAGAAGAAAGCTAGGAACAAACACAGCCCGTGGAAAACCCAGAAGCTGGAGAGTCAGAGGCTATACATGTGTGGATTGATCTTTCCTCTTAAGTAGTTGGGTCTGGGAAGAAAGAAATAGAAAAAGATGGGTAAACAATAAAGGGAGGAATAGAGTTGCCCATTTTATGTTCACGGGGATGTAAAGAACATTCTGCTTTTCCTCCCTTTGTTCTCCTCAGAGGCCCACTGAATAGGACATTCAGGAAAAAAAGGAGACAAAACAGCATGTCTCAGGCCACGTCAAGGTGCAGGCCCATCAATTCAGCGGCCTGCGGAGCTCTCCCTGCACAGGGCCTGGCGCTGAAACAACATTATTGCTGGCTCTGACTCTGGAAGTTCTAAAGGCATTTTTCTTTTTTTTCCCCTGTAGTTATGAGGTGCTGACCTCACTGCTGGAATTGGAAGATAAGAAAAATGTTTTAATCCGTATGTTAATTATTGAAATTAGAACTGCAAACAAATATTTTGGGAAACTTTGAGTTGCTTCCAAACGTGGCACTTTCCATTTTAAGCCCAAAGTGTAATTACGTATTCAAGGGCTCAGATCTTCCCGAAGATTCATACATTATGCATGCCGCACTTCCCCGGGACACGGCGGATGTCACGCTCCGCATCCTGCTGAAATGGGGAAATCATTTTAGACAGAGTTTGACTTGAAAAAGTATCACAACTCAAAAAAGAAGAGAAAAAAAAAAAAACTTGGAACTCACTTTTTGGGACTCAGAAACTTTAGTAATAGAGTTTTTTTAGTAAGAGAGTTTACTCTCCTCTGGGTAAAAAATTATCATGAAATTAAGATGAATGTTGAAATAGCACATTAACAACTACAGAAGTACAGTCTTTTATGCATTTCTGAAAGAGGTTGTTATTTTTTAAAATTTGTTGTATTGAAGTATAGTTGATTTACAACCTTGTGTTAATTTCTTCTGTACAGAAAATTGATTCAGTTATACATATATATATATATTCTTTTCCATTATGATTTATCACAGGATATTGAATACAGCTCCCTGTGCTATACAGTAGGACCTCATTGCCTATCCATTCTCTATATAATAATTTGCATCTGCTAGCCCCAAACTCCCACTCCATCCCTGCCCACCCCCACCCCCTTGGCACCCCCAAGTCTGTTCTCTGTCTGTGAGTCTGTTTCTGTTTCATAGATAAATTCATTAGTATCATATTTTAGATTCCACATATAAGTGATATCACATGGTATTTGTCTTTCTGAGAGAGGTTGTTATTGACCAAGTTTCAGTGTACTTTTTCTGTAAAGGGCCAGATACTAAATTTTTTAGGCTTTGTGGTGACATGATCCTCATCACAAATACCCAAATCTGTCCTTGCAGTGCAAAGTCTGCCATGTGTAAACAAAGGGGTGGGACTTTGTCCCAATTAAACTGTATTTACAAGGGGAGCTGTCAAACAGAGTTGGCCTGCAGGCTGTAGATTGACAACCCCTGATGTAGAATATACTTTCACATATTAATTAATATTTCTACCAGGCAAGTTAAATCTTTAAAAGCATACAGTATTGCCTACTTTTGTAAGTTGATTATTCCCCTGATAAATTCCTGGCCGCTTTTATCAGCTGGACAAATACAGATTTTTCTCTCATCAACATCAATTAAGAAGGGAGACATTTACATTGCCAACATCTAAGTGCTCCTGGGAACAGATCAAGCACCCTCTCTGTATTAGATTTAATATTTCCATCATCAGGTTTAATAAAATCTTAACTGTTTTCAATGCCAGGCTCACAAACATTTTCTCTAACTTCTGCCTCAAAATCACATATTAATTTCAGCCACTGGTACCCAAGGCAATTCCATCACAACGGCTTGTGGCTGCCCCAGGGAAGGCCAGGCTAAGGGAATTTGAACATCTGTCTCTAGCAAATTTACTCAGTCTCTATTTGGATATTCCTGTCAAACCAAATGAAAAGGGGCAGAATGTAATAACATCCCTTTAGATACACGGCTTGATTCTCATTTAGTTGACTTGATTTCTTTTAGTCCCTAGGCACATCTGCCAGTGCTTATTTTTATGGCTGATTTATGGTAAAGGTTTGATTAAGATACCTCTAAATCTTACAAGGCTTAAAATACACAGTATGGAGCAGGTAAAAAGCAGAGTTCCAACTGTCAGTTCAAGGTCAAACCAAATACTGGAGTTCATGCAGCCAAGCCAATGAGGTTGACCAGCTAAGAGTCACAGAACCAGCTTTGGTACAGCTGGGAAACCCAAGGAAACAGACTGCTTTCAAAACAAGCTCTTGTTTTTTGTTTTTTTTTTTTGTCACACCATAGTACAGGTGTTTCAACTGTATCAACACAGTCTGTCATCATAAAGCGGAAAATTTAGAATAATTGCAATTTTTCTGTGTTCAGAAGTAAGTGAAAATTTAGGGGCATTGGTCACTGCTCATAACAATGCATTTGTCTAATTGCCTTCAGGCATATCACTCAATGTGCTGTGCTTTGATGACATGTCTAATAGGACCTGGAAAGCAGGTAAACTCTTTCTAGTGTGCAGACTGGAAATTTAGATAAATGCAATTAATTAAAATGAGTATGGGGAGAAGTTGACCAATTATAATTGATTTGAAAGAGGTTAACACCAAAATCACTGATCAGGTAGCATTGTTTTCCAAACTCTAGCTGTGAAAGCCAGACGGTACATGGTGGGAGAATCTGTCCAACAGCCACAGAAGGATGAAGCTTCAGCAGAGAAGATAGTGGGTGTGTGTTGCCTCCTCAAAAGCCTTTCCTTCTCTCATTTTATGAAATGGGTGAATTTATGGGTTGGATCGTCTATATCTAACCCTATCAAGGCAATCCCATTCTCTTGCCACAGTGGTTGGCTGAGGTAACCTGTGCTGATCAGCTCATAGCACACTTCCTGGGTACCTCACACATAATCAGGGCCAGTGAGACAGCGAGAAAAGTTCTACCAGCTCTAAGAAAAAGAGGTTATCACACATCAGGAAAGCCATGCCATGGCTTGAAGACATTATCACACAGTTATATTAAACCAACCCTAAAACTAGACCATCTGGTCATATGACCTAAATAATTCTTTTATTGTTTTATAAGTATAATGTATATATTTAAATTATAAAGTATTTCAAATGTACAGAAAAGTAGAGTAAATACTAGGACAAATACCCAAGTATTTCACTTAGATTAGGAAATGTCAACACTTTTTTATACTGAAATCTAATCCCTTTTTAAAAAGAGTTTAAAATGTGGTAGAATATCTTAACTCATCGTCCTGCACTCAAGTGATTAGAAATAGAAAGAGCCCCATCAGGGAAGAGCTATTGATGAATTCTGTGTCCTAGTGGCAGGATAGCTCTATTTATTAACAAGTTCAGGTTAAAAGCCTAAAAAAAATGCAGTGCTTGCAACAGATATGATACTGAAAACATGATCAAAGTGATACGAATCAGCCCCAAATGTGGACCAATTGGAGATTCTTATCTAACACTAGGATTATAAGAAGGGAAAATGAGCGAGAGAAACAGAGCAAAATGTTTTCCTTTATCGTTGCTGCTGACCAAAGACATGCCAATACTTTGATAAGGAAGCCACAGGTAACTTCTACCATTGACTCATGATATGGCACATTTGAATGAGGACTTCTCTTCTCTCCCCATCCTTATTGTGCTGTGTGTATGGGATTCCAGCATAAGGACTTATGCTAAAGAGAGGTAATTAAATTAGAAAGAGCCAAAAGACCTTGGACTCCATCATCCTGCAGCCCAGATGAAGTGTCCAGGCAAGAAGCTGTGCCTCCCTCTAAATGTCCTTTTCCTATTTGCATGGGCCCTGTCACATCTGCCACCACAGATCGGACAGGGCTGTGCCAACAGCTCTAAGGACCTAAGACACACCTAACTTCAAGTCAGACTGAACTATTAGCTCAATTACAACTGGTCTCAGTTGTTTCCAGGATTTCTGGAGCCTAATGAAGGTAGACTAATGTCACCCTCCATTCCACTCCACTGGGTTTAGTCTGAAAAATCCACTTCCCCTTCCTCCCTGATTTCACCTCATTTTGTGTACAAATATTTGACAATATATGCAAATAATATGCTTGCAAAGGGATATCCATATTTGAAAACACACGCATAAATATTCAGAGTCCACTGTCCTCAAAATCCTAGACGCCAGTAGCATAAAATCATGTTGGGAAACAACATTAGAGCTGATATCTAAGCAAAATAACTTGCTGATATTGGATTAGAAGTATCATTTAAAAAATAAAACTAGACAAAAAATTTAAAAAGTTAAAGAAGTTTAATTTCTCTTCTTTCTGTATTTTGTCAATTTGTCCCTTTTCTTTCAATTTTGTCAAACTAAGTGTTCAAAATTGTTGACATTTTTTAAACTACATGTCAGCATTTGATTATATTTTGTAATATATCTTCTCTTTTCTGTGCCATTGTAGAAACTCATTAACTGTTAAGTGTTCGGATGGATGAATAAATTAATAACTGTCAAAATGCTCATATGAAACATTTGTCTGCATTCTCTGAGTAACATTCTTGGCTATGAGGAAAAAAAGTAGTAATCACATTGAACACACATAGAATGGTCATCAAATCGTAGGATTTAAACCTATGTTTCCCAGAGAAAACCAGTGTTTACTCAAACAGCATTTAACACAAGAGTTGGGGAAATTTAACAGTGGAGATAAGATAAGAATCTAAGGAGGTTCTACTGAATCCTGGAAGAGAGTAGTTCAGCAAGAATGTAACAGAAAATGACAGGGCTTGCAAAGGAAGACAGTCAGTATACGTCAGTATGATTGATGCAGGAAGTCCAGAATTTTAAAGACTGGACTCATGTTGCCAGCTAAGAAAGTAAAGGAAGTGTATCTGTGTAGATTCAAGAAAGTGGGCAGCTGGATCCAGACATCAATAGGAAATGAACATAGTGAGTTCACAGTGTTTCTCAAACACTGATGTGCAGGTGATTCTACGTTTCCAAGGAGCTAACCAAATGATGCTGCTGACATAGATTTTGTAGCAAAGAAAGAGGATCCTCACAATGAATACAGGAGATCCAGACAATGACTATGCCTCAGCAATATATAGGTTGTGTATATAATTTGCTCATGTGAACGTGCAAGCATATGCATACACACACACACACACACACACAGCTTTTATTTCATAGTTTAGTTCTCAACTAGTCCTTTTGTTGCTATTTTGAAAACGTAGAGCTCAACAACCTAGATCTTTAAAGGAAAGGTACATGATATTTGGTCTTTATCATGAGGTCTGATGGGTTGGCCCGGTAAGCATCCTCTTCATATCAACCCCATTTACGATAAAAAGGGAATGCATTGGACAGTTACAAATTCTCTGAGCAGAAATTACATTGTCTATGATTTGGCCTGTTTGCCCTGCCTTTCTGACTCATTGCTCCTCTAATTTTAGCTGAGTGGCTGGAAAAGCTGCTTAATCGCTATGAGACTCAGTTTCACTATTTTTCAATGATGGATAAAATATATACACTTGAAGATCAAACAGGCTAACATATTTAATTTTTGTAGTACGCGGGCCTCTCACTGTTGTGGCCTCTGCCGTTGCGGAGCACAGGCTCCAGACGTGCAGACTCAGCGGCCATGGCTCACGGGTCCGGCCGCTCCGCGGCATGTGGGATCTTCCCGGACCGGGGCACAAACACGTGTCCCCTGCATCGGCAGGTCCTTGTAAAATATCATTCTTTATTATGCCAATAACTCAGAAATGTAGGTCAAGTAAATACAAGTGGTGTGGGAAATGAAGCCTTCAGAGTTAATAGCGCTACTGACCAAACAGTCAAACATTGTTAGTGTGATTATTATGGCCTGGAGGAGCCATCCTACTTTTGCAAAATAATGTTTATCTTCTCTTTTACAGCAAATACTCCGGGGACAGGGAAGGGCATTGTTTTACTTTCGGAGGAGGCCACCCCTTGCTTTGGTATAACACATTTGTGTTTCTTCAAGTCATTATTTATAAGGTTAGCCTATGATAGCACTGCAAGCAATTAGAGTATTCGCTACACATTATGGGCTTCTGGAGCCGTTAAGAAATACCATGAAGCTACTATACAACTTATAAATGGATGGAATCAAAACACAGTGAAACTTCAAAAACTCATTCCATGCTAGTTTAGAATTTGTGATTTATCGGACATAGGTCTGACTGAAGGTGCTTTTGCATTATCTGTGGAAGGAGAAAACAAACTTAGCTACACAATTTAAAAAGTTCATTTACCTTTCTTAAACAATATATTATTATGAGGGTATTTTAATGGATCCAAGAGTATACAGTGTAACAAACAGTGTGACAAACACCAACCTTGCTTTCAACTTATTAAAGCAGAATCTGCAAATCTTCCTTGACAATATTGTACATTTACAGTCTTGAAAATTACAAAACAAATTTAAAAAAATCACTCAGAAGGTTTTTACTGAGAACTTGCTGAACACTGCTGGGTACACGGGTAAATTAAAAGCTTACAGCTTGAGGAACTTACTGTGGGGAAAAAATTGAGCTTTCATTTACAAAGACTAAATTTCGTTCCCATTAAAATGACTGTGCTCGTAGATAGCCTCATCCACCAGAGGGCAGACAGCAGAAGCAAGAAGAACTACAATCCTGCAGCCTGTGGAACAAAAACCACAATCACAGAAAGATAGACAAGATGACAAGGCAGAGGGCTATGTACCACATGGAGGAACAAGATAAAACCACAGAATAACAACTAAATGAAGTGGAGTTAGGCAAGCTTCCAGAAAAAGAATTCACGATAATGATAGTGAAGATGATCCAGGACCTTGGGAAAAGAATGGAGGCAAAGATCGAGAAGATGCAAGAAATGTTTAACAAAGACCTAGAAGAATTAAAGAACAAACAAACAGAGATGAACAATACAATAACTGAAATGAAAACTACACTTGAAGGAATCAATAGCAGAATAACTGAGGCAGAAGAAAGGATAAGTGACCTGGAAGACAGAATGGTGGAATTCACTGCTGCAGAACAGAATAAAGAAAAAAGAATGAAAAGAAATGAAAATAGCCTAAGAGACCTCTGGGACAACATTAAACACAACAACATTCACATTATTGGGGTCTCAGAAGGAGTAGAGAGAGAGAAAGGACCTGAGAAAATATTTGAAGAGATTATAGTCGAAAACTTCCCTAACATGGGAAAGGAAACAGCCACCCAAGACCAGGAAGCGCAGAGAGTCCCATATAGGATAAACCCAAGGAGAAACATGCCAAGACACATAGTAATCAAATTGGCAAAAAATAAGACAAAGAAAAATTATTTAAAGCAGCAAGGGAAAAATGACAAATAACATACAAGGGAACTCCCATAAGGTTAACAGCTGATTTCTCAGCAGAAACTCTACAAGTCAGAACGAAGTGGCATGATATACTTAAAGTGATGAAAGGGAATAACCTACAACAAGATTACTCTACCCGGCAAGGATCTCATTCAGATTTGATGGAGAAATCAAAAGCTTTACAGACAAGCAAAAGCTAAGAGAATTCAGCACCACCAAACCGGCTCTACAACAAATGCTAAAGGAACTTCTCTAAGTGGGAAACACAAGAGAAGAAAAGGACCTACAAAAACAAACACAAAACAATTAAGAAAGTGGTCATAGGAACGTACATATGAATAATTACCTTAAACGTGAATGGATTAATGCTCCAACCAAAAGACACAGGCTTGCTGAATGGATACAAAAACAAGACCCATATATATGCTGTCTACAAGACACCCACTTCAGACCTAGGGACACATACAGACTGAAAGTGAGGGGAGAGAAAAAGATATTCCATGCAAATGGAAATCAAAAGAAAGCTGGTGTAGCAATACTCATATCAGATAAAATAGACTTTAAAATAAAGAATGTTACAAGAGACAAGGAAGGACACTACATAATGACCAAGGGATCAATCCAAGAAGAAGGTATAACAATTATAAATATATATGCACCCAACGTAGGAGCACCTCAATACATAAGGCAACTGCTAACAGCTCTCAAAGAGGAAATCGACAGTAACACAATAATAGTGGGGAACTTTAACACCTCACTTACACGAATGGACAGAACATCCAAAATGAAAATAAATAAGGAAACAGAAGCTTTAAATGACACAATAGACCAGATAGATTTAATTGATATTTATAGGACATTCCATCCAAAAACAGCAGATTACACTTTCTTCTCAAGTGCACACCGAACATTCTCCAGGATAGATCACATCTTGGGTCACAAATCAAGCCTTGGGCTTCCCTGGTGGCGCAGTGGTTGAGAGTCCGCCTGCTGAGGCAAGGGACACGGGTTTGTGCCCCGGTCCGGGAAGATCCCACATGCCGTGGAGCGGCGGGGCCCGTGAGCCATGGCTGCTGAGCCTGTGCGTCCAGAGCCTGTACTCCGCAACGGGAGAGGCCACAACAGTGAGAGGCCCATGTACCACAAAAAAAAACACCCAAAAGACAAATCAAGCCTCAGTAAATTTAAGAAAATTGAAATCATATCAAGCGTCTTTTCTGACCACAACACTATGAGATTAGAAATGAATTACAGGGAAAAAAACGTAAAAAACACAAACACATGGAGGCTAAACAATACGTTACTAAATAACCTAGAGATCACTGAAGAAATCAAAGAGGAAATCAAAAAATACCTAGAGACAAATGAGAATGAAAACATGATGATCCAAAACCTATGGGATACAGCAAAAGCAGTTCTAAGAGGGAAGTGTATAGCTATACAAGCCTACCTCAAGAAACAAGAAAAATCTCAAATAAACTATCTAACCTTAAACCTAAAGAAACTAGACAAAGAAGAACAAACAAAACCCAAAGTTAGCAGAAGGAAAGAAATCATAAAGATCAGAGCAGAAATAAATGAAGTAGAAACAAAGAAAACAATAGCAAAGCTCAATAAAACTAAAAGCTGCTTCTTTGAGAAGATAAACAAAATTGATAAACAATTAGCCAAACTCATGAAGAAAAAGAGGGAGAGGCATCAAATCAATAAAATTAGAAATCAAAAGGCAGAAGTTACAACAGACACTGCAGAAATACAATGCATCCTAAGACACTACTACAAGCAACTCTAGGCCAATAAATTGGACAACCTGGAAGAAATGGACAAATTCTTAGAAAGATATAACCTTCCAAGACTGAGCCAGGAAGAAATAGAAAATATGAACAGACCAACCACAAGTAATGAAATTAAAACTGTGATTAAAAATCTTCCAACAAAAAAAAGACCAAGTCCGGATGGCTTCACAGGTGAATTCTATCAAACATTAGGGAAGAGTTAACACCCATCCTTCTCAAACTCTTCCAAAAAAATTGCAGAGGAAGGAACACTCCCAAACTCATTCTATGAGGCCACCATCACCCTGATGCCAAAACCAGACAAAGATACTACAAAAAAAGAAAGTACAGACCAATATCACTGATGAATATAGATGCAAAAATCCTCAACAAAATACTAGCAAACAGAATCCAACAACACAATAAAATGATCATACACCATGATCAAGTGGGATTTACCCCAGGGATGCAAGGATTCTTCAATATACGCAAATCAATCAATGTGATACACCATATTAACAAACTGAAGAATAAAAACCATATGATCATCTCAATAGATGCAGAAAAACTTTTGACAAAATTCAACACCCATTTATGATAAAAACTCTCCAGAATGTGGGCATAGAGGGAACCTACCTCAATATAATAAAGGGCATATACAACAAACCCACAGCACACATCATTCTCAATGGTGAAAAACTGAAAGCATTTCCTCTAAGATCAGGAACAAGACCAGGATGTCCACTCTCACCACTATTATTCAACATAGTTTTAGAAGTCCTAGCCACAGCAATCAGAGAAGAAAAAGAAATAAAAGGAATACAAATTGGAAAAGAAGAAGTAAAACTGTCACTGTTTGCAGACGACATGATACTATACATAGAGAATCCTAAAGATGCCACCAGAAAACTCCTAGAGCTAATCAATGAATTTGTTAAAGTTGCAGGATACAAAATTAATGCACATAAATCTCTTGCATTCCTATACACTAATGATGAAAAATCTGTAAGAGAAATTAAGGAAACACTCCCATTTACCACTGCAACAAAAAGAATAAAATACCTAGGAATAAACCTACCTAGGGAGACAAAAGACCTGTATGCAGAAATCTATAAGACCTGATGAAAGAAATTAAAGATGATACCAACAGATGCAGATATATGCCATGTTCTTGGATTGGAAGAATCAATATTGTGAAAATGACTATACTATCCAAAGCAATCTACAGATTCAATGTAACCCCTATCAAATTGCCAATGGAATTTTTTATGGAACTAGAACAAAAAATCTTAAAATTTGTATGGAGACACAGAAGACCCCGAATAGTCAAAGCAGTCTTAAGGGAAGAAAACGGAGCTGGAGGAACCAGACTCCCTGACTTCAAACTATACTACAAAGTTACAGTAATCAAGACAATATGGTACTGACACAAAAACAAAAACATAGATCAATGGAACAAGATAGAAAGCCCAGAGATAAACCCACACACCCGTGGTCAACTAATCTATGACAAAGGAAGCAAGGATATACAATGGAGAAAAGACAGTTTCCTCAATTAGTGATGCTGGGAAAACTGGACAGCTACCTGTAAAAGAATTAAATTAGTACACTCCCTAACACCATACACAAAAATAAACTCAAACTGGATTAGAGACCTAAATATAAGACTGGACACTATAAAAGTCTTAGAGGAAAACATAGGAAGAACACTCTGACATAAATCACAGCCAGATCTTTTTTGATCCACCTCCTAGAGTACTGGAAATAAAAACAAAAATAAACAAATGGGACCTAATGAAAGTTCAAAGTTTCTGCACAGCAAAGGAAACCATAAAGAAGACGAAAAGACAACCCTCAGAACAGGAGAAAATATTTGCAAATGAATCAATGGACAAAGGATTAATCTCCAAAGTATATAAACAGCTCATGCAGGTCAATATTAAGGAAACAAACAACCCAATCCAAAAATGGGCAGAAGACCTAAATAGACATTTCTCCAAAGAAGACATACAGAGGGCCAAGAAGCACATGAAAATCTGCTCAACATCACTAATTATTAGAGAAATGCAAATCAGAACTACAATGAGGTATCACCTCACACCAGTTAGAATGGGCATCATCAGAAAATCTACAAACAATAAATGCTGGAGAGGGTGTGGAGAGAAGGGAACCCACTTGCACTGTTGGTGGGAATGTAAATTGATACAGCTACTATGGAGAACAGTATGGAGGTTCCTTAAAAAACTAAAAATAGAATTACCATATGATCCAGCAATCCCAGTACTGGGCATATACCCAGAGAAAACCATAATTCAAAAAGGCACATGCACCCCAATGTTCATTGCAGCACTATTAACAATAGCCAGGTCATAGAAGCAACCTAAATGCCCATCGACAGATGAATGGATAAAGAAGATATGTTACATATATACAATGGAATATTACTCAGCCATAAAAAGGAATGAAATTGGGTCATTTGTTGAGATGTGGATGGATCTAGAGACTGTCATACACAGTGAAGTATGTCAGAAAGAGAAAAACAAATATCCCATATTAACGCATGTATGTGGAACCTAGAAAGGTGGTACAGATGAACCGGTTTGCAGGGAAGAAACAGAGACACAGATGGAGAGAACAAATGTATGGACACCAAGGGGGGAAAGAGGCGGGGGGCGGTGGTGGTGGTGTGATGAACTGGGCGATAGGGATTGACATGTATACACTGATGTGTATAAAATTGATGACTAATAAGAAACTGCTCTGTAAATAAATAAATAAAATTAAATTTAAAAGTTAAAAAAAATGATTTTGCTCAATACCAAGGTACCTGAGATTCAAATATTGCATAATTGATCTTGTCATTTTATTCAAATGTGTACACTTTACTACTTCAATAGCACCAAGAGATTTTTAAGTGCAAAAATAAATATTCATTTGCAGCTTAGGGCTATAATTTATCTGGTTTGAGCTACCGAATGCTATGATGGTGCAAAGGACACTCACAAAGTTTACATCATTGGGTTTCAAATGACCAAACCCTAGCTTGGCAAATGATACTAGATTAAACGATCATGCATAATTATAAGTATAATATGCTGGTAGAATATAAGTCTGTATTAGTATGTGTGCATATAAATAGGCACATTGGTGATTTTAAAGTTGTAGCAATATAAAAATAGTTTTATTTTGATTTTATAATCTGGAAATAAAAAAAAAACACTGCTCAGGCTTCCTGAGTACATACTCTGCATCTGGGGTACTAGTTCTCAAACTGGACTTGGTGTCAGACTCCACGGCAGGCAGGGTTGTTGAGAGAGCTTCTGATTCAGTAGGGCCTGACGTGCAACCCAGGACCCTGTATTTCTAACAGGTCCCACATCTGATGCTACTGCTGCTGGTCTTGGCAACCACACTTTGAGATCCACTGCTCTAGAATACCTCATTTTTATTTGAAGTACACAGTAGCTAGATGTTCTCCTTTGATTCTTATTTTTTCCCCATTGTAACAAAGACTTACAGAATTTGCTACCATGTATTATCATAATATACTTTAAATCAATCATCAGAATCATCTGAGTATTTAAAAAAATATGAATACCTGGGCCTCACATCTGTAGGTTTAACCTGGGGCCCCGGTTTCTATAGCGGTGGTTCTAAAATTTTGCTATTAGAAACAACTGGAGAGCTATTAAAAGTCCGGATGCATCGGCTGTATCCCAAGCCAATTAAGTCAGAATCTCTGGGGGTAGGACTCAGGCCTCACTAGCGCTCCAGGTGATTCCTGGGTGTGACCAATGTTGCGACCAAGCATTACGCTTGAGAACTGCTACGTTAGGGTCTGTATTCCAATGTGCACTCTATCGCTCTCTACCCAGGAGGGCTGTAACCATCATGGACACCAATCTCTCTCTTTCTTTCTCTCTTTCAGAGAGAAAGAGACCAATAGGTCTTTTTTTGTGTGTTTTTGTTTTGTTTTGTTTTTGTTTTTTGCGGCACGCGGGCCTCTCCCTGCTGTGGCCTCTCCCGTTGCGGAGCACGGGTTCCGGACGCGCAGGCTCAGCGGCCACGGCTCACGGGCCCAGCCGCTCCGCGGCATGTGGGATCTTCCCGGACAGGGGCACGAACCTGTGTCCCCTGCATCGGCAGGCGGACTCTCAACCACTGTGCCACCTGGGAAGCCCAGACCAATAGGTCTTGATCACATATTTGTATTTTCTCTATGTACATTTAAATCTCTAGTTTTTAGGTATTTATAAATGTTCTACCAGAAAGGCATATATTTTAACCTCTATTTTAAAATGTCATGCTATTTTATTAGTTTATTGTAATGCCTTTAAATCCCTCACATAATGCCAAGAGGAAACAGATTTTAGTAGGAAACAATCCTCAACAGACTTTTTTAGTCAGTTTTAAGAGCTTAGAACAGAGCTGGTCAATGGAACTTTCTAAGCTGATAGAAATTTTCTATATCTGCTCTGTCCAATAAGTAGCCAGTAGCCACATGTGGCTTTTAAACACTTAAAGTTTGGCTAGTGCACCTAAGAAACTGAACTTTAAATTTCGTTTAATTATTTTAAATTTAAATAGTCACCTGTGGCTAGCGGCTGCCTTATTGGACAGAACAGCCTTAAACGATAAACTTAATCTAGCACAAAACCAGACTGTAATGAATATTAGGAAATATTTTCTAAACTTCTAATATTATATATATGTAATAAACTTCTAGTATATACATGCATATCTATAGATAGATAGATACATACATACCTATAATGATTCTTAAAGATATACTATGTGCTAAACTCTGTGTTAAGGAATAAATACGCATTATTTCATTTGATTCTCATGATAAGCAGTTGGTACATTTCTTCTGTAGAGCCAGAGAATATTTTAAGCTTTTGAGCCATGTGATCTCTGTTGCAAGTTTTCAACTCTGCTGCTACAGTGAAAGCATACCTAGACAATTTATATATGTGAGTGTGGCTATATTCCAATACATTTTATTTATAAAATAGGCACCAAGTGAGCTTTGGCCCATGGGGCTTAATTAGTAGACCCTTGTTCATGATAATTCTATAATTTTATAGGTAAAGAATTAATAGCAGAAAGGGAGTACATAGCCACTCCAAACAAGGGTTGTATTTCTATTAGACACACTCACTTCCATTTTCCCCTCCCTATGTCTGATTATCATTTTATTGGAACTGAAAGACACAACTTTTTGACATGAATTATCCATCATAAGGAACTCCTTCTCATACATTCCTTCCTGGTTATCTGTTCAGAGACAAATGTCCTTATATTATTGTTAGGCCCACTATTGTAAGGTTCTTGTAAGCTGGGACTTTATGGGGCAATTCTTGGTTCCAGCTTCTGGCCAGAAAGGAGAGTTATTACACAGCAGTTAAACATTTATGTGAGTGTATGTATATTACTATTAAATTCAGCTATCAGATGCTGATCTGCCATGTATGTTTATTAATTTATTTAACAGAAATTAAATGCCTATTATGTTCAAGGTATAGTGCTGGTACTACTGTGGGATTCAGGAGAGTATGGCATGATTCTTTCCAGGAAACCTATAGTTTGAGTACGGAAATGCAATGTTCATAAATTATTGTAAGTTGATTTAGAGAATTGGAAGCTATGTATTTCGGAGAAGCTAGAGATCAGTTTTTACTAGAATTCAATTCAATTCAATTCAATTTGCCCAGAATTTTGCTAGGCTACTGGCAGAATACAAAAAAAAAAAAAGAGATTTGGTTTCTTTAAGATATTAAGTAGGAAAAGCATGAATACACTATTTAAACAACAGAAAGATATTCCAAGGGTCTAGTTTCAAGAGTATTCTCTACTGTATAAAACATAGCTAGTCAAGGGAATTTATTTTATGTATGTATGTATGTATGTATGTATGTATGTATTCAGTGGCTGTGTTCGGCCTTCGTTGCTGCACGCGGGCTTGCGGGCTTTCTCTAGCTGCCGCGAGCAGGGGCTACTCTTCTTTGCGGTGCGCAGGCTTCTCATTGTGGTGGCTTCTCTTGTTGCACAGCATGGGCTCTAGGCACGCGGGCTTCAGTAGTTGTGGCACGTGGGCTCAGTAGCTGCGGCACACGGGCTCTAGAGCACAGGCTCAGTAGTTGTGGCACAAGGGCTTAGTTGTTTTGCGGCATGTGGGATCTTCATGGGCCTGGGATCAAACCTGCGTCCCCTGCATTGGCAGGTGAATTCTTAAGCACTGCACCACCAGGGAAGTCCCCCCAAGGGAATTAAAAGTAAGGAAGAAAGTTGAAAAATGTAATATGAAGACAAACACCCTATGGAAGGACCAGTCTATAGGGCTAAAAAGTTTGTGTTTACACAAGAATCAATGTTATAATTTATTATCATGTGGCTATCTTGGTTTATATTATAATAGAGTTTTAGGTCAAAGGGATGTAACAATCACCCAGCAATCAATAGGGTCAAACACCTTCAAGTCTTGACATTGTATTATCTAAAACAAACTATGTCAAAATGTGCAGAGTCAACATAGATATCTTAGAGCTCTTAAGATAGAACTATATGATGCATGGGGTGAAGACGTTTGCAGTAACCGTGAATAGATGAAGGAGGGGTATGTCTTCAGTAAGTGATTATTACTGGGACGAAAGACAATTTGGTACACACCTGCTCCAAAGCACATAGGATTCAATACAGCAGAAACAATCCATTAACAGGAATGGGAACAGTAACAACAACTAGAAACCTATCATACACACACTAATCTTTCATCCACATTTAACAAAACAGCCTTCAGTATATTTTTGTTATTTCAGTATATTAACAATATACTTATTTCCTGTTTTTCTTCCTCTTCCTCATTTTTCTTCTTCTTACCATTCCTTTTAAATGAGCCATGCTGCCATTTTCAGGAATTGCTTGGTAATCTTATCAGACATTCTTTTTTTTTCCTTTGCCATTTAAGTTAACTCTAAATATACTGCCATTAATCCAAAATGTATATGGAACATATCATGGTGAGGTAAAGCACATTATTTCACACATGTAAATCAGATGACAAGTAAAACAAATTTTCCAGCATCTGAATAGGTTAGTAGAAGATGGTGTATTTTTATCTGAATAGAGCATAGTATTCTCAATCATAGTGATACTTTCTCTAACTGCATTCTTATTTCACTGTGGACATGTTATCCGTCTGTTACATGGGAGCTCGAGGCAAACCATGCCTTCCTGAATAAAACTTTATTTTCAGAGGTAAAATTTTAGGTTCTCTCATAGTCTACAGATTACCTGAAACATGAAACATTAAAATGCCACAACACACACAAGATATTTACTGGGTTTTGTTACAAGATTTAAAAGTTTCCTCTAAGGTTAAAAAAGAGGAAGATTATAAAATAAGTGTTTGTTGTGGATATTTAAACTGTATTTTTCAATGTAAAACAATATTGATGACATCCTTGATGTTAAAGATGAGCTTATTACCCCTGCCTCCAGATTTTTGTTTATTTTTATTTTATACATTTTCTTTTTTTTACTTGTATCAATTTTCATTCCTTTATTAGTCTTTTTTTAAATTGAAGTATTGTAGACTTACAGTATTATATTAGTTTCAGGTGTACAACGTAGTGACCCAATATTTTTATACATGATCACCACTTTGAATCTAGTTACCCTCTGTCACCATGCAAAGTTATGACAAGAGGAACTGTATTCAATGTCTTGTAATAACCAGTAATGGAAAAGAATCTGAAAAAGAATAGATATACATATATATGTATAACTGAATCACCTTGCTGTACACCCGAAACATTGTAAATCAACTATATCTCAATCAAAAAACTTTACAAATTTTAAAAAGGTATGACACAAATTTTAAAATGGTATATTTGCACAGCTTCTTCTACATAATTGTAATCACACAGCATAACTGACTGGGTGTATTTTTTAAATGAATAAATGCCTTCTATTTGCCAAAATAAATAAATAAATACAATAAAATGCCACATCAGTTCCCAAGAATTATGAAGAAAACGGGATTCATTTTATCTTCATTTCAGTTGGAGTTCACTATTATTTTTTTAAATGGAAGGTGCTTGTTTTCCCTCCTACAATAGTGATGTGCTGCATAACAATGCTTTGAGGGGCCCAGACATTATACAAACTCATTAGCACATAGATTAAGGCAACAGAAAGAGATTACTTTATCATCTCATTTAAAGACTATCATTCCCGTGCTAATGGGTAGGTGTATTTTGATAGGGCAGAGGTGCGCTGTCAAATAGTATAACATTCAGATGAGACCCGAAATCCTCTTCAGAGGCAATATGCACACATTCTATTGTCAACCCCCCCAACACATAGTCATCAACTTATTTTTATTATTATTATTATAGTTATTGTTATTAATTATAATGTCCATAGAAACTATCACAAACCTTCACATCAAATATCTCTTCAACAGGTGACATCCCCACGTCCCACAAAGGTGTCTTTCTTAAAGTAGGAATATATATTACATTTGGAGAGCAAGCCTGATATTGTCAGGTTTGAAGGTCAGCAAAATCCACCTACTTGAATAAGTACCATAAAAGCTATATTCTGAGGGATTAATAATGAATAATTGACAAGCTAAATACAGGCTTAAGAAGTATTACATGTTCTTAATGATACAGTTCAGATGCACTCGTAAGTGAAAAAGACTGTATAATATCCTTAGTTTTTAATGCCATAAAAGAAGAAAATTAAATATTTTATGCATTAGAGTAATTTGTTAATGTCACCTATTTTGAGTCCAGATTAGATTCTTATACCATAAAACAGAAAATTAAGCCTAGAACCAACCTAAGATATTATTTAAATACACTTCTTGCCCGAGGAGTATTAAAAGCTGTTCAATAAAGTAGTTATGAGTCTCTTAAAAAGAGAATTGCAACTTAGCATTAGGGAAAATTTTTCTTTAATTTAGATGAAAACAGATAAGCTCAAAAGTGGTAAAAGAAGGTTTGTAAGTAAAGATGATAAAACAAACAAAAAAAAACCCCAGTGCTTTTATATGCTGGTGTGGAATTAAAACAAAGTCAAGTGTACAGAATACACATTCCCAGTTTTAAATATGAACAGGTACAAATCTTGGAAGCTATATATCTCTTGACCTTACAGTAAGAAAAAAGCTGAGCAAACTGAAATTCAATGACTTTTCTTAGATCCACCTCAGAAATGAGGTTACAGGGAAAACCACCACACTCAAATCTAGAGAGACAGGTAAATACAGAGAGTGACAACTGCAGACGCCTTATCCCTACAGCCAGTAACTGATAAGAGAATTTAAATGGCAATTTCATGAATTGCTGGAGGCTTTAGCTTGGACTAGTTAGGAAGTTAAAGAGTTTGGGGGATTGAGTTTTAAGAGGGAGTTCCCACGCTCATGAGTTTTACCTCTAAGAATTTCAATGGTTTCTCAAAAATGAAGATTGGAAAAAAAATCTATTCTTGTGTTAGGCAGATAGAGGTGAAAAGTGTCAACTTTGAAATACTTCTAGGGCATTCTCCAGTAAATACACCTACCATTGCAGTCAGGGCCTTATGTGGCTTGAGAAAGTGACAATTAAATAACTCCAGGACACTCTAGCCTTCCTGTGCCACCTAATAGAAGGAAAAATAAAAGGTCTAAGGAATTCTTCTGAAGGTCACAGCCCAGGGACTCAGGCCAATTAAAAAACTGAGATTTAATTGGAAGATTAAAGAATGCTTCTCCTTCCTCACATTACACACTACATCAACAGGGCTTCAGCATAACAGGGAAGTACAAGGGAGAGAGCTGCAAGACACATGCTCTATTTAAGAAGGATTTCTTAGGGAACCCCAAGATATAAAGGAAGAAAAAAAAAGAAAACTAAAGGAAATGAAGCCTACAGCTATGGCAAATATCAAACATAGCTCAGCTTCTAGCCAAATTAACATAAAACCTCACACTAAATGCCTCATTATCTCAGTGAGTACAACCAGAAACATTATGTTCAGATTTCAACAAAAAAATTACAAAGCATATTAAAAGACAGGAGAAAAAACAGTTTGAAGCGACAAAGCAAGTGTCAGAACCAGATTCAGGTATAACACCTATTCTGGAATTATCATGCAGGGAATTTAAAACATTATGGTTAATATATTAAGTGTTATACTTGGAGGAGCAGACCACACGCAAGAGCAGATGGATAATGTAAGCAGAGAAATGAAAGCTTTAAGAATTAAAAATATGTTAGAAAGAAAAAGCATAAAACGGAAAAGAAGAATACTTGTACAGGAATCGTCAGTAGGCTGGGCAAACTGAAAGATGTGTCAGAAATTTCCTAACTTCAAATACAAAGAGAAAAAATAGAATGGAAAAAAAAGGGAATATTCAAAAACCATTGAAAAATTACAAAAGGTCATATATATAATGCAAATAACAGAAGAAGAGAGAACGAAGAAGAAAAAATAACATATTTTTCTTATATAACATAAATACAGCACATATATTAAAATATGTTTTTTATATCATCCTATTTAATGCCCACATTTGACGATGTTTATGTACATTGTTATGAGTAGGAGGTTATTTATGTTATAAGTACATAGATATACACAACATAAAAACAGTATATAAATTTACTGATATTGATACATGATTAAATATATTTGGAGACAGCTGGACAGCCTTAACAAGGTTTGGTTTTATTCGAGTGTGTTTGAAGTTGCATTTTCCCATAGTGCGTGCTATCCTAGGGTGTAAACTCTTTAAGGGCAAGAATTATCTTTCATCATATGTATATTCCTAACACAATGCACAACTGGAACTCAATATATATGTCTTTTGAAATAATGAACTCTATTGAATTGAAAATACTGAAGGCATTGTAGATAATCAAATTAGAATATATTGGTCTTATGCAATAACAACACATCCATAGGGACAGGAGTTTAAAACTTACAGCACTTAATCTAGAAGTCATCTAATTACATGGTTTTCCATACCATCCTTGTATACTTAGAATGGTTTCCATGCCTCAGTGAAGCATTACTAACCAGACCCTGAGGCCATGATGAAGTTGTTGCTTTCAGTGGGTAGTAAAAATGGCCTGAGAGAAATAGTTTGCAGAGCTCACAAATCTAAAGTCATGAAGCAGTAGGAGCATCACAAAACTTAACGGTAAATCTTCAGGAAATTTCACAGCCACTACCATCCTGCCTTGTTAACACAGTTTCTTTAAAGATGTAATTGGATCCATATAATTCGGAGCATTGAAGGTGTACAGCTGATAATGTTGGTATTAATAACAGAGGATGTGTGCAGAACAGTTTTAACTTCTATTTACAGTTGAATGGCTGTCCTGTGCGTTCAAGACTGGATGACACAATTGTTACCTCTATTTCCTACCAGCTGATTTGTGTAAAAGGAGAGCATAGATCCAGGTCAAATCAAGGTCACTACAACACACAATTTACTCTCATTCCCTCTTTTAAAGTTTATCTGTATTTGTATCTAATGGATCTTGATAATTTTAAATATATATTGGAATGAAAAAGTACATATGTGAGGTAGACAGCTAGATGATGGAAAGAGAATGCTGTGGTTTACGAACACAGGCATGTGTGCATTTTGTGTGTTCATGAAACACACACATGTAAGCACATCTTACATATGTTATGCATATTACATATGTCATAACACTCAAAGTCACAGTGAACCCATAAGGTATACTTTTTTTGTTGTTTTTTTTGTGGTACGCGGGCCTCTCACTGTTGTGGCCTCTCCCGTTGCGGAGCACAGGCTCCGGACGCGCAGGCTCAGCGGCCATGGCTCACGGGCCCAGCTGCTCCGCGGCATGTGGGATCTTCCCGGACCGGGGCACGAACCCGCGTCCCCTGCATCGGCAGGCGGACTCTCAACCACTGCGCCACCAGGGAAGCCTGAGGTATACGTTTTTAAATTTAGTTAACTGATGAACTAATCTCCTAAAGCTGAACGATCCAAAGGCACACAGGTAGCAAGTGGCAGAGGCAAGATATACTCTCACTCTTTGCTTTTTCTCACATATATTACCCTGCTCTGTATATTTCTACTTGTGAAATATACCATGTTTATTACTTATTTCTACCTATGAAATAAACCATGGTTGCATACCTTGCACACCTTTCTCCTTCTCATCCTCCCAAGAGATCACAGCTTCCTTCATTTCTTCCTTCATTGTTTTTCTTGTATCCATTCATTCCTTTTGGATCCCACTTTAGTCACTCTAGTTTAGACTCTTTTCACTTCAAACCTTGAATGTTCAACTGTATTCCTGCTTCAGTGTATCCCTCCTAAAGTTGCCAAATGTAGCATCTCTCAATACCACTGTGGCTCACCAGCTAAAGCCCCCATGTTCTTCAAGATCTCACCCTCCAAACTTATTTTCTGAAGGCATGTGATCCGCTCCACTGTGAAGTGGTCTTGATGGCGCCCTATGATTCTCATCTCATCTTTGCTCAGACTTCCTTGTACATGCAACGTCCTCTCCCTTCCCACTCGGCCAGCTCAAATCCAGTCCAGCCTTTGATCCCCAACTCTGGGTCCACTCTGAGTACCAGCAGCCATGTCATTGTCACTGTTGTATTATCCTGCCATCATCATCCACATTCTATTTGTACAGACAATAATAGCATCGCTCCTCAACGAGTAAATCCTGGGAGACCCTGGCCGGTTAGCTAACCATTTCATATGCTCTACAATAAGATAATGATGGAAACTGAAAGAAAGCATTTTAAACCTTGACATCGATGTAACAGTTCTGCGACATGGAAATGTGGAGTTTTAAAAGTATCCATTCTCGATGGACCGGAAATGAAAAACCAAGAAAAAAAGAGGAAGATACTTCATCAAACATGGTTTGAGAAGTGTTGCTTTATAGTCTTTCAAAACATTTTCACACATAACATAGCACTCAATTTATGCTGAGATATTAAGAATTCATACTGTTGTCATCTTATAAATGTGAAAAAAGCAAAAAACTGAGGCACAGAAAATGTATGTGATTTGCCAAAATGCGTATCTTGTTAGTGGTCAAACTTTTTATTCCAAATCTGGTGATCCTTCCTCTTTGTTCTATTACTTATTTCTAGGGAAACTGCACAGTGATTTTCGCCTTCTGCCTGGACAAAATGGGCAAAGTAATTTACCATGGACCACTGAAGATCCCCTGGACACCTAAATAAGTTTCATCTATCAATACAAATTAATCAAGCATTGGTCTTCAAGAAAAATGAGAGTAAAATATACACTTATTCTTTCTTTTCATTCATTTACCCTTTCAATTAACTAACACTTGTTACATTTATTGAACACCTACTGTATCCCAGGCATTGTGCCCAGCTGGGTATACATGAAGAGCAAAGTAGCTGTTCTACAATAAGTCATAGGTAGAAAATAACATAGGAGTTGGGAAAAGTTTTCTCATATTTCATGTAATTTTTGGTACCATTTGGAATCGTTGGAAACTCAAGTTTCCTGTTTCGTAGTACAAAAAGCTCTGAGAGGATTCCATCTAATGTGAAAATAGAATTCTGCACAGCTACACCCTGCTGCAAGTTACTCAGCTTTAGCTTCTGTCTAAATGTTCTTCCTCTCTCTAATTGCTTTCTTCAGGATTGCTAATCTTCCAAAGAATCATTGTTTACATTATGCCTTTGCCCATTAACCGGAGCAGCATTTTTTTCCCCACCCTTTTCCCACTCTAAGGAAGGATTCAGAGCAACTGTTCACACCATTAAAGCTCAGTTTAATTTCTACGATCCATTTGCATTTGCAGTAAAACACCATGACTGTGGACTCCTGGAGGGTTTTACGTGCCATGGGATCAGGTTTGTTCTGCTGCCCTGTGTGACCTGTAGAGCAAGAAGGCAAAGGCTTATCTTGTGGGGCACCAAAGCACTCAGATTCCATAAGCAAGGTCATTTTGGATGTTCTGTTTGCATAGGAATAAGTATTATAATAACTACCCTCTGTGAAGCTGAGAATGAACCCAGCAAACGCTGTACCCAAATACCTATTGCAGCCTGCAGTCAAGTCTCAAAAGCACAGTGGCTCAGAATTTTGATCCACTAAGGAAATCAATTCAAGAGCAGATGCCCTCAATCTATGATCCATTCTCTGAGCCTGTGAATCCAGGTAGCATGCACATTCCCAGAAATGTGTTAGAATCGAAGGATGACAGTGGTGTCACACAGACTTTGGTAGTTATTGAAAATTAATTAATTTAACCTGACCTTTCCCTAGAACTATAAGGTACAATAGACTACTGGTGATAATTGATTCTGGAGAGCCTCCGAAATGGTTCAAGGAAAACGCAGCTGTGCTGTGTAACAGTTCTTGTTTGCTCTGGATTATAAACTATTTTTAGTACTTAGTTAATAAAGCTGATTTTCTTAAGGGGCCTGCAGGGGAATGCATGAGCCGCGGTGTCAGATGCTGTTGGAATTGGGATTTGCAATGGATGAACCTACGAAAATTAACTCCGCCGATGCCGCTTACATTTTAGAGCTGAGGCATTGGTGTGCCTACTTGTGGAAATAGTTAATGGGGGTAGCTGTAGTCTGTTTCATGGTTTCCCAAAATAAACCTACTTTTGAAGTCATAGACGGACTCGTTAAAATCTATCCGCCTTTATTTTATGCATCTTAATTATAACAGCAGTAAGTGAAGATTTCAGAATATAATGATAAGCAACACATATAAAGTGCTCCTTATAAATGCTTTACGTGTATTTTTCCATTTTAAGATATTCATCGGGCTTCCCTGGTGGTGCAGTGGTTGAGAGTCCGCCTGCCGATGCAGGGGACACGGGTTCGTGCCCCGGTCCGGGAAGATCCCACATGCCGCAGAGCGGCTGGGCCTGTGAGCGGCCGCTGAGCCTGTGCGTCCGGAGCCTGTGCTCCGCAATGGGAGAGGCCACAACAGTGAGAGGCCCACATACCGCAAAAACAAACAAACAAAAAAGATATTCATCTTTCCCCATTTTGGCGTCTTTGGATTTGATGATGTATCATAATAGCACATCTTAGAAGTGATGGCATCTTAGGTTCAGTAATCTTCTAAGAAACTTTCTTAAGGAGGTACTGTTTTTAGTCCCATCTCATATTTGAGGAAAGCAAAGCACAGGGAGATCTTAAGTAACTTATTCTATGCGATATATCTAGTAAATAGCAGAACTGTGATTCAAATGTAAGCAACTGGTTCCAGATTCAATTCTTAATTACTGTGAGATGTCTCATGGACCCATTTAGATATGATTCAAGTGCCATTTGAACAAGACCATTTCATAAGAAACCACCACTATCAGTTTCATGTATATCCCATCGGCATGAAGAAGGCATTAATGTGTATAAAATAGAAAATACAGAGTATTCTGTGTGTTTTTATAGAAGAATGTATCGTACTGTGCAAAGATTTCTCTTTTGCTTTCGTTATCCAATAGTAGTTTTTGCATGGGGTCCTTTAACTGAACTTCCCTCTTAACTGCCATATAATATTGCACTACATGAATGGACATGTAAGTGATTTTCATGTTTACACTCTTATAAATAGCCCTGTAGGAAACACTTCAGTGTTCTCATGTAAACAAATTATTGTCTAGATAGATACCAAGAATTGTAATTCCTGGGTCACGGATACACTTCTATTTGCTTTTTAGAAGATTTAAATATTTTAGCTATAACACACCATATCTGTTATATTGCATTTTGTTGCTAAGCAGTAAATTATTTGCAGCTATATATTAAAGCAGTTATTTCTTAAACTCCTTTGAAGTGCTTCTCTGTGTTATGGAGAGAATCCTTTGGCATACCATGTTTATTTAGGTTCATACACACCCTAAAGATATTTTGTATGAAGAACTCCATCTATTTGGAGAGCAGAGGGCTAGGACAAGACTCGCTGCCAAGAATAGTCCTCCTGTGATATCCTACCAGAATGACAACAGGTGCCCCTGTTATTTTTCATCATTCAAACTCCTCTCAAATTTGTAAAACATGTGAAGACAGCGACAGTTTGCTTGTCACAGATGACACTAACGAGAAATCAAATGATATGATAATTTACCTTATTGGAGCAAAAAAATCATAAATAGGGAAAAAAAGTCCTGTTTCTCATATTCTTTCAGCACAAGGAGTTTAGTGCTCTTGACTCCAAAGTGTCTGTTTTCATGAGTGATTTCAGCCAAACTGCAGTGTCATCTGAATGACGGAACGTGTGCTCAGGAGAGGATGCGCAGGATCCTGTTTATTGCCGTCTCTGGGATTAGATGCTTGCTCTCTGCTACCTTTGCAGATGCTACTTGTCTCTATTCTTAATATAGTTGTTTAGCATTAAGCAAAGTTATATCGTCATAACCCCTCATATTAGGCGCAGGGCTGTAATCTTGAAATGGTGTAGGCTTTTGTGTATTAGCTGATCAGCTCTAAACCAACCTTTCTTCAGAGGCAGGAAGCTATTAAGATGAATTTATTAACTGAAGTATCAAGTCCTTCACACACTCTAAATACAACACTTGGCTCACAGGTGCTGTAACACACAGAAGCACTTCAGTGAAAAAAGAAGTCACATGGTTGAAGAATCACTAAACATAAAACGAATAGCTGTCTCTGAGCCACTGAGTGCTGCATTTAAAAGGGCCCCAGAGGGTCCTCATTTGGAAAGTTGCTTACAGACTTTAGTATCAGAGAATCACGAATACAGGAGCCTTTAGTTGGTTTCATAATGTGATCCCTTTGCTCTTAAAACGGACAGAGGGGATTTGAGGTGACAATCTTTCTTCCTTCTTAATGTTTTCGCCTTTCAAGGGAAACAAGGTAGAAGTAGGTGAGCAAACCCTTCCCCATACTCCCCTTAACCCTTACATCAGTCTACTTTGCTTTGACCAAATTGGCATTCCCTGGCGGTCCAGTGGTTAGGACTCTGTGCTTTCACTGCCAGGGCCCAGGTTCGATCCCTGGTCAGTGAAATAAGATCCTGCAAGCTGCGTGGTGTGGCCAAAAAAATAAATAAAATAAAGCTAATAAATAATCTTTAAAAATGTAAAAATGTGATGGCTATGCAAGTAACGTGTAAATCAAACCATGGAAAGTGCTTCAAATGGGTATGTGGCTTTCAACCGCAGCGTTCTTTCAAGGCTCCAGAAGTATAAACATGACTATAGCGGAGGAATTTTGCTACTTCAGATGTGATCTGAAACAGCATCAGGTTCACCTGTGAGCTTGTTAGACCTCCAGAAGCTCTGGCCCCATTCCAGAATTCGTAAATCAGGATTTGCCCTTTAACAAGATCCCCTGATTCTCATATATTAAAGTTTGAGAAACATAGCTCTATACCATGGAATCAGGAATAATTTTGTTTTTAATTTTTGTTAGACCAAGTACATGAGCAGTGGCAACACTGTGTTTTGCTTAGCCAATTATGTGGACTTTTAAAATAAAAGGCACAGTTACTTGGAAACTTCCCCAGTTTCTCCACTTTGTCCTCAAAAGAAGTGTGCAGGGGCCTTTAGGTGAAGGTAAAGAGTGGTTAGGAAAACGTGCTTATAGTGTTTACATTTAGAATATTTACTTTGAAGAATGGGGCTTCCCTGGTGGCGCAGTGGTTGAGAGTCCGCCTGCCGATGCAGGGGACGCGGGTTCGTGCCCCGGTCCGGGAGGATCCCATATGCCGCGGAGTGGCTGGGCCCGTGAGCCATGGCCGCTGAGCCTGCACGTCCGGAGCCTGTGCTCCGCAATGGGAGAGGCCACGGCAGTGAGAGGCCCGCATACCGCAAAAAAAAACAAAAAACAAAAAGAATGGAGTACAGTTGAACAGTTCTCACTATTTAACAGAACACTCCTTTAAAGATTCTTCTGGAATAATATTATTTATGATTATTTGGAGGTGACAGACTTATGCTATGTCTCCTACCACATTAAAAAAATGTCATGAGAAAACACCATACATCATTTATGGGTTAGTCTATATGTGTAAAAGATCATTATCTCACCCTATTGTCTAGATTTATGACAATGTGTTAGCAGTCTGTCTTCCCATCAAGAACTCTACTTTTTAATTTTATAATCATTTGTTCTACAAGAATTAATCCATGGGGGAAAAGTCAAATTGATTTTAAAGCTAGAAACATGTATTAGTATCATTTAAAATAATTTTTTTTATCTTTAGAAATACACTAAGGGAGTTTGGGATTGACATGTACACACTGCTATATTTAAAATGGATAAGCAACAAGAACCTACTGTATAGCACAGGGAACTCTGCTCAGTATTATGTAGCAACCTAAATGGGAAAGGAATTTGAAAAAGAATAGATAAATTTATCTGTATAACTGAATCACTTTGCTGTACACCTGAAACTAACACAACATTGTAAATCAACTATACTCTAATATAAAATAAAAAGTTAAAAAAATATACTAACAAACTCCTTTTTCCTCCATGAAACACAAAATAAACCTTTTCTAATGAGACAATATCTAGCCAAACTGACCATGTCACTTACATACTCTAAATCTTCATTTTCCTATCTATAGAACAAGAAGGTTTTATCTGACCATGAGGTTTTATAATATATATTCAGATATAAAAAAAATTATGATTATATGATTCTACCATTTATTTTCACTCATGCTACTTCATGATATGAAGGAACACATACAGTTTAGCAGACTTTGCCAAGATTCCTGAAACCCGAAAAGGTGCAAGTTTAAATAAATTTACTAGAAATGATGAGAAAAATGGGTTGTAGTGATACACGATGCTTTCTGCAGAGCAAAATAGAGCATATTGACTAGAGAAATGAAGGTCATTTCATTTTGATTGTATTTCATCAAATTGTTGCGCCCATAAGGGTAGAATTTATATATGTGGAAACCATGATTGTTTATTGAAGCAATGCATTTCTAGCACCATCTTTGAGATGCTCTCAGCAGCTAATGTAGGCTGAACCACAGGTAAGAACGCTCGGTCTCAGACTGAGACGTGCTATGCCATCTCATCCATTTCCCAATCCTCAGCAGGAAATCATAGCTACGAAGTCAGATTTCCTGTCTTTCAAAGGGAATCAATTCATGCATGATTTTATGGTATCCTTAGTGCATGTCAATGGGTGATACTAAGACTTTCAGTGTTGGTGTGTAACACAAGACACACAGTCATGATGCAGGGGGTCCACAGAGGGGTAAGGAAAACTGAGGGTTGGTTACCTGATTGCTCGTTACTGTTTTGCAAGAAAAAAATTAAGATTACTAAATTAAACACTTAGTACAACTATCACTGTGAATTCTATTTCATATTATTTGGGAAAAATACAATCTACCCATGCAAAACTGACCCTGTCATTTGTATATGTACAGGCAGGCTATAAGTTATGAACACAGTGTTCTAAAAACGACCTTTTGAAGTCGGTTGTTTGGACCCTGAGATTTAGTTTCCATAGAAGTAGTGTTTTATAGGATAATTTTATGCCCTGGTCAAATTAGAAAATCCTTTTCAACCCAGAATGTTGCTAAACTGAAACTATCAGGCATTTGGTACAGTGTGCCTTGAAAATCAGTAGACGACTCTGAAAGTAGCTTTGCCAAAGTAAAAAAAATTCCTTTATTGCTGTTGCAGAGTTTCCCTTCTAATGTCTTCAGTTCGTATCTCTGTTCCTAACCCATAGTTATCGCCTGGAAGAGTTTCACGGCCTTAACCCGGTTATTAAGCTGGATCTTGATCCTGGCTTGTGGTGTTTTGGAGCCAGCTTGTACTGGTTCACAAGAGCTAGTGTTTAAAATTTTCAGGAACTTTTGCATTCCAGTTAGTCAACGTAGCCAATATTAAAATATATATATTATAGATGCTTACAATTAAATGATATTAAAAACAAAGGTAATAAATGGTTGGAACTCATCAGTTCTTCATTATTTTACTACATTTTACTAGTGTCTATTCTCTTGAGGTTGTTGATGTGTATTGTTGTCTGCAGAGCGGAAATACTATGCAATGGTGTGGCCCTGTGCATCTCGTTCCAACTTCAGGGCCAGCCACAACATGTTGGTAGCTTGAAATCAGCCATGATGGGAAACATACACTGTGGACATCAGCAAACACTACAAGTCAAGGATGGGTATCTTTGATTATTGACTGATAGACGAGAGAGAGAGATTTTAAAGAATTAGTTCACATGATTGTGGAGGCTTGGTAAGCCCAAAGTCTACACGGTAGGTGGGCAGTCTGGAGATCCAGGGAAGAGTCCAAAAGAAGCAGCCTGGCAGAATTCCTCCTAGCTTGGGAATGTCCGACTTTGTTCCTGTTAAGGCCTTCAACTGATTGGATGAGTCCTTCCCACATTACAGAAGGTAATCTGCTTTACTCAAAGTCCACTGATTTAAATGATCATCTCATCCAAAAAAATCTTCATAGAAATATCCAGAATAATGTTAACCAACTATCTGGCTGCCGCGGCCCAGACAAGATGACACATAAGATTAACCATCACATACATACATACATGTTTTTGTTTTTTTTTCCTTGAAGTGCCGTTTAAACATCAACCGGCACACACTGAATGACACCCATATCCTTGGGTTGTCCGCCTGTTTCATCACGCTGTTCAGCTTCCTACTTCTACTTCAAACATACAGCTGGAGGATGGATGAAGTTCCTCCCTTCTGGGGTCATGGTACAGATGGGGCCGCACTCAGTTCCCTGCACCATGACTATGGATATAGGATCTGGGTCTGGGTGGGATTGATGCTTGGAGGAGAGAAGGGAGAACCTTTATGCAGAAGTCAGCAACCTTTTGAGGTGAGCTGCCTGCATTTGACATCCTTTCACCCTCCTCTCTGAGCATCACCCTCTCTCACGATGTCCCTGTAACTAGCTCTGGCCTTTATCCTTTCTGAAGAAATGGAGCCTCTGGTGGAAGTGTGATCGATGACTCAGAAAAACCACAGCAATGTTTACAATTCTGAGCCTAGTCTTGCTAAATCATAGAATGCTTCCTTGTCTATATTGAATTAGCATGCCTCTATACAAAGAAATGGAAACATGCACAGCTGATATATATTTATGGAATTCCGTCTGGTTTACATTTGGCAAGGACCTTATGGTTGATGAGATCTGAGTTCAAATGCATGATTAGCATTGGCCCTGAATAAGCAAATCGAACAATGGGTTGCGTAGGTATTTTTTAATAGTTCTTCCTACATAATGGTATGAATTTAATCTTGAGCTGCGGTCATGATTGGACGCACCACGTCCCCATGGGTCCTCTTCTAGCATATCCTTTCATTTGTATGTGTGGGCCACCTGGCTAGAACGTCTGTCATCCCATTCCATGCCAGACTTTTTCAAAAGACTTGGCAAGGGTTCCTTCCCCTCCTCACCTCTCCAAGTCTGTCCCTCTGGAAGCGGCATTTACTGATTTCTTTTTCTATGGATGTTTCAAGTTGCTCCGATGTGCTCACAACTGTAAGAAAGAAATGGTCCCTGGCCTCTGGCAGGCTCACATAAAAACTGTATTTAGGGTAAACCTTTATGAGAACAAGACTTGAACTTGGGTTGTTGCAGTTTGTAGATTCTCAACTGTGGAGGGGCAGTTTATTTCATGTACTGAAATGTCATGAAGGATGTTTAATTTTTGTGGATTTAGTCTTAAATATCAGAGAGTTTGTTGCTGAGTGTGCCCTTTAGCTATCTACTACCAGTAATTGATTCTAACATTTTGGAAATCCTTCAAGGAAACATAACTGTGCTGTTTAATGGCATAGTTTATAAAAAATGATTTTGTGGGATGAAGAGACAATACTTGTGGCTGGAGAACTTAGGAGAGCAAAAAACAACATCAACAGCTAAAACCTTAGTCTTAGAAGTCGAGCAGATTGATAAATGCTTGAGGCATAAACATAAAAAGGAATTTTGTTTTAGTTTTTAAGAAACATTTTTATAACAGCTGCTGCATGTGGGGGACACAAACAATGACAACACAGATGGTATTTGCTCTCCTGCAAATTGTTGAGGGGCAAAACTGTGATAAAAGCAAAAATAAAATAAGTTATATGAATAACAATCATTCAGCAAGGGGAACAGGAAAATTATAAATTTTAAATCACCTAACAAAGTGGTTCAAACTTGTTCTGGGCTCTGATGACTTCTAAATAGCAACTGTATAGAGAAGATACTTCTAAGATGCCTACTACCCTTTCCTTTATCACTGACAACAATATACAGAATTGAAGAGAGGGGAAAAAAAGCATAACGAATAAACTGGTAAAATGATTTAAATTGTTGCTTTTAAAAAAGTATAACAGAATGTTTCCAGATGGATGACATATTTCAACTGAAAGCATATTAATACATTATAAAATAACAGGCATTTCGTGAAGAAAATTACATCACAATGAAAAAAATTACTCTTAAAATAAAATGATGAAATGATTAAGAACTTACTTCCATTTCATTTTTTCCTTTTATTCAAACTCAGTAATTACTCCTTCTCTTTTTTGGAGAGATCTTCTCTTCAATGCTTTTCATTCCAGGTAATCCTCCCTCCATTGTCTAGATTGTAAAATTTTTGTATCAAGAATAATAGTTCGAAATTGCCTAGCTTCAAAAATGTTCATTAGGTAGTAAAATAATGATCTGGAATTGAGGAAAGTGAGCTAGTGTGGACCTTTGGATTTGGAAGTGATTAGTGAAAAAAACTTTTATATTGGGTTAGATTGTAAAGGGAAAGGGAGAAAAAAAAGGTGTCAAGGAAGAAACCTGGGGACGACAAACATTTAATGATGGATAGAGGAAGAGGAGCTTTTGGAAGGAGATGGAAAAGATAAGAGGAAGGAGAAGATAAGAAGGCAGGGAACACGGGGAGAGTTTTAAGGAGGAAGGGGATGTTCACAGTGGTTCACTGAGGTTCAAAAAGGCCACAGGGTGGTCAGTACTGAGAACTGAACATTGGATGAAGCAATCAAGAGTTTAGCGGTAATTTCTTCAAAGACACTTTTCAGTGTTGCTGTGGAAACAGAAGATAGAGCTGAGGACTGAGAAGTACGTGGAGACCAATGGAAACAACACACCTAGCTACTTTTTTCAGGACGGTTGGCTGAAATGGAAAACGATATAACATGCAAGGGCAGGTAGGTAAGGTGACGGAAGTTGAAGATAAATGGTAACAGGTTATTAAAGCTGGACTTGTTTTCAATATCATCTAAGACCTCAAATTGATAGCAAAATAATAGGGGAGAGAATTTTCCCAAAGTGAGATGCCAGTTCCCCTAAGCTGGGGTACCAAGGCAGTGGCAGAGGGCCAGGTCTGCGGCTCCTACCTGACCTCCCATCTCCAGCCAAATACCTGTTCAAAAGGGACTTGCAGGATGGCATCGGAAAAATGACTCTACTCTACTCTTTCCTCCCACGCCAGTAAAAGAGGCTGGACGCCCAGAGTAACTTAGGAAACAGATGAGATGGAGTAGATAGTATGAGTGCCCTTGATATCGGGTGAGAGACACAGGAAGGACACTTCTCAGAGACCTTGAGAAGAGCAACTGTGGGGACCCAGTAGACAAGCATCTGACACTGAAAGTAGCCTACAGAGAAGCAAGTAGCTGAGGTACCAAGCAGAATGTCTGAAACACCTACAGCCCCTCTGATATCGGGGGTGGGGCAAAGAATGAAGATTTTTTTTTTCTCATGTCACCCTGCGTGTTCAGTTCCTAGGGCTGCCATAACAAAGACCACAAACTGAGTGGCTAAAACAACAGAAGTTTATCATCTCACATTTCTGGAGGCTAGAAGTCTGTGATCAAGGTGTCCTCGGAGGACACCAGGGAAGGATCTGCTCCAGGCCTCTCTCCTAGCTCTTCTGGGGGTACTGGGGTGTGTGGTAGCATAAGTCTTCATGTGGCAACTGTGTGTGTGTGTGTGATTGTGTCTGAATTCTCCCCACCCCCTTTTTTTGGTTTTTGTTTTTGGGGATTTTTGTATGTTTCAAAAAAATTTTTATTGAAATATAGTTGATTTACAATGTTGCATTAGTTTCAGGTGTACAGCAAAGTGATTCCGTTTTATAAATATATTACAAGATATAGAGTGTAATTCCCTGTGCTATACAGTAGGTCCTTGTTGGTTATCTATTTTATATACAGTAGTGTGTATATTATCATCCCAAATTCCCAATTTATCATCCCCCTTTCCTCTTTGGTAATGTAAGTTTGTTTTCCTCCTTTTTAATGAAGACATGAGTCATGTTGGATTAGGGTCCACCCTAATGACTTCATTTAACTTGATTACCTCTTTAAAGAAGTCTCTCCAAATAAGGTCACATTCTGATGTGCTGGGGGTTAGAACGCTGATGTATTTTTTGGGGGGGTAAGGGGACACAGTCAACCCATAATACCTGGTGAGACCTAATTTTTGAATATACAGATTATATTATAACCGAAAGTGGGGTCCATCTGCTCGCCGCTCAAAAGCCAATAAAGAGGCAAGGTTGGTGGAAAGGAAAGTTTGCTTTATTTTGGAGGCCAGCAACCGGGGGGAGGGTGGACTCCTGTCCAAAGGCCGACTCCCCCTCCCCTGACAATCAGGGCGTAAGATCTTTTATAGACAGAGGGAGGGGGCTACATGCAGAAACAGCACAGTCACCTCTGACAGTCATCTTGAAATTTATCATGAGGTTGTCTGACCAGCATCATCTTGATTGTTTTAAGTACAATTAATCTTTAGTTCCAGGGCTGGTTTCTTCCCATTTCCTTGAGGCCAGTTCTCGGAATTGTGGCAGCTTATGTCATGGCTACAGCCTGGTCATCATGTCGTTAACGTCTTCCACCTGATGGGGGTTTCAGTATCTACAAGACAGCTCACAGGACACAGCTCAGAATATTATCTCTAGCCCTTGAGGAGGAACTGAAGGTCCTTGACTATGCTTAATGACTAAACTATTATTATTTAGTTTTGTTGGACTGTTTTCCTTTGTTTCTGCATTTTCTCACTTCTCTGATTAAACTTATTCTTTGGCTAAAGTTTCTACAAAGACAAAAGGCAGGCGGAGGAGGACATGGCGGGCAAGGGCCATAGGGTCCTGCTCCATTTCAGTATACGCAAGAGAAGGAATAATTGATGTGTAGCAGAAAGGAAAGGATTTTAAGTTCATAGATAGGCCTCAAAGTAGGAAAAAAGTCTTTAAGATTAGAAAGAAGTAGGAAAGAAAGAATGGTGGTGGGCTCAGGTGGGCATAAGAAAAGGGGTGAGGGGCACAAGCGAGTCTAAGGAAACATCAATTGCTGTAATCTTTGAGGATAAGAGGGAGAGTGAAGTTGGTGGCGGTGCGGGGGTGGGACGGGGGCGGGTGGCTCAAGTTTTCAAGGGGAGGGAGCAGCAGGAAAGTTGCTGATGGGAGGAGTAGTGGGAAAGGGAAAGCAAAATAAAGATTGACTCTTGGTATCCAGAGGCCAAAAGAGAAGAGAAACCGTGACCTTGCAGTGGCCTCAAACCATACTGTTTGTGTGATTTTGTTTTTGTGTTTACTTTTTGTCCCCAGCAGCACTTAAGTGTTTGAGAGGGGGCAGAGACAAAGTGAGTTTTTGAAGCAGCAGAACAGAGCTGCAAACCAACTTGCAGTTGGACAGATATAGGTGTGAATTTTGTCTCTGACACTTACTATGCAGCCACTTTGCAGACTTTCTAAAAAGTTAGGTTTCCCTGGTTTGGAAGATGGTTAAACTAATACTTTCTTTACAAATGTTTATGAAAAATAGATAAAATAATAGAGGAAAGCATTGATCTGTTATACTCCTTGGCACACAGTAGGTACTCAATTAATAGTAGATATTTTTATTATTGCTCTGTTTTTTGTTTTTTTTATTTTATTTTTTTTAATATATATTTTTTTGCAGTATGCGGGCCTCTCACCGCTGTGGCCTCTCCCATTGTGGAGCACAGGCTCCAGACACGAAGGCCCAGTGGCCATGGCTCGCGGGCCCATCCGCTCTGCGCCGGGTGGGATCTTCCCGGACCGGGGCACGAACCCGTGTACCCTGCATCGGCAGGCGGACTCTCAACCACTGCGCCACCAGGGAAGCCCTGGTCTGTTTTCAGTGTTAAGATTCTCATCATCATCGTCATCCTCACCATCATTTTTCAGATTTGGAAGTTTGGTGGGTGATTGGGGTAAAAGGATAGGAAGGAGTTCAGTATGTTTTTTATTAGTTTGTTGCTCTTGTAACAAATTACCAAAGCCTTAGCTGCTTGAAACAACACATGTTTATCACCTCATTGTTTCCATGGGTCCAGAGCCCAGGCATGCTTACTGAGTCTTCTGTTCAGGATCTCACAAGGCTGTGATCAAGATGTTGGCTGGGATGCATTCTCATCTGGGGCTCAACTGGGAAAGAAGCCACTTCCAAGCTCAAGCAGGCTGTTTGCAGAATTCATTTCCTTGAGGCTGCATGGCTTAGGGCCCTAGCCTCCCACAGGTCCAGAGACCACCCAGAGCTCTTTAACCACATGGCCCTCGTCAACATGACTACTTACTTACATCGTTAAGCCCATAAGGAGAATCTCTAGCTCCATTCTGCTATGATGGAGTCTTACAGAACATAACATATTCCAGAAGTGACAGCTCATTCAGTCACATTCTACGGTTAGGAGAAAGTCACAGGTCCTATTCACACTCCAGTGGAAGGACTTACACAAAGGTGAGGACACCAGGAGAAAAGAATTGTTGGAGGTCACATTATGGTCCATCTACCACAGCTGCCTCAGGGAGTCCTCAGTGAGTAACCAGTTCACAACATTGATTGACTTGATATGTCTATTCCCTCATTCTCCAATAATTATTAATAAATATCTCCACTTACTGCTGACCACGAATTGCATTAGCTGTATTTGTCAAGGTGGTAGAAAAAACATGATTTAAATGGTACTTATTACACCTTCTATTAAAAACAAAACCAAAAATAACCAAACACAGAATGATCTATCAAGATATGCTCATAAGTCAAAAAAAAGTCCTTTCCAAAACAAAAAAAATGTCTTCAAAGAATAAAAATTATGCATCAATGAGGCCAATATGCAGATAAAACAGAAAATTAGTGTTCTTTTATTTAATCTTATCATCTTAGGCTGTTTCTGAAGAAAGTTCTTCAACATTGTTCATAGGTAATGATAAACATTAAATGGAAATCAATTAGGAATGTCTAAGGGTAAGCCCTTTGCCAGTATTAAGTGTATGGTATTCTAACTCTCCTGCAAAAAAAGCATAGGGCAGTGAATTGGAGACATGGGTAGGGAAGGAAGAGAAAAATCCATTTGAGACCTTGAAACACAAATTCTAAGAAAGGGTATGACTGAGTTCAAATGTCCTTTCCTCAGAAGGGTCTCCCCAACCATCCTGATTAAAATACCTCCCCAGCTTTCATGTTTCAATCCCTTACCCTATTTTTCCTGAAAGTCTGTATCACGACCAGACACTGTATTATGTAGTGGTTTATTATCTTTCCTTTTAACTAGAAGGTAAATGATACAAGCATGGGTTTTGTCTGTTTCACCTGCATGTATCTAGTGCTTAGAAGAGAGCCTAGCACACAGGAAACATAAATGTTCACTGAAGAAATGAATTCTATGACTTCACAGCAACAGCAAATATCCAGCTAATGTTCTACCAAGTGGCTGAATCAGTTTGAAATAAAGTTGAGAGGCCTTGAAATTTCCTAATTATCTGAGATACAAATTAATAAGGTTGTATTCTACTATCTGTATTACAAAATGGTATATGTGTTAAAATTCTGAAGACACAGTAAGTTTCTGTTAACTTTAAATCGATACTAATTCCCCAAATTCAGCAATCCATAGGATTATCTGTCATAGATGTGATTTAGCAAAGGTCCACTCTGTCAGCTTAATAGCCTTTTGAAATAGAGATCTAAGCTGATCACAACATACTGAATCAAAAGAATACTATCAAAACAACGATATAGGTCTCCATGTGTACATGCAAAACATCCATTTTAATTCAACTGTAGCATATACGGTATCTACTCATTTCAAGGGCGACTAAAATTTACTTTAAAAATTAAGTACCAATACCTGTTTCATGGGGTAGGAGGCATTCTGAATGAAAACATGACTAAACGTAGTGGAAATTAAAACACATAGGATGGTACTTTATTTTAAAAATGGAAATGGAAGAAGCTAAGTTTTTAGAGTGTAAGAGAGATGCTTGCCTGAATTTCTCAGACCCTGTAATTTACACCCTTGAAAACCTATTGTGTCAGGGATATGCTGGTTCAGCATAGAAACCTCAGGGGGAAAACAACAGTAAATGACTGCCTCAGGGTTGCCAAATAAATTCCTCAAGGAATCTCTAAGGATGTAGCAATCCAGAAAAATCATTCTCAAAATGCACTCCTATATTTCACTCAATATTGCTGCGCCAAATAAACTTGTTTGTCCTTTACTCTCATTAGATTTAAAACTATTATTATTCTTACTGATTTACTTAGGTAAAAGTGTTGTGAATATAAGCATGTCTTCTTTCAAAATACACGTGAAGAAATATCAAGATTAAGATGTATTGGTTTTCTTCCACAAGTCCTATTTACATTCAAAGGAATGAAACATAGGTCTTTAATGGATTTTAAATTTAAATTAAATTAAATTTAAAAGACACTGACTTTCTCCATCAACTTTCCTACTCCTTTTT
Organism: Monodon monoceros; assembly: GCF_005190385.1. Taxonomy (NCBI): domain Eukaryota; kingdom Metazoa; phylum Chordata; class Mammalia; order Artiodactyla; family Monodontidae; genus Monodon; species Monodon monoceros. Next base: position 138,313,531 of record NW_021703767.1, read on the forward strand.
ACCTCAACGGGTCTATGACCCTCTGAAGTTAATTTCCAAAAACTATTTATCTGTACAGCAAGATAAAGTCCAGAAGTGAAAATCAGTATTTTTCTAACCATGGCTTGTGACCAATTTGTGGATCGGGAAATCAATTTAGTGTTTCATGTCTTACAAAATGAAGTAGAGTAGAATCGAATGCAAAGGATCAGAGTAAATCACATGTTGTAAAGATAAGTATTTTTTGAAAATGTTTTTATTGTGTGTATCTACATTTGGTCTCCTGTAAAATGTGCTTTTTAGAAGAGATTCCAAACATAAGTTTGAAAAACACTGGAACAGAGAAGAGAATGGAATTTAGACGCAAAGAGGCCTAGCCTGAATGCTGGCTCTAACACTCCCTGTCTGACATTGAGTAAGTAACCTCTGGGAGCCTCAAATTTCTCATTGAAGATGATGGCGATAGTTCCAGGTGATGAAATGGAAAAATACTGGTAGATTTAGAACCACCTTGAACATGAGACAGAGCAAATTCGACCGACATTGTATCTCATCCACACCTGCTTTTATCACAGCGATACCTCATTCCAAATGTGAATTGCTTATTTATGGAAGCGAGGGAGATCAGGCACAAAATTTAAAACACTGGTAAAAATACCAACAAACAAAAAAGGTGTCTTGCACATGGCAGCCAGCCAACTGAGTCCTAATTGGTACCCAAGTCATCAACCCGTCTTCCTGTGCTGGACTGTGGTCTGGGAGCTGGCACATGAAATATACACCGTTGAGTCAGGATCTCCATGAACAACATTTAAAAAGGCTAAACAATAAATAACTTAGCATTTATGTGAAATATAAAACGCTTTAAATGTTGAATGGGTCCTCAGATAATTTACCTCCTTGAAAGTTTTTCCACTGAGCTCATTCAAATTAGTTGCCTTGGGAATTCCATCTGAAATTATAATGTGCCCAGAGAGAGAGCCTGGGTAGTGGCCCAAAGGTTGAAAGTTGCTTTATAAAAAGAACTTTGATATTGAGAGCTGATAACAATTAGAATTCCAGTTGTTGGCTCTAGAACTTGGAGAATTAAAGAGACATTCTACATTTTATCAAAGCCACTGTTATAAATTTTAGTACCTGGGTTTAGGCAATCATCACTTTCTACTCTGTGCAGATTTCTGATAAGAACATCACCTGAGATAGAATATATTTTTAAAATTTTATCATCCAAAAAGAAAATAATTTTGATTGTACAGGATGTAGATCAATCTAAAGATAATCACTGCCTTAGATAATTTACAAAAGCAACTTTTTAATATATTTGAAACTTTCAGGTAGACTTAGTTCTGGACTTAGTTCTGAAAGATCCAATGATAGAATATTTGTATATGTGTCTCTAGGCAGTTAGACATGTGTTTCACATTTCTTAAAACCTCTAACATTTTTGAACTTGCATATTTGTGTATATCAAATCATATTTTAAAATTGCCTTAATCTAGATAATTTCTGATTTATTTCCCCTTGAACAATATAACAAGACAGACACAGCTTTATAGCCATACTAATTAAAATGAAAAAATTCAGGCCTCTAAGTTAATAATGAAGCATTCCAAATATCATTAATAATGACTTAAGAACTAGTATGTCATAATTGGTCTCTTCAACTAATATCATGGCTTGGAAAACATGCTTTTAAAATAAAAAGTTGAAAGATTATGCTGTTATAAATGCAAAGAAAAATTGTTGGACCAATGTTTCAAGCCCATGATTTTTGGATTTCCTATTTTTTTCCCATTTGTTCTCTCCCTTTTCTATAACATAACTTGTCTTTGTGGTAAAAACAGACTCAGGTTTATCGGATTTCTTTTAGGATTACAGAGTAGTTTAGTTATTACTTTAGAACTGCCAAACTCATTTTATTTTAAATGTAAAGGTCTACTTTATAATTATTTTCAAATAATACAGCTTGTGAATGATAATAATTCTCTAAATCTATGGTATATGGGCTCCCTCCAGTGGCTAATTTAGCATCCACAAATCTTTCGAAGTGGTCATTTTAAACCACTAAGCTTGTTTAAGCAAGGATCAGCTACGGTTTCAAACTCTCTGAGTTTAAATCTTGGAACGGTAAGTATCAGGTGAGCGTGTAACCATAAACGGTTCCTCTGTTTATTCATTTAACAAAAAATAGCGAAGCTTAAAAATATATGCCAGGCATCATGCCACCCTCTGGAGATTCAACATATGAGGCAACCTCTCTCTAGGAGCTCAATTTAAAGGGGTGACACAGATGTGTATAAACAGTGAAAAGCGCCCCCTAACAAAACCCAGTGAAGTGAGCACACTTATTATGGTGGCAAAAGCAGAGTGGAGCAGAGCCCCCAGAGAGGAAGTGAGTTATCCGGGCAGGTAGACCAGGGAAGACTTCTCAATGGATACGTGGTTTGGAAGGTAGGACATTCCAGACGAAGAGAGCAAATAACACGTTCAAAGATCCGGATTCATACAATAGTTGAGAATATAGGGAAAATTAAGTATTTCTGTTTGATTGATTAGAGAAGTCCCTTCCTTGGTAACTTGTAAGAGCTAAGGATTTATAGGAAGATGGGGATCTGAACGTGGAGCCACAAGATTCCCATGACATAACTGGAAGATACTTTCTTGGTAGTTGCAACACTGAAGTGTTTTTTTGGTGTTTTTTTTTTTTGCGGTACGCGGCCTCTCACTGCTGTGGCCTCTCCCGTTGCAGAGCACAGGCTCCGGACGCGCAGGCTCAGCGGCCATGGCTCACGGGCCCAGCCGCTCCGCGGCATGTGGGATCTTCCCGGACCGGGGCACGAACCCATGTCCCCTGCATCGGCAGGCGGACTCTCAACCACTGCGCCACCAGGGAAGCCCTGAAGTGTTTTTAAAAAGGGAGTGAGGGACAGACTTCCATGTGGAAAAAGAGAAGTGTAGTGGTGGTGTGAGGGACAGATTACAACAGGGAGTGAAACCAAGTTCAGGGAGTTCAGCTTGGTCATTTTTAGGAAAATCAAACAAACAAAGGGTAAGAAGGAAGTGAACGCCAGAGATTGCAAGATGGAAATAAGCAGACAGAGTCAAGGGGTGTTAAGATCTTAGGTTATGGCAGAGAAATGAAAATATGTCTGTGATGTCTTCTAGAAGCCTGGTTTACACTGCATTCAAACTAATGTCCAATATGTAGAATTTCTAAAATTAAAAATTATGTCACTGGAAACTTATGTAATATCGTCAATGACAATTACATTAGCAAGCGAAATAGTTATTTGGACCATATTAAAATTAAATTGGGGACATGAGAAGGGGATTCCTCTCTTTAACACTGGGAATCATTCATGGTTCTGAGTTATCTCTGTTCCCATGTCGATAAAAGAAATTTTGTGACACTTTGCATCTACTAGAAAGAATATTGAAGGAAACCGGGAAAAGGGAAGCTAGGGAAACCTGCAATCCCAGCCCCTGAATGGTTTATTCTACACACATGTGGAGTTTGAGTGGGCAATAGCCAATCTTTGGTAAGCACTGCTGCTTAGATATATGTCACTCACGGCTGTCCCCAAACACCATAATTTGATAACCCTCACAGTGTAGATGACATCTTCCCAAAGCAGAAAGAAAAAAAAAAATCTATTTTCCACAGCCTCCCCCAATACTAAGACACATACATGTGAGTTGGGTTCTACAATCAGATGTCATACATGGGAGACTGTGATTTTAAACTGAGATATGAACAGGCAGCATGTCTTTGGAACCAAGGGCTATGGAAGCAGCTGCCCGTTGGGAGCCCCCTGGTTAGGGTAGAGGTTGAGTGGTTTTAGAGCCAGCAACTGTGTAGTAGTTTTCTGATGCGATCAATAAGGCATGATTTTCACAGAGGCAGCAGCTCCTTCTTGGGAGTGGTGAGGTTTGGGGAGGTGTGTGACATGAAATAGGAAAATGTTCTTGACACTCACCCTAGAGTCTGTTTCTTTTATTTCTCCAATGCATTCTTCTTTTGAATTTTTAGAAAAATTTTTATTGGAGTATAGTTGCCTTACAATGTTGTGTTAGTTTCTGCTGTACAGCAAAGTGAATCAGTTATACGCATACATACATCCCCTCTTTTTTGGATTTCCTTCCCATTTAGGTCCCCACAGAGCACTGAGTACAGTTCCTTATGCTATAGCATAGGTTCTCATTAGTTATCTCTTTTAAACATAGTATCAATACTGTATATATGTCAATCTCCAACTCCCAATTCATCCCACCCTCCCCTTTCCCCCATGGTGTCCATGTGTTTGTGCTCTACATCTGTGTCTCTATTTCTGCTTTGCCGATAAGATCATCTATACCATTTTTCTAGATTTCACATACATGCATTAATATATGATATTTGTTTTTCTCTTTCTGACTTACTTCATTCTGTATGACAGACTCTAGGTCCATCCACATCTCTACAAATGACCCAATTTTGTTCCCTTTTATGGCTGAGTAATATTCCATTGTATATATGTGCCACATCTTCTTTATCCATTCGTCTGTCGATGGGCATTTAGGTTGCTTCCATGTCCTGGCTATTGTGAATAGTGCTACAATGAACATTGGGGTGCATGTGTCTTTTTGAATTATGTTTTTTTCTGGGTATATGCCCAGTAGTGGGATTGCTGGCTCATATGGAGGTTCTATTTTTAGTTTTTTTAAGGAAACTCCACACTGTTCTCCACAGAGGTTGTATCAATTTACATTCCCACCTACAATGCAAGAGGGTTCCCTTTTCTCCACACCCTCTCCAGCATTTATTGTTTGTAGATATTTTGACGATGGCCATTCTGACCTGTGTGAGGTGATACCTCATTGTAGTTTTGATTTGCATTTCTCTAATAATTAGTGATGTTGAGCATCTTTTCACGTGCCTCTTGGCCATCTGTATGTCTTCTTTGGAGAAATGTCTATTTAGGTCTTCCGCCCATTTTTGGATTGGGTTGTTTGGTTTTTTGATATTGAGCTGTTTGTATATTTTGGAGATTAATCCTTTGCTTCGTTTGCAAACATTTTCTCCCCTTCTGAGGGTTATCGTTTCGTTTTGTTTATGGTTTACTTTGCTGTGCAAAAGCTTTTAAGTGTAATTGGGTGCAGTTTGTTTATTTTTGTTTTTATTCTCATTACTCTAGGAGGTGGGTCAAAAAGATCTTGCTGCGATTTATGTCAAGGATTGTTCTGCCTACGCTTTCCTCTGAGAGTTTTATAGTGTCTGGCCTTACACTTAGGTCTTTGCTCCATTTTGAGTTTATTTTTGTCTATGGTGTTAGTTTAACCTAGACAGAGGGGAGTCTGTTGTCTGCAGTTAAGAATGTTGACCAGTACACAAGTATTAGCAGTCACTGAAAGCAGCGGAATCTTAAGTAAACAAGAAACTGGGATTGGTTTTCTGATGGTTGGGTTGGTGATAGTCAGGGAGGAACCAGTTATCATCAGAGAATGGAGCATTGGTAATCCGTGGTAAGGAGTCATGAAACAGCTACTTCAATGACCATCCAAGGGCACATGCAGAGCCCCACAAAGGCTGACTGATTAGACTTGCCACTTTGGGCTTTGCCAGTTTACAGGTTTTAAATACCTGAATAAGAATGCTTAGACGAATGAATATAACGGTGGTTCTCCTGGGGCTGCCACATGGTTATTTCAGACCACTCATGCTATTGTAAAACAGGCAAAAAGGGATTGATACATTGCCTGGGTGACTGATCTTGATTATTAAGTGGAAATAGAGTGCTTTACCACATTTAGAAAAGAAAAATATATATTGAACCCAGGAGATCTAATGTGATTCTTTTGAGTATTTATAGTTCCATGCTCAGAAATCAGGGCTGCAGCAGCTATCCTAATTTTCCTCCCTCCTTACTGTGTCAGGTATTTGTTTACTTATGCTAGTTAATTACCCTTTTTCTACCTGCCTTCCCCTTATGTTGTATACAGGATGTGCTGGTTGTAGCTAACTTTATAACTTATTTCCTAGATTTCAGAATATTGAGGTAGGATAGTCACCAAGCAGGAGGAGCAATGAACATCAAGCAGAGATTCTTGATCTGGAATTATGTGTCTACAACTTCATCTGTGGCCATCACGTTAGTTTAACTAGATCTGAGAGTTAAATCAACGGGAGAGGCCACAACAGTGAGAGGCCCGCGTACCGCAAAAAAAAAAAAAAAAACAAAGTACAACTTTCCATTCCTCTAGAAGTTAAGTATTACTTTTGAGACCAATTATTTTAAAACTAAAAAAAGGAACAATGAGCAATAAAGAGATACATTTCAGTGATGTTCAATCTCACAAAATGATTCATTATCACTGAACAGCAAAGACACCTGGGCACATAGTCGCTAATAAAACCCCCCTGAGATCTAGCCTAATGGCACTCCTCTCTACTAAAATAGCACATTGTAATGGAATTTTCCTAATATATATATCTGAATGTGATTTCTGGAGAGTTTCATTTTCATTGCTATTGGAAGACAAACTTCATCCATAAACACATAAAATGTTCATACATAAACTACTTCCAGATAACCTTTTCTGCATAGTTAAGAATTTGTAATTGCACTATCTCCAATCATAGTGCATACGTCCGTTAGGATGCTTTAGCGCCAAGCGACACAAACCAACTAACGACTGCAAAAACAATAGGTGGTTTTAACAAATAACAGGGGGCCTGATGGTAGCTGTTTTCTGGACTAACTTACGTAGAAGCTCAGTTATGACAAGTTGCCTCCGATCTTACAGGCATTCCACTCATGATGCGGGGGCTGCCACCACTCCAAACATCCCAGATGCAAAAGATAATGTCCAAAGAGAAAGAAGAAAGGAGACCTAACTCCTGTGCATCTCCAACTTTACTAGACAGGACTCTTCCTCTAGGGCAGTGATTCCCACTAGGAGAAGGGGGGTTTTGACGCCTGGGGGATAACAGCCACTACCCGGCGACATTTCCCGTTGTCGTGACTTGGTGGGGGGTTATGGTTACCAGAATCTAGTGAATAGAGGGCAGTTATGCATCCTACAATGTACAGGACAGCCAGTCTCGACAAAAAATTATCTGGCCCGAAATATCAATAGTGACAAGGTCCCAGGATTTCACTCACCTTCCCTGTTGGTTTGCCTTTGGATAAGTGAACAAAGTCAAGGTTCTATTAGCAATACATCAATAGTCTCTTCCACAAGGGAAACGAATCTATTAGATAGATGATTCTCAAACTTTAGAACATATAGGAGTTATCTGGAGGGCTTGTTAAACCCAGATTGCTGGACCCCATTCCCAGACATAGTGATTCAGTAGTTCTGAGGTGAAGGCTCAAAAATTTGCATTTCTAACAAGTTATATATTGGTGATGTTTAGCTATTGGTCCATATACCACATGCTGAGAACCACTGTGTTAAGATTATGGCCCAGGAGATCGGGAATAAGCAGTCATCAGATTATGACACTGGACAACTAACTTAACCTCTCTGGGTTTCTGCTTTCTCACTAGTAAAACAGGCAAGTAACTAAAGGTATATTGCTTTATACAACTTGGTGAACTTAGACTCCTCTGTAACCAAATTTCCCATTGAAATGATGCGCCCCATCCTCCATGGTACTGGTTTTGCGTAATAGAAAATCAAAAAACTTGAAGGTTGTGTTTAAAATATAGTAAAATTTGAACAATATTAAAGAAAAAACAGACCAGTTGAAGTTCTTCTAAGTAGAATGTACTCCTCGATATCAGGTGAAGCAGCTGAACTTGTAGGGTTGGGCTACTAGTAAGGAAGGCTCTTTTCCCAGCCCTCTGGTCAGGTATAACATTTGAAAAATTGCACTAGGGGTCTGAACAGGTCTATTTACAAAACAAGAAATACACATTGCTAATGAGAAAATGTTCAACCTAACCAACAAAGAAATGCCAATTGAAAGAACCACAAGATATATTTTCTATGCTTTGACAAAAAGGAAACAAGGAAAACACTGGATGTTGGTGAACAGGGGAAAATAACTGGGCCCATGCCTGACACTATTTAGCAAGTGTCACTCTAGAACGACGACAGAATCAAATAAGAAAGACAAATCAAATTATGGAAAATAAAAACAAACAGAAAATAAAATGAGATAGTTATTAGATTTATGGAAGAATGGCAGAGAACATTAGGCTGTTTCATGGTGATGATGTTGATAAGGATGACACACCCTAGTTTATGAACACACTAAAAGAAAAAGGAAGAGATACTAGAAAAACATTCATTTAAATATATCAAGAAAGTGGGTAATATGCATACGTTATAAGTGCTCATTTAGCTCTAAAGGGAAAATTACAAAACAATAGATAGAAAAATAATAAGAACTGACAAGTCACTCAAGATGAACCATAATATGGAACTAAGTCAAGAAAGTAAACTGAAAAAATAAAAACAGTAGTATTAGGGTAGGGTCACTGTGGTTGATATATTTAGGTACATATATACTGTGAAATAAAATTCACGTTTTATGGCAAGACAGGAAAAGAGTTAAACATAAAATTTTTTTTCTCTGCCCTCTGGTCTCCTCTCTCCCCACACTGTGTGTTGTATATCTGCATTATGCATGGACCAAACCTCCCCTATTGGCAAAAATACTTGCTCAGCCATAAGGAGCAATATTTTCCTACAAGACAACTCCTTAAAGACAGCTTCTTTCTTGATCTTGTAAGGGGCCACAATGACGCTTAGATCTGGATCTCTCTCTTTCTCTCCTAGATCTCTTTCTACTATAATTTTGGTGTTGCCCTTGGATGGTGATAATAAACATCATACCATTAAAGACTAACATTTATTGAGTAGCAAGTACTGTGCTAAGCAAATTGCCTGCATTATCCCATTTAATTCTCAGTATAATCCTGTTATCTATTCCACTTGTAGATGATAAAATCAAGAGGATATGTCCAAGGTCACAGAACTCTTACAACCAGGTCGGCATGATTTCAAAGGCTACACATAAACCACTCTCTCCTATTCTCTTTTTTAAAGTAACTTTTAATTTTCTTAATATGAGGAAAGAAAGGGGAACAAAAATCCAGAGGGAGAAACAAATTCTTCACTGATGATCATCTTTGCAAGAGGGACTTTTTACTTTATTAGGGATTTGCTACTTTACTATGGATTAAGGACCCTGTGCGAAGGCCCTATATGCCTTGATTTAGCTCTTAATTTCCACCCTCACCTCCAAATCCTAAACTCTGGTTTAAATTAAAATCTTCATTATTAAATGTATCAATGGTTTACTCTCCAAAGCTTGGAGGAGTGTGAAAAGTGGGAATTAAAATGGATTTTTTTATTACTAAAATATGTCTTTAGGAGAATAAGGTCAATGTCATTTCTCCAATCCCAGCTAGCATCAAAGAAGAATCAGAAAAAAACACTCAACAAAATGTTATCCAATTGACATTAACAGTGGATAGAAAACCCTTTTCAACTTTAACAGAGATATATTAAACAGGCAACAGAGAGATCTAAAAAGTTGCAAGTGGTGATTCTACAATAGATCTTATAAATAAGAAAAATCCCTAGCATAGTTATTTGTTCCCTATCTCCTTGCAATAAGCACATGGACAGGAAAAGATAATCCCATCTTAATATTCACAGCTGTCATTTATGTCCTCTCAAAAAGTATACTAAATAGCTGGCAATATATACATTAGGTAGTGATGTGCTAACAGTGCAAGTAAGATAATTACAGAGTGATACCAACAGCTGGCATGTATTACCTGCATCCCAGACACCAGGCCCTGGGCTACACACTTTAAAAAACATATTGCCATTTAGTCTCTCGACCTTCCTTTAAGGTACATCATTATCTCCATTTCACAGATAAGGAAAGTCATGGTTAAGAATGGTTAAGTGATGGTTATGTGATGGGATGGTCTAGAATGGTTAGGTGACCTGTTGACTGCTGGAGTTAGGATGTTATCCCCTAACTATTTAGCTCCAAACCATATGTGCTCACCCAGTGCATAAAACTGCACAACAGACAGATTTCTAGAAAGTGGTGAGAGGGAAAAGCATTAGGACACAAGTTGGGAGAGAAAGGCCCAGGCTGACAGGTTATTTCAAGGGTAAAATGGAAGGTAGGAAGACTGATCACCGGTGAATGATCTTTGCGAAAGGGAGGAAGGCCTGGATGAACCTACAGCGTGGTGTTAAAAGTGCCAAGTGGGGCTTCCCTGGTGGCGCAGTGGTTGAGAGTCCGCCTGCCGATGCAGGGGACACGGGTTCGTGCCCCGGTCCGGGAAGATCCCACATACCGCAGAGCGGCTGGGCCCGTGAGCCATGGCCGCTGAGCCTGCGCGTCCGAAGCCTGTGTTCCGCAACGGGAGAGGCCGCAACAGTGAGAGGCCCGCGTACCGCAAAAAAAGAAAAAGAAAAAAAAAAAAAAGCGCCCAGTGTAGTTTGTTCACGGGTGCCAGCTTCCAAGAATGGCAGGGTGCTCAGAGGTGTCCTTCAGAAGCAGGGTGACTCCCTCTCCAATGGGGGACAGGCTTTACTCTAAACTTCAATTTCCACCCTTCAAAAGAAGGGTGCCTGAGTCTAATCCAACACTGGACCTACATAATTTGACCCAAAGTTGCTTTTCTCCATGTCAAAGTATTTGTAGAAGCACCTAGTACCTATCTGCCTTTAAAATTGTATTCCATTCATTCCAAGTTCATTTTAAATTTAGTGCGAAACCTTTAAAGGGTGCACAATGTTGTGTATAGGTCGCAACAACTCACAGAGGCCTCAGACCATTGATCACTCAACGTGAAACAGCTTTTTATCTGACGGTAATAGATCTAGTTATCTGACTTTATGTTCTGCTCCTTCCTCATTTTAGAAAATGAAGTCATTTTCAATGAACAAGAAATGAAAGGAAGCAGAAATGAATGGAGTTTGGGAGTAAGAATGAGTGGAGGTTATTCAATAATCAACAGAATGATATCACTGAAGATTATTTTTCCTTGGGTTACTGTTTGTATTTATTTTTAATATTTTAGTTTTATTTTCTAGGAATCGAGGCAAAGGTGTCTGAAAGAAAATGACATTAAAAAAAGATTTGTGATACAGTTATTTAATAGGAATAACTACCTGCTTTTTTTTTTTTTTTTTTTTTTTCGGTACGCGGGCCTCTCACTGTTGTGGCCTCTCCCGTTGCGGAGCACAGGCTCTGGACGCGCAGGCTCAGCGGCCATGGCTCACGGGCCCAGCCACTCCGCGGCATGTGGGATCTTCACGGACCGGGGCACGAACCCGTGTCCCCTGCATCGGCAGGCGGACTCTCAACCACTGCGGCACCAGGGAAGCCCAGCTGCTTTATTTTTATAGAATTATAATGGTCTTTGTCCTTTAATTAGCTTCATCAATACAAATCTGTTTCTTTAGTCTTTGAGACCATGACTCAAACTTCACTATTGGCCTAGCGGAAGAGTAACTTAGTTTCTGGTACGATGATTTGTAAGTAAACAAACTCGCCATGCTTGCTTTGCAAGCCTACACCTATAAAACGATTGCATCTGTCACACCATGACATGAGGTCTTGACACCATAAGATAAACTAAACCATCGTTATCTTCTAAAAAGGGACGATCCATTTTAATAACTAGTGATATGCACAAGCTCTTTAGCCTTCGGGCAGAAACTCATGGTTAGAAGGATGTGGGAAGGCATTTCCTCCTCTTTCAAATACAGCATCACAGAATTAGATGTGTGTGTGTGAGAAGGCATACTTCAAATAAGAACCACTGTCGGGGGCAAAATATAATATTTGATGCAATGATTCAGTCATTTAAAATAGGACCCAAGGTCCATTGTGTCACATTCACACCTGTGCTCTATTTTAAAAGATCCTCGATGTCTGTGAGGCTGGCTTAACTGCACCATCTCAGGCAGGCAATAGGCCAAGTGTCTAAGCAAGCATTCTATGAAAATCAAAATTGATGGCTGTACAGAACTTTGTGGGTCGATGGAATTTTTCTGTATTTTGAGTGCGGTGGTGGTTACGTGGTTGTAAGTGTTTCTCAAAATTCACTGAACCATACATTTAAAAGGAGGATGTTTCATTGTATGGAAATCATACCTCAGTAAAGTTGATTTAAAAAAATGACAGCTGTCTGTTTTGACCATGAACACATGCCTCTCGGGCAAAAGCAATAAAAGTCCATGAAGTCAGCTCTGGGTGCACACAAATAAAGATTAAATATAGCATTTAAGACCTGTGCAGTCATGAGCAGAAGGAATTCTTGGTGAGAAACTGGGGATGGTAATTAGAGATCTATTGGGAGCTTCATCTTACACTCAAAGACAAAAACCATCACTCAACACGTGCCTCTGGTATTTGCTTTTTCCTTTATCAAACCAATCAGAGTGTGTTAGCATGCTCAGTGGTTTCCAAAATTTATATCCCCATATATGCACATTAACTAGGAAGAGTGCATCTTCTTGTTCTTTCAAGAAAATAAAACGTAGCACACTTCTCTGGGATTACTGAAAATATATCTAAGATGTATCATTCTGTAGGCTAATTTCCTAAATGCATAATAATGTATATACTAAGAGGCAACACCTAGTCCTAGACACGACCTTGATTGTGTGACCTTGGCAAAAGTCCTATCATCTCTCTGGAGCTATCTCTAATTTTGCTTCTATAAAATGAAGGGGCTAGCCCAGATAATGCCCGATGACATAGAACAACATAAATCATACTTAGCTCATGGATTAGAAGCTCTATTCTTATTAACTGAAATTTTTCTCTTTTTATTATTACCTAATACCTTCTTTTCTTTTGTCGTACTAGATTTGGAGAAAGGAACAGTGCTAATGAGACAATGAGAAAAAAATTTTTAGTTATCTCAGTGAGACACAGAGTAAACACTCTAAAGATACTAATTTCTTTCCAGTAGACTGGATTTGGTAGAAGGAATGTTCTAGAAGTTGAGGTTGTCGGGAAAACATTAGGAAGAAAAAGAACATTATTGAGGAGGGAAAAATAAAAAGGAAATGAAGTTATGATTCATCTCTAATATTTTAACAAAAGATGTATACTAGATTAAAATATCTTCCATTGGAAGAAGTCAAACCCATCTTTGACTTTTGTGGAAATAACCATATGTTTTCGAAATTATGACATTAGAGAATCTTGGATTTACAAAGGAATTTGATCATCTACACCAGTTTCCCCACTCAAGGTCAGAGAGTGGCCCAGTATTTTAAGATAAAATACAAAAATAATTAACCTGTCTTGATTATACTACTTTTGTAAAGGCAAAGGCATAAAAACAACTTCACGTAGCTGTTACTTTGCATGTTTAAGCCAAGCTGTGATTAATATTTTAGAGATAAATATTCACAGATAACAGCAGGGTCTTCTCTCATCATGTAAATGGTATTTTGGACATTTATCTATAATTTAAAAAAAAATGAACTCAATTAACCTAACCTAATATTTCTTTGTTAAATGGTCTATATACCCCTATGTTTTTAAAGTGCTCTCCTAATTGGTCATAACATCTTACTCTTTGTGTCATTAATGAATGAGTTAAGTGAAAAATAAAAGATTCCACATGTTCATTCTTTATTTGCCTGGCAATCATGATTTTCCTTTTTTTTTTTTTTTTTTTTTTGCGGTACGCGGGCCTCTTACTGTTGTGGCCTCTCACTGTTGTGGCCTCTCCCATTGCGGAGCACAGGCTCCGGATGCGCAGGCCCAGCGGCCATGGCTCACGGGCCCAGCCGCTCCGCGGCATGTAGGATCTTCCCGGACCGGGGCACGAACCTGTGTCCCCTGCATCGGCAGGTGGACTCTCAACCACTGCGCAACCAGGGAAGCCCTGATTTTACTTTTTAAAAGTTATATTTTAACAATAGGATCAAGAATTAAATTGAAAAGCAAACTGCCGTTTTTTAAAAACAGAAAGTTAAAATGAAAGGGCTGAGCCATGTAACTGGAGGGTATATCAATCATGGGTACTTGGGACAAAAACCTACAAAGAAATGTCGTGAAAGAAGATTCAAGTCCTGTCAAAGGATACAGCGCTGTCCGGGAATTTCCTTCTACTTGGAAAGCACTTCCCCTCCACAGTCTCAGCTCTCATAATCCAGCAAATGACCATTGCCTTTGCAAGGCTGTCAGTATTTCCCCAAGAAAAGTTATTTCCTTCAAATCATTTGGTTCATCCTTCTTTAAAGCACCTGCTATTTTGTATTGTCATTGATCTGCTGAAATGTCACTACTGGCTCTGTCTTAGCTTCATGCCCACTGTGAGCTCCTGTCCCGGCTGGCCCAGCACTGACCGAAGTTGATTCCTGAAAGATGCACAGCCTTGCTCCTTGACTTACAGATTCTTAGCTGGTGCATCCCAGTGGAGCTTTATCTTGGCTGGTTTAAGCTCTGACCTCTCGAGGCGGGGCAAAGCCCTAAATAAATGATCATCATGTTGCAGGAAGGGGACCCCTTCCAGGGCCTGAGAGTGGGCTCTTCTCTAACACTCAGAAATGAATAGTCCGAGGAGATACCCGTGCTGACAAAGCAAGAGACATTATCGGGAAGGGGCGTCCAGGTGGAGAGCAGGAGGGTCAGGGAACCCAGGAGAACCGCTTTGCCACGTGGCTCACAGTCTCAGGCTTTATGGTGATGCGGTTAGTTTCCGGGTTGTCACTTGTTTGGCCCATATTTGGTCTGACTCAGGGTCCTTCATGGTGGTGCACACATCTCTCAGCCAAGATGGATTCCAGCGCAAGGGCTTCTGGGAGGTTGGCAGGAATATCATCTCCTCCCTCTTCCTTTTGGCCCCTCCCGAATTCGCCCGGTGAGTTTTCAGTGGCAGCACCTTGCTCCTTATCAGGACCTCCTGCCGTGAGACACTGGGAAAGGCAGGCAGTTTCGGTCAGCAGTTCCCTAACTATCACAGGACACCCTTCCACCTCGGGCTTCACCACCACCTATGACCCGAAGAACATTTACTTCTGTAGAACTTTCAGGGTGGATCCAGATCTCGCCTCTGCTTTCTTCTTTCACTTCTGATTTCCTATTTGAATTTCCCTTCACCCAATATGCTCTCTTTGGTTTCTGTGGGCTCCTTTCCCCCAGCCCTGGGCCAGCGCCACTCTATTCTTACACCCAGCCTTGGCTCGAAAACCACAGGTTTGGCCAGAGACTTAGGCTGTTTAGAAGTTATTTGAGGGGTTTGGCTTCTGGACGCTATTATTGTTCTCAAATCCGGGCCCTTGTGTATCTGCCACACTACCTTGTCCCCCAGCTGCCAGCAGTCTGAACAGCTGAGAGAACTTATCGTGTGATCGAGAGGACATACCCCCAAGTCCCTGCATTTACAGTTCTCAGTCTTTAGCCTCTGCACCCTTCAAAGTCCACTGGCAGTGAAATGGAGCAGGACCCTACGGGGCCTTCCCAGGCCAGGAATCCCCTGCCCCCCAACCATGTCCCCTGCCTACCTTTTGTCTATAGAAAAACTTTAGCCAAAGAATAAATTTAATCAGAGAAGTGAGAAAATGCAGAAGCAAAGAAATGCAGTCAAACAGGACCAAATAATAATAGTTTAGTCATTAAACAAGGTCAAGGACCTTTAGTTCCTCCTCAAGAGTTATAGATAATACTCTGAGTCATGCCCTTTGAGCCGTCTTGCAGCTACTGAAACCCCCGCCAGGTGGAAGAAGTTAACTACATGATGATCAGACTGTAGCCACGACATAAGCTGCTCCATCTTACACAGTTCTGGGAATGGACTTCAAGGAAATGGGAACCAACCGACCCTGGAACTAAAGACTAACTGTACTTAAAACAATCAAGATGACACTGATCAGACGATGGCATGACCAATTTCAAGATAACTGTCAGAGCTGCCTGTGCTGTTCTGCACGTAGCCCCCTCCCTCTGCCTATACACCCCTGAAACTCCCCTTTAAAAGCTCTTGCCCCCTGATGGGTAGAGGGGAGTTGGCCTTTGCACACAAGCCCACCTTCTACCCCAGTTGCCAGTCTCCAAAATAAAGCAACCTTTCCTTTCTACCAATACTTAACCTCTCGAGTACTGGCTTTTGAGTGGTGGGCAGCCGGACCTGAGTTTGGTAACAGCAGGTCAACCTGAGCTTTGTATTAATTCTAGAGTACTTCTCCTCCCTGTTTCCCACTGCTCAACAGTTAGCAACGTGGTCATTCTCTTTAGAGGGCTGCCACATCATACTGCGTCAACCCACGATCCATTTGACATCAATCTCTAGTGTGGCTAATTTGGCCCCTTGCACCAGACCACTGGAAAATACACCTTCCACTTACCATCAGGAACATTGATCAGAACTCTCACACCACCTCCTTGGGCAACACAATGGTCTCTTAAACCTTAGTTTTTCTTTTACTTTTCGTTAGGTATATAATAATGCTCACTTTAGTGAAATTTATCCATATCTATCTATATTTGCAATAAGATAAAAAATAGCATTGCTATAATTCTGCCATCCAGAGATAAACACTGCTAACAGCATGGAATACACTTCATACTTTTACTTCTACAGTACATAAATATAAAACATTATTATGAAAAATGGCATTTTATTGCCCTTTGAAATCTTTTTGTATATAAGAAAATCCATTTCCACGTCAATATGTATACTTTTAAATAACTAAACTGCATTTCATTGTATAGATGACCAATGTTGATGCGAATAATTCCTTAAGGTTGGAATTTAGGTGGTTTTCATTTTTTCACCATTACAGACGGCACTGCAATGGAATTTTGATCATAAATGTGTACTAGTCAGATTAGAAAAAATTCAGTAAAGTATAAGAAAGGACTAACATCCCCAGCAATAGAAAATGTTGCTACAGGCTGCGCTCATCTCTGTTGCCTGCAGCTTATGCTCTGAGACAGGAATCCTAACAGGACCCAAGGAAGGAGAATTCATGAACTTGCCTATTAGAAACAGCAGGCCCAGAAAGACCTTTTCTCATGGAAGGATAAACAAACAGTGGAAATAAAAACAACAAGGGGCCTGTGAAAGGGCGAAACATTTAAAGAACAGAGAACATTATATTCAACATGAAGAGGAAAAAATATGTTTAAAACATTACTGATAAAAACCGGGGGAAAAGTAATTTATTTACTTTTTTAAAGTATTTTATGAAAACAAGGACTTTCGGAAACAGGAAAAGAAAGATGAGGCCAAGATGCAAGTGAATGAATTGAAAATCAGATGGGTGGATTATGAAAAACTGTAAGCAAAAGAAAAGTGTCATTGCAGGATGCAAAGCTGCACTGGAAATAGGGAAGAGCCTGCCCTATTGATACTGCCTGAGAAACAGGTACCTTTTCTGTTGAAAATGGTGTTATGCTGTATACGATTCATTTATTCTAACAAACAATTCCAGACACCTACTGTGAATGTCAACATTTGAGGATAAATGCTGAGAATCCCAGTTTGTAAAGAAATCACCTGTAGCAGGGGAGGATGGCTGGAAACATTGTTAACAGGCTGAGTTCTCAAACTGAGGCTGGTACAGTGCTGTTGGAACATAGTGAAGGTAGGCTTAACCACTCAAAGAGGGAGGAAGGTCTTCACGCAGGATGTAACTTGTAAATCAGGGCTTGTGAACGAGGCAGATTTGGCCAGATTCCAAAGGGACAGGAAAAATTCCAGGGAAAGGAACGAGCATGGGCAAAGTTCTCAAATCCACCTCCATCTATATTTAATACCTCTTAGTATTAACATTGCGAGGGATCATTTTAGCTCCTTAAAATAACCTTTGCCTGAGAAACACGCACGCCCACGTGTCAATGTTATGACAATTTCAGCTGTGAAAAAATGGCTGTATTACTAAAGAATGTGAGACATTATTCCCATGGGCTAGCTCTAGTCCATATAGTAAATAATCGCATATTTTTTAGCCTATTGAAAAGTTACAGAAAACTCAAATTAGTACTTTTAAAAATATGGTAAGACAAAGCAGAAGTGCAGTTCCCAATATTTAAATTATTGTTTCTCTAAAGGTCTCAGTGTCTGAACAAAGAGCTAATTGCTTATTGATAGTGCAACTGTAGAAAACACAGATGTTCCATTTCTTTAAATAACTTCTCTTCCTACAGAATGGCCACGTCCTGTGAGATATAAGTTCATCCGAATAGAATATGGATTGTTTATGGAAGCAATCACATCCTATTTTTGGAACCACTTGATATAACTCTGTCACTGCACAAAATACAACCTTCTCCCAGCCCCCAACTTTTTTTTTTTTTGGTATGCAGCAAGTATTCAGTTTAACAACACAAAATAACTCTGACGTTCTGAAAATCTGGCAACATTTCATTTTTCCATTATGTCAGGTGGGAATGAAAAGGAACCAAATATTACTGATAGTAACATTAGAAAAGCCTGTCCTCTTGGCTGATATGCAGGTGGGAATCATTACTGGTAACAGAATCTTTGTAACAATCATTTTATCTCTAAATATAGCTGAACATTGAGCTCCATAGTCAAATTTAAAAAGAGAGAAGGTTGATAGGCATTCAAATTCTATTTCATCCTTGCAATCTCCTGGTCAAGACTTTTTTTCTTTTAATTTTTATTGGAATATAGTTGATTTACAATGTTGTGTTAGTTTCAGGTGTACAGCAAAGTGAATCAGATATACATATACTTATATCCACTGTTTTTCTTTTTTTTTTAGACTCTTTTCCCATATAGGCCATTACAGAGTACTGAGTAGAGTTCCTTGTGCTATACAGCAGGTTCTTGTTACTTACCTATTTTATATATAGTAGTATGTATATGTCAATCCCAATCTCCCAATTTATCCCTCCCCCACCTTATCCCTGGTAACCATAACTTTGTTTTCTACATCCATGACTCTACTTTTGTTTTGTAAATAAGTTCATGTTTACCCTTTTTTAAAGATTTCACATATAAGTAATATCATATGATATTTGTCTTTCTGTGTCTGACGTATTTCACTCAGTATGACAATCTCTAGGTCCATCCATGTTACTGCAAATGGCATTATTTTGTTCTTTCTAATGGCTGAGTAATATTCCATTGTATATGTGTACCACATCTTCTTTATCCATTCCTCTGTTGATGGACATTTCAGTTACTTCCATGTCCTGGATACTGTAAACAGTGCTGCAGTGAACATTGGGGTGCACATATCTTTATGAATTATGGTTTTCTCCCGTATATGCCCAGGAGTGGGATTGCTGGGTCATATGGTAGTTTGTGCTGGGAAAACTGGACAGCTACATATAAAAGAATGAAATTAGAACACTCCCTAACACCATACACAAAAATAAACTGAAAATGCGTTAAAGACCTAAATGTAAGGCCAGACACTATAAAACTCTTAGAGGAAAACATAAGCAGAACACTCTATAACGTAAATCACAGCAAGATCCTTTTTGACCCACCTCCTAGAGAAATGGAAATAAAAACAAAAATAAACAAATGGGACCTAATGAAACTTAAAGGCTTTTGCACAGCAAAGGAAACCATAAACAAAATGAAAAGATAACCCTCAGAATGGGAGAAAATATTTGCAAACAAAGCAGCAGACAAGGGATTAATCTCTAAAATATACAAATAGCTCATGCAGCTCAATATCAAAAAAAAACAAATAACTCAATCAAAAAATTTAGAAGATCTAAATAGACATTTCTCCAAAGAAGACATACAGATGACCAAAAAGCACATGAAAAGAAGCTCAACATCACTAATTATTAGAGAAATGCAAATCTAAACTACAATGAGGTATCAGCTCACACCAGTCAGAATGGCCATCATCAAAAAATCTACAAACAATAAATGCTGGAGAGGGTGTGGAGAAAAGGGAACCCTTTGCACTGTTGGTGGGAATGTAAATTGATACAGCCATTATGGAGAACAGTATGGAGGTTCCTTAAAAAACTAAAAATAGAACCACCATATGACCCAGCAATCTCATTACTGGCCATACACCCGGTCAAGGATTTGAATGAAGTGCCCTGCAATCACTACCCTATTTTGCATGGGTAAACACGACAGTACTGACACAGGTCTGCTGGTTATTGTCAGGCAGAAAGAGCACCGTATATGGAGTAGGAAGACACATTCCAGTCACTTAATTCTCAGAATGCTTTTAAAATTTTTTTCTAAAATCTAATGGCTATCAGTTTCTTTGAATGCAAAATGGGACCACGAATGAGAACATATTATGCAAAAGAGGAAAATGAGAATATATATGGGACAAATCTTTTATAAACCATCAAGTGTTAGAAATCTATCTTTATGAATAATGCATCATTATTTTTATATGGGATAAGAATTTACAACAAATTGCTTTTGAGCCTTTGACAATTAACACACAAAACTAAAGATGGCTGGAGAAAAAGTACTAAACTGGTTTTCAGATACTAACACTATTTAGCTAACTGCTGTATTTCAAAGTGTGTATAGATCCAACTAGTTATGGGTTAAACATATATTTCACACACACACACACACACACACACACACACACACGCTCACAGATTGCTAATTGTCTTTCTTCTTCCTAAACCATCACTGTCCTATTTCCCTCTCCAGTGTGACTGATCTGCCACCCAATAGCTCTGTGGCTCTAGAGTTTCATTCAGCCATTTAGTTCATTGTTGGAAATGATAAGCTTTGCTAGGCAGTATATCTGTTCTATGTGTTTATCATATAGGTTCCATGTATTTCACGTAGTTTCTAGATCTCTAAAATAGGTAAGAGACAGTTGCTTATTAAAAACTGTTAAAATAAGCCTCTTGAAATTTCTTAGCTCAACAACCTTTTAAAATGTCAAATACAGAGAGCTTTTGCACTTCCTTTCAACTCTTTTAAACAGGGTCTCCTTTGCTTGCTGCCAAAAGCACTAAAAACCGGAATTTACTACTTTCAGGAAATTATTAAAATTTTAATTAAAAAAATAATGTCTAGCTGCTTTAGTGCAATGAGTTCAAAGTTTTTTAAGTCTAACCAACAGTTCGATAACACAGAGACCGGTAATCACTGCATCTCACATATAATATATTCATGTACAGATATGATTGACAGGTCCAAATTTAAATGTGGAAATGTTGGAAGTGACACGGGCTAGGGAAGGGGAACAAAGGAGGCTTTTACTGGAGAAAGCAGGGGAGAATGCACAGAACACTCCATACACTCCCTGACTATAAAAAGATAGCATTTGAGGAACAAAATAAATATGACTCATAATTGCAGAATGTAGAGTAAGTAGGCTTTAAATTAAATTTCATAGGAGAATTTCACCATATTTGATGACTAAATGTACATATACATTTGTTTTAAATAAAAAATAAACATACTAGTCTTAAATTAGTATTTGAAAAACTACATCATATTTTCTAAAATTCCTAAGAATGAAATGTGTGTGTGTGTTTGTACTGCGCTCTGTGCTGGGGAAGGATGCTGAGGAGGAAAAAGGGGTTATCTCCATGTTTTTAAAATAATAGAGTTTAACCATCTCTTACACTTCATACTGGAAATACTTTAAAACTCCACATGAACTTGTAAATATTCATGCCTCCTAAAACTGGGAATATTTAGGTAATGATCAACCTTAACAGGATTGCTATTTTTAAATAAACTAAAAAAAAATAAGAGTTTATGTGAGCTCGTCAGCTCTTATTCTTATATAAAATCCATGTTCTAAGAAATATTAGTAAACCTTATTGTTAAGATTCTAAGTGAAATTAAAGAAAACATAAAGTGCTTTGGAGATCACTGGTTTCATGGTGACAATCTGGTCACTGTGACAGGTCGTGCTATGAGGGGGCTGGACACTTGAGTTCATGTTCTCCCTGTGCCACCTACAAAGCTACACGACTCCAGGAAAGTTACATAGGTTCTTAAGGGTTTCTTTTATTGGTAATATGCATATTCCTAATATTAACCTCATAAAGTGGTTTTGAGAATCAAAGGATCTAAAATGATACTCATAAATCATTCAACGTGACAAACTGGAAATGCTCAAAGTATACTTTAGCATTCTTGTTGAAATATAAGAGCTACATTGCAGAAGTTGCACAGTTTTTCTAGAACATTTTGACTGAGTTTTATTTATTAATTTTTCAGCTTTATTGAGATATAATTGACATCTGACCTTGTGTAAGTTTAAGAGGTACAATAAGAAGACTTGACACAAGCATATATCGTGAAATGATAACCACAAAAGGGTTAGTTAACACTTCCCATAACTCAGAAAATTACCTTTTTTATGTGTGTGTGGTAAGAAAATTTAAGATCTACTCCCTTAGCATTGTCCAATTTTTATTTCCATTAAAAGTCATTAAATATTTCCGTATTTAACTATTGGCCAACAAGTTATTTTATTATAATTGGAGAGGTACGATGGATTTACCATGTCTCTATACATAGGTATTTATCATCCTTGCACATCATGCCAAGATTCAGAGAGAATTGTATTTTACAAGAGATTTCTAAAAAATTACAATATGATCACTTTTGTAAAGTTTCTCAGAAGTCATAGAAGATAGTAAAATGGACATTTATCAATATATCAAACTAAAAATAAACTTGAGAGTGATTTAGGACTTTGAAAATAAAATCAGTGAGAATTGAAAACAAAATAAGGTCTTATTTCTGTGTTAAACAGTACTCTAAACGAAATTAACCTAGCTTCTGGCTCCAAGGAATACTTGTTCCTGGAATCTAACACTATAAATCAACTGAAGAGCTTATTTATCGAGACTCACAGTTTGCCTATGAAAGCTCACTTCAGGGCCCTCGTTTTGCTGTCCATACCAGCACATTTCTCTGCTTTGCAGGACCTGTCAAAATTATCCATCCTTGTCCTACCACTGCTTAAATGCCTGCCCTGATTTCCTGTTTTGAGACATTATTAGCTCTAAGTGACCCTGGCACTCCCTGGTAGGTCTAAGAAACTTAGCTTTCCTTCATCAACAGATTTCTCCAGTGGACTTTTAGAGAGTTGACACCAATTTTAAGATAACTCTTACGGTATCTAGACAATATATGAATATCTTATATCCTCTTTATGTTAAACGGTAACGTGTTCTTTCCATTGGTGTACAGATTAATCTGAATATGTGCAGAGGAAACTAAACAGTCATACTTTGATTAAAAGTCATGTGCCATTCAAAGAAATCCAGGGGATCGTTCTCTAGTGCACGAAAATCAAGAGACAGTTGTCTGTCAGTAGGAAATGGATACCATTAGAACTCCCCCTACTCTTTTGTAACTTAAATAAGAAAAAAATCCAATTAATACTATTATATCCCACAATATACCAACAGGGATTGTGCTACCCTTGGGCCTCTACAGAAAAGCTGTTGTAAAGTATATCAGCATTGCTATTCTGTTATTTGCCCCTTTACTTTTTTTTCTCAAATATAAGCATTTATTAATACTTCATGTAGGAAAAAGGTGTTATAAGGCAGTACATTAGTGATGTAAAATAGTAATTCATCGGAGACAAAAATATGATTTTCCACTATTCCAGGAAAGTTAGTAACAAAGTATATGCATTTGAAATAACAATTGGCATAAAACTCAATAATAGAAACAAGCCATTATATTAGAAATGTTAAAATAATAGCCAAATTATATTGAATTCTGTAAAAGTCACTTTAATACTTTCAGTTATTTCATGTTATCTTGGACCTGACCTTTTTTTTAACATCTTTATTGGAGTATAACTGCTTTACACTGTTGTGTTAGTTTCTGCTTTATAATAAAGTGAATCAGCTATATGTATAATCAGTATACGTATATCCCCATATACCCTCCCTCTTGCATCTCCCTCCCACTCTCCCTATCCTACCCCTCTAGGTGGTCACAAATCACTGAGCTGGTCTCCCTGTGCTCTGCGGCTGCTTCTCACTAGTTATCTATTTTACATTTGGTAGTGTCTATATGTCCATACCATTCTCTCACTTCATCCCAGCTTACCCTTCCCCCTCCCTGTGTCTTCAAGTCCATTCTCTACATCTGTGTCTTTATTCCTGTACTGCCCCTATGTTCTTCAAAACAATTTTTTTTTAGATTCCATACATATGGGTTAGCATATAGTATTTGTTTTTCTCTTTCTGACTTACTTCACTCTGTATGACAGTCTCTATGTCCATCCACCTCACTACAAATAATTCAATTTCATTCCTTTTTATGGCTGAGTAATATTCCATTGTATATATGTGTCACATCTTCTTTATCCATTCATCTGTTGATGGACACTTAGGTTGCTTCCATGTCCTGGCTATTGTAAATAGTGCTGCAATGAACATTGTGGTACATGTGTCTTTTTGAAATATGGTTTTCTCAGGGTATATGCCCAGTACTGGGATTACTGGGTCATATGGTAGTTCTATTTTTAGTTTTTTAAGGAATCTCCATACTGTTATCCATAGTGGCTCTATCAGTTTACATTCCAACTAAAAGTTCAAGAGGTTCCCTTCTCTCCACACCCTCTCCAGCATTTATTGTTTGTAGACTTTGCTTTTTTGGTTTTTTTTTAAAGAAGATGTTGGGGGTAGGAGTTTATTAATTAATTAATTTATTTTTGCTGTGTTGGGTCTTTGTTTCTGTGAGAGGGCTTTCTCTAGTTGTGGCACACGGGGGCCACTCTTCATTTAGGTGCGCAGGCCTCTCACTATTGCAGCCTCTCTTGTTGCGGAGCACAGGCTCCAGATACGCAGGCTCAGTAGTTGTGGCTCACAGGCCTAGTTGCTCTGTGGCATGTGGGATCCTCCCAGACCAGGGCTCGAACCCATGTCCCCTGCATTAGCAGGCAGATTCTCAACCACTGTGCCACCAGGGAAGCCCCTTGTAGACTTTTTGATGGTGGTCATTCTGACCAGTGTGAGGTGATACCTCATTCTAGGTTTGATTTGCTTTTCTCTAATGATTAGTGATGTTGAGCATCCTTTCATGTGTTTGTTGGCAATCTGTATGGCTTCTTTGGAGCCATTAAGGTCATCTTCCCGTTTTTGGATTGGGTTGTTTGGTTTTTTGATATTGAGCTTCATGAGCTGCTCATATATTTTGGAGATTATTTCTTTGTCAGTTGCTTCATTGGCAAATATGTTCTCCCAGTCTGAGGGCTGTCTTTTTGTCTTGTTTATGGTTTCCTTTGTTGTGCAAAAGCTTTTAAGTTTCATTAGGTCCCATTTGTTTATTTTTGTTTTTATTTCCATTTCTCTAGGAGGTGGGTCAAAATGGATCTTGCTGTGATTTATGTCATAGAGTGTTCTGCCTATGTCTTCCTCTAAGAGTTTTATAGTGTCTGGCCTTACATTTAGGTCTTTGATTCATTTTGAATTTATTTTTGTGTATGGTGTTAGGGAGAGTTCTAATTTCATTCTTTTACATGTAGCTGTCCAGTTTTCCCAGCACCACTTATTGAAGAGGCTGTCTTTTCTCCATTGTATATTCTTGCCTCCTTTATCAAAGATAAGGTGACCATACGTTCATGGATTTATCTCTGGGCTTTCTATCCTGTTCCATTGATCTATATTTCTGTTTTTGTGCCAGTACCATACTACCTTGATTACTGTAGCTTTGTAGTATAGTCTGAAGTCAGGGAGCCTGATTCCTCCAGCTCCGTTTTTCTTTCTGAAGATTGCTTTGGATACTTGTGGTCTTTTGTGTTTCCATACAAATTGTGAAATTTTTTGTTCCAGTTCTGTGAAAAATGCCATTAGTAGTTTGATAGCGACTGCATTGAATCTGTATACTGCTTTGGGTGGTATAGTCATTTTCACAATGCTCATTCTTGCAATCCAAGAACATGCTACATCTCTTCATCTATTTGTATCATCTTTAATTTCTTTCATCAGTGTCTTATACTTTTCTGCATACAGGTCTTTTGTCTTCTTAGGTAGCTTTATTCCTAGGTATTTTATTCTTTTTGTTGCAGTGGTAAATGAGAGTGTTTCCTTAATTTCCCCTTCAGATTTTTCATCATTTGTTTATAAGAATGCAAGGTTTTTCTGTGCATTAATTTTGTATCCTGCTACTTTACCAAATTCATTGATTAGCTCTAGTAGTTTCCTGGTAGCATATTTAGTATTCTCTATGTATAGTATCATGTCGTCTGCAAACAGTGACAGTTTTACTTCTTCTTTTCTAATTTGGATTCCTCTTGTTTCTTTTCCTTCACTGATTGTTGTGGCTAAAACTTCCAAAACTATGTTGAATAAGAGTGGTGAGAGTGGGCAACCTTGTCTTGTTCCTGATCTTAGTGGAAATGGTTTCAGTTTTTCACCAGTGAGAATGATATTGGCTGTGGGTTTGTCATATAAGGCCTTTGTTATGTTGAAGTAAGTTCCCTCTATGCCTAATTTCTAGAGAGTTTTTATCATAAATGGGTGTTGAATTTTGTTGAAAGCTTTTCCTGCATCTACTGAGATTATCATATGGTTTTTATCCTCAAATTTGTTAATATGGTGTATCACATTGATTGATTTGCGTATAGTGAAGAATCCTTGCAATTCCTGGGATAAACCTCACTTGATCATGGTGTATGATCCGTTTATTGTGCTGCTGGATTCTGTTTGCTAGTATTTTGTTGAGGACTTTTGCATCCATGTTCATCAGTGATATTGGCCTGTAGTTTCCTTTTTTTGTGACATCTTTGTCTGGTTTTAGTATCAGGGTGATGGGGGACTCGTAGAATGACTTTGGGAGTGTTCCTTCTGCTATATTTTGGAAGAGTTTGAGAAGGATAGGCGTTAGCTCTTCTCTAAATGTTTGATAGAATTCACCTGTGAAGCCATGTGGTCCTGGGCTTTTGCTTGTTGGAAGATTTTTAATCACAGTTTTAATTTCAGTGCTTGCAATTGCTCTGTTGATATTTTCTGTTTCTTCCTGGTTCAGTCTCAGAAGGTTGTGTTTTTCCGAGAATCTGTTCATTTCGTCCAGGTTCTCTATTTTATTGGCATATAGTTGCTTGTAGTAATCTCTATGATCCTTTGTATTTCAGCTGTGTCAGTAATTACTTCTTTTTCATTTCTAATTCTGTTGATTTGAGTCTTCTCTTTTTTTTTGTTTTTTTGATGAGTCTGGCTAATGGTTGATCAATTTTGTTTATCTTCCCAAAGAACAAGCTTTTAGTTTTATTGATCTTTGCAATCGTTTCCTTCATTTCATTTTCATTTACTTCTGATCTGATTTTTATGATTACTTTCCATTGGCTAACTTTAGGGTTTTTTTGTTCTACTTTCTCTAATTGCTTTAGGTGTAAGTTCAGTTTTTTATTTGAGATTTTTTTTTGTTTCTTGAGGTAGGGTTGTATTGCTATACACTTCCCTCTTAGAACTGATTTTGCTGCATGCCATAGGTTTTGGGTGGTTGTGTTTTCATTGTCATTTGTTTGTAGGTGTTTTATGATTTCCTCTTTGATTTCTTCAGTGAACTCTTGGTTACTAAGTAGCATATTGTTTAGCCTCCATGTGTTTGTATTCTTTACAGTGTTTTTCCTGTAACTGATATCTAGTCTCATAGCATTGTGGTTGGAAAAGATACTTGATAAGATTTCAATTTTCTTAAATGTACTGAGGCTTGATTTGTGACCCAGGATATGATCTATCCTGGAGAATGTTCCATGAGCACTTGAGAAGAAAGTCTATTCTGTTGTTTTTGGATGGATTGTCCCATAAATAACAATTAAGTCCATCTTGTTTATTCTGTCATTTAAAGCTTGTGTTTCCTTATTTATTTTCATTTTGGTTGATCTGTCCATTGGTGAAAGTGGGGGTGTTAAAGTCCCCTAGTATGATTGTGCTACTGTCGATTTCCCATTTTATGGCTGTTAGCATTTGCCTTATGTATTGTGGTGCTCCTATGTTGGGTGCATAAATATTTACAATTGTTATATCTTCTTCTTGGATTGATCCCTTGATCATTATGTAGTGTCCTTCTTTGTCTCTTGTAACAGTCTTTATTTTAAAGTCTATTTTGTCTGATATGAGAATTGCTACTATAGCTTTCTTTTGATTTCCATTTGTATGAAATACCTTTTTCCATCCCCTCACTTCCAGTCTGTATGTGTCCCTAGGTCTGAAGTGAGTCTCTTGTAGACAGCATATATACGGGTCTTTTTTTGTAACCATTCAGTCAGTTTGTGTCTTTTGGTTGCAGCATGTAATCCATTTACATTTAAGGTAATTATCGATATGTATGTTCCTATTCCCATTTTCTTAATTGTTTTGGGTTTGTTATTGTAGGTCTTTTCCTTCTCTTGTGTTTCTTGCCTAGAGAAATTCCTTTAGCATTTGTTGTAAATCTGGTTTGGTGGTGCTGGATTCTCTTAGCTTTTGCTTGTCTATAAAGATTTTAATTTCTCCGTGAAATGTGAATGAAATCCTTGCTGGGTAAATATTTTAAATTTTATTTTATTTTTCCTTATGTTTAGCTGTGTTGGGTCTTTGTTGCTGCACGTGGGCTTTCTCTAGTTATAGTGAGTGGGGGCTACTCTTCATTGCAGTGCACAGGCTTCTCATTGTGGTGGCTTCTCCTATTGCAGAGCACAGGCTTTAGGCGTGTGGGCTTCAGTAGTTGCTGCACGTGGGCTTTGTCTAGTTGTGGCGAGCGGGGGCTATTCTTCATTGCTGTGCACGGGCTTCTCGTTGCAGTGGCTTCTCTTGTTGCAGAGCACTGGCTCTAGAGTGTAGGCTCAGCAGCTGTGGCGCACGGGCTTAGTTGCTCCGTGGCATTTGGGATCTTTCCAGACCAGGGCTCAAACCTGTGTTGCTTGCGCTGGCAGGCAGATTCTTAACCACTGCACCACTTGCGAAACTCTGGGTAGAGTAATCTGGTTGTAGGTTTTTCCCTTTCATCACTTTAAATATGCCCTGCCACTCCCTTCTGGCTTGCAGAGTTCCTGCTGAAAGATCAGCTGTTAACTTTATGGGGATTCCCTTGTATGTTATTTGTTGTTTTTCCATTGCTGCTTTTAATATTTTTTCTTTGTGTTTAATTTTTGATAGGTTGATTAATATGTCTTGGCATGTTTCTCCTTGGATTTATCCTGTATGGGACTCTCTATGCTTCCTGGACTGGATTGACTATTTCCTTTCCCATATTAGGAAGTATTCAACTATAATCTCTTCAAATATTTTCTCAGTCCCTTTCTTTTTCTCTTCTTCTTCTGGGACCCCCTATAATTCGAATGTTGGTGTGTTTAATGTTGTCCCAGAAGTCTCTGAGACTGTCCTCAATTCTTTTCCTTCTTTTTTCTTTATTCTGCTCTGCGGTAGTTATTTCCACTATTTTATCTTCCAGGTCACTTGTCTGTTTTTTTGCTTCAGTTATTCTGCTATTGATTCCTTCTAGAGAATTTTTAATTTCATTTATTGTGTTGTTCATCATTGTTTGTTTGTTCTTTAGTTCTTCTAGGTCCTTGTTAAATGATTCTTGTATTTTCTCCATTCTATTGCCAAGATTTTGGAACATCTTTACTGTCATTACTCTGAATTCTTTTTCAGGTAGACTGCCTATTTCCTCTTCATCTGTTAGGTCTGGTGGGTTTTTACCTTGCTCCTTCATCTGCTGTGTGTTTCTCTGTCTTCTCATTTTGCTTAACTTACTGTGTTTGGGGTCTCCTTTTTGCAGGCTCCATGTTTGTAATTCCCATTGTTTTTGGTGTCTGCCCCAGTTGCTAAGGTTGTTTCAGTGTGTTGTGTAGGCTTCCTGGCGGAGGGGACTAGTGCCTGTGTTCTGGTGGATGAGGCTGGATCTTGTCTTTCTGGTGGGCAGGACCACATCTGGTGGTGTGTTTTGGGGTATCTGTGAACTTAGTATGATTTTAGGCATCCTCTCTGCTAGTGGGTGGGGTTGTGTTCCTGTCTTGCTAGGTGTTTGGCATGGGGTGTCCAGCACTGTAGCTTGCTGGTCGTTGAGTGGAGCTGGGTCTTAGCGTTGAGACAGAGATCACTGGGAGCGCTCTTTCCGATTCTTATTATTTGGGGCCAGGAGGTCTCTGGTGGTCCAATGTCTTTAACTCGGCTCTCCCACCTCAGAGGCTCAGGCCTGACAGCCGGCGGGAGCACCAAGACCCTGTCAGCCACATGGCTTTTCAGCTGACAGCGTCCTCTGGGAGCCTGGCCCTGTGCTAGCTGGTGAGACCTGAGTAAACTCATTAAGACTGGGAGCCACAGCAGTTCTGTGGGAGCTGCTGCCTAAGGAAGTGGGTGAGGCCTGCACCTTTACTCTTGAACACTTTTCTGAAAAAGCATTTGGCTCCCTTCCTAGAGGAAGCTTAAACTATTTTGTTTTCCACATCTAAGAAATTGAAATCGTACTGACAATCTTACTGCTTTTTGAGACAAACAGAATTGCATTGGTGATTAAAAAAAAGAAATAAGGGGTGAATCTTCGACTTCCTCGATAGGGTTCTCACTTTTTCAGACTAGTGGATAACTGCTCTGGACCAGGGTTCCTCAAAGGTACTCTAGAAGAGTGATTGAACCACATGGAATCTTCTGGCTGGAGAGACCATTTTCCTGCAAATGTGAGTAATTTGCTACCTTCTCACCAGGAGAAATGAATCCTCGTGACCACAGGTGTAGGTGCCACAGGGAAGGAAGGTCTGGGCTAGGAGAGACACCATGCAGTGCTGCAGTGTGTCTTAGTTATAACTGGTACCTTGACCTACACAACACAATTCTTGTAGCTCTATCTTCCACATGCATAACTATTTCCCCAGGTTACATGTCTGCCGTTGTATGAAACAACCCACTAGAAAAATTCAGCACATTTCATTTAGCAAACCTCACATCAGAAGGAGACCACCTACATGAATTTCCTTGTTTCGTATTGCTAATTCATTCAAAAGCATTTTCTAAATGACTACTATTTTCCAGGTATTACTGCCATCCTTAAAGTGATGGCTTTTCATATTCCTATAGAAAAGATGGATTTCTCCAAACAGGTACTTGTATCATTTTGTTTATTTTGTTTACCTTTGGGAAGCTTCTACATCAAATGCCTTGCCTTTATTAAACTACAAATCCAAATTCATTTGCAGCTCCTTTTGTTCATACAAAGGTTACTGTGTTTCTATCAATTTGGGATGAAAGTACCAAATGCTTGTCTTTCTGCAGAGAGATCAGAACTCCTCCTTGCTGAAGATCAGACTCCCACCTCCCTCCCCAAGTTGGCCATCCTCTGGCCTTTGATCACGATGCTAATTCATCATAAACCCACACCTCATAATGATCCATCTGTTTAGATTTTCTCATCAGTAGTTGTTAAAATTAGGCAAAGATTTGTTTGTCGGTTATTTTTATTCACAGCCACATTAATACAAGCCTTAAAGTAATCAACTTGTATTATGTGGCCTCTCATGCAGGGTGCACAGATTTGCAGCCTGTTTAGTTTATCTAGGCTCATGCTTGCGAGGTAGCTGTTAGGCATTTAGCTAATAAAATCCTCTTCCTCCGGGGAACTATGCTTTGTCCAGTCCCAGGGAGACACATATAGCCATGTAGTTTACAGTTTAACACTGGAGGCATTTTAAATCAGTTGCTAGTTCCAGATTTTGGTGGACAGCCTCTTTAAAACTAGTGAACTATTTCAAGCATGACCAAATTTGGTCACTGTGGTTTTTATTTTAATTTTCTTGAAGAGAGTGGGTGAACACTTAATATTATAATTTTGAGATGAATCACGCTGACTTCAAGTGTTAGGAAGTAAAGGATCTTTGAATGTACTTAAACCCGTCTTCTGTTCAGTGCTTCTATTTGACGTTTTCTGGGGGAAGAAGGGTCTTATCTGTCTTTTTCAAATACTGAAGAAATGAAAATATATGAGATTAAACCTTTTCTCATTTGATTGTGTCCCGGCCAAAAGATCATATCAATGAAAACTCATTCAAATGCCTCATTAAAATTCAGTCCCTAGATGAGCAAACTTAATTGGCATGAAGTCAAGATACGTAATTATTTAAATTAGGAACATTTCTAGAAACAGAAGGTTATGATGAAAGGCATCTATTTACATCATTCCACTGAATTGGAAGTTATGATAAAAACTGTGTATTTTTGCTAAAAAGAAAGTGAAATATAAAATTATAACTCTATAGCATCTTTAAAACAAAAGAGGTTTATTTAAAATATCTTAGAGGCCCTTTGGTTCGTTTGTATTGAAAGGAAGATAAAGTCTTTCTTTTACAAACACATCTTATCAAAGCTAACAATGTTATGATAAATTACCCTGAGGCTTAGCACAAATAGCTTTGAACATTAAAAAAAATGAATGGCAAAAAATAGCAATAAAAAGTTATTTTCAAAATTAGTATGTGTGCAGATATCACAAACATAGGGAGAACTCTGAGACTCGGTTCATGGGAGTCAACAAAACGATGATCAATAGAAACCCAGAGTGTGAAAATTACTTTAAGAATTAGTAAAAACACAACAAAGAAGATCCCTGCATGCTTCTCAACACCCTGCGTAGTTCTCTGTCATTCCATTTATATGGCATATTTTTCTTAGCACCCAGGGACCAAGGGTGGTTTCCTTGACAGTATCATAGTTATTTGGGTATAAGATACTTTCAGAATCTCAGAAAAAGGGTTTATAGCTCATTAAAATTCCACCTGCTATAGAACTGCTGACACACTGTTTTTCATTTCCCAAAAGGCATGTTGGTTTGAGGCTAGTTTTCTTTTTTTTTTTAGGATTGGTATTATTATTGTTGCAGGTATTTGCTAAGGGAAGACAATGCAAAAAAAATTTCTCAGAATAAACACGGAACAGCTTTGTGTAACTTGAGCCATGCTGTCACACTTCTCCTCCATGTTGGTGTATTGCCCTCATTTTCATGTTCTTGTTTTAACTATTCTTTTTCTATTATCAGGTAAAAGGAATGATCAGAGTTTCTCTCCACATACTGTCTGTATTAGTGGTTTACATTAGTGGTTACAGTAAAGCAATTGGTTCATTCAAGAGAACTGAAATTAATCCCCTCCTTTCCACAATAAAAGGAGAAAACGACAAAACAAATAGCAAAAGTGGTATCTATCCCTATACACAAACAACCAGGGGGCCAGCTGAATAGAGGTTTAAGAGGGTAGAATAGCAAGGGTAGGTTGAGTCATCAGAAAGCAAAGACACTGTTCACACCTCTTACCTTTTATGGGACTCAGGGTAAATGGAGGGCTATTTGGAAAAATGTTGTCACTAGTGTGTGAGTTTCAACATATACATCAAGAGATGATTTTAAAATGAGATTTTCCTGTTGGGACTGCCATGGCTATGTCTCTTATTTTAGTGTTGTTTTATTTACTTTATTTTTTATAGTTTATTTATTTATTGTTAATTTTTATTGGGGTATAGTTGATTTACAATGTTGTGTTAGCTCCTTCTGCACAGCACAATGAATCAGTTATACATATACATATATCCACCCTTTTTAAGATTCTTTTCCCATACAGGCCATCACAGGGTACTGAGAAGAGTTCCCTGTGCTAGACAGTAGGTCCGTATTAGTTATCTGTTTTATATATAGTAGTGTGTGTGTGTCAATCCCAATATCCCAATTTATTCCTCCCCCCCTTAACCACCGGTAACCATAAGTTTATTTTCTACATCTGTAACTCTACTATTTTGTAGATAAATTCATTTGTAGCCTTTTTTAATATTCCACATATAAGTGCTACCATATGATATTTGTCTTTCTCTGTGTGACTTACTTCATTCAGTATGACAATCTCTAGGTCATCCATGTTGCTGCAAATGGCATTATTTTGCCCTTTTTTATGGCTGAGTAATATTCCAGTGTATATATGTACCACATCTTCTTTATCCATTACTCTGTTCGTGGACATTTAAGTTGCTTCCATGTCCTGGCTATTGTAAATAGTGCTGCAATGAACACTGGGGTGCATGTATCTTTTTGAATTATGGTTTTCTCCTGATACATACCCAGAAGTGGGATTTCTGGATTATATGGTAGCTCTCTTTTTAGTTGTTTAAGGAATCTCCATACTGTTCTCCACAGTGGCTGTACCAGTTTACATCTCCACCAACAACATAGGATGGTTCCCTTTTCTCCACATCCTCTCCAGCATTTATTTTTTGTACGTTATTTGATGATAGCCAATCTGTCCAGTGTGAGGTGATACCTATTGCAGTTTTGATTTGCATTGCTCTAATAATTAGTGATGTCGAGCTTATTACACCGGCCAGTGGCAGCTTAAAAGCTAAACTGGTTCCATAAAATTCTAACCTAAAACCAAAAAAGATAACCAATAACAACCAAGTATGTACTGGACTTTGTTTTTCAAACTTCCTACTTTAATATCAGAAACAGTTCTTTCTAAATGTCCATGAATATTGAAGGTATTCTAGGCCACACCAAAGCTTAATATGTATCAAAAGGTAAAAACTCTCTAAATCATGTTCTGCTACCTGAACACAACAGAACTCGGCATTTATAGTCAAAGAATAAAGAAAATTAGAATATTTGGAAATTAATAAAGGTTTTCCTGGCTAGAGGTTATCAACTTAAGTAATGAATACTGTGTGCATATTTTTGTAGTATTTGAATCTTATTTCTTATTTTATTTTTTGTCAGCTCTTCAAGCTGATCTTCCACGTCATTTATTTACTTTTCTCTTGGGTTTTGATTCTGTATTTGGCTGCTTCTGATGCATAGCTTTTTTTTATGTTTGTTTTGTTTTTTAATTTATTTTTGGCTGTGTTGGGTCTTTGCTGCTGTGTGTGGACTTTTTCTAGTTGCTGCAAGCTGGGGCTACTCTTTGTTGCAGTGCACGGGTTTCTCATTGCAGTGGCTTCTCTTTTTGGGAGCATGGGTTCTAGGTGCGCGGGCTTCAGTAGTTGTGGCACGTGGGCTCAGTAGTTGTGGCTCGCGGGCTCTAGAGCGTAGGCTCAGTAGTTGTGGCGCAAGGGCTTAGTTGCTCCGCGGCATGTGGGATCTTCCCGGACCAGGGCTTGAACCCATGTCCCCTGCATTGGCAGGTGGATTCTTAACCACTGCACCACCAGGGAAGCCCTGATGCATGGTTTTAATTGTGCATTTATGTTTAAAATGTCATCTTTACACAAATAATACCTATTACAGACTTTAGAGAATAGAATAAGCAAAAAAGGAAAACAAAAATGACATATCTGCCTAAATCCCAAAGTAATTATTTTAACCACTGATAATATGCTTGAATATAGTCAGTCATATAACTTTAGGCATGATTTTTTCCAGTGTAGCATGTATACTGCCTTGTAACTTTAATTTTAACACTCTGTTAGCCTTATCAAGTAAACGTTCTCTGCACAAGCAACTGAAATTAATTCATACTATTTATTGTAAATATCTACAACAATTTATCTACTCGGTCCTTTATTGTGTGATATTTGGGTATTGGAATAAGTTATTATCGGCGTTATTATTTTGGTGCTTTTATTCAAGAATGCAGCCATCAGAATCAGTAACTTTTTCAGTGGAGTTCGTAAGTCTAAAATTTCCTTCATTGATATTTCAGAAAATTGTCTCTGGTTTGTAAGAATGATATAAATATTTTTATTCCTCAAATTGGAGAATATATGTGAAACATTCATAATTGTCATTTTCACACTAATGTCAATAGCTTTAGTAATCTGATACAAAACATAAAATAATAACATAGGGGATTAGGCTGTTTGTGGCTAAAAAAAACCCGTTCATTTCTTCTGACATTTTCCCTCTCTTCTTCTTTATTCCAACATCATTTTATAATTCTGCAATATATTGTATTTATCTTTTTATTCACTGAAGCGTGTGATGTTTAAGTCATTTTATCTCCCTTTAATTTTTAATCATTTAAGCTAAATTGCGAGCCTGCAATGACTCTTGACAGGGAGATCTTGTGATATTAATCAATGTCTTTATCTTCAGGGCCAGCCTTTGTTACTTATTAGCTCCAAGGTTATTTCAAATGCTGGCCTTAGATCCCAACATCCAAGAGGAAATATTCAAATCCTTCCCACTCCTATCAAATAAAGACAGCCTTAATTTAAAAATCTCTTCACTTGCTATCAGATGGTTTCATAATGTATTAAATGGTATCAGGAACATGGTCCTCTATAATAACATCTGTTTGAATAGTTGCCCCCCATGTCTTGCCTTTGATAGTTCCGTTGTAAAATTGCTGAGGGATTTAGAGAATGTTGAAGAATAATGTCAGGATTCAGTCTTCATTCATTCATTATTCAACAAGCACGTGTGATGGTCAACCATTATCAGGAACCAGGCTTGGCACTAGCAGTTACAAGATGTAATATACATGTTGCCTGGCATTAAGGAGATGGGTATTCTAGCTGCAAACACAGGCAATTACAATCATAATCCATTTTGAAAGGTGTAACCCTGGGGGCCAGAATTGGCCATCCAGGAGCTCCTCCTCTGTTTACTAGCTGTGTAAATTAATTTGCCTAAGTCAGTGGTCAAATATATAAAATGATAATGATAACTGTATATAACCTATGGAGCTGTCGAGGGTTAAATGACATACTATGTAAAAGGTTATAAACTGGGGCACAGAGTAAACACTCAATTGGCATACGTTTTTATCATTACTAACACTGATGAGAGAGTGAAATACACAGCCTTGTGAAATATTGGACCTTGAGGAACTTACACTGTCTCTCTTTTTTTTTTTTTTTTTTTTTTGCAGTATGCGGGCCTCTCACTGTTGTGGCCTCTCCCGTTGCGTAGCGCAGGCTCAGCGGCCACGGCTCATGGGCCCAGCTGCTCCGCGGCACGTGGGATCTTCCCGGACCGGGGCACGAACCCGTGTCCCCTGCATCGGCAGGCAGACTCTCAACCACTGCGCCACCAGGGAAGCCCTACACTATCTCTTGATATGGCGAAGGTTGCGACTTTAGGGATAGGGAGGAGTTCACCTTGAAGTAGAGAAGGGGAGAGAGGACTTTTAGACACAGGGTACACCTAGAACAAAAGCACAGAGAGGTGAGAGAGCATGGCAGGGTCGTCTGTGAATAATCAAAAATAGGAACCTTGGCAACCCCTCCTCAAGGGGGAGGGGGTGGGGGAGGCACGGATTGGGAGTTTGGGATTAGCAGATGCAAACTATTATATATAGAGTGGATAAACAAAAAAACCCTACTGTACAGCACAGGGAACTATATTCAATATCCTGTAATAAACCATAATGGAAAAGAATATGAAAAAGAATATATATATGTATAACTAACTTTGCTGTACAGCAGAAATTCAACACAACGTTGTCAATCAACTATACTTCAATAAAATAAATTGAAAAAAATAGGAACCAACTGCTGTTGAACAAAATGGGGCTGGTTATATAAAGCACTGTGAGCCTATATCAGGGGTTGGCAAATTTTTCTGTAAAGAGTGAGATAGAATATATTTCCGTCTTTAGGAGTCGAACCTTTTCTGTCACAACTTTGCGACTCTGCGCTGGTGGTGGGAAAGCAGCCATAGACAATACGCAAACAAACGAGCGCGGCTGTGTTCCAATAAAACGTTGCTTACAGAAACTGAAGTTTGAATTTCATACATTTTCATGTGTCATAAAATATTATATTATTAATAATATGTTGATATTTGCACACATTTAAAAGTGTAAATCCCATTTTTTGCTGATGGGCTGTGCAAAAATACAGGCTGTGGCTGTACTTGGACTGCAGACCCATAGTTCGTCATTTCTACTCTATATAGAGAAGTATTGTGCAGCAATTAAAAATATTGTATTGATTTAGAAACATCCTTAATAGTATACGAAAATGTACCTGCTTAATAATCCTAGGCATAAGGAAAAGACGGAGAGAAAAAGCACCAAAAACTCAAGAGTAGCTGATTCTCAGTGTTATAGATTTTACTACATTATAGTGGTTATACTTTTTCTTCCTTCCAAATTTTCTAGACTGAGCATAAATTAATTTTAAAATTAGAAAATATAGCTTTCATATATTCATATGTATGCAAAGTTAACTGATAAGAGATTCAATGTGTTTTCAGGACATGTCCATTTGAAATAAAATTCAGATAATTCATGTCAAAATAAAATCTATACCCCAACAATTTTTATTTCTTTTACAATTCCTTTTAACATTTTAAGCTGCAGAGAGTTAAAAAAAATGACTGGTCAAAGGTGAGTTTAA
Source organism: Monodon monoceros (assembly GCF_005190385.1). Lineage (NCBI taxonomy): Eukaryota > Metazoa > Chordata > Mammalia > Artiodactyla > Monodontidae > Monodon > Monodon monoceros. The sequence goes on from NW_021703767.1 coordinate 138,351,686, forward strand.
GAACATGTATACAAAATCTGTGTTAATGTTTAACATTTCCTTTCAAGTCTCAATTTTTGCTCACATGCACAATTATTCTCGGAAAGGACTATCAGATAGTGGCAATCAGTCTTGGACATTATTGCCATTTGCTCATGGATGGTAGGAGTAGATGCTGATCAATGGGAACCCAAAGGAAAAACAAGGAAGAAGGAACAGGTTTTTAGGTAAGTGTAACATTTGGGAAGACATAATTTTGGTTATCCCATCTTAAGATACCAAGAATAGACAAACTCTTCAGAAACAGAATTATTAAGAGTGAAATATGGGGGCTTCCCTGGTGGCGAAGTGGTTGGGAGTCCGCCTGCCGATGCAGGGGACACGGGTTCGTGCCCCGGTCCGGGAAGATCCCACATGCCGCGGAGCGGATGGGCCTGTGAGCCATGGCCGCTGAGCCTGCACATCCGGAGCCTGTGCTCCGCAACGGGAGAGGCCACAACAGTGAGAGGCCCGCGTACCGCCAAAAAAAAAAAAAAAAAAAAAAAGTGAAATATGGTACCTCCTGAGAAACATAACCAATTTCAGATTTATTTCCAAATATTCATTTTTGTAATCACTGAAGATAACGTTGAGACAGTCATCATATTTAATGGGGAAATCTTCCCTGTAAATCAGCATTGACACAAGATCCCCACCACGACCACGTGTAGTCAATATGAACATCCCAGTTGGGGCAATAACAGCAGGAAGAACAATAAGTTCAGAAGCCCAAAAGTTTGCAAAAGGAACTAAACAAATAACACTGCTTCCAAGGTACTCTAGAAAACCATAAGAATCTATACATTATTAAAAATAATAGTAATATTTAACAATGCAGCTAGGTTCATGATCAATATAAAAACCAATCTATTCCTCTCTGGCAACATGAAAGAGTTGAAAATAAAATGAGAAAAGAAACATAGCATTACAACAGCAACTTAAATATAAGAAACCTATCAATGAAGCCATAACAAAAACTATGAAGGATTTTTTTAGAGAAAAGAATATTAAAAGACGTTGAAGAAGATCTAAATAAATAACGGTAATCTATGTCATAAAGTCTTAATTTCCTTATAATTAAACTATAAATTTACTTCAAATTTCATCTAAATCTCAAAAAGTATTGTGTGATGTTTGAGAAGATGACAATAAAATTAGTATGGAAGAGAAAAGGGCAAAGAATAACCAAGACAATTTTGCAAATAAACAAAATGAAAAGACTTGCCCTATCAGACAACAAGTGTTATAAAGTCACAGTAATTTAGAGTATGTAGCATTGGTATTAGTATAAAATAGATTAATTGTAGAATAGAATGAGGAGCCCAGAAATATACTTATGTTCATTAGTGCTTAAAAAACTATTCAACATTTAAGTTGCTTCCATGTCCAGGCTATTGTAAATAGTGCTGCAATGAACATTGGGGTACATGTATCTTTTCGAATTATGGTTTTCTACAGCTATATGCCCAGGAATGGGACTGCTGGGTCATATGGTAGCTCTATTTTCAGTTTTTTAAGGAACCTCCATACTGTTTTCCATAGTGGCTGTACCACTTTGCACTTCCACCAACAGTGTAGGAGCGTTCCCTTTTCTCCACACCCTCTCCAGCATTTATTGTTTGTAGATTTTTTGATGATGGCCATTCTGACTGGTGCAGTTTTGATTTGCATTTCTCTAATAATTAGTGATGCTGAACATCTTTTCATGGGTTTGTTGGCCACTTGTATGTGTTCTTTGGAGAAATGTCTATTTAGGTGCCCATTTTTTGATGGGGTTATTTGTTTTTTTGATATTGAGCTGCATTTGATATTGAGCTATTTGTATATTTTGGAGATTAATCCCTTGTCAGTTCCTTTGTTTGCAGATATTTTCTCCCATTCTGAGGGTTGTCTTTTTTGTTTTGTTTATGGTTTCCTTTGCTGTGCAAAAGCTTGTAAGTTCAATTAGGTCCCATGTGCTTATTTTTGTTTTTATTTTCACTACTCTAGGAGGTGGATCAGAAAAGACCTTGCTGCAATTTATGTCACAGGGTTCTGCCTATGTTTTCCTCTAAAAGTTTTATAGTATCTGAACTTACATTTAGGTCTTTAATTCATTTTGAGATTTTTGGATATGGTGTTACAGTGTGTTCTAATTTCATTCTTTTGCAGGTAGCTGTCCAGTTTTCCCAGCACCACTTATTGAAGAGACTGCAGCGCTATTTACAATAGCCAGGATGTGGAAGCAACCTAAATGTCCATGAACAGAGGAATGGATAAAGAAGATGTGGTACATATATACAATGAAATATTACTTAGCCATAAAAAAGAACAAAATAATGCCATTTGCAGCAACATGGATGGACCTAGGGATTCTTATACTGAGTGAAGTAAGTCAGACAGAGAAAGACAAATATGATATCACTAATACGTGGAATCTAAAAAAAAAGGTTATAAATGAATTTATCTACAAAACAGAAATGGAGTTACAGATGTAGAAAATAAACTTACGGTTACTGGGGGGTAAGGGGGGGATAAATTGGGAGATTGGTATTGACACATACACATTACTACATATAAAGTAGATAACTAATAAGGACCTACTGTATAGCACAGGGAACTCTACTCAATACTCTGTAGTGGGCTATATTGGAAAAGAATCTAAAAAAGAGTGGATATATGTATATGTATAACTGATTCACTTTGCTGTACAGCAGAAATGTAATACAACATAGTAAATGAACTATACGCCAATAAAAATTTCAAAAAGAAAAAAATAAATAAAACTAGAAAAAGTACTATTTAATAATTCATCTTGGAAAATGTTCTTAGACCCCTACATAACACAATACACAAATATAAAATATCTCTACTTTTCTATAGACATTTCCTGGTAAGGAAGCAAAAGAAATTAGTTGGGCTCTGACAGATGGTTCTTAATCTGCATTTTGGCCCAAGAGAAAGAATGGACTATTTTCAAAAGTCATTCTGATTGCACTGTTTATTATTCAGTCCCAAGATTATGGGTACTCTGATTCCAGGGGCCTTAAACCTTTGATGCCATGTCACTCTTTTAGTAGTGAGCAGTTGAAGTTCCCAACTAAACTACATAAGAATACATAAGTGGGATTCACTGAAGATGCTATAAGGCTCCCTCATTTCTTCTTCACCCAAATGCATGGAATCAGCTCAAAGTCCCCAGGTCCAGTGGTCCCTCTTTATCATAAAATACTGCTTTTCTAACAAACCAAGGAAAACCTACCTAACCCTTACCTCTTATAGCTGTCAGTGATCAATTACACAGCTGCTGTTGAGAGGAATTGGTGTTCTCTTGAAGTTGATGAGAGACTCTGTACAACCAGGCTTGGACCAGAATATTACCTGAATCTAGGGGTACTGGGCTCCCCGTGTAGCCAATAAAAGTACCCTAAGAATCTGCTTGCCATGGACCTACAGATTGTCATACTGAGTGAAGTAAGTCAGACAGAAAAAGGCAAATACCATATGATATCACTTTTATGCAGAATCTAAAAAGAAATGATACAAATAAACTTATTTACAGAACAGAAACAGACTCACAGACCTAGAGAACAAACTTACGGTTACCAGGGGGGAAGGGTGGGGGGAAGTGATAGGGAGTTTTGGATTGACGTGTACACATTGCTGTATTTGGTGGCACAGTGGTTAAGAATCCACCTGCCAATGCAGAGGACATGGGTTCGATCCCTAGTCCTGGGAGACCCCACATGCCGCGGAGCAACTAAGCCCGTGTGCCACAACTACTGAGCCTGCGCTCTAGAGCCCGTGAGCCACAACTACTGAGCCTGCGTGCCACAACTCCTGAAGCCCATGTGCCTAGAGCACGTGCTCTGCAACAAGAGAAGCCACTGCAACGAGAAACCCGTGCACCACAACGAAGAGCAGCCCTGGCTCGCTGCAATTAGAGAAAGCCTGCGTGCAGCAACGAAGACCCAACGCAGCCAAAAATAAATAAATAAAAATAAATTAAAAAAAATAAAATGGATAACCAACAAGGACCTACTGTATAGCACAGGGAACTCTGCTCAATATTATATAACAACCCAAATGGGAAAAGAATTTGAAAAAGAATAGATACACGTATATGTATAACTGAATCACTTTGCTGTACACCTGAAACAAACACAACAGTGTTAATCAACTATACTCCAATATAAAATAAAAAGTTGAAGGAACAAAAAAGAATCTGCCTGCCTTTCTAGAATGAATATTCTATATCTTGCTTTTACTGTGGGCTATATGAGTATAGGCATTTGCCAATACTTACTGAACTGTACATTTAAGACCCACTTAATTTCTTGTATGTAATTACATCTCCATATAAAGGTTCTCAAAGGAAAAAAAAATAAAGTGGTATGTGGGGGAGGGGTGGGCTTGGTCAAAGAATTTGGGGAACTATTTATTTCCATACCCATCTTTCCTCTTGGAGATTGCATAATGCACATGAATATTAAAGTCTCATCAATGCTGCCAGATTTGAGATTGCCTTGTTAATACAGACAGTGTGATGCTGGCAGAAGCAGACAGAATTGAGACCGGAAATTAATCCTTGCATTCATAGCCAATTGATTTTTTGGCAGTGATGCCAAGGCAATTCAGTGTGACCAAGGATAATCTTTCCAAAATGTGTACTAGGAAAATCGGATATCCAGATGCAAAGCATACATTTCAGTGCTTACATCACACCATACATACACACACACAAACGCCTACCTCCCCAGTTTACCACAGGCCTAAAGGTAAGAAGTAAACCATAAAACATATAGGAGAAAATGTAGGAGAAAATCTTCAGGACTTCTGGCTAGGCAAAGATTTCCTTGATACGACACGAGAAGCACGATCAATTAAAAAATTATAATTTCGGGCTTCCCTGGTGGTGCAGTGGTTGAGAGCCCGCCTGCCGATGCAGGGGACACGGGTTCGTGCCCCGGTCCGGAAAGATCCCACATGCCGCGGAGCGGCTGGGCCCGTGAGCCATGGCCGCTGAGCCTGCGCGTCTGGAGCCTGTGCTCCGCAACGGGAGGGCCCACAACAGTGAGAGGCCCGCGTACCGCAATAAATAAATAAATAAATAAATGATAATTTCGACTTCATCAAAATATAAAACATTTGTGCTTTAAATGACCACATTAGGACAATGAAAAGCCAAGCCCCAGGAGGAGAGAAAATATAGACAAATCATGTTTGATAATGGACTTGTATCCAGAATATATAAAGAACTTTTACAACTCAATTATAAAAAGACAACCCAATTTTAAAAATGGGCAAAGGATCTGAATATCAAAATAAGAGATACAAATGGATAATTAATAACCATACAAAGGATGCTTAACATCATTAGTAATTAGGGAAAGGCAAATTAAAACCCCAACGGGATGAAAGCGGAACAGCTATAATCAAAAAGACAGACAGCAACAAGTGTTGCAGAGACAGTGCAACCTTCACGTATAGTATAGCTGGCGGGAATGTAAACGGACGTGGGCACAGTAGAAAACCATTTGGCAGCTTAAAAAGGTAAACTTATCAGATGGCCCAGCAATTGCATTCTTAGGTAACCAGCTAAGAGAAATGCAAAGCATATGTCCACACAAAGATGTGTACACAAATGCACACTATAGTATTGTTTGCAGTAACACAAAGTTGAAACAACATTTCCATCAACTGGTGAATGGATTATCGAAATGCTTTTATTCTATCGTACAGTGGAATATGGTTCAGCAATAAAGAGAAACATGTTACAAATTGGATGAACCTCCAAAACACTATGCTGCTGAAAGATGCGGGATGGGTAGGTGCACACATTGTATGACTTCATTTATATGAAAATCTATAGAGACAGATAGCATATTAGTCATTATCTTGGGCTGGGGGTGTGAACCAGAATTGACTGCAACAGACAAAAGGGATATTTTGGGATGATGGAAATGTTCAAACTGTACTGTGTTGATGTCTGCACGATTCTGTAAATGTACTAAAGCGTCATGGGATTGTATACTTAAGTGTGTGAATTGCATGGTACGTAAACAATACCTCAAGAAAGGTGTTAAATTTTGAGTGTGAGTGGATCAAAGCAAAAGAGAAAAGATCCTTTGGGATACAGGAAATGAGATTCTGAATGACATCCTTACCATATCAGATTTAGCTGACTTTGTTAATGTTCCTAAATCTAGGGCTAGGAAAACCATGTGATATGAAATTAGTGAAAGCAAGTATTCATGACGCAGCTCTCTGACTGTGGCTTAATATACGGGGATAGATATTTTACCCTGAAGCTGCAGGCAGCATCTCCTTCAGGCTATCTGCCATAGGTATGATGTCCCTCTCTACCTAGCTTTTGATTAAATGCTGAATAGCACTGAGTTGACGCTACAATCCTTGACCAGTATCTGGAGTGCAGTTATTCTGCGAGGCTGATTAGGTAGGGGAGGCATCAGCTTTAACAGTCAATTGAGCTGGAGTCAGGATTACTCTTTTCTTGAGAATGTTAAGTAGCTTGGAGAAAACACACTCTGGAATCGAAAACCACCCCCCAAACCTTATTTCTTGGCTTTCTGGTTTCTCAAAAAGAATAGGTGAACAACATCTCAAAATCAGCCACACCCAGTCCTCTCTGCCCTAGAAAATGCCACAGAATAAAAACAGCATATAAAACAATTTTACTAGCATGCTGGTTCCTTTTCAGGGGCCTGGTTAGGGTTTTATTTTATATTGACTATGACAGTAATAACTATTTATGGATGGTTACCTGGACCTCTGGTGAAGTATTTTCTGAAATTGACTGTATGGATAGGAGGTCACAGGAATGGAGCAGATGCACGGCTTTTTCCAAACCACACTGGGTGAGCTTTTCCTCAGGAGACCAGGTTCTGAACCCAAGGGAATTAAAGGGAAACTTCCTGAACTTTGCAGCTCTGGACTGATTCCTATGGAACGCTTACCTCAGGTGCTATTAAGACTCTTTGGACCTTATACTATGGACATTTGCCTTGACTTGGGAGCTTAGATAAAGATGAAAGAATAATTTATGTTGCTTTTCCTCCTCTCCATCCACACCGTGGTCTTCTTGATCTGGGACCTAAAGGACTGAAAAAATTCATCACAGCTTTTTTAGCTTCTCTGCCCCCAAAAGAAATTTCTTTGACTTTGTCTAGATTTGGCTATTAAATTCACAGTGCAGCTCACGTAACAGTGAGCTGGTTTATAAATATATCATGGGATTAATGATATTAAGACAGGCTGGGACCTGGGACCTGGGACCCTTTGCTGTAGTGCTTACACCTGAACAAACATCTCCTCAAGCAACAAAATACAAAGAAATTATAAAAGACTAAAAATAACTGTGTGCATGCCCAGTTGGGGCAAATTATGGACAACAAGATACAAAAAGACCAAAAAAACAAAAACAAAAACAAACTGCCACTTTTGAAGAGCCTGGAGCAAAAGCAGGGCAGTGCACATGCCCCCTGTGCAAAACACCACCAAAGGGGTGGGCAGACCACCTAAGCCGCACCTCCAGCCTGACCCCCTAAGCCGCACCTCCAGCCTGACCCCCTAAGCCACACCTCCAGCCTGACCCCTGGACACACCCTTACCCTCACCCCCATATAAGGCACAAGCTCGCCTTCCCCCCAGGGAGCGAGCAAGTAGGGGAAACTGTTACTTGTTCTAACTCCCCCCTGTTGCAGCAGGGGCCCCAATAAAGCTTTGCCTGAATTCCTCGTCTGGCCTCTGATTAATTTCTATTGATTAAAGAGGCCAAGAACCCTGGTCAGTAACAATAGTAATTAAAGAAGATAGTAATATACAGAATTTTTACCCATTTACTGAAAGGCCAATGCATCATAGCTATAATTTCCTTAGTATCTCAGGACTGAAACCACTAGATCTGTTTTGTATCTATTGGGGCTAACCTGGTATTTAGCTTGACGGAAAACAAAAATGTAACAGTAACTTTTTATTTGAGAAAACGTGGAGAACCTTTATTAATTTCTATATATGTGACAAATATAGATAAACAGGTTTGATAAATTGGTCCCACTCTACCAGTGAACCTTCAAATAAATTAAATCTTATTGAGAAAGTCCAAATATTTTCAAGTCAATTCAAAAAAGCCTAAAATAGTAAAATGTGTACAACTTTCATATCTCCTGGTCTCCTAAATATAGCACTGATGCTCCTTAGCCTCTGTTTCAAGTCCAAAAGGAGTTAATTTTAATTCCACTGAGATCATAGGACTGCCAGGAATTTTTAATAAGATAGTGTATATAAGGTACCTTGCAAAGTTTGCTAGTGCATTGTTGCCTTTAAAATACTATCACCTGAAAGTAGCACACCATTGTAAATCAACTATACTTCAATTAAAAAAAAAAACCAAAGGCTGTAAAAAATTCTTATTCCCACCAGTGATATATTATTAGAGTGTCCATGTTAATTATAATAGCTGATTTTTATGTTTGTAAGGAACAACTAAGGGCTCAATATTTTTTAACAATGCAAGTTTATCCATATATACAAATTGCATTAGATTCTGCTTGCCCTAAGATATATGTAAGGCATGTTTAAGTGTTTAAAGGAATAAACCTTACTCCATCACTAAAAAAAGGGAAAACATTAATTATTATTATTTACATAGTAATTCATTAGTAATAATAAAACTAATTTTGGCAGAAAAAGTACTGGAAATGAAAATTTAGAGAGAAAGTTGTTTTTCAGTGTTAAAGAAACCTGAGTATGTTTCTCAGACAAAGAAAAGAACCAATATTCAACATGTCCTATAATGTTTTTCTTAGCTCTGAGAGGCAAATATTATTAGTTTTGTTGGTTCTTATTTTGAAAATCAAATGAAAACAACTATCATTGTGTCATATTTCTCTTTTAGATAGGAATATATTAAGAGTGTGGAAAGTCTACAAAACCTGGAATACCAGGGGCTGTATTTGGTTGAACTATTCTCTATGCTTTGTGTATTCCCTTCAAATAAGAAGAGTTGCTTAGAAATAACTGCTAAAAGATTATCTGAGTTCCAAAAAACTTTATGTTGCTGCTTTTTAAATTACTAGCATCCAGCATCAATTATTTATACTGAGATTTGTAATAAATTCTTAAATATTCAGCAACCTATAAAGATCTGGGAAAAGGTTTTTTTTTTTTTTTTTTTACCAGATAACCCCTTCTTGTAATCACATATGCAGAGAATAAATATAGCTTTAACTCCTAAGACCTAAACTATTTACTGACTCCATCATAAAGACAAAATATATTCATGATCAAAAACTGGCTCCAGGGCTTCCCTGGTGGCGCAGTGGTTGAGTGTCCGCCTGCCGATGCAGGGGACGTGGGTTCGTGCCCCGGTCCGGGAGGATCCCACGTGCCGCGGAGCGGCTGGGCCCGTGAGCCATGGCCGCTGAGCCTGCGCGTCCGGAGCCTGTGCTCCGCAACAGGAGAGGCCACAACAGTGAGAGGCCCGCGTACCGCAAAAAAAAAAAAAAAAAAAATGGCTCCAGATTGATAACACAGCATCAGGGAATCCTAGTGATACAGTAAAAGAGTTCAGATTTGGGGACCAAATTGCTCCAGTTAAGAGATAATTAAACAGTTTCAGCCCGGAGGAAGGCTGCTTTGGCTGGCAGCTCTGCTGTACTGACAGATGAACTTGTTTTTGCAAGTGAATGAGTAAACAAATCTGTTAAATATAATTAATTTGATTTATACACATTGTTCCTCCACTTTTTTATTTACCAAGTAATTCTCAACTCCTCTTAAATACAGAGGACTGATTGCACAAATATTACCTACAGCTTAAATGATGTGAATAAGAAGTTGAGTAAAAACTTTTTTTACTTCACTGTCCATGCTATTCGGCACATTTTTGTTCTTAGCTGTATTGTCATTATTAAGGATATTCCTTAAACCTACATCACAATTTACCTGATTTGTCTAATAAGTACTCCTTACAGATGATGTATGTAGTTAAATGTGCAATGATCTATTAATAAATTGTTCAGGGGCTTCCCTGGTGGCGCAGTGGTTGAGAGTCCGCCTGCCGATGCAGGGGACACGGGTTCGTGCCCCGGTCCGGGAAGATCCCACATGCCGCGGAGCGGCTGGGCCCGTGAGCCATGGCCGCTGAGCCTGCGCGTCCGGAGCCTGTGCTCCGCAACGGGAGAGGCCACAACAGTGATAGGCCCGCGAACCCAAAAAAAAAATAAAAGCAAAAATAAATTGTTCAGAAGGAAAAGGCGGCAGAGGAGTATCTGCCCTCTGATCATGGACAGTATACACCGTTGGTGTTAGTGATTAATAAGTCGATTTTCAGCCCTATGCACTCCTTAAAATAATCTTCACGAGAACACTGTTTTCATAAAACATGGATTTGTTTATTTTATATAGTAAACATTTACACAGCTCTTACTAAGCAGCACACATTCTTCTAAGTATTTTATTAACTCATCTCTTCCTCAACATAACTATAGGATTAGGTAGTAACCCCATATGATGAAGAAAGCAGGAACTGGGTATAAAAGGAAGTACTTCACTGAGGTCCCAAAGCTAGAAAGTGGGTTTGAACCTAGGTAGTCATGTCACAGGGCATGGCTTCTAACATCTGCTCGTGTTTTCACCCTGTCCCCTCAGAGTTCACTTCACAACTGTACACGTGACAGTTTTATTGACCAAATACAATTTCCTATCAGTCTATTTTCTTGGACAGACTAAACGTTGCTTGTGTGTTTGGTAATGGCCTCTCTTAGCACATCGAATGAAGACTACACTGGCTGACTCAGGTTCCCTAAGAGATCAGTCCAAGGAGAGCAAAGTTAAAGTGGATTGAACAGACACTGGACTTGAGTCTCAGCTCTACTTTGTCGCCTGGTGTTCAGTTGGGCATACCTCACAGCAGTACCTACTCTTGCCGGCGCTTGGCGTATAAGTGTCCTAGGAGCCCACACCCTGTGATGTTTTGGAAATCGTCACAACATAGTGTCAACAGAAACTAGTGTATTTGAATTGAGTTCGCTGTGAAAGGATCTTGAATGTTGAGTTGGAGGTCTTCAGTCTAAATTCGAAAGAATAGGAGGCCACTAAAGGCTCTCAGAGAGAGAAATGACAGCTGGAAGCCATGCCTGTGGTGGACTAGTTTGTGGAAAGGTGCAGAGTGAATTGGAGTAGGACACTGAAGGGCTAGAGAAATGAATGAATCAGATAACTTGGGTGAGGAGGCCAGAGAGGGAGGACAAGATAAAGAGAGAAATCCAAGGTGATTCCAGAGCTTCAAGTGTGGGGAACGAGAAGAATCTTTTTTTTTAGGCGGGGGGTGGGGGGGAAGGACAGGGAAGGTGGCATAGAGCTGGAAGAGAGAAGATAAATGTGACTTTTGAATAATGCACATCAGGGCTTATTTCAATCACCACTTTAGCATAACGCGGCTAAAAATTCTAAAGCTTTGTAAAAATAGATCTTAGTTGAGATGTAGAATATTTTTGGCTATGTCAGCCCTGGTCTGTGTAGAGAAACTTTTGACCAATACTCTAATTCCCTCCCTGTAACTACAAGCCCTGTCTGGAAGGTTCAATCTAAATTAGTACCTCCTATTACTTTCTCATGGAACCCATATGTTTTCCTTCAGAGCATTTATCATAATTTGTAATTATTTAATCATTTACATGTTTGCTTGTTGAACGTTTCTTTCCTCCACTAGACTGAAATCTTCATGAAGACATGCACTTTATCTCATTTTACAGCATTGCATACCCAGTTATTAGCATAGTTTTGGGCACAAGGTAAATAAATAAATGATCCAGGTTTCTTCTCCTTACTAAAAGCCAAGATTTTTAAAAAAAACTTAGAAACCAGAAAACTAAATAATACCTGAGAGATGGTATCCATTTTACTGTGTTGAAAAATGAAATCAAAGTCTGTCTACTTCTCGGGCTTTGATTAGAAATCAAAGATTAGGAATAGTTGAATTGCCAAATTTAAACACTCTTCTTCCAAGTGGTTAAACCCTATTAACATTTCAGCTGTTTAGGTTCTTGGATGTGAAATATTTATGAATACAGAAGGTTTGTAATGCAACACTGCAATAAGCAGAGAGAAAAAAGCACTCTCTGGATCAGAGAGATTTACATTATAACTAAGAGAAGTTAGCCTCACAGCTTAGGTGATACAAGAAAGAAAAAGTACTTCTTGAAATGGGAGAAAAAAATATGTGTTCGTAAAAGTTCAATTACTTCAATCAAAGTATAGTACGGCATACACTATTTTTTTTTCCACACGTGAAAGACCCAAATAAAGTAAGCTTTAAAAAAAAATCAAAGTACAATAAAGGTCTGTGATCCAGAACATCTTCAATCACATCCTCTTATTCTGCTCTGTCATCTAATTTCACCATTCTCCACTCCAGTGCCTTTGACCTTTGGAGAACAATAATGCCAATGACTTTTACAGTAATTTGTCCCATTGTGCCACTGTAAGTGAGTTCACCTAAGGACCTATTTGACATTGTATTAATAATTGTTTATGCTAGAGGTATTTTAGCCACATTAAGTCTTTGTAAAATCTAATCAAGAAACTTAAAAGATGTTTTGTGTTATTGATGATGAAGTATCTTCAACTATATTGAATTTCTCACAATTGTTTAAATTTCAAAGATTTATTTATCTTTACATTTATATTTAGAAATAAAAACACAAAGGACATTTATTCGTGCTTTATTATGTTCTTTTTTCTTGAAATTAATGGAAAAATTCTCCCCATAAGTGTTCTTACTGTTTGATATTAACAGGAAAATGACTGGTGTTTTCCTTTACGATGATGAATGCAACATTCATCACTAATTTTCATTGTTTTATACATATTCTAAGCTCTTATCGTCCCAACATTCTCTTAAAACATTCAATATAAACTATGTGTATAGCTTAAAGTGGTCTCTAAAACAAACATATTTTTCAATCGCCAAAACCAAAAGAAAACAAGTAGAAAATAATATTAACCAAAAAACTCTCCTCCTTGCAATGTGTCCAAACTTGTCCATATGCCCGATGCATAATTTACACAAATATGAACACAGTGCTAAATCTCCATGTAAAAAAGGTCGAAGTTTTTTTAATTTGCTTCAAGGAATACTCAGCACAACAAAATCCCAATGCATAGAACATTATAGACAGCTTCATTTTTTAATGTAATTTTATTTATTCACTGATTTTTTTTTTTTTTTTTGGCTGCATGGCACGTGGGATCTTAGTTTCCCGAGCAGGGATCGAACCCATGCCCCCTGCATTGGAAGCACAGAGTCTTAATCACTGGACAGCCAGGGAGTCCCATCCACTGAATATTTTAAAATGTACTCATTTAAGTTGAAAAACTCACCCTATCACTTAAGTAGGTATTGACTTTATAGCTGGTGAGGGCTTTCTCCCAATCAGGCCAAGCTGTGAATAACAAACACCAAGAACGTTTCTGTGCACTGACACTGGTAAGCCTGGCAGATAAGGGTGCCTGGGGCAGTCTGCCTGTTATCATCCAAGTGTATCAGGTCCAAACCTGAAAGAATCTTCTAGGAAGGTAACTGGACTGCCAGTGTAAAGAGGGCAGTGACCAGAGAAGGAAAGCAGGCAGGATGTTTCCATTCAATTATTGCCTGCCCACCTCCCACACATGAATTAGTCCTTTGTCAGACCATCATTCATCATATACAGTCCCAGATGCTTAAGTGATTTTTTATCCACTCTCTGCTACCTCACAACAAATGTTTGTTTATATTTCAAGCATGTCTATAATTTACCATGTTCCTCCCCTCCAACTACGTCAGACACCTGCCACGCCAATCACACTTAATATCCCTCAACCATAACACACACTGAACTCATTAATTCCTCTCTGTGTTTTCTTTTCCTCACTGTGTTGTAAGTGCACTTGGCCTGAAAATTAGTGTCCATCCCAACACCCCAATCTGAAATGTCCATCTTTCTACCTTTATGCAGTACAAAGCCCTTCATCCCTCAAACCAATACCAAGTTCATTTCTTTTATGATTCCTTATCCAATTTCAGTCCATGTCAATTATTTTCATTCTACTTTGAGTCATTATTTTGAAATTTAGTGCTTGTGTATGTGTGTGTGTGTGTGTGTGTTTTTTAATTATTTTAAGATCATCAGGTAGTCATCTAACTGGACTGTGTGGTCTCCCAGGTCAGGGCCCATATTTTGTGCTTCTTGGCATCTGTACTTTGGTTACTAACGGTGCTGGGTGTCCTATTGAAGAGACAGACTTTTCACTGAACTGATTTTCCATGCTGACAGCTGAACAGGAAGTAGAAATCCACTCAGTAAAGGCAAGGAGAAGTCACTTCGTGCTGTCATTGCCAGGGTACAGTAGTGGTAAAATCCCTATGTTTGCCTACTGAAATACCAATGAATAACAATGCTATAAAGCAGGTATTCCTATCTCTGAATTATGGATGATGAAAGGGAGTTTTAGAGCAAGAGACTTGTTAAAGACCATTCAGCCATTCAGCAGATAAGGGTAGTGAAACCTTTAATCTTCGACAAAGATGCCAAGAATATACAATGGAGAAAAGACAGTCTCTTCAGCCAGAGGCGTTGGGAAAGTGGGCCAGCTGCATGTAAACCAATGAAGTTAGAACACTCCCTCCAACCCTACACGAAAATAAACTCAAAATGGCTTAAAGACCTCAATATAAGACAGGACACCATAAAACTCCTAGAAAAGAACATAGGCAAAACATTCTCTGACATAAATGGTACCACTGTTTTCTTATGCCAGTCTTCCAAGGTAAAATAAATAAAAGCAAAACTAAACAAATTAGACCTAATCAAATTACAAGCTTTTGTACAGCAAAGGAAATCATAGACAAAACGAAAAGACAACCTACAGAAAGGAAGAAAATATTTGCAAGTGCTACCACCAACAAGGGCTTAATTTCCAAACTATACAAATATCAATAGCATATACAGCTCAATATCAAAATAACAAAGCAAAACAAAACAACAACCCAATCAAAAAAGGGGCAGATGCCCTAAATAGACATTTCTCCAAAAACGATATACAGATGGCCAAAAGGCACATGAAAAGATGTTCATCATTGCTAATTATTAGAGAAATGCAAATCAAAACTACAATGAGATATCATCTCAAAACCAGTCAGAATGGCCATCATCAAGAAGTCTACAACTAATAAATATTGGAGAGAATGTGGAGAAAAAGGAAACCTCTTCCACTATTGGTAGGAATGTAAGTTGGTGCAGCCACTATGGAGAATGGTATGGAGGTTCCTTAAAAAACTGAAAAAACAGTTACCCTATGATCCAGCAATCCCACCCCTGGGCATATATCCAGAGAAAACCTCTAATGTGAAAAGATACATGGACCCCATTGTTCATAGCAGCACTATTTACAATACTCAAGACATGGCAGCAACCTAAATTGTCCATCGACAGATGAATGGATAAAGAAGATATCAATATATATACAATGGAATATTACTCAGCCATAAAAAATAAATAATGCCATTTGCGACAACATGGGTAGACACAGAGATTATTGTACTAAGTGAAGTAAGTCAAACAAAGACAAATGTATGATAATACTTATATGTAGAATCTAAAAAATGATACAAGTGAACTTATTTATAAAACAGAAACAGACTCACAGACATAAAAACAAACTTATGGTTGCCAAAGGGGAAAGGAGCTGGGAAGGGATAAATTAGGAAATTGGGATTAACATACATACATACACTACTATATAAAAAAGATTTTTAGAAAAAGAGTAGTGGGACTTCCCTGGTGGCACAGTGGTTAAGAATCTGCCTGCCAATACAGGGGAGCCCTGGTCTGGAAAGATGCCACATGCCACGAAGCAAGTAAGCCCGGGCACCACAACTACTGAGCCTGAGCTCTAGAGCCCATGAGCCACAACTAATGAGCCCACGTTCCACAACTACTGAAGCCTACATGCCTAGAGCCTGTGCTCTGCAACAAGAGAAGCCACCGCAAGGAGAAGCCTGTGCACTGCAACGAAGAGTAGCCCCTGCTCACCACAACTAGAGAAAGCCCACGCACAGCAAAAAGACCCAATGCAGCCTAAATACATAAATAAATAAATTAAATAAATAAATAAAAAGAGAGTAGTGAAAATTGCCTTAAAACTTAGTTCAGAGGACCTTAAAGATGGCAGAAGAGTAAGACGTGAAATCACCTTCCTCCCCACAAATACACCAGAAATACATCTACACGTGGAACAACTCCTACAGAACACCTACTGAACGCTGGCAGAAGACCTCAGACCTCCCCAAAGGCAAGAAACTCCCCACACACCTGGTAGGGTAAAAGAAAAAAGAAAAATACAGATACAAAAGAATAGGGATGGGACCTGCACCTCTGGGAGGGAGCTGTGAAGGAGGAAAAACTTCCATACACTAGGAAGCCCCTTCACTGGTGGAGATGGGGGTGGGTGGTGGGGAAGCTTCGGAGCCATGGAGGAGAGCGCAGCAACAGGGGTGCAGAGGGCAAAACAGAGAGATTCCTGCACAGAGGATCAGTGCCGACCAGCACTCACCAGCCTGAGAGGCTTGTCTTTTCAACAGCCGAGACCGGTGGAGGCTGAGAGCTGAGGCTCGGGCTTCGGAGGTCAGATCCCAGGGAGAGGACTGGGGTTGGCTGCACGAACACAGCCTGAAGGGGGCTAGTGCGCCACAGCTAGCCGGGAGGGAGTCCGGGAAAAAGTCTGGAACTGCCTAAGAGTCAAGGGACAATTGTTTTGGGGTGCACGAGGAGAGGGGATTCAGAGCACCGCCTAAATGAGCTTCAGAGACAGGAGCGAGCTGCGGCTATCAGCGCACACCCCAGAGACGGGCATGAGAGACGCTAAGGCTGCTGCTGCCGTCACCAAGAAGCCTGTGAGCGAGCACAGGTCACTATCCACACCTCCCCTCCAGCGAGCCTGTGCAGCCCCACTGCGAGGGTCCCGTGATCCAGGGACAACTTCAATGGGAAAACACAGTGCGCCTTAGGCTGTTGCAACGTCACACTGGCCTCTACGGCCCAGGCTCACCCCGCATTCTGTACCCCTCCCTCCCCCTGGCCTGAGTGAGCCAGAGCCCCCTAATGAGCTGCTCCTTTAACGCCCTCCTGTCTGAGTGAACAACAGATGGCAGAGGGCGACCTACATGCAGAGGCGGGGCCAAATCCTAAGCTGAATCCCGGGAGTTGCACGAGTAAAGAAGAGAAAGGGAAATCTCTCCCAGCAGCCTCAGGAGCAGTGGATTAAATCTCCACAATCAACTTGATGTACCTGCATCTGTGGAATACATGAATAGACGATGAATCATCATAAAACTGAGGAGGTGGACTTTGGTAACAACTGTAGACTTGGGGTTTGCTGTATGTGACTGACTAGTTTCTGATTTTTATGTGTATCTTAGTATAGTTTTTAGCATTTCTTATCATTGGTGGATTTGTTTACTGGTTTGGTTGCTCTCTTTTTTTAGTATTACTTTTTATTATTTTTAATATTTTTCTTTTAATAATATTTTTAGAAATATTTTATTTTAATAAGCTTAATTAATTATCTTTTTTTTCTCCCTTTTCTTCTGAGCTGTGTGGCTGACAGTATCTTGGTTGTCTGGCCTGGTGTCAGGCCTGAGCCTCTGAGGTGGGAGAGCCGAATTCAGGACATCGAACCACCAGAGGCATCCCAGCCCCAGGTAATATCAATTGGCGAGAACTCTCCCAGAGATCTCTGTCTCAGCACCAAGACCCAGCTCCACCCAACAACCAGCAAGCTACAGTGCTGGACACCCCATGGCAATCAACTAGCAAGATAGGAACACAACCCCACCCATTAGCAGAGAGGCTGCCTAAAATCATACTAAGTTCACAGGCACCCCAACACACACCATCAGACAGAGTCCTGTCCACAAGAAAGACAAGATGCAGCCTCATCCACCAGAACACAGGCACCAGTCCCCTCCACCAGGAAGCCTACACAACCCACTGAAACAACCTTACCCACTGGGGGCAGACACCAAAAACAACGGGAACTACGAACCTGCAGCTGGTGAAAAGGAGACCCCAAACACAGTAAGTTAAGCAAAATGAGAAGACAGAGAAACACGCAGCAGATGAAGGAGCAAGGTAAAAACCCACCAAACCAAACAAATGAAGAGGAAATAGGCAGTCTACCTGAAAAAGAATTCAGAGTAATGATAGTAAAGGTGATCCAAAATCCTGGAAACAGAATGGAGAAAATACAAGAAAAATTTCACAAGGACCTAGAAGAACTAAAGAGCAAACAAAAAATGATGAACAACACAATAAACGAAATTAAAAATTCTCTAGATGGAATCAGTAGCAGAATAACTGAGGCAGAAGAACGGATAAGAGACCTGGAAGATAAAATAGTGGAAATAACTACCGCAGAGCTGAATAAAGAAAAAAAGAATGAAAAGAATTGAGGACAGTCTCAGAGACCTCTGGGACAACATTAAACGCACCAACGTTTGAATTATAGGGGTTCCAGAAGAAGAGAAAAAGAAAGGGACTGAGAAAATATTTGAAGAGATTATAGTTGAACACTTCCCTAATATGGGAAAGGAAATAGTCAATCAAGTCCAGGAAGCACAGAGAGTCCCATACGGGATAAATCCAAGAAGAAACACGCCAAGACACATATTAATCAAACTATGAAAAATTAAATAAAAAGAAAACATATTAAAAGCATCAAGAGAAAAGCAACAAAATAACATACAGGGGAATCCCCATAAGGTTAACAGCTGATCTTTCAGCAGAAACTCTGCAAGCCGCAGGGGAGTGGCAGGACATATTTAAAGTGATGAAAGGGAAAAGCCTACAACCAAGATTACTCTACCCAGCAAGGATCTCATTCAGATTTGATGGAGAAATCAAAAGCTTTAGAGACAAGAAAAAGCTAAGAGAATTCAGCACCACCAAACCAGCTTTACAACAAATGCTAAGGGAACTTCTCTAGGCAGGAGACACAAGAGAAAGAAAAAGACCTACAATAACAAACCTAAAACGATTAACAAAATGGTAATAGGAACATACCTATCAATAATTACCTTAAATGTAAATGGATTAAATGTTCCAACCAAAAGACATAGACTGGCTGAATGGACACAAAAACAAGACCCGTTTAACCTACTAGAGGGGTGGGATAGGGATGGTGGGAGGGAGATGC
This sequence comes from Monodon monoceros, assembly GCF_005190385.1. Classification (NCBI taxonomy): domain Eukaryota; kingdom Metazoa; phylum Chordata; class Mammalia; order Artiodactyla; family Monodontidae; genus Monodon; species Monodon monoceros. Next base: position 138,370,937 of record NW_021703767.1, read on the forward strand.
AACAGGGAGGAGATATGGGGATATATGTATAGCTGAGTCATATAAAGCAGAAACTAACACACCTTTGTAAAGCAATTATACTCCAATAAAGATGTTAAAATAAAATTAGTTCAGTCTAACTCTAAAACTTTTTACCACAGAACTCTGAAGAGTTTAGACTTCTTAAGAACTATGTACTTTTGGGGCTTCCCTGGTGGTGCAGTGGTTGGGAGTCCGCCTGCCGATGCAGGGGACACGGGTTCGTGCCCCGGTCCGGGAGAATCCTGCATGCCGCGGAGCGGCTGGGCCCGTGAGCCATGGCCGCTGAGCCTGCGCGTCCGGAGCACGTGCTCCGCAACGGGAGAGGCCGCGGCGGTGAGAGGTCCGCGTACCAAAAAAAACCAACTATGTGCTTTTTACTAATCTCACCAAAACTACCTGTACGTAATTTATTAGTTATACATTATTTTAAAACAATAATCATCCAATGAAACCTTGTTGAATGCATTGATATTGTAAAATATACAAGGAATTAAATATACAACGCTTATATAATTAAGGGTAAAATTTAGATGAGCAACAAGGATTTACTGCGTAGCATAGGGAACAATATCCAATATCTCATAAAAACCTATAATGGAAAATAATCTGAAAAATATTTATATAACTGAATCACTTTGCTGCATACCTGTAACCAATACAATATTGTAAATCAACTACAATTCAATAGAAAAATAAAATTTACATGGATGTCAAGAAATCAAGAATTACATAAACATTTAGTAAAATAAGACACGTCTTAAAAGCAGAATGTGATGTGTCCAGTAACTGGGGCCATGAGTTTTTATGGGGGGTAACAAGTCTTCTCAGGCTGAAGCCTTCGGAAAATAGATCAGGTGGAGGAAGACCTTGGGAAAGTAAAGGAAAGCACTTGTATCATTAAATGGAAAGGCCTCAGAGTTGGGAGGAGATGTCTTAAGGAAAGCACATTCTGGTTCAGACGAACTGGTTCAGACGACGTTGAATAAACTCATCTGAAAAACGAAGAGTCCACACAGGGAGTAACAGATGAAAGGCTGGAAAGTGGCCCCAAGGAAAGAGAAAGGCCAGCCTTCTAGACCAGATTGGTAGGGAAGTTGAAACTAAAAGAATTTTCTCTGTGCCTACCTCATGTGTTTCCAATTCTTTCCTTTCCTCTTTTCTTCCCTGGGCCTTTGTCTTTTAGGTCTTAGAAGACTCTCGTTTTTTCTAATGTTTTTTCTAAGTTTCCGGCCAGTCATGAACCATGACCCTTTTTGCCAGTATTTCTTTCTTCTCCCCACTTCCTTTTCCTTTTCAACATGTGAAGGAAAAATGTTTCAGGTGCAATATATTATCAGACAACGTGGTGTGGCAAACGGGTATTCACAAGTTTTGAAGGCAGACAGAGCTGGATTTGACTCCAGTTCAACTACTTAATGGCAAGTTGCTTACCCCCTATAAATCTCACAGTCTCAATCTAGAAAATGGAGAATATCATAACTACTTGCCAAGTTTGATGTGAAAACTGAAAATGCTATATGCAAAGCACCATTTTTACAACATAATAAATACAATATTAGCTCTGGTTATTATCGATTCTTTCAACATCCATGTCAAAAGGCTTATATTTTATGCTGGAAACCCCCTTTTCTTATTGTAGTACAGCAAAAAAAACAAACAAAAGACAAAGCAAAACAGTCTACGTGCAGTCAAGGAAGTTATATTCTAGTTCGGGAGAAAGAGACCGGTCAGATTATAAATTTGTAATATAATTTAAGCTGTAGTTAAGTGCTGTGAAGAGTAATACCACAGTCTGAGAGGATATGAGTGGGGTTAGGGGTGTGAACAGTTCTGACAGGGTGGCCAGGGATGTCCCAATATACAGATTTGTTCTTAATGAAGAAAATATCATATGTTAAAATATGTTAAATATAGTATCTGTCAACAAAGGGATGATTCAGAAAAGTGTCTATTTAGTTGAATACTGCAAAACTATTATCAAGGTTACAAGAATTTACTTCAAATAGAGATGCATCACAGAGGTTCCATCCAAACACTTTTTTTTTTGTTTTTTTTTTTTTTTTTACGGTACGCGGGCCTCTCACCGTTGCGGCCTCTCCCGTCGTGGAGCACAGGCCCCGGACGCGCAGGCTCAGCGGCCATGGCTCACGAGCCCAGCCGCTCGGCGGCACGTGGGATCCTCCTGGACCGGGGCACGAACCCGTGTCCCCTGGATCGGCAGGCGGACCCTCAACCACTGCGCCACCAGGGAAGCCCCATCCAAACACTTTTGAGTAATTAGTATTTCATCAATGGATGAAAGACAAAGAATATTAAATCTAAAGTGTTTGAAACAAATAACTGGTAACAATCAATGAGAAACAAAAACGATTTGTCTTTGAAAGTGGGATTTCAGCCAGTGGGAAATTATGATAATTTCCTTTTAAGTGCCCACTTTATGTTATTTCAAGAACAAACTATTAAATAAAATGACCTGAGTACTGTCTCTATTGTGTGGTGGTTCAAAGAGAAGCTTCAGCAAACAAAATATCTGGGTCCTCAAGCTCTGATTTTTCTTAGCTGTGTGAGTTTGTTTATATAACTTAAACGTTACTGTTTTGATGATGCCAATTTTGTGGACAATTCATTTTTAGGAAAAGAGCAATATACTCTATGGTAAAAATGTGATATCTTTGGGGAAAAAAGTAGTATCATATGTACAGAAAGCTAAATCAAGTGTCAGCTATAATAAAATTTCCTCCTTAACTAGAACAAGTGAAAAAAATAATGGTCTATAAAATATAGTGATTAGGCTGTACATTTTCAATAGTCTTTTCCAGTTTTAATTCCGTGACTTTTCATTTACTTTATATATTATGTCCCACCTCGCTCTACAATTAATTTGCAGCAACTAAATCTTTAAGCTCTGTGATTGGCAAGAAATATGAAATAAAAAAATATTTTGTTCTTTCTCTTTTACAGACTCAGGTACTATTAACAAGTGGTATAACTAGATACCATCAGGTTACATACAATTACCCTCTTTGATTTTGCGAATTTCTACTTGACTAAACTTTGTCTTTAATAAAGAAAATATATACAACATATGCATATGTATGCACATGTGTACATTATAGCTAAGAGCATACAAAACAATAACACTGTAACGATGTGGTGGTATTATTTCAAGCAACCGATAATTTGTCAACAATTTTATGTGATAATTTAAAAAATTACTTATATACTAATAAATTCTCATTTTCAGATAATTCATACCCATGTGGTACTCAAGTAACCTGTATCTGAAATAAAATGACACTTATTTTGAGCAGTCGGAGACGAATAAGCAAATAATAATTGTTCCAAATTCCTTCCCTAAAAGCCTGCACCAGTAAAGGGCTCTTTAATTTGCTCCACATTCTAATTTTTAGTGAGTCATCCTTCTGTCCTATAAAATATGATACAAACAGAATGCAGGGACTCATCCACCAGCTAATGCATTGTTTAGGGACTTACTAACTTTGGATCAGAGCACATGGCCATGAGAACACAAGACAATCTAAGCACTGAAGAAGCAACACATCATTTGCTCCTTGATTTATTACCTCTTTGGCAGGCAGTGCTCCAAGCTTCCATGCATATATGGGCAATTGGGGCATCTGTGATGAAATGCTGTTGACAGAAGTATGGCCCGTGGTAACATGATTGCTATAATAAGGAACCATGGTAAGTCAGACAGCTGTATCAATGGTTATTCTCTGCTTTGATATTTCAAAATGTCAACACACCATCACAAACTGTCAGGGGAAAAAAACTGAAGGATGTAGAGAGAGGAAAGAACACTTCTATCTGCAGTTCTTTAATCAAGTCATTGTTTGAGATATTTCTAATCTCAGGGATATAATACACGCAGTTCTGCTGCTTCTCTAAAACATGAGGATTTTACCAAAAGCTGAATGTCAAGTTCATCTGTCTTAAAGTCATCATTTAGTTTATTTCCCCTTGTAAGATGTTACAACGTAACCCTTCTAAGTTCATATTGGAATCTTCTCAATACATAATACTTATATCTGTCATACTATTTCACATAAAAACATATTTCTAATAATAAAAATTGTATCAGAGAAGCCAGAAAAAATGTATTAACTTTAGGCCGAATTTAGTGTTTTATTTCTAAAGACCTAAAAATGAGGGAAGAATTACTTTAGTCCACCCATTCCATATTTTGGTTCTGTCTATCCTATAAGAAATAAAAAATATCATAAAGAAATGAGTAACACCTCCTTATTTGATTCATTCTATCTTGGTAGTCTTTTTCTCTGTGCTCCAATTTATCAAATATTGAATTTTAAAGTGTAAATGACTTGTGCAGTAATAACTTCAAGTACACAAATGATACATCTACTGACTATTTATAACATATTCAGCGTATTTCATCAATCTTTAATTCAAAACTTAGTCCACGTGATAAAATGCAGACAAATTCTAAAAGAGAAATGAAGAACATGTAACCAACAACTTACATAGCTGTTAAAATTACTTTTATAAGGAATATCTTCTTCATATATATATAATATATACACATATTCACAGCTTAGTTCACTGTGCTCTATCCAATATAAATGTGTTTATTTTTCTCAACCAGAGTCAGAGATTTCACCAAACAGATATATTTTTTCTAGCAAAGGAGGAAAGAAGGATGCTACACGAACAGTAATTTAGTTCTGGCGTTTTAATGCAATGGCCAAACTAAGTTTGAAAATACTGATGCATTTTGTTGCATAGGGAAATACAAAGAAATCATTAAATACTGTTACATTCCATGACAAGAACTAGGATTGTGCTGAAAACAAAATCAGGTTTCCCGGCCCGTCCAATAACGATCATTTTCACGTCTGTTCCAAAAACCCAGTGAACCATGGTATTGCGTTCAACAAACAGAGAAGCCAGACATTAAGCCTATGACTTAGAAGACACAAAAGTCCATTTACTCTTTCTTTCTGTTTTCAGCTGTTTTGAACTTAAGCAAAAGGACAGTTTTTTAAAATGGAAGAAAAATTCGTACATATACCACTCTTCTTTTTCCTAGTCTTATACATTAACTTACCCAGCAGCATTGCACTTGCTGCTAATGAAAAGACAGCAGGCTGTACAAATCTTCTTTAGTGTCCCGAGGCAAGAAAACTATTACAGAAATGAATAGAAGGAAGTCTCTGGAGCTTTTTCCCTGCCTTCTTGTATTACCAAAGGCTGTTAGGATCACACTGAGAACTGTCAAAGCTGAATAAATCACTGGCAATTGGGTTTATACCCTTTGGGCAGTCAGGCTTTCATAGGGGATGATTCGACTTTGTCCAACCACCAGTACATTAGAAACAATGTGAAACCTCCCAGAGACCGGAGCCTAGTTTCTAAGTGTAGCCACAGAGGCACTTTGCTGCTGGCGGTTTGCAAGGCAAGGCTTGTCAAAGAGAGTTAATTCAAGCCGCTTGAAATCACATCCACCCCGGACATCTGAGTACTGTTAACCCTCAGTTGTGCACATTGTATTCTCAAAGCTGTTCAGCTGCAGAGTGGGAGAACAACTAGGTTCACAGAATCCTGTAGAAATGCGAAATGTCTTAACTCCCATCTTTGACAAGAAAATGCTCATTAAGATTTATAGGGTGAAGTGGGTGGATGGCTAGGAAATTATTTGGAAGTCAAATTCAGATTATTGTTTTCTAATATCTTCTGACCACATCTATTTTCAGGATAAGTAAGTAAACTCATTGCAAACGAGAATTATAGAAATATAGATACATACGGAAGGGACTTTGAAGGTCAAGACCTTCATCTTCATCTTACAGCTAAGTAGAGTAGTTCACAGTGAGTTTGGGAAATCTCATTTATACAGAAAATATTACAAATGTACTATAAATAATTTGAAATTCTTACTTATTTTCAATTTAAACATAGGTAAACTATTAGAAAATGTACATAATAATGGGAAGGTTTCTCAAATACTGAATGCATATATTCACTGACTCTGTATATGAATGTACATATACGTACAGTCTAATGTACAGAAAGACAGGGACAGAGACAGAGAGGGATTTTCCCGTGCTAAACAAGCGCTGGCTGGAACAGGAAACTGGTACCTGACTCAACAGCGTTTATGAATATATTTCTATCCTGCAATGTTGTCTGGACCTCAAAAGCATTTTTTATAATCTATGTGGATGTTCATGCACGTACAATGCATGTTTATGGTGAGATTTGTGGTAGTTGTATGGTTGCTACATCAGGATACATTCTACATTCTGCATTCTGCTGCTCAATTTCATAGTTCTCCAAGAATTAAGAAATCAGTTCACAGTAATATGAATTTAAGTTGAACCCAGTAATCATCTCTTAATTTTACTTAATGCAGTGTGTGCATATTCACGCAAATTAGCTGACTGAGCTGACCCCTGCTCAGTTCATGGATCAGTTCACCAAATGTATTTACATATTTCTCCAAAGTTATACACTGGTGAACCACAAAATTAGGATCTTTTCTTGAGAGGATGCACTGGTTCCTTGATTTTGCAGTTTTTCTCTTTTAACTTACCCATTTCCATCCTTTATTTAAAATGAAATAATTAGAGAAAATGAAAGATATATAGCTTATTAGTTGCTTTACATTCTTCATATACGCAAAATATTTTTATATCTATCCAGTGTTTTGCATTATGTACAAAGAAAACCAATATATAAGTCAGCCTACACACTCACCTATACTTTCCAGGGACCCCAAAGTTGAAACTGCATTTATTATATTCTAAAGACAGCTGCTTTGAGTTTTTCTTTATTTTCTCTTACATGTATTTTAAATAGAATTCCCTAAAAGTTGACTTTTTTAAAACTTAAGCTATGTTAAGAATGACATTCTGACTTTGTAAAGAGTCTTCTATGAAGGCAATTTTTAAAGAGGCCATATAATATCGCAATGGGTAGATCTACCATGATTCTTTAAATAATCGTCTGTCTTGGATACGTGATTTAATGCCCATTTGACCCTCTTGACAAAAAAATCAGCTTGAGAAGTATTCTTATAAATATCTACAATTCATTCCTTAGCATACATTTTTTCAAAATGTAATTTTGGGGCCAAAGGTGATGTGACTATTTCAACTTGCCCTCATGAAGCTTTGTAATAGCTCGTATACCACTTGTGCTTAAAAATGTCGGAATTGCTTGTTTATAAATGTTGGCAAATTTACGTTATATTGGCCACTCTTTAATGAATTTACAACATTTTTTTAGTTATCAGAGCTCTTTCATGCATTTTTCAAATTATTTTCATATCGTCATTCCCATGAGCTTGGGGGCTGTAATGACATATCTCTACATCTATCTATCTATCTATCTATCTATCATCCATCTATCTTCTATGCTTTTACCGCTGCATAAAGTTTATCAGTCTTTTCCTTTGCTGCTTCAGTCATTGGCTTAGAAAGCCTTTCCCAAGCCAGAATTATGTATTTGTCAATATTTAACTTTAGAATCTTATTTTGTTGCTTTTGAACCAGTATTTCAGCCAGGTTTCATTTTATCATATCATACGAAGTGGATATCCAATTATTGCTTTTTAATTTTCAATATAATTAGGTTTTTGTCCTGATACCATTTGGTAAAAGCGCTCTCTACTGATTTGAAATGTTGCCATTAAATTATAATTAATTTTCATATAAACGTGTGTCTGATTATGAACTTTCTAATACACTCCACTAATTAATATCTACCTTATTCTGTATCACACTGTTATAATTACTAGTGCTTTTTATAGCATCTGATCATTCAATCCACTGTGTTGCTCTTCTTTTTCAGAACTGGGTTGACTCTTCTCATTTCTTAATTATATTAATACATTTTATCAGGGTGCCCATGTTTAGTGTGGTTATATTTGAATGCTATTGATCTCAAATAGTTGAAGGGCTTCTAAACTAAATGACTGCCTTCTCATACAAGTCTAGCCCTCACTTCCAGTCTAAATTAGGGTTTCTGCCACTATTGCTACTATTTGATTTCCAGAAAAATGCTCTGCTGTGGGTGAACCCAGAGGGTCTTTATACTGGACCTATTTTTATTGCATATTAAAATAAACCCTCTAAAAATTTAATTATTTTTTAGTTGTTTTTTTTTGTTTGTTTTTTGCAGTACGCAGGCCTCTCACTGTTGGGGCCTCTCCCATTGCAGAGCACAGGCTCCGGACGCGCAGGCTCAGCGGCTATGGCTCACGGGCCCAGCCGCTCCGTGGCATGTGGGATCTTCCCAGACCAGGGCACGAACCCGTATCCCCTGCATCGGCAGGCAGACTCTCAACCACTGCGCCACCAGGGAAGCCCCCAGAAGGGTACTCTTAAGTTACTTCTAATTGAATTGCTTAAGGTAAAAAGTCAGATTGGAGTTTAGCTTACTTAATTACAGGGTAAGAGCTACCCTCCATCTCCATTAAGGAAATAATAAAGCCATGACATATGTCATCAAAACACACAATTTTGAGTCACAATGTTCTCACTGCTTTGTTGTGTAAATAAAACTCTCTGTGCCTCAGTTTATTTGCTATGACAAGGATCTTTTAATTACAATGAAAATTTCAAAGGCTGAATATTCAATTTTAACACATTTTTATTGAGTGATGTTTGACTCATAGGGGAACAAAACTCTCCACTCCAAAGGTCTTTTCTGCATGCTGATTATTTTGAGCTGAAAACATTCAAGACCCAAAAGACTCAGGGAGAAACACTGACCTTCCCTCTAACTCCCTAAAAGAGTGTAAACAGAGGACATGTTCCAGGAACGGAGCATCACCATAGGTAAGTACAGTATGAACCAGATGTGTAGACAGGGAGGAACCTAACAAAGTCTCTTTGTTAAAATTCCTCTCTGTGTCCCACTGGTCCAGCAAACGTTTGTTTACCAAACATTTGCTTTTCCATCTCATGTCAATTTCCTTCCTCCGTTTTGAAGTCCCAAACCACTATCTCAGACATCCTCTTTTGTCTTTAGTAGAAGATGGTATTTAAGTTGAGCGTTTCAGCCATTTTGGAAAGTTACTCAGTTTTTCTGGGTCTCTCTCATGTATACATGTTATTAAATTTTTGTGTGATTTTCTCCAGTTAATCTGTCTCATGTCAATTTAATTCTTGGAACAGACAGAAGAACCTAGAAGGGTAGAGAAAAATTTATTCCTCCCAGACAGACCCACAGCAGTTGGAATTTGTCTTTAAGTAATCCATTTCCCTTTTTTTTTTCTTTTTTGCTTCAAGTAACCACATAGGGATCAATAATTTACTCAAAATTACAGTTTTTGATACATTCTCATAATGGAGATTTTTCAGTTATTTCATTGACTCACAGGGATCTAAAGAGGAATTAGAGTAACTCCTCAACCCAGAGGTTTCCAAACTTTTTCATTTTGTGGTACTTTTAGTGTCTTATTAATTTTTACATGATATTCCCAGCTCAAAAGAAATATATGAGTCCTATTTACTAAGCACTTGGGGCCAAACAACTTAATAAATATTTATGTCCTAACAAGTTAGTAGCAAAATGATTAAATAATAGATATTAATGAAAGTAAAACATTATTTTTACTTCATTCTTAATTCACTACAATTATTTAATAATGGGATGCACATGCCTCTTTTAAGTCTGAAACATTTTCACAAACTTTGGGATAAGATTGATTGAACACCTTCACAATCGTTTCCTGTTCCTCACCGACTTTTGTGTTGTATTTGCTTCCAATCACAGCAGATAACAAAAACTAAGTTTTGCAAAACTATGACATCATGAAAAGTGATTATGTGATGTAGTATTGAAACTGTGAACAGCCTCCATCAAGTGGTGTATACAAAGTCTGACAGGCTGTGTTGCCTTTAAAAAAATTTAAAATACCTGGTGACACCCCTGTGAGTTTACCAAAGTGCTTTGAAACACCTTTGCATATAATTTGGGAACCATGACCTTACACAATTGTTTTTTATCATGAAAATGCAAGCTATTTTGTTATCATCAAATAAGGTTTTCGTATCCTATTACTATAATGGAGCCGAACCCTATGGAGCCTTCCCTGGACAGATTTCGCCCCCCCACCATGTCCTCTGCCTGCCTCTTGTCTGTAGAAAAACTTTAGCTAACTAATAAATTTAATCAAAGAAATGAGAAAATGCAGAAAAAAAGGAAAACAGTCACAAAAGACAAAATATCAGGTTGGCCACTAAACAAAGTCAACGACTTTTAGTCCCTCCTCAAGGGCTATAGATAATACCCTGAGCCATATCCTTTGAGCTTTTGTGCAGATACTGAAAGCCCCATCAGGTGGAAGGAGTTAATGACATGATGACCAGACTGTAGCCATGACATCAACCACTCCATCTTACCCAGTTCCAAGAACTGGCCTCAAGGAAATGGGAACAAACCAACCTTGGAACTAAGGACTAACTGTACCTAAAACAATCAAGATGACACTGATCAGACCACCGATGACCAATTTCGAGATGACTGTTGGAGCTGCCTGTGCTGTTCTGCACATGGCGCCCTCCCTCTGCCTATACACCTCTGAAACGCCCCTTTAAAAACTCCTGCTCCCTCATGGGTTACTGGGAGTTGGTTCTTTGGGACGTGAGTCCACCTTCTCCCCAGGTCTGCTGGCTTCTTCGAGAAAGCTTTCTTTCCTTTTACTTGTCTCTCAGTATTGGATTCTTGAGCTGTGAGCTGCTGAACCTGAGTGTGATGACACTATGAGTGTGCATCACTGTGGAAAGTCATGCCAAGTTCTTTTCTCAAACAAAGGAAAATGACTAGATGAAATCCTTCCTTCTCCCCACAACACATGGCACAATAACACACATTTGAGTGCATTGCTGTTGGTGCCTGGCTTCTTATTCTTCTTCCTGACCCTGTTCTCAAATTGGCTGGAGGGAGAGGGTGGTAAAGGAGGTGGCAGCTTAACGTTCCTATTTTCTTGTGGGTGTGGGAGAGGACATGAAAAGGAAACAAGCCTGGGTGGAAATGCGAGTAACTCCCGAAGAAAAGGGGAGAGGGAGGATAGGTCCTCTCATTCCCAACATTCTCCCATACCCATCTCCCCAGATCTAGCAAACATGTATCAACTAAACAGGTGATTCCTTAAGGCTCTGATGGTGGCCAGGAAGCTCCAGCTAGCCACTCGATCCACAACCATCTCTATCAGTACTTAAGTCAGGGCAAGCAAGCATCCCTAATTGGTGGCAAACCAAACAAGAACTTAGATTTGTCTAAACTTTTCCATATATTCCCGAATTCCTAGCCAGCCAGCTGTGTAGGCTCATCTTGGCCATTTCATTAACTCACATTTTACAGAATCGAACATTTTGGATCCACTCGTCCAGTGATGGTTGTTGGAGTGTTAACTTTCTCCTGCCTTAGATATCTACTGCAAGTCAGTTCTGTACTAGCACATGCTAGGTGCCCCAGGAATGATACAGAAAATTAACTCTTCCATAATTCAGAGAAGAGAATATCTTCAAGGGATTTTCACTAGTAGATAAGTATCTAGCTTTATTCATCCTGAGCCCTAGTCATAAGCCACATCCTGGTCTCCAGCTCCAACATGGCCCAAAGCTGAAGCATCCAAACATCTGCCAAGATGGCAGATCTTGGAGAATAAGAAAGCCTGGTGGAGTCTTCCAGTCATGCCAGAGGATAGATCTCCACCAAGAGTAGGAAGTATACTCTCTTTTTGTAAAATATAATTGAACCTGTTCAGAGTATGTATAGAGAATATCATCGGTTTTTCAATATTGTTTCCATAACTAATTATTTAATTGAATTTGTACAAACAGCCTTTAGTAAACCACTGAAATAACACTGTGATGATCAAGCTTGACTTACTCACTTACTAACGGCTGATTTCCTAGATGTAGAAGGAAACTTTCATTTGACATAGTGTCCATTACCTTAAAAATGTCATAAAATTACCAAACATTCCCATAAATCTGGATTTTATAAAACCATTGCTTTTAGAGTAAATATAAATAGTGATAGATTCAAGATAAAAGATTCAATTTATTTAATTTCCTAATAATTAATTGACTAAGGGTGGGGAAATTGCTTCTCTATTTTTATAAAGTTGTTTCAACTTTTTCCCTAAGAAGTAGTATCGATTCTGTCCAATCCTATCATTTGGGGTTTGTTTTAAAAATGTGATATTCTTGCCCACTTTGAAATTGTATTATAGTAATAAAAAGAAGATGAGGCGACTTCCAAAATGATGAAGTTTGGGTGTGGGAAGGAGAGGGGGACCCTCTATAGTGATCTAATTATAAACATTTAAAAGGGAGACAACTAAGAAGTTACCCCGATAAAACTAAAAACTTTCCATTTTACTTAGCTTTTCAATAATTAGGACAGAGTTCTTGACCAACAGGGTGGCATAGTTAAAGCAATTGATATGCCAGAGAAACCTGTGCCCAGTGATGGATGAAACTTCCACTTGTAATAAACACGTGCAAGAGTGGTTCAGGATTCTGGTCATTTGAGGGAGCGTTATGCTAAGCATCGTCTCTCAAAATAATCATGAAATAAGCCTGCTTTCAGAAAGAGGGATGCATGGCTGCAGGGGCCAATGCCAGACCTCCAGTGAAAGCATACCTCAAGCAGAAAGCAATCTGTACTATTTTATCCTGTGATCCGCAGTCTCTCCTCAACGGGTAATCCAATGAAACCTTGACTTAAGGCTTATTATCTTTGGATATTCTGTATCCTTAGTCTTGATACTCTAATTGCTTCTTGCATTAAGGCTGTCCTTACCCTGCAAGTGACCTAATTCAGTAATTGTAGTTACCGACTCTACTCTTCCTTTAAAATTCCACTTCAATTTGACAACTTTGTTCTGGTAATGACTCCAAGACACGATGATTGCTTCCTGATTCCAAAGCCCCAGATCCTGTCCCATTACTAAGCTTCATGAATCTTCCTACCTTATAAACAATGGCGTCCAAGGGGGTTATTATAGCGTCCTAGCTCTCATACCGCGTCTGAAGAGGAGGACATTCTTGGAGGAGAAAAAGCTCTCTGCTGCAATCCTACTGAACAGCTTTCCGAGTAAAATTATGCTCTTTTCTACCTCCATAAACTCACACGGCACAAGCCTGCCCAGGTCCCAGGGGAAGTACATAAGAAATTGTGGAAACGAGAAATTCCCTGGTGGCCCAGTGGTTAGGACTCAGCACTTCCACTGCCATGGCCCAGGTATGATCCCTGCTCAGGGAACTAAGATACCACATGCCTCACAGCGCAACCGAAAAAAAAAAAAAAAAGAAGATATTGCTGAAACGGTGTGCTGCTTGGCTTAGGGAATCACTGCGGGCTTTGTCTCCTGACCTCTGCCTCTGAACATAACTATCTGATCTCCCCTTATTTCCATCTCACTTCCTCTCACGTGGATTTTCCCCTCACAGCCTAGAAGCTACTAACAGAAAGTGCATTTAGGTCTGCCTGCTCAACACTTTGCTTTGGTGTTTTCTCCTCCCATTCTCCATCTGTAGCCCATAGGACTCCTCCCAGCCGCCACCACCATCACCCGACTGGTTAATAAACGTCCCAATAATAAATGCAGTAGTTGCATTCAGTGTACTAATTGACCACCAGTTTGTGGGTGCAGGTAGCAGACAGTACTTGATGAAACAGTTCGCTTTAAATCAGAACCCTGATTCTCCAGATCACCCCTGATGTGCCCAAGGGCTACTCTGTACGCTTGCCCACGGGCACAGACTCACGCACATATGAGGAGAAGGTGAGGGGTGCAAGGTAGCTATGGAGACATCCTCTTTTAATAAAACTCCTCTACATCATTGAAATGTACAATGAGCAAGGACCAGCCTTACCTCTCCTCTCCGAAAAATCCTTGTCTCCTTAGTGGTTTTCAAAATTAATGCAAATAAGCCTTGTGGATCACATTTCGTCTTCCCTACCTAAGAATGCCAGCTTGCGCAAATGACAGGCAAAATCATTTTGTTAGCTGATCACAGTCAGAAGACCTGTATTTTGTAGTTAGGGACATTAGATAGTGACTACAGAGGTCAGGAACATGGGCTCTGCTGTCAGACAGATCAGAACTCAAACTTTATCTCTAAAATGGGAATAACAATGTTTCTCCATAAACTTGCTGTGAGAACATATGAGACATTATTTACATAGTGTCAACTTACTGGGCATGTGTAATATAACTAACAAATGGGAACTCTTATTGTTATTATCATTATCGTCAATGACAAGAAGCTGTATATCTAATAAAAAATCAATTCCTCTCAGTAAATGAAAATGAACATTTTCACCTGTAATATAAGCTCAGAGTAGAAGTTGAGTCTGTTATCAAATTATGTAATAACTGGATAACCTACATTGCTAAATTATTGCAAAAGTTTCATATTTGAAATAAAAATCCAAGTAAATATTAAGCCGGAGAGAGATGGCTTGGGGTTTAGCAATCAGAAAATGAACTAAATATAAACCATGAATGTTTACAATATTATTTTTCTCTCTTACTACAGTAATGTGCCAGTATTATTTTTTTCATTACAAATAATACAAGGAAAAGAAAGCATGGAAGGTAAATGAAACACTGTGTTACATCTTCTATAAGGGGAAAAAAATGGAAACCATAATGTTCTCCCTCTAAAGCCCTGAGATTTCAAAATGCAACATTATAAGATAACACCTACTGGGATTACAGCATAAAATACATGTTTCTAGTATTTGATGTTTTTATTTCATGTAGTTAATAAAGCCACTTTTAAAGTGATTTTTGCAACCAATAGTTCAGTTACATAAATGCCTTTGCTCTTATAGTATCACAAAGAACATACGATATCCAAGTCGGAAATTTAGTTTTAACATTGTGAGCTTTCTGTGCTTCTCATCACTCCGAAATTTATTTAAGTTAGCAAATCAGGGCTTCCCTGGTGGCACAGTGGTTAAGAATCCGTCTGCCAATGCTGGGGACACGGGTTCGATCCCTGGTCCGGGAAGATCCCACATGCCGCGGATCAACTAAGCCTGTGTGCCACAATTACTGAGACTGTGCTCTAAAGCCCCGCGAGCCACAGCTACTGAGCCCGAGTGCTACAACTACTGAAGCCTGCGCACCTAGAGCCCGTGCTCTGCAACAAGAGAAGCCACCACAGTGAGAAGCCCACGCACCGCAACGAAGAGTAGCCCCTGCTCGCTGCAACTAGAGAAAGCCCGCGTGCAGCAACAAAGACCCAACACAGCCAAAAATAAATAAATAAATAGATAAAATTAATTAGCAAATCAGAATTAAGCTTAGTGCTTCCAATGGATAGAAAAAACACACTTCAAATAGGACAATAAGAATAGTCAAAAACAAATGGGCATGCTGAATGCAGTTAAAGAAATCCAATTGCTCCTTCAAGAGTTTCTTCCCATTGGTCAAGCCAAAATGATAACAGAAAATAATTCATAAAGTTATAAAATATCACAGTGTTTCTGATGAAAGAGTGAGAGAGTCAAAATTTAATCTCTCTCTTCCCCCTCCAGCTCAGGATGCAGGCAATTAAGGCATTCATTTCCATATATGTTCAGAGCACTGGAAACAACCATCTAAGGATCCTTCCCTGATGAGTCACAGGAGTTGAAGTACTCAGAGCCCATCAGTGTGATGCAGGGGACTGTGTCACCCAGTTTCCTTCCACAGAGGATGGGAGCTGGACCCAAGATGGGCACAGGGAAAAGAAGCATTGGGCCAGTGTGTTGGCCTGGGACAGGGGGACCCTGGAAGGCAGCTTATCTAACTGCTTCCCTCACTCCATGACAAAATAGAGAACCTGACCCAGAAGGATCACACGACTTACACAAGGTGGGCGTGAGCCCCACAGAGGGTGGAAGCCTGCTCCGTCCTCTTCATTTTCGGTTTGCCAGCCCCTAGAGGGGGACCCGCACGTCAAAGGTCTTAGTAACTAGTTATTAAATGAATGAATGAATGAGAACTTACTTAAGGGATCATTTTTCCTGTCATCGATTTGGCCAGTTTCATATCACACTTGCAGAACATTGGACTTCACAAAATTTTAAGTTAACATTTTTTTCTCTTTTTGTTTTACAACAGGTATTTTGTCAAAAACCCTTTTAAAAAAGAATCCAGTTTAATTATAAATACTAAGTAACTGTAGAACTGGTTCAATTGCAATGAAATAAATTGTGGCAATGTTGCAAAAACTTCCTTCCTTTCCGATGCTGCAAAAGTTTCTGGTAGAAGAAACTACAAGGGTAAACTAAATGAGTTTATTTTGCATTGGAATTATAATGCCTTTCATTTGTCTAGAACTATAAGATGTCTAAGATGTGTAGGACCACACACGTTATATCATTACATTGTTATATTTCAATTGATGAATAATTGATTCCCTAGTATTTTTGAAGTGAACTGATTGCAGCTTCCAAACATTGGGTAATAATTAAAAACAAACAAACATACACATGACTCCCCCCCAAAAAAGTTACTCCAAATTCAGTGTGGCGTGGAAAGTTGAAGTATGTGAGAGCAAGAGAAGATAACTCCTCCTTACATTAGAATACAAGAGAGATACAAATAAAAATCATGAAAGAAAGGAGAGCTTCAGGTTATAGTTCCAAAGTCTACAAAGATTATATTTCTGCAGTAAATTGACTTGAAGAAAGAGAAGTGAAGAGAGCTCATCTTTGAAATTATTGTTGAATAACAAAAGTATTCAATAATAAAAACTTCGGTTATCTTTCAGAGTCCAAGTATGTTCATATATTTATAGAACAAGGATTCATGCATGTATACATTCATTTTTTTAGTTTACTTATCCATTTATCCCACCACCATCCATCCATCCATCTGCTCACCCATCTATCCATCCATTCATCCAAGCTTTTGTTCCTTCATTCAGCTACTAAGTGCTAAACCTTGTGGATTTACTGATGAAAAACATTACCTCTGTCTTTCTTTAATTCTAGAGAGACAAACAATAACGAATTAGCCAATCTAGTATTAGATGAAAATTGTGACCAATACTACGGTGTAGAAACAGATGGTACAGTGACTGTTTATAGCAGGGGTTTCTGAAGTTATCTGGGGGCTAGAAAGGCTTTCTTGGAGTCGTTAGCTCTGAAGAATACATACAAACCCATTATTTAATGGGAGAGCATGGTGGACTAGATGAGGAACAATTTTGAAAGAGGAGGAACATTTGTAGAACTTTGAATGAAAAGGACCATAGCACCTACAAGAAACTGAAAGAAGACAAATGTGACTAAAAGGAAGAGAGTAGGAGTGAGAGATCACCCCAAAAGAGGTGAGCTGGGTTGTCAAGAGATCATCCTGAGTCCTGTAGGCCAGGTTAGGGAATGGGGTCTTAATCCTAAAAGCAATAGGAAGACACTAAAGAATGGAAAGCAGGGTGAGACATGGTTATAAGAGTGTCTTTCAAAGATCCTTCTCAAAGAAGGTGTGATATACACACACACACACACACACACACACACACACACACACACACACAATGGAATATTACTCAGCCATAAAAAGGAATGAAATAATGCCATTTGTAGCAACATGGATGGATCTAGAGATTATCATACTAGGTGAAGTAAGTCAGACAGAGAAAGACAAATACCATATGATACCGCTTACATGTGGAATCTGAAATATGGCACAGATGAACTTACCTATGGAACAGAAGCAGACTCACAGACATAGAGAACAGACTTGTGGTTGCCAAGGGGGAGTGGGGTAGGGGAGGGATGGAGTGGGAGTTTTGGACTAGCATAGCACAGGGAACTATATTCAATATCCTGTGATAAACCATAATGGAAAAGAATAGAAAGAAAAAAGTTCTTTGGAAAACTGAAAAACAAACAAACAAACGCCCCCCCCAAAAAAAAATCCCACCAAGATGCTTCTCACCGAAGTGGAGAGAACAGATGACGATGGGCAACGTAAAAACAGGCAGAAAATGTTTATTGCTGGAAAGAGATGAGATGTATTCAATTAAATCCTGGTGGTAAACAAAAAGGGAAGCAGATAAATAGGGATTTCAAAGGTGAGCAAAGTGATGTTGAGAAAGAGGTTTAGTCTGGATTTTAAATAAATGGTAGAGAAAATTGGGTTCCTTATCTCTCTTTTAAGAACATACAACTTGGAAGTACTGATTCTTTCCAGATAGAACCCAGCAATTCAGCTCCTAGAGGAGAAATCTGGTACAATATTGACGCTGGCTACTGGCCATTCCTGTTAGCTGGTGAGGTGTCCAGCCCTCCGTGGAAATATAATTTGTTGTGTCTGATGACCATTTTGTTTTTCTGTGTTATACCTTCTTTGTCTCGCATATATTTTCATAGTTTTGTGGTTTTAAAAGTGTGTTTCCTCAGGAAGGAAAATTAATATGTACCAGGGAAACGTCTCATTAAACAAAGTTAAATTGATTTTGATCTTGCAAGATATCTTACTATAGACTAACTTACTATTAGTCTAATGTGTGAGGGAGATAGGGTAACGACCCATTTCTTTAATTATTTGAACACAGAACATTTTTTTCCAAGATCATCTCTTACAACTAGTCTTTTATGAATTATATCTTTGGCAACACTTTGTTAAACTGCAGTCTCCTGCCCCAAGGAGTATCTTTTATTCAACAGTCCCATCCTGGCTTAAAAAATCAAAATAGCCACAATATTGTAAATCAACTATACTCCAATAAAAAATTTTAAAAATAGATAAACAGCAAGCACCTACTGTATAGCACAGGGAACTACATTCAATATCCTGTAATAACCTATAACGGAAAAGAATCTAAAAATGAACATATATGCATATATAAACCTGAATCACTTTGCTCTACACCTGAACGTATCACAACCTTGTAAATCAACTGTACTTTAATAAAGGAAAAGATTTTTAAAAAGAGCCACAATAGTCCTGCCCCAAGAGGTTCAGTAGGCTTTGTCTAGAAATCCTTTAAAATGTTCATTTGCTTTTCTGGCGGCTAAAGCTTGAACTGGGTGGTGACGCTTATAGCGCTGTTGCAGTGATGACTTGGAAGAAGAGTGGTCATCAGGTCACCTTTCATGCCTGGGGCGGCACTGGCTCTGTGTGTGGTGTGTTTGGAGGTGGGGTGCAGGCTGTGGTCAGGAAGGAGGGAGAGCAGCACTGAAGACAGGTTTTCAGCTTATAATCAGTGATCTAGGTGTTGCAGTTTGTAGAAAAGTAGTCAAGAATGGGGAGGGGGGTCATGCAGAGTGAGGTAAGTCAGAAAGAGAAAAACAAATATCGTATAATATCGCTTATATGTGGAATCCAGAAAGATGGTAGAGATGAACTTACTTGCAAAGCAGAAATAGTCACAGATGTAGAGAACAAAGTTATGGTTACCAACGGGGGAAGGCGGGAGGGATAAATTGGGAGACTGGGGTTGACATACACACACTACTATATATAAAATAGATAACTAATAAGGACCTACCGTATAGCACAGGGAACTCTACTCGGTGCTCTGTAATAACCCATATGGGAAAAGAATCTAAAACTGAGTGGACATATGTATATGTATAACTGAATTACTTTGCTGTACCACAGAAACTAACACACCATTGTATAAAGCAACTATACTCCAAAAAAAATTAATTCTAAAAAAGGGAAAAAAATAGATAAGGAGGGGAACGAGTTTCTACTGCTTTTTCTAGTCATTGCTTCCCATCCATATCCAAATTAATATCCTTATTGCCTAAGAATCTGAACATAGTGTCACATATAAAATTTTCTAAGTTGAATCTACATTCTGAAAGTCTATACCAATCAAAATACTGAACTCCGCTTCTAGAAACTTTTTTTTAATAATTTGCTGCCCCTGGTGGTCAAATAATGTCTCTATTCATCTGCCTTTGATGAATGAACATTCAAGAGATCTCTTTAAGAGGTGTTATGTACTTCTTCTCTTTGGTAATTAAAAAAGGTATGTATACCCAGGATTCCAAAAATATACATTAAAAGCAATGAAGTATAAATGAAAACGATAGTTCTGGCAATGATGCTGATCAAAATAAGAGGACAAATTCAGAGCAGATATATAATGACAAGCCGAGCAATTTTAGAATGGTTGCTAATATTACTGTTATGTTATATACTATTCTGTATACAACGTATCATGGAAGCATTAATGCAAAAAGGACAAATATTGCTTGAAAGATTATAAATAAACAAGCCATACACATCAGCTTGAACAAAGTGTTCAGTGCAGTGCCTGAAATACAATAAATGGTATATAAATGTTAGTTATTATCACTATTCTTATTTAGCTCACTTTTTAATTTTTCAAATATTTATCTATTTTATTTATTTATTTTTTTGGCTGTGTCGGGTCTTAGTTGCAGCACGCGGGATCTTTGTTGAGGCTCACCGTCTCTTCATTGTGGTGTGCAGGCTCCAGGGTACATGGGCTCTGTAGTCTGTGGCACGCAGGCTCTCTCACTGAGGCACGCGAGCTCAGTAGTTGTGTGCAGGCTTAGTTGTCCTGCAGCATGTGGGATCTTAGTTCCCTGACAAGGGATTGAACCCATGTCCCCTGCATTGGAAGGCGAATTCTTTGTCACTGCACCACCAGGGAAGTCCCCTTTTTTAAATTTTCTAACTCAATTTTGTATAATAGTCCACTTGGTCCACAAATCTATCTGTAATCTTGAGTAAAGAATGGACCAACTATTATTAGCCAGGATAAAATAACCAAGATTAGCACGTTTAAACTCTTTCAAATATGAAACGTAATTTTCTGTCTCTTTCTGTATCTTTCATCCACTAAAACCTGGAGTTAACATCATTCTGTATTCAACAAAGTGAAAAGATTTTCACAAATGGAAAAAAAAATCCCTGGGGCTCTTCATAAACACTTGCTTCCAAGAATTCTTCTTAAGTACTTGCTCTATAGTTAGTCCTTCAAAAAAAGAAAATAAGATGAAACTCCAATTTCAAAAATTTTGAAGCAACAGAATATCTTGTTTCTTGCTCAAAGGTAATTTATTCTCTTATTATAGGCTATATTTGGAGACGATCAATGTGAGACTGAAACATCTTTAGAAGCTACTGAATTTAGGAAGATGCACGTGTTCATGTATCAAGCAGATAAAAATAATGTTAGCCCTTAGGTTTATTTCATTCCATCAGCTACAGTTAACCCTTAAAAGGTTTCCAGCAGAATGAATACCAAAGCTGACACTAGAACTGGGAAGGAGGATGCTCAGAAGATGGAATAATCTGTACTCAAGGAGAGTGTAGACATGGGAATGCCCTGGCTGTCCAGTGGTTAGGTCTCAGCACTTTCACTGCTGGGGCCCGGGTTCGATCTCTGGTTGGGGAACTGAGATACCGCAAGTCGCGCAGTATGGCCAAACAAAACAAAACAAAACCTGAAATGTTAAAAAAAAAAAAAAGAGAGTGTGGACAATGTGAAGATATTTTTGACCTAGAGAGATGTCACTTCCCATCACAGTGCTGCAAGTTAATAGCTTGTGTAATTTGGGTGATTACTAGTCTCTGATCCTAGGTTTTCTTATCTGCAACGTGGGTTTAAAAATAATCAGGTTAAAAAGTTGTAGCAGGGATTCAAAATGAAGTAATATGCCTAAAGCTCATGCCACCTGTAAGCACTCATTCATTCAAAAATCAATTACTGAGCACCTATTATGCTCCAAGACGCAGTCCTAGTAATGAGGAAACACAAGTGAGCAAGGTTGATACATTTTTCTAGACATATTCTACCAGGGCATACAGAAAGTAACCAAGTTTCAGGTCAGAAATACAAATTGAGGAATATTCTTCAGAATAACTGGCTTGTACTCTTCACAAACGTCAAGAAAAGAAAGATAAAGGAAGGTTGCAGAACTGTCTCACAATATGAACCCTGGATTTGGTAACATTATAACAATATTCACTTTCCGGATTTTGATAACTGTTCTGTTGTAAAGAGGATACCCTTTATCTTAGGAAAGACACATTGAAGTATTTAGGGGTAAAGGAGCAAAATGTTTCCAACAACCCTCAAAACGCTCAAAAAACATGGAGGGAAGAGAAGGAGGATGCAAGAAGGAAGGATACCAATAAAACAAATGGGCAAAATGTAAATAATTAGTCAATCTTGGTAAAGCCTATCTGAGAGGTCCTTGCACTATGCTTGCCAATTTTCTGTAAGTTTCAAATTATATAAAAACAAAAGGTACTTTGATGGCGAGAAGGTAGAGAGTCATTGAACAAGTATCCATCCCTTTTTTCCTTCTTTTGGAATCTTGCTAAATTTGCTAAATAAATTTTGTTAATGTTATTTAGAATTTCAGCAGTAGAAATACAGACTTACACTTTTGTGTTTCCTCCATATTGAGTAGTACTCTGCCTCAGTGGATTTGATGAGATCAATAATTTATAGTACAGGACTTTAGGTAGAATTATATTACTGACTTAAATGAATTAAAGAGCATCCCTAAATACTTGGCACAGCTTCTAAAGCTGGTGGTTTCTTTGGAAAACAAACTAAACGTGTAGGAAATTTCAAAAGCTCACTGACATTTCAAAGCTAAGGAACTTCACCTTCATTTTCCAATAACAAGTCAGAGAAATGAAGAGCTTTAAGTTAGTAAAGATGCATCTGTGGCTTTCAGTTTAATTACTCCAGCATTTCATGGACTGGGTCAGATCTATAACATGCAGCACACGCTCCATAATCAGAGCTACTCATTATATTGATTTCTCGATTACTCTAATTAATAGTGTCACACATAAACCCACTGGTGTCAACTAGCAGATTTCCTTCCGATGTTTTAGAATAAGTGTGCACGTATATGCATGTGAATGTATGAGTTTGCCTGTGTGTTTTAGAGCAGAAAACCACTGATACACACCTAAAAGAACATATATAAACAGATAAAAATGTTAACATGATGGGAAAAAATAAGGTCAAATATTTGTGAAAAGTACTGTCCATCATATGTTCTACAAAGAAAATTTTTATCTTTGACTTGTGAAAAATGGGTACTTGTGAAAATCTAAAACCTGAAACTGTAATGGCCATTATTTTAAGTTTTCAGCATTGGTAATGTTGGCCTCCTTTGACCTATTTCAGTCTTGGGCAAGGAAATCATATTTGGTCTACTTTACTCGAATTCCTTCAAAGTCCCTAATGTGAAGACAATTCGTTTCTCCCTAATTTACCATCTTAAGTGTTGGCAACAGCTTTATCTTATTACCATATGAGTATTTATTCTAAAATATAGGATAAATAAAAATTCAAGCCTGCAACTTGCACTTCCAGCTATGTTGAGATATTTTCTAGGAGACCAATAATGCTGCTAAGAATAAAAAATAGAATGAAAATTTAAACACTGGGTTTGAAACAAGAGAGCTGCTGAAGCAGCCAGTTTTGAAGAGCAAGATCTTGGAAAGAAGCAATTCTTATTAAGGTAAGCTCAATTTTTTGTACATTGGTTTTCTCCTTGGGACATTATTGACATATGCCAAAGATGTGACTCAGATGGGTAGAAGCTGCTGAGAGTCCTAAAACACAAGAGCGTTTGGTGATTTCACAGCCTTTGGGGAAACAAACATTGGACTTCTGGTATGACAAGACTTCTAGGACTTGATTGACCATAATTCCAATGATGAATGAGGGTCACAGAAGTGAGACTAACACTCAAAACCTGTTGCCCCATTGAGTCATTACCTGATTAAGCTACTCTGGAGAGATGCAAAGGAGCCAAGCAGAAAATACATGAAAAGAAGCTAACATGACTAAAGTGTAGCATGGAGTTTTCAGCATTCCCGCAGTACTAGGAAGACCAAAATTGCACCTCAAGACCTCCAAGGAGGAATGGCACTAAAATACCCTACAGGCTCTAACTGGGACCCCTGGAGGGATACAACGTAAGTGTGGGAGGTTAACCATGGGTAGACTGGACCTTATCAAGACTGCAAAGTAGCATCCAGTCAGTTCAAGATCTGATTGGATTTAGGTGCTATGTCTCTTTTTGGCCTTCCAGAGGATAGGGTAAATCATCATTAAAATTGTTCATATGCAAGATTGGCAACGAAACCAAACTTGTTTAAAATATGAAGGAAAAAGGACCAGAAGAAAAAACAGGAAATACAAAGTGACACAAATAATACAGTTATCAGATGAAATGTTTAAATAACTGTGATTAATTTCTTCCAGCAAATAGATGACCAGGTGGAGAATTTTAACAGAAAATAAGAAAATGATCAAATGGAAACTTTTGAGTAGAAAAATACAATAACTAAAAGATTGGGACTGACATATATACACTAATATGTATAAAATAGATAACTAATAAGAACCTTCTGTATAAAAAATAAATAAATAAAATTTAAAAATAAAATAAAATCATAGCATGAGAGATGGGACACAGGTGAAGATAGGATGAGTGAACTAGAAGACAGATCAATAGAAAATATATAGACTATAGCACAGAGGGCAAAACAGATGGAAGGTGCAGGGAGGAACAAAAGAGATGTATTATATACAAGCAATAAGAACAAAAAGCACTGACTACATTGTTCATGTCCGTATTATTTATAATAGTTCCAAATCAACAGTAGAATGGACATTTTGATATGTTCATATAATGGAAAATATTTACTATTGAGAAATACTGAACCACTGCCACAGGCAAAGACATCAGTGAATCACTCAAACATACGATGATAAAAAAGAAACCATATACAAAAGAGCACATGCCGCATCATGCTATTTATATACAATTCAAAAATGGGTAGAATCTATTATCATTATTAAAGAGGAATTAATTTACTGGGGCTGCTGTGGGTGCTGTTAATATTCTCCTTCTTCACTCAGTGGTGGTTACAATGAGTATATTTGCTTTGTGAAAATCCATTGAATTGTATACTTATGATTTGTGATTTTGTGTACATATGCTAAACTTCAATTAAAAAAAGATTTTAAACAATTAAAGCCTGAGTATGTTAAAGTTTTGTGGGATAATGTCAGTCACTTACATTCTCCCATAGCTAATAAAGTCCCTTTGGACATTGATTACTTTTGGCTTCCAAGGAATTGAAGAATTAATCAGTAGAGAGAATGTCGAAAATGGAAAAAGAAAAAAAAGAAAAAAAAAGGAGGTTGGATGGGGGATGTGTGTATAACTGAAAGATTACTCAACAACCATGTATATCTTTGAAGCAATGAGCAGCATGGATGTTGCTGAAGAACAAGCAAACTATCCAGCAATTCTTCCCCCTTTAGTAGTAAAGTTAATGTAGTCAAAGGCAAGAATCAGAAATAACAGATATTAATAATGGCACCACCATACAATTTATAAACAAATAATAAATCAAAGTCTTTCCAGTCTTCTTTTCCATATGAAGGCATAAACTATTTTTTCCTCTGTGTTTTTTTTTTGCTTGCTTGTTTGCTTGTTTTATCACTTCCAGAGGTAAGATGTTCCCAATGTATTTGGAACCTCTTTCACTGCTTTATACTCTTTTGATAGGTTCTCTTGTTTCTAGATGCTGATATCCTGACAGGGTCCCTTTCTTATTTAGTTATGTATACACGTTCCCTAATCAAGCACCTGTCAAAGAATAAGTACTAAAGAAATAGGTGTTTTCTCTTACCAGCAGGACTTGTTTATTTATTTTTTAATATCTTTATTGGAGTATAATTGCTTTACAATGTTGTGTTAATTTCTGCTGTATAACAAAGTGAATCAGCTATACTTATACATATATCCCCATATCCCCTCCTTCTTGTGTCTCCCTCCCAACCTCCCTATCCCACCCCTCTAGGTGGTCACAAAGCACCGAGCTGATCTCCCTGTATTATGTGGCTGCTTCCCACTAGCTGTCTGTTTTACATTTGGTAGCGTATATATGTCCATGCCTCTCACTTTGTCCCAGCTTACCCTTCCCCCTCCCTGTGTCCTCAAGTCCATTCTCTACATCTGCGTCTTTATTCCTGTCCTGCCCCTACGTTCTTCAGAACCTTTTTTTTTTTTACATTCCATATATATGTTAGCATACGGTATTTGTTTTTCTCTTTCTGACTTACTTCACTCTGTATGGCAGACTCTAGGTCCATCCGCCTCACTACAAATAACTCAATCTTGTTTCTTTTTATGTACCAGCAGGATTTAAATTAGGGATAATATTGTAGTATTTTATATATGATACATACTTTTCCTTTGCTTATTTTTTTTTCCTGGAAAGAGAGAGGAAAATAATCCAGGAACTATGCCATCATTGGCAAACATAGGTTATGATGTGTTTGCCCTTGTGTGACTTAACCTCATGCTAAATCTTCTCTGAGATTAGAGATTTTGCTTGTGATCTGACTCATATGTTTATAATCAGATTTTGCCTTTGTCTCTAGACCAGTATGGATATTAGTAAAACTTTCCACTTACCCTTTTATCCAGCTACTCTTTTGTGAGTACATTTCCCTAATTATGCCTCTAGATGGTTCCCCGCGAATGTAATCAGTAAGATAATCACAAATTGGCAAATTAACACTTTAAAAAGCCTTCCTGGGTAGTAAGCCTAGATGGCATGTGAAAGCTATCTTAAGGTGTTCAGTATTACCATAAAAGTATCCTACACAACTGACCTCAGTTCTACACACACAGCCTAGAAGAGCATACAATCTATGAAGAAACAAAACACACTTGCTTCATGTTAACAATCAAAATCAGAACTTTAGGCTTAAAAGTTTATTTGCTCTGGATAGAGCTCCCAAGGATCCAGGTTCACCAGCTCCAGGAGCCTGCCATCGGACACGATGACTCAGAGAACAACAGATAATAGTCCTGACAGGCTCTAGTACATGCTGAACTTCTTTTCCAGTGGTCCCCTTGACCAAATGATCCATAGTTGATAATTCATTTGCCTGGAGAATTTTCTGGACAAGTTTCAAAAACTAATAAAATGGGGTACGAGTGATTTTGTCACTGTCCTGTACAACTGCGCTAACCAGAAGGAAAAAAATAAAATTCTCTGCTCTTACACTACGTACATGTAATTCCACAGATCACTTTAGTCATAACCATATAATATTTTTACTATTAAATAACACCTTAGGCAACCCTACCATAGAGGTAAGGAACCCTGAGGTCTAGAGACTGAACTCCTTACCCAACACTTGACAGCTAATTAGTAAGTAAGTTGAACAACTTAGTTAACTCTGGTCAACAATAAGGAGGCCTTCCTGTAACAAGCTGTTGGAGTAGCTCTTTTCAAAATGTGTGGTTTTGAGGTTTGAAATAAATAGGGAAGGAATAAAACTCTTGCCCTCCTCCAGTAAAACGTGTACTTTCTAATCTGAAAAGTTCAGTAATACTTGTCTCTTAGGCCCCTGAAACAACTACTACTTTTCAGATGCTCCATCTCGGCAAAAATGTTCAGAAGAGAAAGAGAGAAGAGTGAAGTCTTTGCAGGAAGATTCCAGATGAAGAAGAGATAAGTAATCAAATATGGAGAACGCCGGGGTGGAAAAATATGTGTCAAGCCTTAGAACAAAGGAACTTGTTTTGGAAATGTCGTATGAGTATCAATCATATATGTTTGCATGGACAGTAACCATTGCTACTGTGATGGTTTAAAAATATGTCCACAAATTCTTTGATAATCCTCTGTTTCAAAGGCAGAACCTAACTCTCCCCTTCTTGACTTTGGGCTGGACTTAGTGATTCACTTCTAATGAGTAAGATATCATAGAAATGATGGTGCCTGAATTCCCAGACTAGGTCATAAGAAGCATTGTGACTTCCTTTCTTTCCCTTGGATGTCTTGCTCTGGGTTAACCCAGCTGCCACATAGTGGGGACACTACTAAAGCAGTCTTGTAGAAAGGCCATCGTGGCAAAGAGCTAAGACCTCCTGACAACAGCCAACACTAACTTGCCAGGTATGTGAGTAAGCCACCTTGGAAATGGATCTACTAGCTCCACTCAAGCTTTCAGATAATTGCAACCCTGGCCAATATGTTGACAGTAACCTCATAAGAGATCTTGAAGTGGAACCACTCAACGAAGCCACTTTTGAACTCCCAACTCATAGAAACTGTGATGTAATAAATGTAATCATTAAATTTCAGAATCATTTCTTGCACTGCAATAGATAACTAATAATGTCATGTTGGAGTGAAGAGCAGTGTCATATTATAGAACACAACTACTATTGGGGTGAACCATGTGAAACCGCTCTTTTTTTTTTTTTTTTTTGAAATTGCTCTTTTTGTAGGTCACAAATCTCCATTCCATATGGTTCAACCTACAGTACAGGGGCTCTACCAACTTGTTTCATTCTTCATTTAGATGGGACTTTGGTCACCCAGGATGCATCTGTTCAATGTGTTTGCCATTTTCCAAATTATAATCAAATGGAGATATAGTCATAATTTCCTGACATAATGTTCTGATGCAAGAGTTGGAAACCAATGACTTGTGGATTACCTCTTAGTTTAGACATGTAAAAGATAATTATGAGCAAATGATGCTCATTCTCTCTTTCCAAAGGTATTTTGGATTTGGAACAAAGATTTGAATAAATGCTGAAATATGCTTCAAATTTCTCACACAGTCCAAAATACAGAAAGTTATTTTCTTCGGACCCTTAGAAGCACTGGGTGAATGTACTTAGGACAAACACACCACACACACACACACACACACACACACACAGAGGCAAACCCTCCAGTCTGTAAGTATGTAATTAATTAACTTTGAACGCTCTCCTCATTTTAATCCCATTAAATGCCTTAGCTGGCCCAGGTAACGTAGAATTAGCCTCTTGATAACTTAGTATCTTTTTTGGTACAACATTTGCCATTTCCACATTTCTGTTGACAGTATATGTCAAGCTGTTGAGTGAGAATTTATTTCTTCTTCCATCTCCCTGGAGCTTTCATGTGTGTCCTTGATTTAGTGCAAAGCTTTCTGTGTAAATTTTCCAGCACCAGATCACAACAATTTCTCTCTTATCTTCTTCATTTTCAGCATTAATTGAAGACAAATCTTAAATGGGGGTGTACAAAAACTGGTACATTTTACCCTGGCCTCAAATGCAATATTCTGCTATTATTTTAAAGGGTTTTAATCAATGATCTTTCTTAACAATTATCAGGGATGTGTCACATATGAATAACTGTTATGGGGTCCTTATTTTCTTTGAAAAAAAAGAATCCCTAAGCTGAAATCCCTGATTTTCTATTTAAATTACTCTGTCATCTTAGGGAATCTAGTGACAGTGGAACGAGTGTGGTATTTACTTCTTCTCATGATTATATCCAACAAAGGTCTGGTCAATACCCGTGATTAATTAGAAACAACAAGGAACTATTCACAAATTTAAAGTTAGAAATCACGTTCCATTTTGTATACCTTCAGAGCATGAATCTACCTAACTTCCTAGTAAGAGCTCAAAACGTTGACTGTGCCTTTTTCTTGGTAGTGAGATTAGAATTGATCTTTATTTTAATTTGTACTCATTTCTATCCCTTAACATTAATTTTAGGAGCAAATATGTATTTCTATTCTATTCTATAAATATGTAATTATTAGTAATCATATTTGTACTTAATATATAATTTACATATATTATATTTTTGTGTAAACCCAGTAAGTCTATCAGGCACACTTATACTAGAGGTAATATATAAATTCATCAGTTGGCTCAAATGTAGGTCCAGGAATCTTATTGAACATTTTTCTTCTTTTCTCTTTATAGAGCTCAGCCTATCTCTGCATCCTCTGTGGAGAAAAGATTATGAGCTGAAACAGCTATTGCTACCCACATGGGGAAATTCTGAGCTTCTTAAAACTACTGACAAACAGTTTGTAGAGCTTGGACTTGCTTTGAAAACAGAATGCTACCTTAAAGGACAACAAATCTTCTGGCAATAACTCAAATTTAACAGGTTGCTGCAGCAAATCTATCTTTTCAAACAATCAGTGGGTGATCTGATGGCAGAATCAACAGTACACTGTACCAAGAATTCAAATGCTATATTAAAGCTGCTAATTTGCAGTGGCTTTTATGGAGGTATAATTTTCCATTTAACATGTAAAATTCCCTGTACAAAAACACTGGAATAATTATGAAAATGTAAGTAAGCCTTTGCAAAACGTAATTATGGTGAGGGAGACTTTTCCTTTGCCTTCAGTATTTTATGCATGTATTTTGTTCCATAAGCAAAGTAATTAAAATGTTGCAAGACACACTGAAACGCTGGCATTTTGGATGGAAAGCAGTTGTACTCCTGGCAACGAATGTTTCGTGCTTCTAAGGAATTTTAAAATTGTAGTTGTAATAAATTATTCAGTCAGGCAAACAGGAAACGAGAGCCAAAATCATGCTCTCAGCTTTGAGATCTGTAGCCACATGCCATCACAAAGCTGTGAATTTTCTATGAAGTGAGACAAAAACCACATTTGTTTTGTTAGCAAACATTTGGAGCAAGGGGAGATAAAACTGTACTATTTATACAGAGAAAACAAGAAAAATAACTTGCAAGTCATCTTATTCTTTTAGGTGGATTGTTTCCAAGATTTAGAAATGATTGGCCACACTGCTGGTAAATAATGTTCCCACCACAAACAGGGATGCTCTAGCATGACAGCTGTTACAATGAGAGACTGTATTATGGTGTTGCTTCCATATAGGTAGTTGACCTGAGAGCCCAGAAGGTAATGGGCAGCTTTGGAATGATTACAGACTGAATTTGGATCGTGCAATGTCCACCCTCTTCATTTTGGCCAGTCAGTTAAGTTTTGAGCAAGATGTATTGAGTTGTGACTTTGTATCAATCACAGTGGTAGGACGTGGAGGTTTAGTAGTACGTGTGTATGCTATAGTGTCTGCCTTAATGGATTTTACAGTCCAGTTTCCCTAGAAGCTAGTTTAGCGTGTTAATGAATTATGGATCCCAGGGCCAGACCACATGGACTTGAATTCTAGCTTCTCCACTAATTATCTGTGTGATATTGGGCAAATGATCTCATCTCTCCGGTATGCTCATCGTGGAATGAGAATAGTAACAGTCCTGTCTCACGTAGATGCTATGAGAATTAAATGAGTTAGCCTGTGTATAAGTATAATGCCTGGCACTCAGAATTACATAGGTTATTTGCTATTATTTTTACCTCCACCCCAACCCAGCAGTGCTATAAGTATTGCCTACTGGTTAACCTAATACCAAATTTTACAGAAGGTAGATATCCAGAAAAAGTCAAAGATCAGAAAATCCTCTAGAAGGTATCTAACAGCTGTGGGCGTCTGAAGCCTTTAGTATTTGCTCTGCACACAGAATATAAGGATACGCTAGGCTATTACCAAACAAGTTCATTTTAAACGTGATAGAAGACACGCAAATAACAGCTGACAGCAGTAAGAGGCAGTATAACCGTTTCCATGAGACAGAAGAAAAAGAGCAACTTGAAAGTATAGCATCATCAGCCATCATGTCTTTTATTCAGCCCTTACAATGGTGTCAGGCACTAAACTCCTTAAATGTCATTCCAATCAACCCTCACAGCAACAATGGAGTGAGTACTATTATTTCACCCACTTTATAGATGAAGAGGCTGAAGCTCACATAACTGAAGTAACTTTTCACAGGCTATATGGATAGTTAGCAAAGACATGCCAAGCACTTAGGTCTCTCTGAGGCTAAAGTGCATGTTCTTATACTCTCCTGAAGTCCTTATGATATTATGAGCATGTTGCCTGTGTCATTAAATGTTCTTCACAAACATGTTTTCATGACTGCAAAGTGTCCTAGTGCATGGCTGTACCATAATGTATTTACTCTTTTTTGTCCAGACAAATGTTTAGATTGTTTCTAGTCTCTTAGTTATTGTAAATGACTTGCAATAAAAATCTTCATGTATGAGCCTTTGTATACATGGTTGATTAGTTTCTTTGTATAAACGCCAAGAAGTAGAGTCAGGAGTCCAAAGGATTTGAATGTTTCTAAAATCTCTCATGCAAATTGCTGAATCACCCACCAGGAATGTTATAGTGATTTATTCTCCCTTTTGCAATTTCTGAGCTTGCTCATTTCATTTCATCCTTGCCAATCCTGAATGTTACCAATATATACTTTTAAAAAGTTTCTTACCAATGTTCCAGATTTTTCAAAAGTCCCTTATTGATTTAATTTGCATTTTAATTTCCACTGGGGTGCTTTGGGAGAAAAGTATCACTTATTGAAGACCAAACATATGGATGATACTTTAACATTCATATCGATCTCTATCCCTCAGCCTTCTCTTTGCATTCAACCTTTGATTTTCCCTGAACAGAATTTTATAAAACTCCAAGTCCCAATTTAATTTTTACAATATTTGGAAGTTTTCTCCAACTTGTCTAAAAAAAGCTTGCTTCTGCACATGCCATTATGTCCTCATTTATTCATCAGAGTGGAATTACTGTTCACTTCTGTCTCTTCCAGATTATGAGCTACTGGAGAACACATGCTCTTATGGTTTGCTGGATCTTTAAGACCCAACAGATAGCGAAAAGTCTCATAAACAAATTTAATTAGAACTTCCCATAAAAACATGTTGAGTCTGGATTTCAGTCAATTTTTTGCTGATTGACTAAATCATGGGTTTACTCATCATTAAGCAATAATGTTCTTGATTAGGTGCTATGGAACACTTTAAAAACTGAATAAAGACGTGTAGTGGCATTACGCCATTCTAAAAGAACCGTACTGTGAGAAAATAAAAATTGGCCTTGCTGGTAATCAGAATGTGAAGTTCCTATCAAAACAAGAGCAATGTTTCCAATGGGACATTGATAAGGCCATGTACAAAATGTTTCAGTGTTTCTCCCAAGGTCATATCACAGCTGCAGAATGACTAACACCACCTCCTTTTTGGGTAATTTCTGCTTTGTACCAATGCCAAATATAGCTCTGTCTCATTCATCTTGTCTCCTCCATGAAGTCACCCAATAGTTAGATACCCAACAGACGAGCTGCCCCATGCATTGACAGTACCCAATCTGAAGTCAGGGGCTGCATTCCCAGATCCTCCTAAGAACCATGCAACACAATCCCAAACCTATGAAAGCCCCTCCACACACCCTTTTACTGAGACTCCCAAGATATCTTCCTGCAGTGCAGTTTTCCAAGTTAAATCAACCCAACTCTGACTGGACTTGTGTTCCGGGTAATCTCTGGCTGGTGAGCTCATTCTTCTGTTCAGTGGGTGGCTGGAAATGCAGAATTCTAGTTCCTGAGGGAGAACTAGGTTGGAGTCAAGGATTTAGAAATCATAATATAGTAATGTTTAGTCTTTTTCTTGCACTCACTGTGTACACTTACTCTATGCCAGGATCTTTCCAAGACATTACACACACACACACACACACGTGTATATATACATATGTATACACATGTGTGTATATAAGTTCATTGACTCCTTAAAGAGTTATGTGATATAGCTGCTATAATTTTCATTTAATAAACAAGAACACTGCGTAAGAGATATTGGTTAGGCTCCAGGTCAAAAGTAATGGCAGAATCATATTTGAATATTAGTCAGGCTGACTCCATAGACTGTGCTACTGCCTTCTAATAATACAGTGAAGTTAAAGAATTTGATGGGAATGTTGATAGAAGACAGCAGGCTCAAGGATATTGATAACAGACACAAAGTATTGAAATCAACCAGCAATATTAAATAGTCTCATTTTGTGTGCTTAGATTGTATTAAAACTTGTCCATGTTAATGTCAGACATGGCAGGAAGAAGAAAAAACAACTTTGTTTTGTCTTAGGTGTCCTTTCAGATGGAAGCAACAATAGGGAAGATACCAAGCTAATTTCATAGAAATTGTTTGTCAGTGAAAATATTTTTTAGAAGATATTTTTTCTATGTGGTACTTTAATGCAGTGGAATGCCCTTGGCTCCTTACAGACAAAAACAACAAAACTGCAAGAGAAATGCTGCATCTCAGGGAGCCTGACTGATGGGTACGGCTGCATTGCTAGAATAAAACTCAAAATGAGAATGTTTGTTAACAGCAGATTGGACTTAGGAGGTCTGGCAAGGCCTTTTAGAAACCTAAACCCAAGGAAACCAGGGAACGAATTCTGTATTATTCTCTCTCAAGGAGCATGCACTGCAAAAGACAATTTCTGCTTTAATATAATTGTATAAATTAATGCAAGAACTCTTCAGAGTGTGTGTGTGCGTGTGTGTGTGTGTGTGTGTGTGAGTACATGCAATGGGCCCTTCAGGCACTTCTAATAATGATGGTTTTAAATACCTAAGATAAAATATTAAAATACAAATAATTACAAAGCAAAGAAACTACATGTAAATATCAGTAATCAAAATTTTTAAAAATGTGATATGGTCATATATGTTCTTGCTTATTACCACATTAAATAACAGATGTCTTAGAAGGTCTAATAATGATCATTATTTCAAGGCGGTGATAAGTAGAAAGAATACATCAAGATATCAGTAACAACAAATTTCTCTTATGTTTATTGGTGACAAAGTCACAGGAATTCCCAAATAATACCATGGTTTGTCATCTATACCCATAATTGGAAGAAATGCTGTATTTCCCTTAGAGGCACTAAAAATAAGGATGTGATTTCTTTAAAATTTCTTATTACACACACCCAAACTCACACCCACGTACACACCAAACAACAGCAACAACATGAGCAAAGAGACTACTGGAGTCTATCCAAAGACCTCACGTCAAGAAGTCCTACTAACATGTTTCTACTTTAAAATGCAACTTGCCCATTTACTTAAAAGGTAGAGCAAATTAAATTATCCTACTGGTGAGACAGGCTGGGACCTGGGACCCTTTGCTGCAGGTCTTGCACCTGGACAAACATCTCCTCGAGAAACAAAATACAAAGAAACTGTAAGGGACTAAAAGTAACGGCGTGCATGCTCAGGGAGAATTATATACAAAAAGATATGAAAAGACCAAAAAACCCAACTGCCACTTCTGAAGAACTGGGAGCAAAAGCAGGGTGTTGGGAGCAAAAGCAGGGCACTGCGCATGCCCCTTGCACTCAGCACCACCTAAGGGGTGGGCAGACCACCTAAGCCACACCTCTGGCCCCACCCCTGGCCACACCCCACCCCTCCCCTCACTCCATATAAGGAACCAGCTCACCCCCTCTCTGGGCGCAAAGGAGCAAGGAAACCTGTTGTTTGTTCTCGCTCCACCCTGCTGCAGCAGGGACCCCAGTAAAGATTTGCCTGAATTTCTTGTCTGGCCTCTAGCAATTTCTATTGATTGGTGAAGGCCAAGAACCCTGGTTGGTATCACTGGGACTTCAAGTAAACAGAATTCTGATCACTTGAAAGACAGAAAAGCTAAAAGAGAAACTAAGAAATGCAAACACACCATCACAAGAGAAAACAGTTTTTTTATTTTTTTTGTACCTATATAAGATGACGCACGTCCACTAAACTTATGGTGGTAATCTCTTCACAATATAGTAAGTCAAGTCATTATGCTATACATCTTAAACAGTTCTGTGTGCCAATTATATCTCAGTAAAACTGTAAGAAATAACTCAAACACAGGAAACATGCCTGTACATATGGGAACTAACTGAACGTCAAGTTTGGAAATGAAATAGCTGAGATATTTAGTAGATCACATTCTTCATTGGTCTTTAGGGTCTAGTAGCAGTGCAAAGAAGTTAGTATTATTTTGTCGTGATGCTTTAGATTTTACATGTTGCCAAAAACATTATATTATTTTCCTTTCACCTTTTTATATTTTTTTATAAATTTATTTTATTTTATTTATTTTTGGCTGTGTTGGGTCTCCGTTGCAGTGTGTGGGCTTTCTCTAGTTGCAGTGAGCAGGGGCTACTCTTCCTTGTGGCACGCGGGCTTCTCATTGCGGTGGCTACTCTTGTTGCGGAGCACGGGCTCTAGGTGCGCAGGCTCAGTAGTTGTGGCATGTGGGCTCAGTAGTTGTGGCTCACAGGCTATAGAGCGCAGGCTCAGTAGTTGTGGCGCGCGGGCTTAACTGCTCTGCGGCATGTGGGATCTTCCCGGACGAGGGCTCGAACCCATGTCCCCTGCATTGGCAGGCGGATTCTTAACCACTGCACCATCAGGGAAGTCCCTGCCTTTTCTTCCTTTTCCCTTTTGCCTGCCAGAGTCACATTCTCTCTCTTTATTCCCTTTCCTTTTCATACTGTTTCTTCTGCAGGGACAGTTACAATATATTATATATATTTATATTAACGAACTAAAAACACACTTGGGAAGTAAATGTGTGTTAGTGAGAGTCCACTCATTAAACTAATTGCTTAAGCTTTGAAAACGATACATTATTTGCCTAAAATGTGTGCTTCAGCATTTGCAATTCAACATTCAACATTCTTCCCCTCCATCCCACCCCACCTCCAACCGCTTAAAGGAATGGTCCACTATAAGCCCCTCTGAAAATCTAAAATAAGGAAGGAGCCATTAGACAATCTTTAGAACACTAAATGTGAAATATCAAAGTGCTACTGTTTTACTGAAAATGCCCATGCCTTTGTTCCAACAGACATTGGTAGAAATGGGAATGAGCCTTATAGTATTTAAAAGCAGAAATGGAAATACACAAAAAGCCATTTTGGGGGGATCTATAAGTTTTCCAAGCTTTCTTTCCCCTCTTGAATGTGCCTCTTTGAGCTCTGACTGGAAATGTAAAGGAAAAGAAGAGCACTTTTATGTATTTAATACAGCCCAAGAGACACACCCTTCTGTTTCTAATTCCAGAGGGTGGTCTGGGCTCAGATCATTCTTAAATCTTTAGATACATTAAAAAAAAAAAAAAGAGGCAAAATGAACACAATTTAGAAAAAATTATGTTTAGTTTAACTCTTTGAGAAGAGGAGGGAAAGGAACTAAGCAGTGCTTCTGTGAGAAGAAAAACTGCAACCTTATTAATAATCCATTTCAAAAAGTCAATTGCAAATGGTTTGGGTGCTTCATAGCCACAAGATAATCAAGGCTGTGTTTCTATGTTTTTTACTTAATGAAATGCTATGACACACTATCTCAAATGTAGAACTCTACGAAAATACAGGTATTTTCAGAGGTGATTTTTTATATGATCTTTCATGATTATATAAAAATGACCAGATAATCTTTTTGGCTATAGTAACAAATGCTGAATAGGGATAGACATGAGAGAAAGGAAGCTGAATCACAGATGGAAAATGAGAAATAAAATGTCAATAAGATTTAAAAGATACTTATAGAATGATGAGAAAAGTGGGACAGAAGGGAAAGAAGAGGAAAATATGAGACATCAAGAAAGAATGCCTTTTATATTTGGCAATACAGCAAAATGATTTGCTGAAAAACTTCTCTTTTGCAAAAACACAAAAACATTGGATAAAATATAATAAACATCCTTTGAAATAGGTAAGTTTAAGTTAATAATACCGAAAACAACAAGAAAAATCAAGGGAAAAAAGAGCAGTAAGTTGGGCTTCCCTGGTGGCGCAGTTGTTGAGAGTCCGCCTGCCAATGCAAGGGACACGGGTTCGTGCCCCGGTCTGGGAAGATCCCACATGCCGCGGAGCGGCTGCGCCCGTGAGCCATGGCCGCTGAGCCTGCGCGTCTGGAGCCTGTGCTCCGCAACAGGAGAGGCCACAACAGTGAGAGGCCCGCGTACCGCAAAAAAAAAAAAAAAAAGAGCAGTAAGTAGAAATTGACACACAGATGGTGGAAACAGTGGATTGGGTTTTAATAGTTCCACAAGGAAGACATCTAGACCTTGGGTACAGGTGAAGTGTGAAGTTGTTCATGTGTCAATTAGACAAAGAGACTCAATTTTAGTTCTTTTAAAATCCTCATTTACTAACAATGTTTTGAAAAGGTAGATTGTTTAAGAAGAACACTGAATCAAAAGGTACACCCGGAGTAGTTTCCATCTTATCCCTACCCCTTCTGTCCTATTTTCACACACTCCTATTAACAACCATTGTCCTCACGTTCCTGCTCGTCATTCTCACGCTTCTTTATGTAAAACTAGCAACATTCTACCACATCTTGACTTTTTTTACTAATCAATATATTCTGGAAGTCATTCCATAAATGTTCATAGGGATCGACTTCATTTTTAAACATTTGATTAATAACAGTCTTTTGTGTAAGTCTACTACAGTTGATTCAAATCAGGCTTTTATGGATTTTTATTTAGGTTGTTTCCAAAATTCTGTTATTACAAATAACTCTGCATGAATCACCTTGTGTATGAGTTGTTTGGTATGTGTGGAGGTTTATCCTCAGTGTATACAGCAATAAATGGCATCCACTGCAGGTTCAATGGGAAGTGTGCTTCTGCAGTTTTGATAAATCTTGCAGATTCTTCCCTGAGGGGTTGTGTATGACTATCAGAAACGTATGGGAGTAGAAATTCTTCACACTTTCATCAGTGGAGTGTACTTCCTAGCTTTAGAAGTCTTGTCAATCTGATAGGTGAGAAATAAGAGTTCAGTGCAGTTTTAGTTTACATTTTAAATTTATGAGGAAAATTTAATAAGCACCATTTGTGTAAGGCCCATTTGTATATGTTTAATCTGAACTGCCCAGATATTTTGTCTACTTTTCTATTCGGTTTTCAGTAATTTTTCTGGTTTTTTAGGAATTTACATATTGGGGATATTCATCCTTTATCAGATAAAAATATCATATGTAAGTTGCCATGTGATATATATAAAATAGATATATGGCATTTTCTCCCAGTTTGGCATTTATGTTATTTTTAGTTTATAGAGTTTTCTTTTTGTGCATACAAAAGGTTTCTTTTAATATTTTTATAGGGTCAAATTTATCAATCTTTTCTTTATCACATCTGAATTTTGTGTCTTGTTTAGGCCTTCCCACATCCAGATTATAAAGAAACTGAGACATCTTTTCTTCTAGTCTTCTTTGTATAGTTCATCTCCCTACAGTTGAATCTTTGATGAATTTGGAGTTCATTCTGGTGTTTGGTGAGAAGTAGGGTTCCATTTTGTTTGTTTAATGGATATTTAGTTGGTGTATCATTATTTATTTTTCAAAAATTACCTTTATTTAGATGGGCATTGGAACTAAGACTCCTCATAAAATTCAGGTCTTCAGAATGCTAGGCTTTCAAAATAAGGTAGACTGGAAAAATATCTACTTGGACGCAAAGGCAGAGGACAAGGAAACTTGCTTTTACAGTCTGGGTTTTGGGGAAAATACTTTCTAGAACATAAAGCAAAGCTCAACAGATAGAATCACCTTCATACAGACTTTGTTTTTCCAACCAAAATGCAATCAAGCTGGAAAGCACTTTTCTAGGTTCCACACAACTAAAAATGCAACAAAAACAGCTAAAAGGTGTGTGGAAATTTCTATACACACTTCGAGTAACAAGAATTAAAATCAAGAAATGCTTAAACCCAAATAATTATAAAATTACTGCAAATCAAGACAAGTAATGATTAGTTAAATCAGTGTGCATGATAAAAACTGTAAATTTAAATTCTTATATTAGCAAAGAAGGAAGTCTGAAAATTGAGAGAGATGCCTAACCTAGGAGAGCAGAATTAAAACCACAATACATTTTAAAAAGTTGGAAGGTAGGAAATAAGAAACAACAGGAAGTACAGAAATCAAAATATTACAAGGTTGTACAAATCCCAATATTAGGAAAGATGTGAAGGAATCGAATTCTCATACACTGAGAGTAGGAGGGCAACTTGGTGAAACCACTTTGGAGAACACTTTGTAATATCTATTTAAAAACCCACCGTGTAGCAGAGGGAACTTTGCTCAATATTCTGTAATAACCGAAATGAGAAAAGAATCTGAAATAGAATGGATATATGTAGATGTATAACTGAGTCAGTTTGCTGTACCCCTGAAACTAATGCAACAGTGTTAACCAACTATAAGATAAAATTTGAAAAAAAAACAAAATAAATAAATAAAAATAAAAAGTAAAAACCAGTGTACTCTAAGCCAAGCAATCCCCAGAAATCCTATTATTAGATGTACAGTGTGTTAAAATATATAGGGAAATGTTGATTCCAGTAAAGTCTAGATAGGAAAAATTATAACTAACCGTATCCCTCAACCAGAGAATGAACAAATACATTGTAGTATATACATACTATGAAAAATTATACAATATAAATGAATCTTTAAAAAATAATTTCAATGAGAAAATAAGTTGCAGAAGGTGATGTCAAATATACAATTAGTATAAACTTTAGATATAAAATGAAATACTGAAATATGGGATTTTTAAATGCCAAAATTTGGAAAGCAGTTCCTTCTGGCTGAAGAAGAGTCAGGGGATTTTCAAATGCTACTGAGGGGCCATCAGCTGCATGGTCATGTTTTTCTTCTTTTTAAATTGAAGTACAGTTGATTTACAATGTTGTGTTGGTTTCAGATGTACAGCAAAGTGATTCAGTTACACACATATTTTTTCAGATTCTTTTTCCTTATAGGTTATGACAAGATATTGAATATAGTTCCCTGTGCTCTATAGTAGGTCCTTGTTGTTTATGTATTTTACATATAGCAGTGTGTATCTATTAATCCCAAACTCCTAATTTATCCCTGCCCCCCCTTTCCCCTTTGGTAACCATAAGCTTGTTTTCTATGTCTGTAAGTCTGTTTCTGTTTTGTAAATAAATTCATTTGTATCATCTTTTTCAGGTTCCACAAAAAAGTGATATCATATGACAGTTGTCTTTCTCCGCCTGACTTACTTCACTTAGTATGATAATCTCTAGGCCCATCCATGTTGCTGCAAATGGTTGCCTTGTGTTTTACGTCTTGTTTGCTTATGGATATATAGATTTTTATTATATTGAATATATAGTTTTGTAAATAGTGTAATCAAAATATTACAAAACAAGCAAAATAAAAAAAGAAATGATAAAGGAACAGGATATAAGTAGAAATAACAGTAGAAACGGTAGACTGGAGATAAAGGAGAATCAAGGAAAAAGGGGGAGAATGGAGGGATAAATTCCCTTCTGACTTGGTATCAAAGACCTACAATTAGTCTAATCATCTTCCTGATTGTATTTGCCCTTAGCGGCCTACTGCAAAAAAAAAAAAAAAAAAATCTCTACATTACAATTAATAAAATATGAAGAAAATTTATTAGCTTTAAAAATCAGCGTGCATGAAAAAACACGGTGGGGAAAAAAGATCAAGAGGAGCCATTTTAACTGCCGTTGTCTGGGCTTCCCTGGTGGCGCAGTGGTTGAGAATCTGCCTGCTAATGCAGGGGTGATGGGTTCGAGCCCTGGTCTGGGAGGATCCCACATGCCGCGGAGCAATTAGGCCCGTGAGCCACAATTACTGAGCTTGCGCGTCTGGAGTCTGTGCTGCACAAGAAGAGAGGCCGCGATAGCGAGAGGCCCGCACACCGCGATGAAGAGTGGCCCCCGCTTGCCACAACGAGAGAAAGCCCACGCACAGAAACGAAGACCCAACACAGCAAAAACAAATAAATTAATTAATAAACTGCTGTTGTCATAAACATACAATCCGCCTATGTCATGAGACTCAGAATATTTAGAAAACTAACTTTGGGGCAGAGCAAAATTCACAAGAGCTCCGTACACATACTTTGCCAACATCATTTTCTCTGCCTCCGCAAGAAAAGAAGCATTAGCACCAGGGGCGACTATTTACTCCAAATACCAGTTCACTTCTAAACCTGTTCTTGAGTTGGCTGAAGTGGGGTTGGAGAAAGACATCTATTGAGTTTGCTCTGTTCAGGCTTAGACCTGCATCTTTGCCAGTCTAGAGACTGGGAGCCCAATATGATGTAGTTGGGATAACTACATGTCAAGCCTAGAAATCCACAATCTAAGACTCTCTGATGGGCTCTAGCTGGACACGAGGCTCCCAAGGACCCAATACTACAAAAATATTTGGGGGACAAACTGGATTCCACAAATTTACCTCACCATACAGGCAGAACACTTTTCCAGGTGCATCACTATCTCCTCATAAGAATTGAACAATTTCTGTGCTTCTGTAAGAATAATTATTTGGGCAGATGTTGTTTATATTTGGAACAGGGAAACTAATGTAAGGAGAGCTATTTCAATAAATCTTTTCTGATTTTTTTTAATTCCTTCCTTTCTCCTGTCCCCCTACCACTCACCCCCCCAGTGAAAATATTATCTATTTAGAACTACATGTACATGGTAGAATCCTGGACAGAATATTGAAAACGTTTCACTACTAATATAACTCATTGAAGACATGATACATGGCTTTCTACAAGTTTTGTTAATGAATCTTCCCTGAATTGTTCCCAGAAGCATAATAAATAATTACTTAGAGCTTGATTTATTTTTGCATAAGACTGCAGTAATTAATGAGTAAATTCCACCATTTATTATTTCTAAAATAAGTATATTTAAGCAAAGAAGTCCCTAATAAGAAAGCTTTTTATGGAAATAAGTACAAAGTGTGGGTAGATGGCTATTTTAAAGCATCTGAAATATTGAAGAACGGTATACTCATTCTTAGAAAAAAACACTGCTGTCTATACTTCATCAGAGTTTGACTGTCTCCCAATATAGCCATCATTAATATAGAAGCAAACCGCCCAAGAACAAACCCAATACTGGGTTGTTACCAACCTGACAGCATTTCTTCACCCCGATGAGCTTGACAGACTCAGCTCAAGACAAGAAGAAAACAACTCTTACTATCAGGGGATGCAATTCACAAAATGCTACAGTTTGGTATTTCGTAGAAACTTTAAAATTTTGATGCATAAAATAAACTCCTGGATGATCAGAGGAAATTTTTGGAATCTAAATAATAGTAACTTA
Organism: Monodon monoceros; assembly: GCF_005190385.1. Lineage (NCBI taxonomy): Eukaryota > Metazoa > Chordata > Mammalia > Artiodactyla > Monodontidae > Monodon > Monodon monoceros. The sequence goes on from NW_021703767.1 coordinate 138,413,834, forward strand.
GTGGTTGTATTAATAAGAATGGTTGTAAACATCTAATGATGTAATAATAAAATCTATAGTTTAGAAAATAGGGGCTTCCCTGGTGGCACAGTGGTCAAGAATCTGCCTGCCAGTGCAGGTGACACAGGTTTGAGCCCTGGTCCGGGAAGATCCCACATGCCGCAGAGCAACTAAGCCCGTGAGCCATAACTACTGAGCCTGCGCTCCAGAGCCTGTGAGCCACAACTACTGAGGCTGCAAGCCACAACTCCTGAAGCCCAGGCGCCTGGAGCCCGTGCTCTGCAAGGAGAAGCCACTGCAGTGAAAAGCCCGCGCACCACAAAGAACAGTAGCCCCCGCTCGCTGCAACTAGAGAAAGCCTGCGCACAGCAACGAAGACCCAACGCAGCCAAAAATAAGTAAATAAAATAAATAATAATAAAAATAGAAAACAATCATTTAATACTTATAACAATCCTTTGTAGAAGGTGGAAAATGATTATGATTGTATTTTAAGGAGGGAGTTACTGAGACATACAGTGACACAGTAATTTACTTAGGATCACACCTTTGCTAAGTTACAGAGCTGAAATTCAAGTCTTCAAGACTGTGATTATGCTACGACAGAACACCTTGTATTTTGTAGCACAAACAAAACATTTCAAAAAGGACTCGAAAAAGTAGCAGCTTTCTTCTTCCTCCCTCTCTTCCTTTTCTTTTATTTCTTTCAAATACTGTAGTTCAAGATACACATAAAATAATCAGTACGTGTACATGATATTATCAAACAGGGAATTGTATTGATATTAATTTTCTGCAACAAGGACTCTTAACTTGAGATCCAGACACCCTATTACCCTTCTGAAATTATTAGCACCATTTGTTTTTTTTTTTCTGGGGAGAAGAAGCACCTTTTTTCAACACTAGGTTCTTGAAAGGGTATAAGACCCACCTCCTCCTTGACATCTTAAGGGTTATTGTCCTAAAGTCCTTACATTCACAAGCTAAGCTTGAAATGCATAGCACTTTCTGAACTTTATCCAAAGTATTAGCTCCATTAGCAATTATCAAAGATTTGGTGAATCCTAAGGAGATTACACACTAAATATATTCTACAAATGTGTCTTCATACCAAACACCAAAGTAGTTAATAAACTGTACAAACATGCATTCGTAGTTATAAAACATTGCTTATAAAAATCTCCCTCCCTCTCCCTCCCTCACCCCTCACTCCTTGCCCCCTCCTGTATTCTCTTATTCTCTCTCCCTATTCTTCACCAGGAAATGCATGTGGCTCCAGAAAATGTCCCGTAAATGGGACTTATAAAGGTGAATAACCCCTAGATTGTAGTCCAATGAGGAGACCAGACTCATATCCAAACAGTATTTAAAATAATTACCATAAGATAGGAATACTGATGTGACACAGTAGTCTGGGGGACAATTTCCAGAGCTGGCATTACTTTCATTGTCAATCAGCAAGGAAGTACAACAACTTATTCTGGTCTTTGGATACATTTTGACTCCCCCAGGGGTGTCCACCCACCACGTTAACAGTATAGGGTTAAGAACATTCTCCATGAGCTGCTAGACATAGAATCATTAGGAAGTGGAATCAGCTTCTGTCTACGTTTAAGTACTGGCAATAGATTATATTCATTTAAAGTGTATGTAGAAAATTGAGAGTTTCTCAATCAAAAGTGATTACCGGCTCCTAGTCATAGACTGTTGACTCAACAATGGTATTTAGGTTTTTTCTATCTCCCCAAATCCCATGAGAATAATAGAAAAAATATGGAAAATTAAAAATAAACCAATATTAGCACTGGAGAGCAGAGGAGGAGCATTAGCAGAACACAAATTTGAGGAATTTATGGAAGATTTAAAGTAGGTAAGCGCAAACAGAAGGTAAAGCCCAAAAGAGCTAAGAAATGTGCAATCCACACAGGTCAAAAAGAGGATTAGTGTTTAAGATGTACAAATTTGTTTGACTTTTGAAAACATATATTGGCTTCAAAATACAAAAAGTACAAAACTTAAATGAAAAAAACATACTTGCTTAAATGTCTTTGAACTTACAATTTTAATAACTGTCTTGTTATACACAGCGTATATAAAAATTCTTCTACATTTGTTAATGAAGTTAGATATTCTTACCTTGCAAGAATTCCCAAGTATGATGATTACTGAGACACCAGAGACAACAGTATTAAGTTAGTTACTTTAAGCCAACTAATTTTTAATTAATATTTTAATTGCAATTAATATATTAATATAATAATTAATATAGTATTATTATATTAATATATTAATATAATCATATTGTTTTGTGCTGTTAAAATATTTGCATTTATTGTTGATGTGGGAACACTTTAATGTGTTGGCTATTTGTGTTGGGGCCTCCCAAAAATAACTCAAAAAAGTGAATTTTCCCAGTAGAGCTTTGACACAGCTCCAATAGCTCAGGTAGCAGGGTTGGAAGCAAAATCAACCTATGTGTTGACAGGTAGAAAACAATTAAAGGAGCTGATTAGCTGAGAAGATCCAGCCAGGCCAAAGTTTTAAGTACATCTTGCTAAATAAAGTGGGCAGTCCCTCAGGAGATCCAAAGTGGATGATGGGGCTGGAGGATGAAGCTGGGTCAGACCCCAAGGAGCATCTGGACCCCAGGCTGGCAGAGGAGACCCCATTCTGAGAACACAAGAGTTCCACAGTCACAGAAACATAAGACAACTGGACTCAGGTTCCCAGCAGTATCCTCTAATTAACCACACAGATTTTCTTGGAACTGAGTTAAAACCCTCCATCAATAGCTTTGGTCAATCACAACGCTTATTTACATATCTAAGCAAACTGCCCAAATCACCAACTGCTTGAGGAAAATAATTGGCAGGAAAGACTACAAAAGCAAGGAGTAACCCTGAGAAACAGGGCTAAATCAGGAATGAGGAGAAATCTCGGAGAAAAATAAATGTATAATTTGTATCTTCAAAGGGTTTCAAGATGCTTTTACAGCTCTAAACATAGGGCTGTTATTTAAAAACCAAAACCCAATTTACCTTTCTCAGATATTAAAAGCATGGCTGCTGAAATTTAAAACGGGGGGATGAGGGGGGAGAAAGAAAGAAAAGAAAACTCAATAGAAATATAGAATTACCATTGGCAACAGATTAACTCAGTGCACTAGAAGTTTAAAGGAAGGAAAGAGTTTCTTCCGGAACACAGAATACAAAGGTATCAATGCATCCTCAAATCCCTCACTCCTGGACAGTGCAATCTCCAAGGATAAACAAAACAATCCTACAAGCTGCCAGAGGGAAGGAGTAGCATACCTAGGAAGAAATATGAACCAAACTCACTTGTAACAAGAAATGCTAATAAAACAAAACCAAAACAAAATATAAATGACCAGTATAGCAATATGTAAAACGTGCTAAGACTGTTTTGAACCTGAAATGTACATCCACCCTCCAAAATATTCAAAATAGAAAAAATATATATATATGAATACTCAGAAAAATTATTATCCAAAAGAAATATGATAGGTGTATGCAAATGAGAAAATGAATTGAAGGGAAAAATGAAGACAGGTATACAAGAAATAATAATGAGTAGACAAAGCTGCTAAGAATAGTGATTAACATAATATATTGGCTAATAATGGAATTTCGATGTAAATAGTCACAAAACAGAAATGCAGAGTGCAATAAAAATAGAAATGAATAAATGGTTGACAAAAGTAACTCTTTGGAAACAGACTTTACACAAAGTAAAAAGAAAACTGTAAGACTGCAAAATAATCTGAAAAGTGTTTACAGTTTAAAGTGGCTCTTACAAAGGTTCCGGGACTAAATTAGAGGCAGAAGAAGAGAGAATGCTCAGTTTTTATATCTGTCTTTATTGTTTGAATTGTTTATAATAAGCATATATCACTCCTTTTTTAAACATTAAACATACCTGTGACCATAGGATGGGTCTATCTGCTACTTACCTAAGCAAATAATTTATAGAGAAAGATGCTAAAGAATTACTTCCTTGCCAATTACAGGATTTAATTCTAAGCAAATAGCTTTAGTGTCAAGCATTACACAACGTGCCAGTGGATCCACTTTATAGGACCATTTCATGAATTTATTATACCACAAATTAGCATATAAATATTGGTAATAGCTAAATAGATTGCAAACACATAGATTGCACTATATTTTTTTATTCCCCTATGCTGCATAAGGCATCATGCAAAGATACAAACTTTCATGAAACTGACACCTAAGGCAACTTGAAAGAAAATATCCAGGCTTGTCTCAACTTCCGCCTGATTATTTCCTTTCTCTTTCCGTATCTGTCATGCTGGAGAACTTTGTCTCCACCCTCTTAGATAGCCCCACTGCTCACTGGAATTCATTTCCAATCCTTTGGTTTATCAACTTTGTTTTTGGTGACTCTCGGTACCATTCCTGTCCATTCATCCAGGCACGCACCCTCGTACTTACATCTCTCAGCCTGGAAATCTGAGCTGTGAACACTCATCCAGGAGTGAACAGGAGTGAACATCCACACTTCTTGTGTGTTTCTGGAGACAAGTGCTTAACTGCAGAAAACATCTGGCTCCTGGTTCTTGGTCTTTCTCCTGTTTTCACCGTCCCCGTATATTCTTTCAGCATTACCTCTGGAAATTGATCTCTATCTCCTGGCTTCCCTATGAAGACCTGCTTGAAATCACTCTTGTGCTTTTGATGTTTGAACCTATGCCAGGGTTCTAGGAAACATCCCAAACCTGCATTTTTCTGGCTGGCACCTTGATTGACGTGCCCACATACCTGTCAAAAATGGATCTTTTCCACTGACATGGGAAACAATGGCCATTCTACAGGAGCATATGATTGCCATCCTTTTGGGGGCAAGTCAAAAAGACAAGGGAGAGTTTCTCATATTGTTAAGAAGGGCTTTGTAAAGGTCATGGGGGGATCAACATAAATTTGGAGATAAACTTATTTGTAGTTTCAGCACGTGCTACTTCTTATTATGAAATCTCATAGATTCGCTACCTACTCTCTAAAATAGTTCTTCTATCTCTTTTAGAACAGTGTTTCTCAGCCGGGAACAATCCCCCTGAACCCCCGCCCAGGGAACAGGGCAATGTTTGGAGATATTTGGGTTTGTCATAACTGGGAGATGCCATTGGCGTTTAATGAGTAGACGTCGGGGATGCCTCTAAACATTCTGCAATGCAGAAGACTGCCCCACACAACAAAGAATTATCCAGTCAAAAAGGTCAACGGTAATGACATTAAGAAATCGATCTAGACACTATACTTAACTGACCTTTCTAGTTCTTTTTTCCTTCCTGCCACTTCACTGCCTATTTGAACTCAGACAGGGCCATCTGAATTCCTTTCATCAATGGAAGCCAAGGATGACTGAGAACATTCAGGGGTGAGAATGTGTGAGAACCTGTGATTTTTCATCTTCTCATTTCCCCTTCTGCAAAGACCAAAAGGTTGTGTTCCAAAACATGTAGAGGCTTTTTCCACCCATATCAGGCTGAGAGCCATGTGACCCTGCAGTGGGCTTTGCGTACGTTCAAAATAACCTTTTGTGTGAAAAAGCTAGAGATTTTAAGGTTGTTTTTGCAGCATAACCTAGCCCATCCTCCTGACATGCATTTTTACATGCCAAACTTCTAACCTGCCTTCATGGCTGAAAAACAGTAGGCATTTAATAAATGTTTATTGAATTCATAAATTTATACATATATGCATATATGTACGTACACACACACACACACACACACACACACACACACACAACTCTGCCTTAGCTCAAATGACTTAATTGGAACAATAGTTTCCTAACTTTTAACATGCAAAAAGCCACTGAGCTTTTTAAATGTTATTAGAAAATATTTCAAACTTTTAAAGTCCAAAGAGCAATATAAAAGATCCAGTGTACCTGCCACTCAGATTTAATACAGGTTACTATTCTGTTATATATTTTACAGGTATTATTGTCTTAAGAAGTAACATTCCAGATAAAATTGAAGCTCATTCTTCTTCTGTAAATTTTTGCTGTATATATATATTTTAGGCTGTGTAAAGTGTACATCAGTTTGGGATTACATGAAGACATAGAGAATCATTCCTTTTTTTTTTTTTAGGATGAAGGAACTCTTCATTTTGGGTGACACTTTTGCGGAAGTCCGTTTTGTCTTATATTAGTATTGCTATACAGTGGTCTTTTGGTTAGCAGATCTCTTTCCAGCTTTGTTTCAACTCTTCTGTGTTGTTATATTTTCACTATATCCCTTGTAAGGAAATCAAAGTTCTATTATTTTTTGCTTCTAATTTTGTCAATAATTTCTGCATTATAACTAGAAAATTAATATGTTTACTTTGATTGATTTAGGGTTATCTCTACCGTTTTTTCTGTGTTATCATTGCTTCTTTCCCTTTTCCCCCTTTGTGATATAGATTTTAATTTATTCAACTCTTCCCTCCATATTCATTTGCAGTAAGTGAATCCACTACTTTTTAAGTACTTTTAGTAGTTACATTTAATTGTTAAGTTGCACACTTGGCAACAAAGTCTAAAGTTATAACATGTCTCCTCCCATTTTCACTTTTATGGCTTTCTAGTATTTTAGCATGCCTTGTTCTACCCAAATTAAAATATTTCTATTGTTTAACCATCTATATTTGGATTTATTAATATGTTCACCTATATATTTGAACTGAATTTCTCCTTGCATCTAACTGGTTTGTTACAGATTCAATTATTCATTTGATTTCTGGTAAGTTGTAGTTCCGAACTACAACTTTGATATTTGTTTCAGTAGAGTTCTAGGAATGGAAAATTCAGATTTTATCTTGTGTTCATTTCAAATTTCCTATTAAAAGATATTAAGCTGGGTTTAGAGTTTTACAATATTTATTTCCCATTAGTACTCTGAAGATAATATTTCATAATGAAATATTAATTCAACTAATATTAATTTAATTGAATATTAAGTAATTTAATTAATATTAATTTAATTGAATATTAATTCAACTAATTAATTTTTTGTAGGTAAACTGTCTGTTTCTTCTGGTTTCTTTTAAAATGTTCTCTTCACTTTGACTTTACTTTTAAGATATTTTGCACTATCAATCACCCTATTTAGCACTATGCATAATTATTGTCTGTTAAGGATATATGCCTTTCTTTAAACAAGTTTGGGAAATCATTGGTTAGTTTCTTTTTTCTTTATTGTCTCTTTTTCATTCTCTCTATTTACTCTGGATAGTCTATCACCACATAGATTGTGTCTTATCACTCTCAACTCCATTTCTGTTAACTTCCTTTTTATAACTGTCTTGTTTTTATAGTTTTTCTGGTAATTTTCTCATGATTAACTACCAACACACAATGAATTCCTCCTTCAAAATGATCAAACCTGCCTATTAATGTACCTATTGAGATTTAAATATCTCTACTATATTTTTCATTTGTAATTATATCTGATTAGTTTCTAATTCTCTAAGCGATTGTCATTTCCTCTTCGGTGACGCCCGCTAGTTCTCTATCACTCTGATAATTTTAGAAATTATTCTTTAGAGTTTCTTTGAGAGGATTCCCTTTCATCCAGTTTTCAAGTATAATCCTCCTCTTCCTTGTGTTTGCTTTCTGTCCCTCCTTGTGGTCTCTTCACATGTCCATCATGTCTTATCCTTCACCTGGATTGCATTAGTATCCTGTGTGCCTTGGGTTGTGGGCGTGTCCCTACGGAGATATTTGACCTTTGCTTTTACAGAGTGATCAGCTTTTTCACAGAATTTGGTGGAGTTTAAATGTTCATTTTTGAAATTACATTCATAATACACAGGATGTGTAAATTTGGACTCTACCTACAGAGCCCAGGTCTGGAAGTGTAATTTCCTCAGCCCCCTTCTCTACCCACATATACACTTACAGCCCGGATAGACAGAGAACCTCCTTGCCACTTCCAGTTTCATGGGTAGAGTTATTTAAATTCCTTTTTTTTGGAGGAGCTACCCCTGTAGGGTCCTGGCTTCACGCAGAAGCCTCTATTCCAGTCTGTCATCTGCTATCCACGGGAAGGGTAATAAACGGAGGCCCTAGGACATAGGACCAGTATCTGATCTGAAATTCTCCAGAGCAAGGCATTTGTACTTTGTTTCTGGAATAAGAATTTATTTAAGCTCAAATACATATACTTTTAAAATTACTGTTACATTTTTCACATATTTTTATCTCTATGGGCAGAGATGGGAAAGTTCATTTTAATTCATTCAGATAGGTTCAGGAGAGGGCATCAGTTATGTCCAGGACAACTTGAATGTCAAAACAGATGTCTGACCCCCCTCACGTAGTAATGGCTAAACTTCTAGCGTTTATGAATTCAGTAAAGATACTAAATGAACGTGTGTTTTATTAATCACCACTATATACACGAGAAATGTGGGTACGGATGTACAAAACGTGATTATTCAGCCTAATTCTAAAGGAAATCCTTTGATTTATGTATTAATTTCTACACTCATTACAATAACCAAAAGATTTCTTAGGTGTGTGTGACCAGTATATTCACATAGGAGTGTATGTACCCCTATGGTTCTGCTTAACTACTTTGGAGACTAAGTTTATGCTTTGGTATATACCCTCCATTCAGGACTAGCTACATGAACCTACGTTCCTATACATAATCTGTAGCAACCGGTGAAAAGTGCAAATGGGAGGCCCGTTTTACAAATTATTAAGAATTTCAAGATAGAAAGCAGGGCATTAAGCTGCCTTCTGAGAAGGGAGTTCCACGTGACTGTACAAGTCACCAGCCCAGGAAGCAGGCTTTGCTTCTCTCTCTACTACTTCGAGATTCAGTAAACCTAATTCACTCATTGATTCAATGTGTTTTTTTCTTCTTTTTTGGGGGTGAAGTAGAAATGAATAGCTTTATTGCTTTGCCAGGCAAAGGGGGACACAGCGGGCTCCTGCCCTCGAAAATTGTGTGTCCCCCCCAATGTGTTTTTATGAATTTTCAATGTCTTAAGTGCTGTGATAGAAAATGAACAAAAGGAAATAACATTTGTAATTAAATGACTGCATAAGTATTTTATAACTGTTTCACTAATTAAGTTAAAATTAGCAACTCTGTTGATTTTCAAACAGAATGTCTAAAATTTCAAAAATGCAATACAAATATTTAATTTGCACTCTTCTTTAAGAATCTTCATTCATGGGTGCTTAGGAAAGTCTGGATTCTATGTAACTGTTCCATGATTTGTCACACAATATAGGATAAGGAATTCTTAAAGTGGTGTAGAGTTACAGAGCTATGACTGGGAATTAAGAACATCACAAACGAGGACAGCCAGCGAGGTCTCCCCTGAAAGGAGACCCCGGCAGGAGGGGCAATGCTGGATGCATAGATTTCAAGGATGATGGTGGAAGTTCTTTTTCTTTTTTTTGAGTTGAACCCCACGGAGAACTCAAGATGGAGACAGTTTCTGTGCTCCAGCAGATCCATCAGCAAGAACAGCTGGAAACTAAATATAGATAAGGCTCTAAACACAGCAGTTAGCACGATTAAGACTCTTGACATGGGAGCAACCGGACTTAGGCTAAATGCAGATGCTCTAAAACCTCAAAGCCTCAGGCGAAGGCAGGGTCAGCAAAGAGAAATGTCAGAAACCCACAGCACAGGCAGGCTCCCAGGTATTCGAGGATGGAAACAAAGAAAAGTGACTTTAAAATAGAAGCAATCAGTATTATTCCCAGATTCCAGCGCCTTGGGTTCTGAGTCAAGCATTTTGAATCCCGGCTCCACCACTAACTAGGTCTGTGCCTTTAAACATGTTGCTTTAATTCTCTCAACTTCAGTTTTCTCATGTACTTTATGGGAGCACTGAGTGAGTTAAGCCAAGCAGAGTTCTCACTTCAATGCCAGGTCCATAATTAAGTACTCAAGAAGAGTTGAAGCAGAAAGATTCTTTTGGGAATCCACAGCAAATGATGGTGCCTAATATAATGAAAATGGCTTAGGAATGAGTACCGTTTGGCTCTTTTCAAGCATTTCCTGTAACTCAATATTTCCCATACTTGTACACAAATTGGAATCCCATCCCCAGAAATTACTAATACCTGTGTCCTTCTCCCTGAAACTGTGATTTAACTAGTCTAGGGTGTGGATTGGACTTGGAATACTTAAAAGAACGCTTAGCTCGTTCTAATGCACGGGCAAGTCTGGGAACCTGGCTCTAATTTGTTCTGTGACATGACAAAATGCATGAAATCTCATTTAGCCTCAGTTTCCCTATCTGTGACATGGATAGGCAGAGAGAGGTATAGAATAAGGACTCTATGTTTGGTTAACGGCACCAGATTGGCACACAGAACTAACTGAGGGTGAATAAGGTTTTAGTCACTGACTAGCTCTGCAATTAAGGCCACTTAAATTCTCTGTACTTCAGGTTTCTCATCTATAAATAAGGTACCTAGAACTGTAACACTCAGAGGGTTATTATAATATCTAAATAAGATAACCCATATAAAGTGCAAAGACTAGGACATGATTAATCCTCTAAAGAATGTTAGCTATTATTATTAACGTTATTTTTAACTCACAAGCATTGCACACATTAATTATTGAATTGCTGATCTTGCACTCCCATTTCCATATTGATTTATTAACTTCAGTATTGATTTTATTAAATAGCCCCTCCCCGAACTCTAATTTTCTCAACTTGGGGTTACTCTGTGACCCTTCTACTCTCAGCTTCTCAGAACTTCAGAGAAAACTAATATTATCAAGAAATAACACATCACTCTATGATATTAGCTCAGCTCTTTGTACCTAAAACAACCCCCCAAAAATCAATAAAAAAGAAATGACACATCAAAACTTCCTAAGGTGAGCAAGTAAACAGCCTGGACACTATGATAGCATACCCTGGATCTTATCAGAAATCTACGGTTCTAGAAAGAAAATAATAAGTCCTAAGAAAACTCAGTATTATGTAGTGGATTATTTTTTAAGAATGAAAAAGGAATAGAAAACAAATTGGAAAAGAAAAAATTCAAGGAAAACATTTAAAATTTTTAAAAAAAATACTATTTAGAAATAGCATCTATTCTCTCAAATAACATATGCAAAATAATTATCAGGAAAAGAAAGTGAGTATTTTTTAAGGGTCAAAAGTCCACCGTGGCTTGTTTGTTTGTTTCACATGGAAGGCAGCAATGGACCACACTGTAAAGGTCAGGGAAGAGGCAAAGAACTGAAGATAAAAATGGGAAGTCTGGAGGAGAGAAATAAAGAGAAAATCAAAGTATACAGTTCTCTGTACCTCAAAGGTAGCATATATTTCAGCCTGCTCTTTACAAACATTTCCCCCCTCACTGAGGCTTTTCTTATTTTTATCCTCCCTACCCATGCTTTGTCTAGGGCATGGTATCATGAAACTTTCCATTAAACTGGTTAAATGGTAGAGAAGTAGCAGAAAGAGATTGTGAGGGATAAGACAAACGTGAGAACAGGAAGCAGTGGCAGCTGAGCCTGGTCAGGAAACACCTCAACTCATTTATGCTTAGTGCCACCAAGTAGCTCAGTCAACTTAGAGACCACATGCTTTAAACTCAAAGACCAGGACTGGTGGGAACATCCTCATAATGTTATTATCATGCACATATCCCTTTTCTATTAACATTTTTTTAACATCTTTATTGGAGTATAATTGCTTTACAACGGTGTGTTAGTTTCTGCTTTATAACAAAGTGAATCAGTTACACATATACATATGTTCCCACATCTCCTCCCTCTGGCGTCTCCCTCGCTCCCACCCTCCCTATCCCACCCCTCTAGGCGGTCACAAAGCACCGAGCTGACCTCCCTGTGCTATGCGGCTGCTTCCCACTAGCTATCTACCTTACGTTTGGTAGTGTCTATATGTCCATGCCTCTCTCTCACTTTCTCAAAACCCAGCGGCATAGGACATTTCTTAAAAGGATCCCACTGAGAGACGCCATCTGATTTCTCCTTTCAAATTAAAGTTTTACATCAAAGCTCATCTTCACTGAGAATAAAATGGAGTCATTTGGACAATGTTCCTTCCCTTTGCACGTTTAGATAAATTACAAAGCTGATTCAGGCCAAAGGCAAATGAAGAGAAGTTGATTAAAACAAACAGACATTCACCGCAAAAAAACAAAACAAAACAAAACAAAAACAAACAGACATTCAAATATGGCTTGAAAGTTAAGAAATGCATTTTATATCAAAATGAGGATTCAGTGAATTTCAGTCGAAAGTACTTTATTCTCCCATGGATTCCAATATACTGCAGGTCGAGTCATAGGAATCTCATATTGCTGAAAGGAATGATTTATTATAGACGAAGGCTGTAAGTAAGAACTTCGAAGGGTACCTTGCAGTTAGCAGAGAGTGAACTGGCTGGCTGGGGCCAGTGATGCTGGGTTCATTAAAGGACTCAGTATAGGTAAGGTCCAGCACTGTTCAGAATTAATTAAAGAGGTGATTTTCTTAGTTCTAGATGCTTAGGTTTTAACAATGATCTACCAAATTAACTTACAAATTAACCGATTGAGTAAAATCAGGGGGTGAGGGTAAGGGCACTCAGGCAGGTGGTAACTTACTACAACTGTCAGATAAAAGAAATCAAGATGAATAATATCAATGCTTACCAAATACTTACTATACGTTGTGGATTGATTTAAGTGCTTTAGATGCATTAATTTGAATCATCACAGTAACCCCAAAGAAGTGGAGATCCTATTACTGCCCTAATTAAGCAGCTGAGAGTACAGATCTAATAGGGAAGAAGAAATCTGACTCCATCTTAGATCTGTTTCTTTTACTTTAACCTTTGTGCTCTGTTGCCTGTGCTTAGTCATGCTGGCTCTGCACCTTCTGTAAAGGAATGTTGCCTATAGCCTGATATAGACAGGATAGCCCATTCTCAAAGCTCTGACCTTTTAAGGTATGTTTCCTTTCATATAGAGAAAAAAGGTTTCAGAACAGATAATAATATTTGCCTTATTGGAGGTCTACAGGAACATTGCAACCTGACCTATGTGGACAGCTGCAAGAACAAAGGATTCCCACACCAAGAAGTCTGCAACAGCTAACCATGCCCCTCCCTCACCTTGCCTTTAAAAATGCTTTGCTGAAACCCTTTGAGGAGTTCAGGGTTTTGGGGGCATAGGCCACCCATCTCCTTGCATGGCCCTGAAATAAACCCTTCTCTGCTCCAAACTCCGATGTTTAGGTTTGCTTGGCCTCACTGTGTGCCGGGCACACGAACTTGCGTTCGGTAACACAGAGGCACAGAGAGGTGAGGTAACTTGACCAAGGTTCCATGGCTGGCAAAGAGTGGAGCAACATTTGAGCTACACCACCCAGTTCTGAAATCCCTGCTCTCAGCCACCACACCAAGCAACGAAGACTGAGCTGAAATTCAGAGACTGAGTTCTTATCCAAACATTGCAATTGCATGGGGTGAGGTCCCAGAGTGGAAGAGGAACAATGTGACATGTTGAAGACACAGGGAAGTGCAAAATCCTGGAAGGAAAGACCTCAAGTTTCCCAGAAGTTCTAAGGACATAGTGGAAGGAGGTGTTATCTGTCAAAGTTCAGAGCATCACTCCACTGGGAGGAACACATCCTGAGACCCAAAGGCAAACTGAAATAACTCCATGGCTATCATCATGGAAAGCAAAGTGATTATACCAGGAATAACTTCCTCGAACAATTTGTGATCAAGAAGAAATTAAAAATATAAAAAACAAGTTCCAGTAAAAACTTATTTGAGCAGTTTGTATTAGGTTATACCAGATTACCTTTAATATTTACTTCGGTACCAAGAACCACGACTAAAAATGCTCTAGCTAAAACTAGGGTAATAATCAGAATGTAGGGTGGCCAGTCAACTTGGTTCACCGAGAACGTTCATCATTTTAACACAACATGCTGCATCCTGGGAAATCCCTGAGCCCAAGCAAACAAAAGTGATTTTCCTGGGGCAGGTAGTCCCAGTTTTAAAACCGAAAGTCCTGCTCCCAGAGAACCTACCAGTCCTGGGCAAACCAGATGGTTGGTCATCTTACCGGGATAATACATTAAATTAAAGTCCTATCCTAATTATCATGAATTGAATCTCAAAAGAGGGAATTTACATGGTTAAAAGTTATTGACAGAAAGACATTTAAAATGAGGGAGAAAGAAGTCAACTTGAATATAGTAAACTGTAAAAATATGTATCACAGATTTAACACATTGTGCAATAAAAATATATAAATAGATGTTAGAGCTATCAAATGATCTCATAAGTAGGATCATGCAATGCTAATTCACACCAGCTTTCTTACTGGCATGTTATTTTCAAGAATACTGTTATCACAAATACTTTAATTCAAAAATACATCAATAAATATTTTTAAAAGTAACATTAAGTATGGTAAAAGCAATAATCAGGGCAATGAAATATTGCACATTTTCGTTTCCTCGATATTCTCGGCAAAAGTAATGCATATGATAATTGAATAAACATATCTGAAATCAGTGCAGAGATGTGTCGAATTTATCCTTTGGCGTGAGAGTATTTCAAGATTTAGATGTCAAATACTTTTAAACATATGTTTAATGGGCACATTTTAAAAATAGTACCATTTTACACTGTTTTTCGGTTACCCAAAAGATTTGCACATAAAGTCAACACTGCAGATTTATATACCACCGTCTGTGCAAGAAAATCACTGAACACTGAGTAATTTAATGTTAGCTTGCATCTGGGTCTCAGTGAACCGTATAGTGAATAGAAAATGTTCCGGGTGAAGAGTGTTAAATCCCTTATATCGCTTAGTCTGATCTCCATTAAAAAGCAATCAGGTTCAGAACAACTAGTAGAGTGCGAAGAAATATTAGAAGACCGACAAAACTTTCGCACCCTGTCTTCACAGGGCCAGGTAATGCCATTTAAATTCTCGTGAGATACAGAGGTGTTCAGCCTTGTTCCCTCTGCTGATATAGCAAAATCTCCCCTACTTCTTTCTTTCAAAGATCTTTTGAATGTTAAGCAAAACGCTGCACTAAATCCAAGCATAATACCCTTCGACTAAAAAGAAAACGCGATAACTTATCACGGAAACCCAGAGCATGACCACGCATGCACCAAAAAAGTGGTTTCTTGAAAACGACATTTTAAAACGAGTTTTAAAAGTGTTGTCTTTGTTTTGAAATACTGTGAGCTAAGCCGTGAGTAGTTGCTAAAGTAATCATCATTGATAAGCTGTGCTCAGAGGGAAGATACGGCAGAAAGACAGGAGAAAGAAGTGACCAGATCAGCCTAAAGGAAACATTCCTCCAAACTCCCACCTTATCGAGGAGACTTTTATAAAAGAAGCAATGCGCCAGGGCTATTTTCAAGGGGAGTTTCTGGAAGAAACAGGTGGTTGTGGTTCATTCTAAGAGGCAGACTGTAGGCTACAAAATTATGACCACTCTGCAGAAAAATGAAGAGAATCTTGGCATCCAGGAGCACTAAGGATCCTGTCAGGTGTCCCAGGCAGTAAAGACATGCAAGTGTCCTGGTGGCTCAGTGATGAATGATTAGGTACAGTGAGCACGAACAGTCCAAGCGAAAAGGCAGAGCTAAAAGGGAAAAAGCAGAAATGGAAAGTAACGAGCCAAAGTAAAATGTATTCGTTTTCCGAGGCTTTGACAACTAGGATTAAAAAGATATGGTGCCAGCAAGTGGTAGGGCGCTTACCAGGAGGACAAGGACATTCTGGCAGGAGCCTCGCCTCCACCAAGAGCATTTAAACAACATATACGAAACTCAATGATGTTCAGGGGTTAGAGAAAAGGATTCAGATCAACTGTAGGAACTAAATCAACTGAAGACCATAGGTAAAAGGGAGCAGATTCATGGAGGAGAGACTGCTCAATTGTTCTCAGGAGTAAACGACAGGGAAGAATACAGATAATACTCACTTTTCCCCACAGCAGACCATGGTTAATCAACCAAATGACTATATTTTAGGGACTTCCCTGGTGGTGCAGTGGTTAAGAATCCGCCTGCCAATGCAGGGGACATGGGTTTGAGCCCCGGTCCGGGAAGATCCCACATGCCGCGGAGCAGATAAGTGCGTGCACCACAACAACTAAGCCTGCGCTCTAGAGCCCGTGAGCCACAACTATGGAGCCCATGGGCCACAACTACTGAGCCCACATGCCACAACTACTGAAGCCCGTGCGCCTAGAGCCCGTGCTCTGCAACAAGAGAAGCCACCGCAATGAGAAGCCCGCGCACGGCAACGAAGAGTAGCCCCCTCTCGCCGCACCTAGAGAAAGCCCACCGCGCAGCAATGAAGACCCAACACAGCCCCAAAAGACACAAAGGACTATATTTTAAAGCATGCTGCCAACCGAGATACACAGAGGTCACCAAGTTTGGGTCCAAAAAGAGTAATGATTGGAATAAGACTTCTATATATGAAGTGATCTAAGAGGAAAAGCAAGAGAATTACATCAAGTGACAAAAGTATTGTGAGAAACTCACAAACCCAGGGAGAATGGAATAGTGGGAAATACTGGAATGAGAGAGAGAGAGGAAAAAGGAGGAGCGCTATAAACATCAGGGTGTATGGTATAGAAAACTGAATTTCATTCAATTTCATTGAATTGCAATAACCAAGAGCAAAGTGCTGGACTAGGATTTGCAAGGACAACAGGATGACTAGTACACATGAAAGAAGATGTATCTCAACTAAATACAAACATCCATGAGAGGCAAAATGTGTCAGTGGTAGGCTCCCTAAATTACTAAGGAGACTTTATAAATTACTGGCTAACTTCACGATCCCTGGAATCAAATGGCCTTCCTTAGAATCCTGGCTGTCCTACTTACTATCTGCCTGCCCTTTGACTTGTTTTTTTTTACCTCAGTTTCTTCATCATTAAAATGGGGATAATAGGGCTTCCCTGGTGGCGCAGTGGTTGAGAGTCCGCCTGCTGATGCAGGGGACACGGGTTCGTGCCCCGGTCCGGGAGGATCCCACATGCCGCGGAGCGGCTGCGCCCGTGAGCCATGGCCACTGAGCCTGCGCGTCCGGAGCCTGTGCTCCGCAACGGGAGAGGCCACAACAGTGAGAGGCCCGTGTACCGCAAAAAAAAAAAAAAAAAAAATTGGGGATAATAGTAGCACCTGTTTCACAGAGTTGTTCAAGGCACTTAAATGAGATAATACACGCAGAACAGCTGAAATGGAGCCTGGAGCAGGATTGACATTGACAAATGTTATTAGTGTTGCTGTTGGTGTCATTATCATCATAACCTACAGACTGAAGTAAATTTTATTCTACTAAAGCAGAGTTCCAAACACATTCTTTACTTACATTCCCGACAGCTTAATCAATCAAAAGTTTGGTGAAACTAGCCTTATTTAGGGAGCTTAATTCTATTTCTTTTGGTTGTAGGCAGAAAAGAAATAGTTAATATTCTGACATCAAGAACTTCAGATCTTGATAATAAATGATAAGCATCACAGATTCCTACATGCTAAGCAAAGAAATATACACCCAATCTTAGTTATTTATATATTTATTTCAATTTTTTGTCAGTTATGTAAATTGTAAATCGTTTTCTTCACCTATTTGTCTACTTGGGTCTTACATATTTATTTCAATTTTGTCAGATATATTGATATAAATTGTAAATAGTTTGCTTGGATTCTATTTTCAGGTCATTTATGACAGTTTGCCGATATGAAAGTTTAAACTTTCATGTATTCAATTGTGTTGTCTTTTTCTTCTTTGTTAGCTGTTTTGGGATATATGTCCACATGCCACATTTATAACAATATTGATCTATGTTTCTTCTACAATTACTTGGGGTTTATCCTGATGCTGAGTGTGAACTGGAAGACCTAACTTTAATTTCTCTATTTGGTGTACTTTCACCACTAATAAATAAGGTAAATTGAGAAGCTTTCCTTTGATTGCACTAAACTTAATAAACGTAAGAGGTATTTTTGCTCAAGTGTTTGAATAAATCTATTTGTAAACCGGAAAACAAAAAAAAAATAAAAGAAATATACACCCAAGACTCAATAGTTAAGCATTTCTTAAATGTACACTGCAGTGATGGATATTATCATTATTGGGTCTATCATCTCAAAGAAAGTTAAAATATATATGATCAGGCATGATCCTAAGGATGGAGGCTCCAAATTATAATCAAATTACCTTTCATTTCAACAATGCCTTGCAATTTATATAGCGGTCTAGGGAGGTTTTGGGGTTTCACAATGACATACTAACAAAATGACTATAAAAGATCCCTACGCAGAACACGGAAAGAAGCCAAAAGTGGGAAAGCTATTGCCAAAAGTAGCTAAAAACCTCTAAGGACGTCAATATGACGGATGTAAATCATGAATGGAGCCTTCTAAAATGATTAATAACAATACAAACTTTCTCTTTGGCTATGATCCAAGCAACAGACAGAATATATAAGATACAGGTAATAAGCAGGCTCATTGTCAGAGGCAGATGGCATGCTAGCCTTAGAAAATGTTACCTTTCTAACCCTGAAAGCATCACACCCTAGTTTTAACACCCCCAGTAGCTTCTTAACTAGTACATGCTAAGTTTAGAACTTCTGATCATGACATCCAATGTCCTTATCTACCCGTCTCCAGTCTACCATTCCAGCCAAATTTTCCATCATTCTCCTTTAATGCAAAGTGTACCATAAATCTAGTCCCATCAGACTAGAGAATATTCAATTTCACTATATTACTTTGAATCACATGAAAGTATAGGCAGTAAGCTACTTTTGACCCGCAAAATGACAATTTCATGTGGTTCAACCTAATACGTAACATTAAAAAGGAGACATTTTATGTTAAATTTTCTGCAAATCTAGGATAATTATATTCCAAGATTGTTAGGGAAACAATAGGTTACTAAATGATTTTGGTTAAAAAGAAGACATAATTTTTATGAGTGTACTATTTTAGGAATTGAGCTTTTGATGGATGTATTCCATTGGCTACTCCAGGACTCTCCATTCTTTTCCACCCTGTTCTGTGACTGGGAGGCTAATCTACATTGAGCGCATCAACTGGCTTCCTTGTCCTCTGGCTCTTAATTGGATTTAGCCACCGGGGATCCCTGGCGGGATATCAGAGCGAAGGAAGAGCAGGGGGTTGGAATTTGGTCTCCTGCTCAGTCCATGCGGGGTTGCTTGAGGCTGGCTATGTATCCGTCCCCTGTTCCCATTGATGGTCACTCTGCTCTTCTCTAGGTTTCTGTGTTTACCTGACTCTGCTTCTGAGCTCCTGCAGCTGTTCCTTCCTTTTGCTGTTAAACCTGTGGTGTGATCAACTCCACCATTATCCTCATGATTCTTCCACATGCAGCGCACACCTTAGTAAATGGTCTCCGTATTAAACCATTGTGAACCAACCACCCTAGTTTGAATATGTCATCTGTTGTGTGCTGGAATACTAACTGACACAGGGCTAGATTCTTTATATATGTTATTCGCATTTAATTCTTACAACCCTTTGAGGAAGATTTAATTCTTATCCTCACTTTATGGGTAAAGTCACTGTAGCTCAGAGAGGCTAGATAACTTGCCCGAGATCAAACAACTGGTTGCAGATGTAGTGTTGGGATTTCAACAGTCTGACTCCATACCCTATGGTTTTGATGGGTGATGGGGATTTGCTATGCTGATTTTGTAAAATGATGAAAAATAAATTTCAGAAATCATATGCTGATACAAAGAAATCGTGCTGATGACAAGTTTGTAGGGTGGATTATTCCTTAGACAAGGTAGGTTGTCTCATATGGTATGTTTTGGGGAAATGGTAAACAATTATGGGAATAAAGTCTTAATTAGACACTGGAGACTTGCCATTTGATGTTCCAGATTTGTGTCAACGACCTAAGTTGAAATACAGAGAAGACCGACATTAAATTTTCTGACGATGCAAAGCTGGGATAGAATCAGAATTTCAAAAATGTTGATGGGCTGGAAAAACTAGAGAAGGCAAATGACACTGAATGGCAATCACTGCTGCATTGAGCTATGTTTGTATTAGTCAACTCTCTTGCTTGCTAAAGACAGAGATGCAACTCAAGCAGGCTTAAGCAGAGAAGAAGAGCATTTACTGACTCAGGTAACTGAAGATTCTACAGGTGAACATTAAATAAAAGTTAAAGAAGGGCCTCAAATGATGTCATCAGATGAGATCTCCTCTTCTGTAGATTTCTCCTCTGCTTTCCTCTATGTTTACTCTTGAGAAGGTTCCTGTCACTGCACGGGTTGATATTTTGCTTCTCAGGTTCAGAAGAGAAAAACTCTCTTTGAAACATCTCTACAAATGACCCAGAACTGTATATCACTGCCTCTGAAATACTGGACTGTGGCCAGAGGACTGTGGTATCTGATTGGCTTGACACGAATCCCATGCCCAGCTCAGAGAGGGGGATGAATCCTCACAAACACATGAATACAACTTAGAGAAGGGTGATAACACTAAAGAAAAATCAGGAAGATGTGATTAACAGAACGGTGAGTGAGGGTTAGATTAGGCAAATACACCATGATAACTGATAATAGCAACAAAATTCAAAACAATTTCAAAAATACAGAATGTGGAAGACATAGCTTAACTACAGTATTACAAATATTAAAAAGGTCTTGGGGGCTTCCCTGGTGGCGCAGGGGTTGAGAGTCCGCCTGCCGATGCAGGGGACACAGGTTCGTGCCCCGGTCCGGGAAGATCCCACATGCCGCGGAGTGGCTGGGCCCGTGAGCCATGGCTGCTGAGCCTGCTCGTCCGGAGCCTGTGCTCTGCAACGGGAGAGGCCACAACAGTGAGAGGCCCGCGTACCGCAAACAAGAAAAAAAAAAAGGTCTTGGGCTTTTCAGATGACATGAAGCTCAATATTAACCAACAGGGTGACTTGGATACTTAATATGGGCTCAGACTGGCTCAGTAACTGAAGTTACTGTAAAGATCCAATTTAAGAGAGAACATCTAGACATTTGTACAGCTTCAGAATCAAAATGAACTCTTGTGTCTGAGACGACTTGTTTGATTCTTTGGAAGATCACAGGCTTGCGTCAAATACTAACTATTCAACCTCTTTTTTTTTTTTTTACTCTACATTATGCAAGAGGTCTGAGCTTTGCAATCACCAAATCAAGAGACTAATTTAAAATTCCAGTTCTCACAACTAGGATACGTTGCAGTTCTCCAATTTCCTGGACCCTATTAACAGGCTATAGTTTGCAATGTTCCAGAGCTGAACAAAACTTCAAAGTGAGGAGTTCATTGTGGCTGACTCTGCCACACAGTTATCTCCTTGACATCTTTGCCACTCAGAGAGCAGAAGCCACTGTCATTTAGTTTAAAAAGGACAAAGCAGAGAGCATTCTGGGTTATATATCCCAAATGCATACATAGGAGCAGCAAGTATATGTGAAATCTGTAATTTCTTCTCAATTTTGCTATGAACCTAAAGCTGCTCTAAAAAAATAGTCTTTAAAAATATAAAAGATGAGGACTTCAGCTGAATGTGAGGAAGGAGAGTCAGAGAGAAAATGAACTAGTCCTTCTGATGATGGAAAGAGATGCTGTATGCAGAAACTTCCTTGTCATGATTTGCTGTAAAGGGTATTAGATATGTGATGCCAAATGGTGGGGGGCAGAGGTAAAGACTCTGCTTTGTGCAATTAAATATAGCACATAAACACACACACACACACACACACACACATGGAAAACTTCTAGTAGAGAAAAAAGAGATAATTAAAGGGGAGGGGATTTTAAGAAATGGGGAAGGAGATTCAGTCCAGAACACAAAACCAAATTTCGTCTTCCACAGTATTTCTTGGGAAGAGAAAGCTACAAGCTTCTACCTCCCTTTCAATTTTCACTTCATTTCCAGTTGCCAGAAAGTTATTTAGAGATTCAGAGAGATGAGCTCTTCATGAACAACTTTTCTAATACCACCTCATTTCAAATGCTGAGGTTAGGTGATATTTAAAAATAATTTTATGTATAAAGTACTGTAATCACTTTTAAAAATTATTCAGAACATCCTGTTTCTACTTTTTTTTTTTTTTTTACCCTCTGTATTTTGGTTTCCAGAACTTTCCCTCAAGCCAGTGAAGCTTGGAGACATTGAAGTCATATCTAGGTTGTCTATATGTGGCTACTTGGGACCTCAGCTGCTCCTGAGAAATGAGACTCAAATCTCTTTGCCATTAATCAAAGATAGAATTATAACTGAGATCTAAACAAATTTCTCTATCTCTAAGCCCCAGGTGAAGAGCTGGGGACTGTTCATATCCACTGCCTCCAGGGAAGAAAGATAATGAGGAAGGTAATCTGAATGACTGAACATTACTGAACAAGCACTTTTTAGTATAATAATTGTCAGCCTTGGCAGATTCAACTAGGAGGAAAACTGACGATAGTAGCTCAGCACAACTGTTCCAACCAAAATGACAGTAGAGCAGGCAGCAGGGGATCTGCTAAGTGGGATAAACAAATGGCCACTAAGAAGAAAGAGTCAAAGGAAAATATTCACTTAGGGTTTCAATTCAAAGCACCAACACGCATTTTTGCAGACCAGATAAGCTTTTCTAAAACCGCTCACTTCTGCTGCAATTTCATTAACCATATGTTTTCAGGACTATTATTCCTCACTGTCTTTCTCTCTGTACTAGAATACTCAATAGAGATATTCTCTTAAAAACACAATGCCTTGACAGCCCTTTGCTACATATGTTCATATACAAAGGACATTGTGGCTTGACTAAAATCTCGTTTAAGGTAGTTCATTGGCATTTAATTAAAATGGACAACCCACCAGCCATTTTTCCCCAAGTCTGCTATCTGGAATGCTCAGAGAACTACCATGGTAGGAAAGCAATTCCCTGCTCTTCAAGTGATGTTTTCTTCTTTCATTTTCTTCTCTCATTTTCATTCACACAAGTGATGGCAAATACCGTGAGGTTTACTGAATGAGTTACTTTTAATGCCTAAGAAATCCATCATCTGTTGATTAATTCATTCAAGACAAGTTACATTCCAGTTGCGATGGATAGAGTCGAGTCGTCCTCAGATCGGTTTTCTGTTTGGAGCACATTGTAAGATAGTCAAAAACAGGTAATTTTCTAAGTTAAATTGTATTGGGAGAAGTAATTTATTTTATGGAAAAGTTTTAAGGCTTATCCCATAAAAACAAAGGAAAAGTTGAACCAAGGAAAACTTTACTGTAGATTATATTGCATGTATCCAACAGGTAATTGGAAAATATATGTACATATTCAATTATACCTACTTTGAATAAACAAAGAACAATCACTAAGATTTATATTAATTTTTATGTGACCAAAATTGAAGAATTTGAAGGAAAAATTATACTTGTAACTGTACTATAAATTAACAGTTCACTTGATTTCTCTATGTCAATAGTAAAGACTTCCACTTTTGGTTAAATCATTAAACAGATATAAGCCACATAATTTTTCCAAGTAAACTAAGCAGTTTTTAATGCCTTATATTTTCAGGTCTAATCTAATTTATAATTCTATTATTCCATTGAATATTACATATATTTAATATGTTATATATATATCTAAATAAAATTCCAAAATTCTATGAATCCATTACAGTGCAATATAATATAGTATAATGTAATATAATATATATGTTTATATAAAATAAACTAAATAAAAACAACCCAAAACAGTGACTATTTCCTACTGACTTTCACAATCTATCCAGGTTTCTGACTTACTCCAAAAATTCAATATGTGATACAGATCTCTAGAGAGTAAATTTAAATAAAGAAGGAGATAAAATATACACCAGGTGAAAGCTTAGGGCCTCTCCATTACAGACTATGGCAAAGACCACAAGCTGAAATTCTGTCAAGGGCCAGGTAGGTGGGAATGTAATTGGGTGTAAGAAATCCCAGGTAGAACTGGTTTGAGTTTTGGGGACCATAGCACATTGGAGGGTACCTGTCCTCCTGAGGACATTCAGATTAGAAAGAAGTTTAAAATGATTCTGATCAAAAAAACAAAACAACAAAATAAACAAAAAACCCAAGTCTACAGACCAAATTCAGCCAGTGCATTTTGAACATCTTAATTCCTTTTCTGCAACATGTCACTTATTGTCATAATAATGCTGTGTAACAAACCACAGCAAATCTCAGTGGACTGAACGGATAAAGAAGATGTGGTACGTGTATAAAACTGAATATTACACAGCCATAAAAGGAATGAAATAATGCCATTTGCAGCAACATGGATGGACATGGAGATTATCACACTAAGTGAAGTAAGCCAAAGACAAATAACATAAATCACTTATTTGTGGAATCTAAAAAAAATGATACAAATGAATTTATATACAAAACAGAAATAGACTCACAGACATAGAAAACCAACTTATGGTTATCAAAGGGGAAGGCAGGGAGGATAAATTAGAGTTTGGGATTAACAGACACACACTACTATATATAAAATAGATCACCAACAAGGACCTACTGTATAGCACAGGGAACTATACTCAATATTTCGGAGTAACCCCTAAGGGAAAAGAATCTGAAAAGAAAAAATATATATATGTATAACTGATCACTTTGCTGTACACCTGAAACTAACACAACATTGTAAATCGACTATACTTCAATTTAAAAAAAAAAAAACCTCATTGGGTTAAAGCAACTGTCATTTCTTCTCATGCTCATGTTTGAATAGATTGGAATCAGCTGATCTCAGTGGGTTTGGCTGGGCTCATCTACGGCCTGCAGGTTCCATTCAAATAAGTTCCATGCGTCTCATGGTGGCACCCAGGCAGGATGGGCAATGGCCACTCAGAATGAGAAGGCAAATCAGTAAGATTCCTCTATCCATCATGAAGCTGTGGCAGAGATGTGAAGTGAAACACAGTGAAATGACATATTGAAACTAATAATTTAACCAACCATATCTGAGCATTTGCTGTGTGACCCTGTGTAAGATATTTGTGGTAAAATCTCAGGCTCTAGAGATACATCGACCTGATTTGAATTCTAGCCAAGCCATTTGCTAGCTGTGTGACCCTGGGCAGGTTCATTAAATTCTCTCAACTGCAGCTTATGCTTTCTCTTTTTTAACTTTAGTTACAAATTTTATTTTACCCAACATATCGAAAACAGTATCATTTCAACATGGAATCCCCATAAAATGTTAATAAAATATTTTACTTTTTTGGGGGGTGCCAACAGTGTGCATTTCATACTTACAGGTGTTTAGTATCTAAGGACATTTTCTTCCCACCCAAGGCTTATTCTTCTTAAAATAGAAATAACAATAGGAATAATACCTATCTCATAGTTTCTATGCAGTAAATCAGATAATCATTTTAAAGTGACTAGCACTGTTCCTGGAACACAGCAAAACATTCAACATGATATGTTAGATCACATCATTATAAATTGCTTTGGAAAAGGACTTGGAATAGGAAAATCAGTATTTTGTTTTTATTATATCAACTGATATTGCAATCTCATTACTTAAAAGCAGATGTAAATTACTCCAAAGCATTTTTTAAGCCCAATTTACTTTTTCTGGCCTCCACACCCTGGAAACACCAAATTGGCAGATAATTAGATCAGTTGAAATAAAGACTGGTGGAAAAATCATTATAATTCATGGTTTGCATCTGCTAAGCCTGGCATTTAGGCCATATTCTTGTTTACTCCAATCAAGCAGTATCATGGAAAATAAATGAAGAAGGGAAGGAAGGAGAGAAAGAAGGAAGGAAGGGAGGAAGGGAGGGAGGGAGGGAGGGAGAAACCAACTCCAAATAATTCCAACTGATCATGCAGGACCCTTAGGCAATGCTACGGGAGCTGGCAGAGGGCAGGAAGGAATTGTAGTTTGGTTGAAAGAGAGATGGTTTCTTAAAATTCCTGTAATTCATGTTTTGATAATTCAACATTATTGGCCCTGTATCATCCACTTTCTTGTTGGACAAAACAAACTGTATTAGTCAGCACACTTTTCATTTCAAAAGAGTGGGGACTCAATGAAGCTTAAATGAAGAATAAGAAATGGGGAAGGGAATTTGATATGAGCTGCTTCCAAAAAGCTGCCTTGGATTATCAACAGCTGCCTGGGACCCAAGCCTCCAGGATTCGAGCTAAGGCAGCAACACTCCTGAACTGCTGACTCAGCAAAACGGGCTCGGCTCTCCCCACTCCTCACACAACGATGGATAACGGATGTGCCGTAAAGTGAGGCTGTGATTCCAACCCTGATTGGTCACAGGGCATGGGAGGCGGGCAGTTTATGGTGGGGGCAGGCAAATGAGTGTGGTCAAACAATATTTCAGGACCGTGAGCTCATTTGAGAGTTCTTAGAATTAAATAATTTAGGGATGCCACATTAAAAAAAAAATAGGGACCTTACCATATGTTCTCTTTACATTTTTAAATACTTTTTGTTTTGATTGAAGTAATATGGCTTTACAATGCTGTGTTAGTTTCTGTTGTACAATGAAGTGAATCAGCTCTATGTATACCTATATCCCCTCCCTCTTGGACCTCCCTCCCACTCCCCCATCCCACCCATCTAGGTCATCACAGAGCACTGACCTGAGCTCCCTGTGCTATACAGCGGTTTCCCACTAGCTATCTGTTTTACACATGGTAGTGTATTGATGTCAAACCTAATCTCCCAATTCATCCCAACTTCCCCTTCCCCCACTGTGTCCACATGTCTGTTCTCTACATCTGCATCTCTATTCCTGCCCTGCAGATAGGTTCATCTGTACCACTTTTCTAGATTCCACATATATGCGTTAATATATGATATTTGTTTTTCTCTTTCTGGCTTACTTGACTCTGTATGACAGACTCTAGGTCCATCCACATCTCTACAAATGACCCAGTTTCGTTCCTTTTTATGGCTGAGTAATATTCCATTGTATATATGTACCACATATTCTTTATCCATTCATCTATAATTGATACAGCCACTATGGGGAACAGTATGGCAGATACTAAAAATAGAACTACCATACGACCCAGCAATCCCACCACTGGGCATATACCCTGAGAAAACCATAATTCAAAAAGAGTCATGTACCACAATGTTCATTGTAGCTCTATTTACAATAGTCAGGACATTGAAACAACTTAAATAGTTTAAATTATTTTTAAATACTTTTATTGCAAGTCTACACTATTTCAAATGTACGATGTGTTACATGAGCTTCTGAAAGCCAAGTTGAAATTTTAACCTTCATTTATAATTTCCTTCGTATAGTTGGTTAAGGTCCTGTGGTTTGCCCTATGACTGTTGCCAGGTAACGGATGGACCACTGCCTACCTCCAGAGCAAGAAGTTTGGTATCTTCCCTTAAAGCCAGCTTTTTCCTCTGAACATCTTTTTCAGGGATGCTTATTAGCCAGGAGTGTAGCTGAGCTCACAGGAGTTTTAGTTCAATCGCTCCTAAACTTCCAACTAGCTCTGATTTGAGGAGAAGGAAAAGAACATCCACATGACACATCACATCGGGAAGAGCCAAGCAGCCAGGAAATTACTTGCTGACCTGGCTCAGGAACTAACCTATTAGGAGTCATGTCTCCCAGTGGCACTCTGGAGATCCTGGAGGTGACCGCCCTTCTGGTCAGCACTGAGAGTTAATAAAACAACAAACTTCTCACTTACGTAACAGGAGTGTGTGTGTGTGTAAGAGAGGGAGGAAAAGGGCGAGGAAGGGAGGGAGAGGGAGACACAACAACAGACACAACAGACACAATGTGTGTGTGTGTGTGTAAGAGAGGGAGGAAAAGGGGGAGGAAGGAAGGGAGAGGGAGACACAACAACAGACACAACAGACAAAGTGTCTGTGTGTGAGTGTGCGGGTGGGGCTGTGAGCGAGAACGAGTGGATTAGGGTTATTAGCTTTCTTAACATCAACACCAACCTGGGGCTGGTGCTGGGAAGATTTTCCTCCATGAAACAATGCACCGAAGTAAGATAAGTGAGATAAGAGGTGGGTAATGGTATCCTTTTCTTGTGCAAAGCTAGAGAAATGTCTTTTGTGATAGGGTTGTGGGGAGAAGAGGGTGGGCAGGAACCGTTTGCCAGAGCTTTCTCAGGTACATTCGTTTTAGGAAAGATTATGCACAGAGTTGAAAATCTGGAACTGTATTCCCTAAAAACCATTCATCAGTTTCTGGGAATGTCTTCTTCTCTTCCAGCAGATCTGGGGACTCAGTTTGAAGACCATATATAAATTCTCAAGATCAGAGATTATGTCAATTTTTTTCACTGCTGTATCCCTGGCCCTAAACACCCATACTAGGTGCTCAACAAATATTTATTGAAAAAAATGAATAATAATGATTAAGTTCAAAGTGAATTTCAATCCACTATCAAATATATACTCTATTTTCCATAAGTAAGTGAATAGAGTAATATTAATGAAGGGAAAAGGACAGGCAAACCTTTTACTAAAGGGGAAATTAAACCATTACTTGGTCAATAAGTTTTAGTTATGTAAATTGTACTTCCTCTTTGGACAGAGAAAATGCACATTGATACACTGAATACTCTAGAAAATTCTGGGAAATTTTTAAAACTTTGTTTATATTTCTAAAACTTATTTGAACAGTGAATCCATTTTAATTCTCATTTAAAACATTTTAACATCCATGGAAACTACTGACCCTACAGCATGAAGAAATAAAGTTTGGAATATTTAATACATGACATAACATAGATTATTATTTGGTTAGCACTGCTCAATCAGAAAATAAGAGAAAATCTAATAAGAAAGGCCATCCACTTGAGAAATTTTACAAAAATAGTGACTATTAATTAAAGAAGAGAGTTTTGAGGTTCATTTCCAATTGCTTCATTATTCAATTACCAGACATAGAATATTTTGACTCCTAAAGTATAAAAACGTTATCAAAAGAAATTTAAAATTGATAACAAACTTCATTTCATACCAAATTAAAATTAAATATTGATACTTTTATTAAACAAATTTTATATAAATGTATATGAACTAATAATCATGGGTATTTAAAGACTTTATTGATTTCTCGCTCTCTGAGTGCAGTATTAATGCGACTAAAGCTTGGGTAACAAGGGAAAAGTTAATTTAATAACTTGGTAGTTGTAAAGAACGTTCTCTCAAACTAAGTTGTTTTCTGAATTTCTTCAAGGGGAAAAGCAATGTCTGAAAACATTTCAGCAGTGAGCATAAATTATAGAGAAAAGTAGTCATTTATATATTAACTGACTAGTGCCATGAGGTCAGAGGCTTTGGGTTACCCTTTATCCCTTTATTTCTCTCCTGTACAAATGTACCTGAGTCTGACCATTTCCCTCCCCTGTCCTGTTCCCTATTCTAAGACACTGTCATCTCTGGATTCTGGGTCATCTCCCAGCTGGGAGCCCTGCTTGAACTTCTATCTCACTAGAGTTTATTCTCCAAAAAGCATCTGGCTTTTAGAATGTATGTTAGACCATATCATTCTCTTGTTCTCAAGCCTCCCTTGGCTTATATAACACTTAAAGTAAAACTCAAAGTCTTTAATGCCTATAGTCTCTTGGGATCTGGTCCCTGGACACATTTCCAACCTCATTTCTTGTCACTCCCTTCCAACATTTCAGCCACACTAGCCTCCATAGTGTTCCTTGAGCATATCAAGTGTTAGCCTGTCAGGGGTGGTCTTTGCTAACCAAAAATGTGCCCTCTCTTACTCTCCCCCCCACCCCCTACCAAGGTCCCTGCCTACAGACACTCCACCAGCTATTACTGTACCCTGACTCATAGCTAACAATCTAGATTACTTGTAATCATCTGGTCACTTGCTGTTGCTCATCTCTGCCATGAAAATGCAAGATGTATGAAGCTATATCGTGATTCCTGTGTTGTTTGTTGCCTTAACCCCAGCACCTAGAACAGTACTGGTGAATAGCATGCCCTCAATAAATAATCACTGGATAAACTCATGAATAAAATAATTTTAAACATGAAAATATTTACTGCTACATTAAGACAATCTTTTAATACTTAAAATATTCAAAATTTCCATAAAGAATGAACATTCATTCCACTTCATAATATTGTACATGAGAAAATCTATATTCATAACTAAGAAAATATTGCCATATAAAAGGCCTGCTTCTTGTAGCAATCAAGAAATTTGGTTCAACCTCCTACACTGTTGATGGGAATGTAAATTGCTGCAGCCACTATGGAAAACAGTATGGAGGTTCCTTAAAAAACTAAAAATAGAGTTGCCATATGATCCACTCCTGGGCATATATCTGGAGAAAACTGTAATTTGAAAAGGTACATGCACCCCAATGTTCATAGAAGTACTATTTACAATAGCCAAGACCTGGAAGGAATCTAAATGTTTATGAATGGATAAAGAAGATGTGGTATATATATACAATGAAATATTACTCATCCATATAAAACAATGAAATAATGCCATTTAGAACAACATGGATGGACCTAGTGATTATCATACTAAGTGAAGTAACTCAGACAGAGAAAGGCAAATGCTATATGATATCACTTATATGTGGAATCTAAAATATGACACTAATGAACTTATTTACAAAATACAAACAGACTCACACACGTAGAAAACAGTTTATGGTTACCAAAGGGGAAAGGGGGTGAAGGAGAAATAAATTAGGAGTTAGGGATTAACATATACACACTACTATATATAAAACAGATAAACAACAAAGTCCTACTGTATAGCACAAGGAATGATATTCAGTATATTGTAATAAACCATGATAGAAAAGGATATGAAAAGAAAATGACTATATATATATATATATATATAACTGGATCACTTTGCTGTACACCAGAAACTAATGCAATATTGTAAGTCAACTATACTCCAATTAAAAATAAAGAAGAAAGTTGGTTCAATTATAATGTGCCCAATTTGTGATGAAAATTTTGAAAATAAAGCATACACTCTACTTTAACATACTTAACGTTGTGATGGTTTTAAAATATGTCTACAAATTTTTAAATTACTCAACTGCCTCCCATCCCCAAAGTGTGGCCCATCTCCACTGCCCCTAATGGACTGTGTGGGACTTGTGAGACTAGGTCCTTGAAGACATTGCAGCTTCCTCCTGCTCTATCACCAACTACCATGTGGTGAGAACATACAAGCAGCCCTTCGGGGACGTCCATGCAGCAAGTTAACTGAGGCCTCCAACCAACAGCCGAAGTGCATCTTCCAGCCCTGGTCAAGGCTTTCAGTGACTGTAGCCACACTGCTTATAACTCCCTTCCAACATTTTAACCATCCTAGTCTCCATATTGTTCCTTGGACATCTCAGCTCCAACCGAATGAGGAACCCTGAGCCAGAATCACCCAACTAAGCCACTTCCACGACCCACAGAAATTACATGAGATGATAATAGTTTACTATTTATCCATTAATTTGGGGGTGACTTGTTATACAACAATGTATAACTAATACAGACATATAATACACCTTTTTCCCTAAAACAGGGAATTCCTAAAGCAGCCATTGATATGAAATTTTGCCTGATTTCTTTAACTTTTCTGAACCTCAGTTTCTTCCTCTGAATAACGGAAATGATGTTATCTCTCACGTCGATTTACTGTGAAGATTAAACAATGTATCATATGTACACAATGACTAGAACACTGCCTAATTAATTTTTTTTTTTTTTTTTTGCAGTATGCGGGCCTCTCACTGTTGTGGCCTCTCCCGTTGCGGAGCACAGGCTCCGGACGCGCAGGCTCAGCGGCCATGGCTCACGGGCCCAGACGCTCCGCGGCACGTGGGATCTTCCCGGACCGGGGCACGAACCCGTGTCCCCTGCATCGGCAGGTGGACTCTCAACCACTGCGCCACCAGGGCAGCCCCTAATTTTGATTTACTTACTTTTTCCTCAATAAGGAGCCTGCAAACATATTATGTCACTTTGTTTACCCTTGTCTCAGAAGATTGATAAAAATGCAGTGAGGCCTCACAGTTACAGAGAGCTTGATTCCTAAATGCATCATGATACAAAACTTAGTGCATAAACTGTATTTGAAATAGATTTTCTCATAAAAATTTCTAGGAAAAAAGAGTATAATACTTGGAAATCCCACTGAAGCCTATGAAAACTTAAAAAGTCCCTCAAAGTAGTTAAATTGAAAATAACAATAGAATGAACGCATATTTGTATAGGATTCTGTCCTCAGATGCCCCTCCGAGGCTGAAGGAATGGTGTCCATCTGCTGGGCATGCACCTGCTGACAGCCCTGATCTCAGCCTTCTCCAGGAATTATGCTCAGTTGAAGAGAGCTGCCCTCCCTGACATCACAGCCCCTTTCTTGGGGCAGCCAGCATCCACCGACGGGTTCACATGGGACTTAAATGTCCAGCTCCCTGCCCCCAGCTGTGCAATTATGAACAGGCCTCCCAGCTCCAATTCTCCCTTGGGGTGGCTGAGGCCTTTGCTGTGACTGCAGCACAGCCCAATTATTCCCTCTAACAGTTATTACTCCTGAGAGCATGCCCCAAGAAACTTCCTGTAAGCAAATCTCCATCCCAGAATTTGCTTTCTGGAGAACCCAAGTTGCACCTCCTCGTGGGTCTCACTTCGCACTTCACCTTCAGGGGTCTGCTGGCGTTACACTCTAGTTGTGGGTCTAGAGGAACAGAGGGAGGTGGTGAGGACACCCAGCACTGAGTCTTAAGGGAGGTCATTTCAGGTTCCTCAGGCAATGCAGGCTAGTCCCCCCAGAGGGCAGTGGAAAGAGATTGTTCTCTAACCTACGTGCTATTGTTTTAGGAATAGGAAATGGAATTAGAGGAGCACAGAGGGGCAGAGATTTTGTGATAATCTGCATGGTAACTCAAGGACAATTTTAAGAGCTATTAAAAAGTACAGAATTTGTTGATTATTATATGAATTTCTTTAATAATGTATCCTTAATGCTAGTGTATCAATAGGGTAATTCACCTAGGCAAGCACCCATCATGTTTTGACAGTATAATGTCGGAATTAAGATCATGGCCTCCAGAATCTTAGAAATGTGAGTTCAAATCCAAGTTAAGCTTCTCGCTGTCTGTAAATTCTTAAATAAATTAGTTAACCTTTCCCAGCTTTGATTTTCATATCCATATAATAGGGAATATAAGACCGACCTCTCAAAATTATTGTGATCACAATGAGATAATACCTGTAAACCATTTAGCTGTTTGCTCCATGTCTTAAAACCTCAATACGTGATGACTGTTTCTGTTTTTGTTACAAACACAGAAAGCAAAGGTACTAAAAGAGACTTTCCTGATGTTTGCAGTGGGTCATCTTGAAAGACAGGGCACCGCCAGTGTCTGGGACAGGAGGACAGAGGAGCCCTTCTCGTTGCTGGCCTTATGTCCTGGAATTACTTCGCTCGAGAGCGAGTAGGCAAGCAGCGCCATAAGCAA
The DNA here is from genome assembly GCF_005190385.1 of Monodon monoceros. Classification (NCBI taxonomy): domain Eukaryota; kingdom Metazoa; phylum Chordata; class Mammalia; order Artiodactyla; family Monodontidae; genus Monodon; species Monodon monoceros. The sequence goes on from NW_021703767.1 coordinate 138,447,356, forward strand.
TACTACCATCGTCCCCAGCACTGGGGGCCCGGGCCTCAGCGGTGGGCCGGGGGGCGGGGGAGGGCGCGGCACCAAGGTAATCCAGGTGACTAATGTCTCCCCGAGCGCTAGCTCTGAGCAGATGCGGACCCTCTTCGGTTCCCTAGGGAAGATCGACGAACTGCACCTCTTCCCGCCTGATGGTCCGCCTTTGCCATTCTCATCCCGAGCCTGCTTTGTTAAGTTCCATCATCCAGACTCAGCAGTTACGGCACAGCATCTGACAAACACTACATTCGTTGACAGAGCTTTGATAGTCGTACCATATGCAGAAGGAGTTATTCCTAATGAGACTAAGGCTTTGTCTCTGTTGGCACCAGCTAATGCAGTGGCGGGTCTTCTGCCTGGTGATCGACTCCTGCCTACCCCCAACCCACTTACCCAGATTGGCGCTGTTCCACTAGCTGCTTTGGGAGCTCCTCTCTTGGTCCTGCCCTTGCTGCACTTGGGCTTCCTGGTGCAAACTTGGACTCTCAGTCTCTTGCTGCCGATGAGTGGCTGGAACTTATGAGTACTGTTGATCCCAAGTTGAATCATGTAGCTGCTCGTCTTGTTTCACCAAGTCTGAAATCAGATACCTCTAGTAAAGAAATAGAGGAAGCCATGACGAGAGTACCAGAGGTACACTTCCTAATTTCTGCTGCTATATGACCAGGTAAGAAGGAAGAAAAACGAAGGCACTCGAGGTCAAGATCATGTTCTAGGAGGAGGAGGATTCCCTCATCTTCTAGGCACAGGTGGTCAAGAAGCAGATCAAGGGCTTCCCTGGTGGCGCAGTGGTTGAGAGTCCGCCTGCCGATGCAGGGGACACGGGTTCATGCCCCGGTCCAGGAGGATCCCACATGCCACGGAGAGGCTGGGCCCATGAGGCATGGCTGCTGAGCCTGCGTGTCCGGAGCCTGTGCTCTGCAATGGAAGAGGCCACGACAATGAGAGGCCCGTGTACCGCAAAAAAAAAAAAAAAAAGAAAGAAGCAGATCAAGAAGGCGATCACATTCTGAGTCAAAGAGTAGACAATGATCCAAAAGTCCAAGACAGAGAAGATCTCATTCCGGAGAGAGGGGTAGAAGGTCAAGGAGCACATCAAAAAACAGAGACAAAAAGAAAGAAGACCAAGAAAAGAAATGTTCTAAAACACCACCAAAAAGTTACAGCACAGCCAGATGTTCCAGAAGTGCAAGCAGAGAGAGATGACGACGAAGAAGCAGTAGTGGCACAAGATCTCCTGAAAAGCCTAGGTCTCCCAAAAGAAAATTGTCTCGCTCACCATCCCCTAGGAGACAGAAAAAGGAGAAGAAGAAAGATAAAGACAAAGAAAGAAGCAGAGATGAAAGAGAACGATCCACAAGCAATAAGAAGAAAAGTAAAGATAAGGAAAGGGAACGGGAAAGAAAATCAGAGAGTGATAAAGATGTAAAACAGGTTAAATGGGACTACAATGAAGAGGAACAAGGGTATGACAGCGAGAAAGAGAAAAAAGAGGAGAAGAAACAAAAAGAACCAGGTTCTCCAAAGACAAAAGAATGTTCTGTGGAAAAGGGAACTGGTGATTCACTAAGAGAATCCAAAGTGAATGCGGATGATCTCAAGAAGAAGACATGGATATGAGTGACTGAATACTGCCTCTGTGGGAATCCAACTGTATACATGCATCAGTGTCATTCCGCTGTGTGATTTCTTAATGCTCTATTTGTTCATCGCAAATCTAGATGTATACAGCTCTGAGTCATCAATGGTTATAAAGCTCTTGATGTTGATATTAGTTATTTACAGCCAAAAGCTTTTAGAAAAATGATACATGAGTAACCGATTCTTGACAGGTAGAAATCTGATTGAGTAAACAAGCAGTTTTACTATTCTGGGTCTGCTTCATAACAAAAATGAAAAGCTGCACGCATCTACAGTAGGCATGGATCGTTTATGTTGTATGATCTCCTTTATTAAGTTTACTTACAGTATTTCCAGAATTTGATTCATTGCCGTAATAGAGCCATGTAGAGAATGCCCTGGTTGCATGTTAATTGTGGCAGGAATATCCTAAATGCCATTCAAATCCTCCAACATGATGGATCTACTTATGGTCTTGTTTGTTGATATGACAAATTAACATCCTTGTAGTTACAACTGGAAATGAGCATTTGAAACAGATAATCCTTTAAGCCTTGTGGCTAAAATTCTGTGGCTTTTGTTTAACTTTGAAAGGTTATATATGCACTAACCTTTTTTGATGGCTATAATTAGACTTTAATTACAGAAACAAGATTTCAAATGAAACTGTCTTTGGCAGTACGTAAATAGCATATTTTGAAGTAGAGCTGTATACTTTTTCATAAGATGTTTGGGAATTTTTTTTCCTAAAATAATTTATTGAACATCTACATCAGTGAAAGTTATCTGCCTATCCTGAAGTCCATCTGTAAAAGAAAGTTATCTCTTGTCCTGATTTTCAATTTTCCACTTTTATTAATTTGTTTTAATCTCGTTGGAAAAGGGGGATAGTGCATTTTAAATTGACCTTCATATGCTTTTAAAAATAAGACAAATCTACTTGATAATGTACTTTTTAGTTGATCTCAAGTTGTATAAAACCAATAAATTTTGTGTTACTGTTACTGCAGTAGTAATCTGAGGCACACAGTGGTTCCATGTGAAATGCAAAGTAGTTAGGCAACTGTTTTCTTACAGGAGTTTCCAAGCTTCACTTTTGTGCAGTAAAAACAAAAGTACTATAGTCTGTGCCATGTTGGTGTACAGTTTCTGAAATTGTTTTACAAGACTTTGATAAGAAAACCCTTAAACTTAAAAAAAAAAACAAGAAAAGAAAAAAGACAGGGCAAAGAAGAAATGTAACGTAATGCTGAAGGGCCTTGCCCCTTATCTCAGAGATCTGGTTAAAGCCCTCAAACATGCGAACAATAGCTAGAAGCACCCTCCATACACCTCCACTTCCCTTTTGGGGAAACCCAACAAGTTTCCCCAAAAGGTGACCAGACTGGCCTTTCTGCCCTTATGCTAACTTTATTCAATAAGTACAAATATAATACAAACATAAGTAATATATAGTAAGAGTAGATGTAAATAGAAATATAAATGTTAACTATATACAGAAGAGGAGTTTAGTGTTCTGGAATTAATAAGTAAGGAAATTATTTGGCTTTTCTCTTGCCCTCCTCATAAGACTTTGAGAGATCTGCCAAGAGAAGCAGTAACAGAGGAGGAGGACCTTTAAGAGGGTGAAATAAATACCCCAGACACCAGCTAGATAGATGCCTGCAAAGCTGCAGAAACAGTCAAACCGACACCCAACTCAGATGTCTAGAGTGCTTGCGAGAGCTTGTCTCTGCTTGATTGTGAAGAGTGGTGCCTGCTTCTCCAGAAAGTTCTGAAGGTGGGAAGCCTCTGGAACATTCCCCAATGGCAGAGTAAAGAGTAGGGCAACAGGAGTTTATGGTCTGCACTCCCATGTTGGTGTGGCAGGGATACCTGAGTTGGCCCTGCAGGTGGGTGTATGACAGCATCCAGGTGTAAGCCAACTTGATGGGACCTTAATCAAGGAGGGCCTTGCTTGCTTGGGCAAAGCAAACAGATCAATCTGTTGAGGAACGGAGTGGGGGTGAGAATAAGCAAGTGGTAAGTTGGAGCATGTATTGCTCCGATTAGGCAAATACACAGACCAGAAATCTGGCAAAGGAGGTTGTTTCCAAAGAACATAAAATACACTGCAGTAGAAAACCAGCACAAAATACCTATCATGACCAGTAGCCACAAATTGTACCAGGAATAAAAGACATTTTGTCCTTTTTCTTTTAATCTCTACACTCGCTACGTTGAGTCTGGAAAAGTCAGAAGGGAGAGAGAGAAAAAATAAAACACAGATCACAGCCTTGTCTAAGTGGACTGGGGGAATCCGAGTAATATTTGAGGCTCAATTTTGAAATCGGATCACCTAAGGATTGTTTATCCCTGAGAGTGAGGATTATCAAAAAATAAGATTGTTCTTATAATTGAAAATGACGAGAGCTACTGTATCTTGCTGAGATGCCTTCAGTGCCAGGGAAAGGAGAGCCAACAGAGAAAGGTTGAAAGGAATGATGGGAGAAAAAAAATGCAGTCTGTTTCTGTGGTGTATCATGTTCAGCCCATTCAGTAAGTTGGGATAGAGTTAAAAGATATTTCCAGATAGGAGAAAAAAATAGACCCTTTATGAGACAATTGTAGTTTTGAAGAATCAAATATGAAAGAAAGGACAAAAATGATATAGCCTTCTGTGTTCCTAAGGGGAAAAAAAAGGTGAAAAGATGCTGGGTGCGATGAAGGTGAAAAGATGCTGGGTGAGATGATTCCCTACCGGTGCACCAGGGGGCACTGTAAAAGCAGGGCAGCTTTGTTGTTAGCAGTAACTAGACCAGAAGAAGAAATGCAGTTCGGGAGGAACACCTATGAAGGTAAGTGGCGCGCACTTAGCTATTTACGTTTAGCTCACGTTTCCTAGTTGGTGGCTCAGGACCTGAGATTGAGCATAAATGTCATATGAACAAGAAACTGAAAATACATCTCTTCGGAAACATAATCCAAGTTGCTAAATAAATTTCACCTCTACTGGTTTCTTCACACTACCAATGATGCCTATCATCAGACGTGCCCCATTCCTGTTTAGTTTCCCTGCTTTCTAACATCCATAAATTCAGCAGTGGATGGTGAAAGTCTAGATCACACTCAGGCATCTAATGCGACTGTAAAGGAGCATTCTTCCCCTCTGTGGAAGTACTCTTTCAGTGTTCCTGCTTTCCAATTTACATCATTTAGAAGCTGTTACAGTAATGGCATAGGCATCAGAAAAACAAAAGGGAATACGGAAAAGAAGATTACTTGTGTCTGTGTTCTATTCATCACACTGCCTGTTGAGTTTATATCACTGGCTTCAGATTTATCCCGTTTCTTGTCTTTTATGACTGGAGACATTAAGGGCAACCTGTCAGCTCTGTAAAATAACATTTGTAATCCTCTAAATCTTCTCCATGTAATCTTTAATAACTGTCTTACGTTCAAGTTGACAGCAAAGCAAGTAATAAAATGCTTAATACCATTTTATAGGTCACATAACACAACAGTTTATTTTAGTTCAACAAGGCGATAACAGGTAACAGATAATGAAGTCACTACAGATTTGTACAACATAGTTTGTGAGTTGGCAACAGCTTCAGAAAAGCCTTAGAAAATCTTCTTTTGAGCTATAACAAAACAGAAGTGCATTTCCCATTTTTCTCTCTTTCTAATGTCTCATGAGAGTCAATCTCAGAGTTGCTGCACTTCAATTTTCAAAACCTGATGCCTATTATTATGTAAACAAATCAACTTTTTAATGGGAAAGGATGTCTTTCTCCCAGAACTTCAAATGCCAAAAGTGAAAGAAGCAAAGAAGTGATTATTCTACAACCATTTAAGAATACAAAATTATCTAAGACCTCTCTAATACAGTAACAATCACTGGCTGCCTGTGACTATTGAAATAAAAATAGAAATTAATTGAAATGCCATAAAGTGTAAAATCCATTAACTTTAACAAGATTGTATTCTTCCATTATGGCTTATCTCCATTTTATCTATTTTAATAGTTTAAACATAGCTATTTTAGAGGCTCGTTCAGATCGTTGTATAATTTCTAGATATCTTGGTGCTAACTCCACTCATTTTTTGCACCTAGTGGCACTACGTCTTCACAGGAACCAGACAACTCTTTGGCAGTTTAGTTCCAGCTCCATGCTTTTAGCAATACTACAAATCCTGTCCCCTCTTTGGCATCTGACCGTCCAGTAGTTAGGACTCTGCACTTTCACTGCCAAGGGCGTGGGTTCGATCCCTGGTCAGGGAACTAAAATCCCACAAGCCACATAGCATGCCCCCCCAAAAAAAGCCCAAAAAACAAAAGTCAAAATGCCATCCTTGGCATATCTGTGTGTAGTGATCTGAGAGCTAAATATTTCTCTATTTCCTCCCTCCCTCCCCGTCCATTACTCACTCTTGAACTTTAACTTTCATTATATTCTTTGGAAGATCTACTCCAGCAGTTGGATGTGCCTGGTTTCCTACCAGTTCAACACCATTCACTAACACCCTCTCTGGTTGGTGATTTTTCTTTGATCCTTTTTGCATCTTCTCTTCCTCATTCCCTCCCATATATTTTTGAGGTCTAATTCCTATAATAAAATTTTCATTCTACATACTCCTAGTTGAACCCTAATTGAACTCTTATACCAAAGATACTTGAATTTCTACAGCTGGTATGTGAGGAAGGACGCTACAGAAGTGCTGGCAAATGCACAACTGTGAAGAAATGCTTCCAGCTACAAGTAACAGAGAGTCTACTAATAGTATCTTAGATCAAAATGTCATGTAAAGCTAACTTAAAAATAAATATAAAAGAAGGTATCTCAGAATTGGTACAGACACTTCAAGATATCATTACATACCAAGGCTCTAATTTACTCTCCATCACCCTCAGCTTTACTCTTTTGTTTTTATGTTTGGTGTTTCATTGTCAAAAGAGGGCTGCCATGTCGCCAGAAATCACATCTGTGTTCAATTAGTAAGAAGGTATAAAGTGCAAGATTAGCAGCAGGTGTCCCTTGTGTTAGAAAATCCAATGTTTTAACAAATTCCCCCCCAGCTGATCTCTCCTTATATCTCATTGGTCAGTATTGAGTCAAAGGAAAAGTGAGATCATGGTGACTCAGGCTAATATGGATAATCTCTTGAATATGGCTGAAGGGTCTACGTACCCTCACACCATAGGATCTCTAGCCACTGGCTAACAAATCAAGGTTCTTATAGCAGGAAAGGAATATACGAGGGGAAAGCAGGATGTTTATTGGGTAGGCAAGAGCCAGTGTCAACCTTGGGATGGGGGGAGGAGGAACAGAATATATTCAGGATATGGCAAGATCCCAGTGGGGCTGGATTATATAGTAAATAGGTGATATAAAGGTAAGAGAAGCAGCAAAAATGGCGTGCTAAACATGATGGACTTGACTCTAGAAAACTGAAGTTCATAGAAGAGTTTGAAACAGAAGAATGACACAAACTTATCAGTGTTTTAGAATGGTATCTACTACAACTTTTTGGTCTCTAAGGGGAAATAAAATGTCTCCAAAAAGACTCCCTCTTCCCATTATCATCCCCTAAGGAGGCATGAAGATGAAACCCCAGGATTCCAGACCACTTTTCTAGGTGCAAAAGTAGTAGATACGCCACAGCATTGATAAACGGGGACTCCTCTACATGGCCCTCTTTCCCTTCTGTGTCCCCTGAAACAGCCCAGACCAAACCAGCAGCCTAGGGAACCTTAACTAAAGGCAGGCACCTTCCTTTGCTCCCTATGTTCCCTGTTGCTTTTGTGCTGCTGTCTGGTACAGGATGGATTTCAGAGTGCTAAGCTCTTGGCTACACTTAGAGAAAAGAACAACCTAGGGCAAATGAGACTTTGCTGCTCTGCTATTCTAATTGCTTTATTTTTTGTATCACAAATTGGCTGAGTTCTGTACTGTGCCCTCACATTGATAACAGTGCTTTCCTAGAATTGAAAACACATTAATTTCCTTCTTGGTTTGATAATTTTCCACAAATGTATCACTTAGAACTTTAAACATAAGCAAACTTATATTTTATGAACATTATTCACATTTTTTTAAAAAAACTGGTGATTTTATCTATTTAAAGCACTATCTATGCTCTGGATAAAGAAAGGGGTTCACTTATTTTTAAATAGTACCACCTAAAGTTATTTTTCTAAAGAGACAAGACAAGCAATACATCCTACAGAGAAGCTGATGTCTGTGAAGTAACTGCTTTCTAGATACATTGTTCCTAAATTTTAAAACTTTATATTTAGCATGTCACTGGATGGCACACACATTGCTAATTTTTTCCCGTTATAACTTGTAAGAGGGTGTTAGTTGGGTGCTTTTTTCAATATTTTAAATTTACACTTAGAAAAATGAAACAAGTTTCTATGAGGGTTCCTCCCGGCCTTGGACACATTATGATGAGGGGACATAGAAAGGTGAGGCTATTTTCAAAGGACCAAACAGCTGTTTTAGTCACAGAAAGTCCTACAGTCACTCAAGGATAAAGGGCATGAGAAAACACTAAATAAAGATGATAAAAAAATAAACAAAAATTTCAAATGAAAAATCAGAATATTTATAATGCTAAACTTCGTTAAGCGTCCAAGAAATCTAGATAAATGATGTCACCAAAGCATAGGTAAACCAAGCAATTACAGAAGCATAAGCATTAACAAATGAGGTCACTTCCAATTATGTTATTTGTCAACATTTGACAAAATTCAACATCCATTCGTGATAAAAATCCTCATCAAAGTTGGTATAGAGGGAACGTATCTCAACAAAATAAAGATCATTTGTGACAAACCCACAGCTAACAACATACTCAATGGTGAAATGCTGAAGGCCTTTCCACTGAAGTTGGGAACAAGACAAGGATGCCCACTCTTGATACTTCTATTTAACATAGTATTGGATGTCCTAGCCACAGCAATCAGACAAGAAAAAGAGATAAAACGCATCCAAATTGGAAGGGAAGAAGTAAAACTGTCACTATTTGCAGATGACATGACACTATGTATAGAAAACCCTAAAGACTCCACCAAAAAACTATTAGAACTAATAAATGAGTTAAGCAAAACTGCACAATACAAGATTAATATACAGAAATGTGTTGCTTTTCTATACACTAATAATGAACTATCAGAAAGAGAGCAAAAAAAAATTCGATTAAAAGTGCATTAAAGAAAATAAATACCTAAGAATAAACTTAACCAAGGAGGTGAATGACCTATACTTTGAAAACTACAAAACACTGATGAAGGAAATTGAAGATGATAACAAGAATGGAAAGATATCCTGGGTTGACAGATTGGAAGAATTAATATTGCTAAGATGGCTATTCCACCCTAAGCAATCTATATATTTAATGCAAACCCTATCAAAATACCCATGATACTTTTCACAGAACTATAACAAATAATTCTAAGATTTATGTGGACCCACAAAAGACCATCATTTGCCAAAGCAAACTTGAGAAAAAAGAACAAAGCCAGAGGAACCATGCTTCCAAACTTCAAACTATACTACAATGCTATAGTAATCAAAATAGCATGGTACTGGCACAAAAACAGACACGTAGATCAATGGAAGAGAACAGAGAGCCCAGAAATAAACCCACGAACCTATGTTCAATTAATCTACAACAACAAAAAAGGATGCAAAAAAAGGGAGGCAAGAATATACAATGGAGAAAAAACAGTCCCTTCAATAAGTGGTGCTGGGGAAACTGAGAAGCTACATGTAAAAGAATGAGATTAGAACATTTCCTCACACCTTATACAAAAATAAAGTCAAAATAGATTAAAGACATGAATGTAAGACCAGAAAATATAAAAGTTCTACATGAAAACATATAACACTCTTTGACATAAATCATAGCAATATTTTTTTGATCTGACTCCAAGGCAAAGGAAACAAAAGTAAAAATAAACAAATAGGACTTAATTTAACTTAAAGGCTTTTGCACAGCAAAGGAAACCATTGACAATGAAAAGACAACCTACTGAATGGTCGAAAATATTTGCAAATGATGTGACAAACAAGGGGTTAATATGGAAAATATACAAGCAGCTCATACAATTCAATATAAAAAAATAAAAATTGGGCAAAAAACATGAATAGACATTTTTCCAAAGAAGACATACAGATGGCCAACAGACATGAAAAGATGCTCAACATTACACATCATCAGAGAAGTGCAAATCAAAACCAGAATGAGTTATAACCTCACAACTGTGAGAATGGCTACCATCAGAAGTCTACAAATAACAAATGTTGGCAAGGATGTGAGAAAAGGGAGCTCTTGTGCCGTGTTGGTGGGAATGTAAATTCATCTAGTCACTGTGAAAAACCATATGGAGGTTCCTCAAAAAACTAAAAAAAACATACCATATGATCCAGCGATTCCACTCCTGGGTATATATCCAGAAAAAGAGAAAACATTAATTTCAAAAGATACATGCACCCAATGTTCATAGCAGCATTATTTACAATAGCCAAGATACGGAAGCAACCAAGTGTCTATCAGCGGATTAATGGGTAAAGAAGATGTGATATATATTCCATACACACACACACATACACACACACAATGGACTATTACTCAGCCATAAAAAAGAATGAACTTCTTTGATTTGAGTCAATGTGGATGAACCTAGAGATGATTATGCTTAGTGAAATAAGGCAGACAGAGAAAGACAAATACTCTATACATTTACATGTGGAATATAAAACATAAAAGAAATGTATATAAGAAAACAGAAACAGGCTCACAGATACAGAAAACAAACTGGTGGATACCAGTGGGGGAGGGAAAAATGAGGGGCACGCTAGGGGTGGGAATTAAGAGATACAACTACTATGTATAAAAAAAATAAGCTACAAGGATATATTGTACAGTGCAGGGAGATATAGTCAAGACTTTGTAATAACTTTAAATGGAGTATAATCTATAAAAGTACTGAATCACTATGCTGTACACATGAAACTAATATAATATTGCAGATCAACTCTACTTCAACAATATATCTAACGTGAAAAATAAATAAAATACAATTATGTTGTTTGTAACAACTTACAATTTCAAATAGATTCAATTCAATCACTTCCTTTAAAGTTCTAGTGGGTTTATTAAGTTTGCATTATACATGATTAATATATAAAATCTACTGTACTTCTAAACAATAACAGTAAACAATTAGAAAGCGAAATTTAAAAATTAGTACCATTTGAAATAATATTAAAATTTTGAAATACTGAGGGGTATAACAGGCAATACATGTGCAAATGTTTATGCTGAAAACTACAAAGCATTACTCAAAAACTGAAGATGATTTAAATAATTTTTTTAAGTTTCTATAGCCACTTTTCTTTTTTTTCAGTTGTACATATACTCACTTTAATCATTTTTATTAATCTCTATTTTCGTATGTCTTCAGAAAGCATTTAGTACATTGAAACATTTCTTTGAAAAGTATAGATGTTAACCTATATTGAGAAAACAATTGAATCCAGCATTCCCCATAGTTGGTCAAAATTTAAAACATTCTACATATTCATTTACCAAATCTATGAATAGAATACAAAATGTCCACAGACTGAACACTCTGAAAGAGAAAGGTAGTGTGATATTCATGAAGTAGCTCAATCCTGGATGCTGAATGTTGGCTTCACACAGGGTTAGACAATGCATGTTTCTGCACTGCAAATTACCCTCCTCTCTTACTACAAGAACTATAATATTTGACAGATAAATGCTATTCCAGTTTCCATCCCCTTCTTCATATCTCTAAATCATCTTAATCAAACTCCTACCCAATGCAGAATCTCAGGAATATTTGTGGCACATGGCAACCCATCTGAACAGTGGGCAGATGCATCCTTCTCTGAAAGTAAGAAGCAGTAGTTTAGATGCAAACCTGACAACGATTTCATCTGGCTTCATACTAGGGATCACTGAGCGACTGAAGGAAATCACTGGCATTTGCCTCCACATCATACCTTTAATTATTAAACCCCACTGCAAATCTGCCATCACTGACCTCCGGCCATTTTCAGGAGCCACCTTTGAAGTTAATTGTACCTATTCCTCTACATGACTCTCATTTTTTTAACTTATTATTTTATATTGGAGTATAGTTGATTAACAATGTTGTGATAGTTTCAGATATACAGCAAACTGATTCAGTTATACATATACATGTATCTATTCTTTTTCAAATTCTTTTCCCATTTAGGTTGTTACATAATATTAAGCAGAGTTCCCTGTGTTATACAGTAGGTCCTCCGTGGTTATCAATTTTAAGTATAGGAGTGTGTACACGTCAATCCCAAACTCCCTAACTATCCCTTCCCCCTGCCCTTCACCCCCGGTAACCATAAGTTCATTCTCTAAGTCCCTGAGTCTGTTTCTATTTTGTAAATAAGTTCATTTGTATCATTTCTTTTTAGATTCCACATATAAGCAATATCGTACAATATTTCTCTTTCTCTGTTTGACTTACTTCACTCACTATGACAATCTCTAGATCCATCCATGTTGCTGCAAATGGCATTATTTCATTCTTTATATTGGCTGAGTAATATTCCATTGTATATATGTACCATATCTTCTTTATTCATACCTCTGTCGATGGACATTAGGTTGCTTCCATGTCTTGGCTATTGTAAACAGTGCTGCAATGAACACTGGGGTGCATGTATCCTTCTGGACCATGTTTTTCTCAGGATAAATGTCCAGGAGTGGGATTATGGGATCATATGGTAGCTCTACTTTTAGTTTTTTAAGGAACCTCCATACTGTTCTCCATAGGAGCTGTACCAATTTACATTCCCACCAACAGTGTAGGAGGGTTCCCTTCTTTCCACACCCTCTCCAGCATTTGTTGTTTGTAGATTTTTGATGATAACCATTTTGACTAGTGTGAAGTGATATCTCATTGTAGTTTTGACTTGCATTTCTCTAAAAATTAGCAATGTTGAACATCTTTTCATGTGCTTCTTGGCCATCTGTACGTCTTCCTTAGAGAACTGTCTATTTAGGTCTTCTGCCCATTTTTTCACTGGGTTGTTTGTTTTGATGATATTAAGCCACATGAGCTGTTGTAAATTTTGGAGACTAATCTCTTGTTGTTCATATCATTTGCAAATATTTTCTCCCATTCCGTGGGTTGTCTTTTCATTTCATTTATGGTTTCCTTTGCTGTGCAAGTGCTTTTGAGTTTAATTAGGTCCCAATTGTTTATTTTTGTTTTCATTTCCATTGGTCTGGAAGGTGGATCAAAAAAGATCTTTCTGTGATTTATGTCAGAGAGTGTTCTCCCTATGTTCTCCTCTAAGAGTTTTATAATGTCTCGCGTCACATTTAGGTCTTTAACCCATTTTGAATTTATTTTTGTGTGTGGTGTTAAAGAATGTTCTAATTTCATTTTTTCACAAGTAGCTATGCAGTTTTCCCAGCATCATTTATTGAAGAGACTGTCTTTCCTCCATTGTATAATCTTGCCTCCTTTGTCATAAATTGACCATAGGTGAGTGGGTTAATTCTGGGCTTTCTATCCTGTTCCATTGATCTATAGTTCTATTTTTGTGCCAGTACCATATTGTTTTGATTACTGTAGCTTTGTAATATAGTCTGAAGTCAAGGAGCTTGATTCCTCCAGCTCTGTTTTTCTTTCTCAAGACTGCTTTGGCTATTTGGGGTCTTTTGTGTCTCCTTACAAATTTTAACATTTTTTGTTCTAGTTCTGTGAAAAATGCCATTGGTAATTTGATAGGGATTGCATTGAATCTGTAGATTATCTTGGGTAGTATAGTCATTTTGAAAATATTGATTCTTCCAATCCAAGAACATGGTATATCTTTCCATCTGTTTGTGTTGTCTTTGATTTCTTTCATCAGTGTCTTATAGTTTCTAGAGTACAGGTGTTTTGTCTCCCTAGGTTGTTTTATTCCTAGGTATTTCATTCTTTTGATGCAATGGTAAATGGGATTGTTTCTTGAATTTCTCCTTCTGATCTTTTGTTTTTAGTGTACAGAAATGCAACAGACTTTTGTGTACTAATATTGTAACCTGAAACTTTACCGAATTAATTGATGAATAGTTTTCTGGTAGCATCTTTAGGATTTTCTATGTATAGTATCATGACATCTGCAAACAGTGACAGTTTAACTTCTTTTCCAATTTGGATTCCTTTTATTTCTTTTTCTTCTCTGATTGTGCTGAATTCTCTTAACTTTTGTGTGTCTGTAAAGTTTTTGATTTCTCCATCAAATCTGAATGAGAGCCTTGCTGGGTAGAGTATTCTTTGTTGTAGGTTCTTCCCTTTCATCACTTTAAATATATCACACCACTCCTTTCTGGCCTGCAGAGTTTCTGCTGAGAAGTCAGCTGATAACCTTATGGGAGTTCCCTTATATGTTATTTGTTGTTTTTCCCTTGTTGGTTTTAATATTTTTTCTTTGTCTTTAAATTTTGACAATTTGATTACTATGCGTCTTGGCATGTTTATCCTGTCCTTGGTTTTTTCCTGCCTGGGACACTCTGTGCTTCCTGGACTTGGGTGACTGTTTCCTTTCCCATGTTAGGGAAATTTTCAAATATTATCTATTTGAATATTATCTATTATCTCTTCAAGTATTTTCTCAGGTCCTTTCTCTCTCTCTTCTTCTTCTGAGACTCCCTATAATGTGAATGTTTGTGCATTTAATGCTGTCCCACATGTCTCTTAGACTGTCTTCATTTATTTTCATTCTTTTTTCTTTATTCTGGTCTGCGGCAGTGATTTCCACCATTCTGTCTTCCAGGTCATTTATCTCTTCTTCTGCCTCAGTTACTCTGCTATTGATTCCTTCTAGTGTATTTTTCATTTCAGTTATTGTATTGTTCATCTCTGTTTGTTTGTTCTTTAGTTCTTCTAGGTCTTTGTTAAACATTTCTTGCATCTTCTTGATACCTGCCTCCATTCTTTTTCCAAGATCCTGGATCATCTTCGCTATCGTTATTCTGAATTCTTTTTCTGGAAGGTTGCCTATCTCTACTTCACTTGGTTTATTTTGGGGGATTTTATCTTGTTCCTTCATCTGGGATATAATCCTCTGCCATTTCATTTCATCTAACTTTCTGTGAATGTGGTTTTCATTTTGCAGGCTGCTGGACTGTAGTTCTTGCTTCTGCTGTCTGCCCTCTGGTGGATAAGGCTATCTAAGAGGCCTGTGCAAGATTCCTGATGGGAGGGGCTGGTGGTGGTTAGAGCTGGGTCTTGTCCCTCTGGTGGGCAGGGCCATACTCAGTAAAACTTTAATCTACTTGTCTTCTGCTGCTGGGTGGGCCTGTGTTCCCTCCCTGTTGATTGTTTGGCCTAGGCGTCCCATCACTGGAGCCTACAGGCTAATGGTGGGGCTAATGGTGGCCTGCGGGAGGGCTCATGCCAATGAGTATTTCCCAGGACTGCTGCTGCCAGTGTCTTTGTCCCTTGGTGAGCCACAGCTGCCCCCCGCCTCTGCAGGAGACCCTCCAACACTAGCAGGTAGGTTTCACTCAGTCTCCTATGGGGTCACTGCTCCTTTCCCCTGGGTTCTAGTGCGCACAAGACTTTGTGTGTGCCCTCCAAGAGTGGAGTTTCCGTTTCCCCCAGTCCTGTGGAAGCCCTGGAATCAAATCCCACTGGCCTTCAAAGCCAGATTCTCTGGGGGCTCCTCCTCCTGTTGCCAGACCTCCAGGCTGAGAAGCCTAATGTGGGACTCAGAACTTTCACTCTAGTCGGAGAGCTTCTGTGGTACAATTGTTCTCCAGTCTGTGGGTATGGGACTTGATTCTATCACAATTGCGTGCCTGCTACCTTCTCACCATGGCTTCCCCTTTGTCCTTGGATGTAGGGTATCTTTTTTGGTAGCTTTCAGTGTTCCTTTGTCGATGGTTGTTCAGCAGTTAGTTGTGATTCCAGTGTTCTTGTAAGAAGGGGTGAGTGCACATCCTTCTACTCTGCCATCTTGAGCTAATCCGTCTCATGTATTTCTCTCATTTTCCAGAGAATGAACACTAGCTCAATATTTCAATGTACTTCAAAATTATCCCAGATTATTTTTGAGTCTCTGTTTGGCAGATAAGGAAGCTGAAGTATGGAACATACGTTTTATCCAAGGACTCCAAGAAGGTAAGTAAAATCTCTAATTTTGGGAAATTGGGATTGACATATATACACTAATGTATAAAATGGACAACTAATTAGAACTTGCTGTACATAAAAAAAAAAAGCTCTAAGTTTTTCTTTCTGGCTGTGCAGTTAAATGCCTAATACATATGCTCATGCTATTTTCACTCTGCCCTTTCTATATACAGGTGGTACATTTGGTGACAGCCTCATCTCAGACCCAAACCCGGGAAAGATGGTTCTTTGGGGCCCTAGTCCACCATCTTCCATCTGCTGACTTTCCAAATAAAGTCGCTCTTTCTTGCCTCAACACCATTTCTCGATTATTGGCCCGTCATGCAGCGAGCAGTATGAGCTTGGACTCGGTGACAAAAATACAGAGGAAATACTAAAGGTTGGCTGAAGGGTGGGATAGAGGAGAGGAACCAAGGAAACTAAGCAACTAAAAGGAAAGGTCTAGATTTGATTCCTAGTGCCCTGGAATACATATGCTTCCCTGAGGCTATGCTGCTTGATTCTAATTGAGGTTCCCTGGGGCCCAAGTTAAAAGCTTCTGCTCTCAGTACACAGAGAAGCTAGCTCTCTTCTTATTTGGTTTCCAGTTTCATTCTTTTCAGAAGTGCAGACTTCCAGCTCAAAGTACCTCAAATCACCATTGAAGTAGAAAGCTCTTCAGACATAAAAAAGCAGCTTCCATCAGGGCAGAGATGCGTGGACTTAGCAAGCTAAAAGCAGCCTTGGAATACACCTCCTGGAAACAAAGCTAGGTTCTGGTCAAAACCCAGACCTTTAGTCATCTTTAAGTCCCAAATTATTCATTGAAATCATAATTTGGAGACAAATCCTATCCTACTCCCCTTTCAGGTCCCCGCTTTTCGTTTTTTAAGTTGCTTTAATTTAAAATTTGTTTTATGTAACGAGGAAATTGGTAGCTAGAGGAGGGAAAATGAGCCTAATTTCCTCTGAAGGAGGTTGGGGTGAGAAGGGTAAAACGCCATGATTTCTCCCCTGTTAATGCTTTACTCCTTAGGGTATGAGGAGTTTAAATTTCCAGAAATTCAATCTTTCTTGAAATTTAATAATTGCCTTATTTTTAGAGTATAAAAAGCCACACTCGGGCTTCCCTGGTGGCGCAGTGGTTGAGAGTCCGCCTGCCGATACAGGGGACACGGGTTCGTGCCCCGGTCCGGGAAGATCCCACATGCCGCGGAGCGGCTGGGCCCGTGAGCCATGGCCGCTGAGCCTGCGTGTCCGGAGCCTGTGCTCCGCAACGGGAGAGGACACAGCAGTGAGAGGCCCGCGTACCGCAAAAAAAAAAAAAAAAAAAAAAAGCCACACTCAACGACCTTTCTTGAGTAGAAAAACATTGGCAAGGAATAAAAAAGCACAGAGCCTAGTCCATGGCCCCCATTACAAGACTATGGCACCCATTACAAGGCTATGCAATTAGTTTAGGCTTTTAGTTTTTCTTTACCTGTAAAAGGAGGGTAATACAGGTTTCCCCGCTATCTGAAAGTAGTGTGTTCCTGTGAAACTTTCCCTAAGTGGAAATGGTGTAACGTGAAGATGCAATGACCTAACAGATGCACAAAATAAATCGAGGTAAAGCATAGATGCTCACAGAAACAGTTCAAAGCCATTGGTGACTTGACGCTGAGATGCTGAGTGTAGTTCCCGGGGGAAGGGGAAGGATTTGGAGGCGATGCCACTCTCAGGGGTGGGGTGGGCTTGAAGGTGGGGCGTGAGGGCATTGCCTCTATCACAGCTGCTGCTGCAAAAAAAAATGTTGAACACTGTTTTTGCTTTTCACTTTTTTTTTTTGTAAAAGCAAATATCCTCTTCGAATTTCTTTCAGTTAGCAAAATCAAGTAATAAAATAATGTAAGTCTTCGTAAAAGCAAAGTGGTATAAAGCAAGCAAACTTTCGAAAAGCGGGGGATGCTTGTATTAGCTTCCCTACCTTTCTAGTTTGTGGTGGGCATTAAAGGAAGGGGAGCTTGCACAGTAGGGATTATGAACTGTTAGCTGAATTAAGGAATACATTTGGAATCTCTCTAAATAGGTAGAAGCACACTTTTAAGTGTCATAAAAAATGCAGAAAGAGGTTAAATGCCAATCCCATAGACTTCGCCAAGGCAATATACCCATTTCTACCGAGAGAAACATTTATTTCCCATCAAGCAACTTTTTACAAGCAAGATTATTTTACATAATTCACAAATGGTTTTGCATCCTTTAAATGCAAAACCTTGTGTGTTGAAAGGAACATACTTATTAAAAATCTGGTTAATTTTCTTTTCTGCTTATCCTACAGTACATTGATTTAATCTTTCCTGTACCTTTCCAGGGATCTTCAAATCTAGTTCCTGAGTATTCTGGTACCCTAAGTAACTCTTGGTGGACATTAATATTTTCCTGGGATATTTTTTTCTGTTTCGGTGTACCTACATGATGAAGACATCTAGAGTGAAATTCCCAAAGGGTTCACAGAAACAAATGTCAACAGCTGAGTGATTTGCTTGCCTGTGCCAGCTCGTTTGTTCTGAACAGAAAAGGCAAAGACAAGCTGATCCCACAATGATCAGATGGAATGAAGGCACTGATTATGTCAATGCGAGAATAATTAGACACATAGTCACCATAAACAGCCTTTGAAGTGTTTCAACAGCTATAATTTCATCCATTGCTATCATCTAGCTCTTAGCAGAGAAGCCAACTCTCAATTTTTCTGTGGATGGATCTAAGCAAAAAGGATTTGGTCCATTGCTTACTACTAGAAGATTACTAATAAGTGGTAGTTGAACAAGAATCTTATATATTGGTCACTTCTGACCGTTGCAAGTGAAAATTATACAAGCAGACTACTTCCCCGTTTTAAATTCCTGATTCAAACCTAAATTGGGACTGCCTAGTATCACTACTGTAACCGAGCAGGACCCTATGAGCCCTTCCCAGAACAGATCCCACCCATGTCCTCCGCCTGCCTTTTGTCTGTAGAAAAACTTTAGTCAAAGAATAAATTTAATCAGAGAAGTGAGAAAATGCAAGAAAGGAAAACAGTCAAGCAAGACAAAATGATACTTTAGCCATTAAACAAAGTCAAAGATCTTTAGTTCTTCCGAAAGGGCTATAGAGAATATTCTGAGCCATGGCCTTTGAGCTGTTTTGCAGATACTGAAACCCCCATCAGCTGGGAGACGTTACTTGTATGCCACCCACAAGCATGTAGACCCCAGAACAGTTGGAACAGAAAGGTTGATGATGCCGACTCCCAATGACCTCACCATCAACCAATCAGAAGAATGCCCACGAGCTGACCACGCCCTCCTCTTTGAATGCCGTAAGACTCCTCACTACCCCCTCCAGGGCGGGACACACAGTCTTGAGGGCGTTAGCCCGCTGTGGCCCCCTTTGCCAGGCGAGGCAATAAAGCTATTCTTTTCTACCTCACCCAAAACTGTGTCTCCCTGTTTCCATTCGGCATCAGTGAACAGAGGCTGAATTTAGGCAACACTACTGTATTTCTACAGTTTGCTTAATATCCACAGTATGAGAAAATAACCTCCTTCTTTCTTCAAAATTTATGCTCCCATCCTCTACCCAACTCTCATTTGATTACCTTACATATACTTCACTGAGATGGCCATGTCCTTACCTTCCCATCTCAGATCAATCGTCCTTCTCCCATCACCGTCCCCTCCTGGGATCATGGAGAAAGGCAGCCTCTGACCATCAAGGGTGCATCCTTCCACTGGTACACCGGACCCCCTCTCTTTCACATCTTTATATTAGGTACATTAGTTCTGCTAGTTCAATGGTCTCAAAATGTGGTCCCCAGACCAGCAGCATCACTTAGGAACCTGAATCAGAAACTCTGGAGGGTTATTCTGAAGTCTTATAAAGTTTGAGAAACCACTGAGTTAGTTCAGTGGCCCTCAATACTAACTACATATTTGAATTATCTGGGGAATTTTTATTTTATTTTATTTTATTTATTTTTATTTTATTTATTTATTTTTTTTTGCGGTACGCGGGCCTCTCACTGCTGTGGCCTCTCCCGTTGTGGAGCACAGGCTCCGGACGCGCAGGCTCAGCGGCCACGGCTCACGGGCCCAGGCGCTCCGCGGCATGTGGGATCTTCCCGGACCGGGGCACGAACCCGTGTCCCCTGCATCGGCCGGCGGACTCTCAACCACTGCGCCACCAGGGAAGCCCTATGTGGGGAATTTTTAAAATACCAGTTCCAAAGCCCCACGCCAAGAGATTCTGATTAACTTGGTCTGGGATTGGCCCAACCATTGATGTTTTAAAAATTTTCCCACATGATTGTAGCATGACACCAGAGTTGAAACCACTGAGTTGAAGCCTTTCCCTCTCCTATATTGTCAACCTCAATGATCGTTTCATAAGATGTTTTTGCCACCATAGTTTTGTCACATAATTACTTAGGAAGTTATATATGTTCCTTGTCTACCTCTTTACAGCTAATGGGTCCTGAAAACCCATTCTGTTTTATCACACAAGTTAGAATGTTACTGATACTGTAGGTCCTAACAGCTCCAAAGTTGTGAGGATCTTGTGTCAACGACCCCGGGAAACTTTAATGAATAGACAATTGATACAGTTATCCATGCAGCTGACACGGCTGCTTTAAACTCATGTGTTGAGAACACTCATTCTACTTGTGCCTTTAGAGAACCCAATGTCCACGAGCAGTAAACAACAAAGAAATAAAGAATCTGCTTTCATTCTGTATCTTGATAGAAACTCATAAACTTTAAAGGAAACTAAAATTCATCATGTAATTCAAAGTTGTAAGTTCTTTGCCCCTCAATAAATTCATCACAGTTGTTATTTGTATGCATAAAATATAGCTGTAATAGCTATATTATACATATATATTTGTATGCATCTATATAGCTGTAATAGCTCTAGATTATATAAACATATCAATAAGTATAGATTATAGGTATTCAATCTACATATATGTATATATAAAATATATATGTATTATGTATCTCCAACTATATTATAAAACTCTAAAGATTAACAAGCATATCTTAAATCCCTTTATATCTACATTACCAATTAAAATGTAATAGATGCTCAATTAATGATTTTTGTTAAATGCTTGTTGTTAATTTAGGTTAGCTTATTAATTTATTTGCATAAAATTCTTCCTACCCTCTTCCTATATTCCATCCACCCATGGGTTCTACTTTAAGATGTCAGAAGTAGTGTGCTACAGACTGGTTTGGGAACGTGAGTTTAGTAACTCCTTATTCTCACATTTAAGAGCTCCATTCCTTTGATCGAGCTCCTTAACCTCCTTCTCCCACAAAATATTGTATTAATATCCAAATTCGTAGCTTTCTAGTGAAACATACAGATATGTACACATGCTTCTAAAGCTGTGAAATAATGTAAAAGTTCAGAATTGTTACAATAATGGCAGAGGCAGAAATGAGCTAGCCATTCACCACAGCAGTTTCCTCTTCCCCCTAAGCACACAGCCAGCCTGCTCTCCTAGCAGGTTGGTGTTCTAGAAGATTGAATATCTTAGCCTCCTGTTGGCCAGAAACACCCACATTACGTCAGGGCCAACTGACAGCTGCCTGTCTCGGTACGTAAAAATCTACTGGATATTGGTACACCCACTTACGCATGTATTATCCATGGTTGCTTTCAAACTAAAACAGCAGAGCTGAGTAGCTGTGATAGAGGCTATATGGCCAGAAAATCCTAAATATTTACTATCTGGCCCTTTTCAAAAAAGGTGCAGTCTACTACTTCAGCAAAAACAAACTATTACTCTATAGATCCACTGAAATTGTTAGATATGCTTTTTACAGCACATAGTATTACCCCTGCTAACACAAGGATCTCCCATTCTCTTAAAGTTACTATCTATTTCTCCCCTTAGTAGTCCCAAAGGCAATGGCTTGCTTTGTGGTTGCTTCTTTGTTTTCTTTCATGTTTTTAATCTATCACGCCAAATAAATGGTTTGGTACTACAGTGTTAGGAATCTTCTGGTTGGAGTATGTTTATCCACAGAGCATACGCCTGTGAGATATTCTCTGAAGAGCAATGATTATTTGAATATCACACATTACTCTTGAAAATGATGCCTTGTATTCAAGCAAGATAGTAAAATTAAACAAGGTACTATTTTCTCACTTACTATGGCCACCATCTGTAACATATGCATGTGACAGAGACTGCCAATTGTCTGTCAATATCCATTTCCTCTGAGCCCTTCATTGTTTTAGCTAAACTCATGGGTGCCCAGAAGAAACAAAGAAGATTACGTTACCCAGTCTCCCTTGCAAATAGCTATGTTATGTGTCTATGACCTGGCCAAAAGAAGTAAGTGAAAATGAGGTGTACAAACTCCAGGAGTGCGAAAAGGATGCTTTCTCCTTCCGTGGCTTCTGTCCTGTTTGCTGAAATGTAACATGATGGCTGGAGCTACGGAGCTGTTCTTGGACCTCGAGGTAGAACTTAGTTATTGAGTACGATGCTTCAACAAGAGAGAATCCCTGGTGATTTTTAAATATTTATTTATTATTTTTGGCTGCATTGCGTCTTTGTTGCTGCGCGCGGGCTCTCTCTAGTTGTGGCGAGCTGGGGCTACTCTTTGTTGCGGTGCGCGACCTTCTCATTGTGGTGGCTTCTCTTGTTGTGGAGCACGGGCTCTAGGCACGCAGGCTTCAGTAGTTGTGGCGCCCGGACTTAGTTGCTCCGCAGCATGTGGGATCTTCCCAGACCAGGGCTCGAACCCCTGTCCCCTGCATTGGCAGGCGGGTTCTTAACCACTGTGCCTGGAGACTTCCCTGGTGATTTTTGAGCCATTATACCAACCAAGGACATCCTACTTTCACATGAGACAGAAATAAACATGAATTTTAAAAAAAGATTTTAAGTTTGAGTCTGGTCACTTGAGGCCCAACTTAATCTTATTTGATAAAATAGAAAAGTGAGCTAGAAATTAACGATTTATTAATAAGAAGAAAAAGAAACTAAAACAGTGAGATAATTTTAAAACAACAAAAACCAAATAGCAGAGTATCAAAGTGATTATCAAAAAAAAAACCTGTATAAAAGAGATAATATTTTTGAACTATATGAATGGCCCCTGTCTCTCATATTTCTTTTAATCAACATTCCTGCTATTCTGCCAGTAGCATGGATTTGACTGGAAAGGTTTAGGGTGGTTACAGCAGGAATGCAAAAAGAATGTAAATAATCAGCTTCTGACACCCAAAAGATAATCCTGTTGCTAGTACTGAAGTAGGGCTTTGTCTAGAACAAGAATATTGTACAAACTTAACTAAAAAAGTCAGAACCAAGCATGGAAGGAAGGGCTGAAAACATAAATTTTCTCCATTTGTAATTCGAAATAATACCCTTTTACCCATAACGTTGGGCTACAAGGCATGTAAAGGTGTGTACAATGTACATAGGATGTAGAGAATGAGAAAATCCAAAGTTTCCGTGAGAGGAAGATGGAAGACAAAATATGAGATAGCACACAAAGGGGGCTCTGGATAATTTCTTTCCCTGATCTTTATAGATGACAGAATTAGAAACATCCTGACAGCACTGAGTCTGGGGAACCATTTTCTTTGTTGCTGGGTGACTTTCAGGTCCCACCTTAGCTCTGCACCATCCAAAAAGCAAGAGCAAATGCGTGCATGGCTCCTAGTTTCCTGTGGTCTGAAATTGTTGTGGAAGAGACTTAGAAATGTCCTTGGTCTGCGGAGAGACAGAGCAGGGCAGGAACCAGTGGGCAACTCAGGAAGAGGTTTAGTCTGGGATCCTTGGGCTCCAGTGGTGGAATCACCCCTCCGCCAAAAATACCCAAGATGAAACCTTACTTGGGAAAGGAGAAAACCAGACAGCATCACAGCAAGAGCCAGTGAGAATCCAGAGAACACTGACCAGTGAGAACTGAGATTCATCCTTCTCTACTGTAACTAAGCTGCCTTGCCTTCACACCTAGATATCATTAAGAGAAGAACACAGGAAGAGGGACGGGCTCAAAGAGATTGAGCACTATATTAAAAGGGCTAGTTTATCTAAAAGGATATTTTTTTAAAGATATCATTAAAGATATACATTGTTAAATTTATACTGTACTATGAGGTATCACTCCAGACCAGTCAGAACGGCCATCATTTAAAAGTCTACCAAAAAAAAAAGTCTACAAATAATAAATGCTGGAGAGGGTGTGGAGAAAAGGGAACCCTCCTACACTATTGGTGGGAGTGCAAATTGGTGCAGCCACTATGGAAAACAGTACAGAGGTTACTTAAAAGGCTAAAAATAGAGTTACCATAGGATCCACAATCCCACTCTTGGGGATATATCTGGGGAAAACTCTAATTTGAAAAGATACATGCACCCCTAATGTTCATAGCAGCACTATTTACAATAGCCAAGACATGGAAGCAAACTAAATGTCCAGATGAATGGATAAAGAAAATGTGTGTACACACACACACACACACACACACACACACACACACACACACACACTGGAATATTACTCAGCCATGAAAAAGAATGAAATAATGCCATTTGCAGCAACATGGAAGGACCTAGAGATTGTCATACTAAGTGAAGTAAGTCAGACAGAGAAAGACAAATATCCATATGATATCACCACTTATTTGTGGGATCTAAAAATGACACAAATGAACTTATTTACAAAGCAGAAAGAGACTCACAAAGAAAAAAAAAACGTATGGTTACCAAAGGGGAAAGGAGGGAAGGGATAAATTAGGAGTTTGGGATTAACAGATGTATACTATCACATATAAAATAGATAAACAACAAAGTCCTACTGTAGAGCACAGGGAACCCTATTCAATAGCTTGTAATAAACTATAATGGAAAAAAATTTTTTTAATTGTACCATTTTTTTCTTTATCCAGTAGGTAGTGATCATAAGAAAGATTATATCAGCCAAAAGAGCCAACAGAGATGTACATATTCCTTACACCCCTAACTGTTCTGTGAGTTAAAGAGATTACTGTATTTACAATGTTCAAAGAGAAGGCATGTAGACACCACTTCCTTTTAATTGTGGCAAAGAGCTTTTGAACAGACTACTTTCTTAAAAGATTAAAATAATTTATTTGCATATCTCTTACTATTTCTGAGATGTAGAAAAGAGTGAAACAGCTACATCAAAATGAAACATAAGAATGAAGCTTAATAAATTAATGGAAACTTCCTTTAAGTAACTTCAGAGGAAAATCTATCAATTTATTCCAAGTTTAGACTACCTGTAATTTCCTTTTATTCTGTAAACATGTTATAATGTCACGTTGAGTGGGCCACCAGTGCATTGAATAGGCTCAGTTTTCCTCCAACAGTCTCTCTTCTGTTTCTATTATTGCTATTGCTGCTGCTGCCGTTGTTATTATTATTTTCACATTGCTCCTACCTGGCTCCAATATTAATATATAGATTTCTTCACCCGTTTATCATCAGAAAAATAAATGTGGCTCAGTCTCCTACATTTTCCACATCATATTAGAGCATATGTCCCTACTTGCTGGGTAAAATTATTTGCAAATATAATCCTAACGGCTATCATTAGTGTTCTGTGATAGCCAACAATTTTTATCTTTCTACCCTAAATCCACCCTTCATTGTCTATTCTGTAAAAATGTTGACGGACCCTGTAAAGACTTGCCATGTATCAGTGGCGTGGTGTTAAGCTTTGTCGGCAGAGGGCGCTAAAGGGATCCAGGAAGAGGAAACTTTCTTGGTTCTGATGAACTCTGGGATTGGCTCTTGCAGTACAAGCCTTGGGCGGCTTCTGCTCCCAGGAGCTCCTGGTGGCTACCCGCATACGGTAGTTGTCTGGGGGCAGTGTCCCTTGCCACTCCCCCAAGGGGCTCGTGACCTCAGTAACGTTTGCTCTCCAGTGGGCCTCAGATGCACCCTCTCCAATGAGGTTTAGATTTCAGCCCTGGGAAAGGGGTTCTTCCAGTTCCTAATGATTCCTTGGCTGCACTCAACCCAAGGGGTAATGGGTGCTCCCTGTATGTGCTCTTCCTTTATTTTTTAGAGACCTTATGGACACCATCCAGTCTGGGGTAGGGTTAGGGTTAGGGTTAGGGTACTATTAACCATGAATCATTACATGCCTGTAATGATTACCTCGATCCCCTGTTGTAAGGATAATTCTCTATATTAAGCCTTTCCTGTTCAAATCAGTAGATTTTCTGCCCTGGGAGTGGTCCCAGGGGACAGATCTGCAAAGATGGGTTTCGGGAGGGGTCTGGTTGTACCCCTGAGCTTGACTGCAGCACGGAGCTCTCTGTTAATGGTACATGGCATTCTAGGAGCCCAGGGCACGCAATGAAATCACACTTAAACTTGCACCTGTGGCGTACTGTGATAAAGTGCCAACTGAAGCAAGTGTCTCGAGAGCCCAAGTGGCTGCTGCACTTGACCATTACGGCAGTGATGATGGCTACAAGGACTCTGGTAAAGGAGAGGTGTTTTCTAAGTGCACTTGAGCACTTACAGAATAAAAATGACAAGCTCTCCGCTCAAGTCACAGCCTGAGGAGTAGGGAGCTACGGTGAGAAGCATGACACGTTATTTGATTTATTGTAGCCAGAGGGCTGATCTTGCTAAAAACCAAACTCGGTATTTCATTGGGCGAGTTGCTGAATGCCAGCAACCCTTGCAAATCCACAGTTCGTTGCCTTCTCTACCACAATGGAGCTGGGCGCTGTGAACATTTCTCCTTTGCCGGTTGGCACGATGCTAAAGTTTGCTAAGAGAACCTGGAGGAGGAATGGGTTTCTCTTCGGGGTCCTGGCATGTTCCTTGAGGTAGCCCGGAAGCACCTCTGATCTGTGCAATGTCCTGCTCCAGCCCCACCCATGTCTTCAAAGGGCCAGCTCCAGGCATTCAGGGACTGCTTACTCAGAAGTCCCTTCAGGTGGCTCAGGGCAGACTCTTGCTGGCAGGACATCACCTGTGAATGGCTTCTGCTGGCACCCCCTTGAGCAGCTTTGCAGCCTCAGAAAACTTGGCCATCCAGATGGTCATGGCTGCGCCTGTTTGCATCTTTGCCTATGGCATGGGGGCATCTTCCAGATCCTTTTCCATCCATTGCACACTATTGAAGTCCTAGGGGCTGGGTCCTATTCCTGTATCTGTTATTACTATACTCTTTATAGTTCTGTCTATTGCTAGCTGGTCCCCCATCATAGCTAATAATTTTTTTTTTTTTTTTGGTACGCGAGCCTCTCACGGTTGTGGCCTCTCCCGCTGCGGAGCACAGGCTCCGGACGCGCAGGCTCAGCAGCCATGGCTCACGGGCCCAGCCGCTCCGCGGCATGTGGGATCTTCCCGGACCGGGGCACGAACCCGTGTCCCCTGCATCGGCAGACGGACTCTCAACCACTGCGCCACCAGGGAAGCCCAGCTAATAATTTTTGATGTTCAGATTTCTGTGTGCTCTCATCTTCTCCAGAATTCTAACTGATATACCTCTTAAATTTTCAATATTTTAGCCGGGGAATAAAGAAAGCATGAAACTAAGTAAGATACGATTTAATCATAATCTCCCAGGAATCATTCCTTTTTAAGTTCTGTATCACTACATTTAAGTTCTTTATCACTTCATCTATTCTTGAAATGATCTAAAGTGAGTTAGATGTAATGAAATAACTATTTGGAACATTACTTAAGTAAAGTTAAAATTAGTAAACCGATCAAAACTTAGTATTACAAAAAAGCCTGTATAAGAAAAATGAGCAAGATATGATTTGGTCCTATTTATTGATAAAATTACTGAGTTTAGTGAAGCCAAAATCTCGGAAAGGTCTGTTAAAATTAAGAGCAAATATTTTATATATGTAATTCTGAAGGAAAGATTAAACAAACATAACAGAAGTGATATAACTGAAATACGACTTTAGCTTTGCCTAATAATATTCTCTTGAACTTCAGGGGAAGACCATTTTTCTCTGAATCCAGGAAGAAATCTTAGAATCTACTACATCCCTTGGTTTATTGGCTGGTATTTTAAAAGTAAAAAATTATTTCGTTATGTTAATTATAAACATAGGGTCAACTGCGAATTCTCAAGGACTGAAGTTTCACTCACTTCAGTTAAAGTAAACGGACACGAGCCCTCCACTCTACTTAGGAAGAAGATAGGATGCACATTACTCCAACAGGTGTTTTCAAAAAGTGGTCTTCTTTTTCTGTTTCTGGTCATTCTTATGAAATTCTTATTTCTTTTGTCGGATTTAGTATTATTGTATAACGGGTGCAAAAGTAATGAAACTAGATGTAGTTTGATAAGTTCAAATTCTGGTTTGATATCTCATTTTTGTATATACATCTTCTGTTGCATCTTGGTGCCTTGCTTGAAATGGCAAATTTAATATTATATATACATATGCACACATATAGTTATATTACATATTATTTACTATTTTACTTAATAACATATAACATTTTGATTGATAATATGAATTAATTTGAAAGAAATTTCATGTTATTGAAAGTTTCACATCAAACAATTTTTTTTTTTTTTTTTTTTGCGGTACGCGGGCCTCTCACCGTTGTGGCCTCTCCCGTTGTGGAGCACAGGCTCTGGACGCGCAGGCTCAGCGGCCATGGCTCACGGGCCCAGCCGCTCCGCGGCATGTGGGATCTTCCCGAACCGGGGCATGAACCCGTGTCCCCTGCATCGGCAGGCGGACTCTCAACCACTGCGCCACCAGGGAAGCCCCAAACAATTTGTTATAATGGGAAAGTTATGAAGGGCTTCTTAACTGTTTCTTATTTTTTCTTCTGCAAAATCACTTTCAGTCTTTGACACATTTGTTGTTTTACCAATTGCTTAATTTGGCATGCTCTAAAAATCTCCACGGTTAATCATGCTAAAAGTAAATTTAAAACTCAGGCTTAGTTAATATTTTATCAAAGTACATCTTCATAATTCCCTTGCATAATTTCAACTTCTGAATTCAAAACCATTTTGACTTTTACAGGCTTATTTTCTATCTTCTGATATAAATCAACATTTAAAAGATTTGAACAATGTATTTTAATTTCATGCAAGCAGTTATAATGCTTATTATTGTCACTTTAAACTATATTATTTATACCAACTTAATGTGTGCTCATGAAAAAGGAAAAAAGTAAATCTACATTTTTTTTAAATGAAGAGATTTAAGTACTCCATGTATTTTGTTTGTTTTGTTTTGTTTTGAATTGGATTGAAGTTTTCTGTTCATTAAATAAAATGTATTCTTCCGGGAGAAAGAACAGATTAAAAGTATAAACCCTATTCGGTAAAGGCATCTCTACATTGAATCTTAAGAAAATAAGGAAGAGTGCAAAATTCTACTAGTTATGAGCATCCTGATTCTTAGCCTAAAAAAACGAAGCATAAACCCTGATTATAGATTTTTAAGGAAATTTGTCAGAGGCATTGTTCTGTAGAAGCCAAACATTAGAAACTTACAGAGAAAATCTGTAGGCACATAAAAATATGAATTAAAGTACATAACAGTACTCTTTGTTCTTTGATTGCTGCCTGGCTAGAGAAGCATGAAATCAAAGTACTGTGTTATTTGCCTATCTCTACAAATATCATTAAATTTGATATTAAGTACGGGTTCCTCTTTCAAAGATTTAAAACAGAAGGAAAAATCAGCAAAGAAGTAGTAAACACCTGAATTTTAGTAATTTATAACTTATTTTTATATATTTAATCATAAGGTGCATCTTCTCTTGTTTCTATATTTAAAAATATGTTAATACAACTGAATAAAAATCACGCTCAACATGGCTTCATTCATTCATCTGTTCACTCACTCATGTACCCATTCATTTGAGTTATCAAGGGCCCATTCTATTCATGGGCCAGGACTTCAGATGTTGATCATAGAATCCTGGTATTCAAAATGCTTACATTTTAGTGAGAAGCATTTTCACATGAAAACTAAAAGAAATACGAAAGTATAATTATAAGGGCTCCAAATGAAATGCCAAATGTGCTTGGAAATTTCGAGAAAAGGAAATGGCCTGATTCTGTTAGGAAGAGTAGGAGAAGGAAAAGATGCCCCTGAATGAGGTTCTGTTTGAGATAAATCCTGAAGAACAAGTAGGATTCCAGTAGCTAGTGATGCAATAATAATGGAAGAAAGCTTTGAAGTCCTGGATGTACCATATTTGGGATACACAGGGAGAGTACCTGGGAAGTCACATAGGAAATGAAACTAGAAAATTATTAAGGTCATGGGCATCGAAGGGCCTGTATCGTTTGCCAAGGATGTTGGACTTTGACCAATAGGCCAGTGTTTTCTAGTCTGATATATTGAGGCACACTTTAATGATTTACCCCCACCAAAAAGGAGTCAAATGCTAATATATAGTTGATAAATACAAATGCATAATAGCATAACATACTGCTATGATCACCCCAACAATGCTGCAAAACGAGCCAACAAAAACTTGAGTGATATAAAACATAAGCACTGCAAATCAAAACTACAATAAGGTATCACCTCACACCAGTCAGAATGGCTATCATCAGAATATCTACAAATGCTGGAGAGGGTGTGGAGAAAAGGGAACCCTACTACACTGTTGGTGGGAATGCAAACTTGTACAACCACTAGGGAGAACAGTATGAAGGTTACTTATAAAACTAAAAACAGAGCTACCGTGTGATCCAGCAATCCCACTCCTGGGCATATATCCAGAGAAAACCATGGTTTGAAAGGATACATACACCCTATTGTTCATTGCAGCACTATTTACAATAGCCAAGATATGCAAACAACCTAAACGTCCACCAACAGAGGAATGGATAAAGAAGACGTGGTACATATATACACTGGAACATTACTCAGCCATAAAAAAGAATGAAATAATTTGCAGCAGCATGTACGGACCTAGACATTATCATACTAAGTGAAGTAAGTGAGACAGGGAAAGTCAAATATATGATATCACTCACATGTGGAATCTGATTTTAAAAAGTTGATACAAGTGAACTCATTTACAAAACAGAAACAGACTCACAGATAGCTAAAAAACAAACTTCTGGTTACCAAAGGGGAAACGTTGGGAGGGGAGGGATAAATCAGGTGCTTGGGATGAACATACACACACTACTATATATGACAGATAACCAACAAGGACCTACTGTATAGCACAGGGAGCTCTACTCAATATGCTGTGATAACCTATTTGAGAAAATAATCTGGAAAAGAATAAATATATGTATATGTAAAGCTGAATCACTTTGCTCCACACCTGATACTAACATGTTAGTATGGTTGTAAATCAACTATACCTCAATAAAAATTTTTTAAATAAGTAAATAAAATTAAGAAACCGAAAAAAACCAAACCAAACCATAAGCACTTATTGTTCACTTGTCTAGAGTCAGCTGAAGGTTTGGCAGCTCTGCTAGTCATGGCAACACTCATGCACAAGCTCATATCACGTGTCTGACTGGGTCACTCCTGTTAACATTTTATTGCTGAAAGCAAAGCCTGTCACATAGTTGAGTCCAGTGTCTAGGGGCAGGCGGATCACAGCTTCCCCACCCCTAAAGTGGGAGGAAGATGTAAAGTCACATGACAAGGAGAGTGGATACTGGGAGAAGTGAAGCCCTGGGGCAAAATGATACAATCTATCCCACATAATAAAGAATTAGAAAAACTCACCAGGAAAAACAGTCATCGAATTGTGTCTAAATCATTTTCTGAGTTTAAAGACTAATGACTTTACTATTCTACTATTATATAAAATGAAAACATGTTTCTTTAAAAAGAGCAAACCACCCATCATTTAAAACTCAGAAAGCACTCTTTTAATACATGTAAATCAACCTACCCATCAATCTACCTATAGATACAAATTTTCAAGGATATATTACTGTTAGAAGCATACAGGGTTATAAATAATTTGATAAAAATGCAATTTGAATAAAATATGTTAAATTTATTTTATTTGATTTTCACCAAAAGTAAAAGAAGTCAAAGTAAAATAAATAGAATGGCTGAACATCATACGAATATTTCTTTTCCAGGATATTATGAAAAAGTTCATTCATGAGTAAAAACATTTTGAAAAGTACTAAGGGTTGAAAAGCTTTGTGATTTTTTTGTTTGTTTGTTTGTTTTTGTTTTTGTTTTTTTTGTGGTACGCAGGCCTCTCACTGTTGTGGCCTCTCCCGTTGCGGAGCACAGGCTCCGGACGCGCAGGCTCATCGGCCATGGCTCACGGGCCCAGCCGCTCCGCGGCATGTGGGATCTTCCCGGACCGGGGCACGAACCCGTGTCCCCTGTATCGGCAGGCGGACTCTCAACCACTGCGGCACCAGGGAAGCCCAGCTTTGTGATTTTAACAATAAATTTTATTCTCATGTATTATATCAAGTGACACTCCATTATGAAAAACAATCAGAAAGTTAGCAAGCATTCAGCTATGTCCTCCTACCTACCCTTTTCCAAATTCCCACTTTTATTACTCATGTTACTCATGTTTTTGTTTCTGTTTTTCACCGAGGCTTAGTAATATTTGGATTATGTTCTATAATTCCCACAGCCGTTCAGGCTTTAGTTCTATTATTAATATGGGTTCTAATAAAATTTTGTATGAAGGTATAATATATACACAGAAAAGTACACATATACTAATATTAAGGTTTTATAAACTAAGGAAACCCATACAACCATACCCAGATCACAAAATAGAACTTTACTATCACTCCAAATAGCTCCAAGCCCATTTGCTTCCTTCCATTAACTAGCCATATCTATCTCAGGGAAACTAGTACCTTGATTTCTAAACTAATAACAGTTTAACGCTTTCAGTTTTTAATAAATGAGTTAAAAACTGGATTTTATTGTCCATTTTTTAATGAAAGGCTTATTGCTATCAAGTTCCCCAAGTTCCTTCATATTTAAATATGTATCTTTATATGTGTTTCCTTTACACTTATAGTCATTAATATAATGTCATCTGGCATCAAGGATTCTATTGATCATTTTCCTTTCTAACAATGATCTCATTCACATTTTCATGTTTGTATTTCAATAGCAAGTAGTATTGTTTTTCCAAAAAGTCTCATGGCTCTTTCATGTATCTTGCCTTTATACTTAAATGATAACTTGGCTAGGTATTTTGTTCTTAAGTTTTACATATTTAAAAAATTCTGAAATGTGTAGACATTGCATACTCCCTTCTGTATTTTAATTTTGCTTAATAGAAATACAAAAGCACTGTATCAGATGAGTCGGCCAAGAAAAAGACAAGACAGATTTAGAAGTGCCAGACATTTATTGGAGGTAACTTTTATGAGAGAGAAAGACAAGAGGGAGATCAGATATATGCAGGGGAAATTTTCAGACAAAGACACAGGTCTGACACCCATGAAAAGAGAGAGGGAGGAAGGAAGAGCCTCAAACTGATGTATGGTTCTGAGAACATTTCAGCCATCCAATGAGGAACCCTGGTTCCAAGACTGCCCACTGATGAGTCCTGGGCTGGTGGGAAAATGGCTACAAGCAAACATCCCCACCATGATCAGTAGTTCACATTTCCACACCAGGAGATATGTGATTTCAGATCAAATGCCCTGGCAGATCTTAAAGACAGTGTTAACTGTGGGTTCTCAGCTACTACATGCCGAACGGCCGACTGGCACATTCCTTCCTGAAGACACACCTCCACGTCTGCTAGGGCATTATCTCTTTCCCTTTCTAGATGCCTGGACTTTTATGCTTCATCCTTGAAATCAACCTTGAAATCAAATAATTTTGTATTATAGCTTTATTTTTTTCTGGACCACTCTGTGTCTTAATTCTTCACATCCATTTGCTTCTTTATTCAAGGAATTCTTTTGTGCCATTATTTTTTCTCTTTCTCTTCCATCAGAAGACACGGGTACTGACCTTTCTTTTGAGAATTTTCTTAAATATTTTCTACCTACTTTGACTCTGGAGGGTATATCCTACAGTATATCCCACTTCTATGAGGTGAGACTCTAGGGTTGTTGATCTACCTCCTGACCAGTATGGAACTCTGGCTGCTGTGAGCCTCGGATGAACTCCCTCCCTCTAAAGATGCTGCTCTGATACACGGAATCTTCTCCTCTCTCTGACTTTTCCAGAGTGCAGCATATGAAAATGTGTGGCATGAAGATAAGCTCTTTGATCTTAGTTTTGTTGCTATTGCTGACTAACTGTTTTAAAAATAAAACCATTATTTATTTTACTTAGTTTTGAAAGCAGAAAAGATTCCATTACCTGGCATTAGTTAACATCTTTACTGTTCAAGAAAAATTAATTCACTATAAATTAATTTTTAAAACCAATTAATTATGAAAGAAATAGGCAATTTTTCATTTAGCAAATATCGTATACTGTATTTCAAAATTCTTGAATCATGGAGCTGGTATTCACCATATTATATCTACTAATGCCACACTGGACTATTGATGTAGAATTTATTTTGAGAATGCTCCTCTAAGTGACTAAAACATATGTCTCTAATGATAGAAGCTGAAAGTTTGAGGTTAGTTTTGAAAGTGGAGAATTGGAAATAGAGTAGATGGTAGAAAATTTATGCAGAAATTCAACCATTCCTCAAGCAGGAATAAATTGGGAACTGGTCATTGACATAGGGCCAAAAAATCCACATTTGAGAATGTTTGAGACTTACTATTGAAGAAATACAGGCTTCTTGAATTATCATAAAATTCCTTAGAAAAATAGAAAAAATAACTGACAAATTATAGCCAAAATCGAATGAAAAACGAAATAGAGACCTAGAGAATTCTAAAAAGAGCTCTCCCCATCAGAGAATAATGCTGACAAATGCTCTCCAAATACAAAGATTAATAAACTTAACTCCTCAAAAAATGCTGAGGAGAAATTTTGTTTCTCCTCGATGTCCTGCCCCCTTGAAATTAAAGCCACTGGCTCTTTGCCTAAAATAAAATTGAGAAGACATCCCTGTAATAACCTAAATGGGAAAAGAATTTGAAAAAGAATGCATACACATATATGTATAACTGAATCACTTCATTGTACACCTGAAACTAACACAATGTTGTTAACCAACTACACTCCAATATAAAATATAAATGAATGAACGAACGAATGAATAAATAAATAAATAAATAGACATCCCTGTACCGTATGATCTCTTCTTTTTGAGGCAGTCATAATGAAGGGATATTTCTAGCCTCCCCCATGCTGTCTGGGACATGGAACAGGAAGGGATAACTGGAAAAAGAAAATAACAGACATTGATATCTGTGGAGTTTTACAATTAGGTCCACAATTCTTCGACGTTCCTCCCTTTGAGAGGTAGAACCTATGCCTTTACTCCCTTGCAATGACTGGATTTATCCAGAGAGAGTGGGATTTATAGGAAAAGTATGAGTAGAGGACAGGTGTTTAAAAGGACTGACCAAATAACTGATAAACCCAGCTGAGTAGAACTGGAAAAAGTCCCTCAAGCGTACATCCACACAGAAGAGACGCTAAGGTAAGCAGTCCTCCTGGGCCTTATGGAAGACATTGGACTCACAGCGGACCTTAAAGCATAGGAGGGATACCAATAGATGGATGGAGTGGAAGGACACCCAGTACCAGATACCAGTGAAGGTCAGCGGGTCCTGACTGGGGTCTGTGGAAAGGCCAGACGTCTAGTGTTTACCTGGCAATGAGTGGAGCTATTATAAGAAGAATAAACAGATTGGGGTCTGCCTGTAGAATTCTTAAAATGCTAGGCCTAAGAACTGAGTGTATGGTAAGTACACTTTATCAAAAATTTCCAATATTAAATGTCAGCCTTTAAGATATTTTCAGAAATGATAAGACTCTGAGTGCTGTGCTAGAGATTTTAGGAATAAATAAAATGGTAAACGTGAAGTCAGGCAACCTTGTATTGAATACAAATACTCAGGTCTACAATGCAATCCATGGGGCGTGTTATAAATGGGCCACCCCCAAAGTTTTTAATGCTATGGTTTCTGAGGTGCATTAACTTGATGTTAATAGAAGCTTAAAGAAAATGAGATTTTGTTGAATCCTAATGCTCATAAATAATCAGGTTCTATTTGGACTACAATTTGTAGAAAAATCAACAATCTCCTGTCTTTTCTAGCAATACTCAAAATGCATTTAGGAGTGAAAAAGCACCAAAATTTACCATGAAGCAATAACTAAAAAATGCTTAATTTACAGCAAAGTACAAAACAATAAGATATATAAAGAGAACTATTTATCTATCTAGACTTCCATGAGTGTGTATGTGAGATGCTGGAAAAAAAGCAAAATAAAGGGATGTCAGTTCCCTGAGCAGGTTCCATGCGCGAGTCTGTGTGTTAAGTGTCCTCAAAGAGGTGAAATAATGTGTCTGCTGTCAGCCCGGTAGTAAGCGGCAGAGATGGAGTTTAAAATTTAATCTAAACGACTGAAAAATAGCATATTATTACTCCCACGCTGAACCATTTTCCTATAAGTTCTATTTATAATGTGCAAAGACTGGCAACATCAGAATAGAAAATGACACATTTAATTTTGCAAACTATAGCTTCTATAAAAAACAATAAGGGTATGTAAGTTTTGCAGAGTTTCAGTTCGGCTACAAACCACAGAAAGGATTCTCTGGCAAAAATAATACCAAGTCAGCAGTGTTCTTGTGCCCATAAACTGTGGACCCAAAGGAAGATGAAATCAATTATCCAAAAAAAAAAAAAAGTCCACTTCTTGGAAATCTTAGAATGAACCCAAGGACATATTTTAAATCATCTGGCGACTGTAGACTTTTAAATTTTACAAATGAGCGAGCTGAAGCCTACAGATCTACTCCAAGGAACAGAATGAGTTAGTGAACGAATTGGGCTTCTCCAGAGATCAAATTTTATGGGATGTAGTATCCTGTTACCTTTTTAATATACCACATCAGGTTTCTTTTTTTTCTAAACAGAATAAAAATTAAAAAGTGTTTATATGGGAAAGCGTAGTCCTGCTATGAAAGAAAAGCATCAACCATGATCAGTTCTCCTTTAGAACTCAAAATACCCCAGGACTGGTAGTCAAGACAACTGTATTGTCTGTGTTCTTTCCCATGGGGATATCTTTATCCATTGAGGGCTGTCAGTACTTCTAAACCTGGCCAGTATTTACTGAAGTACCTGATATTTGCCAGATACTGTGCTCAATGCTTTATAATCATGACTCCATTTCATTCTTCTAGTTACTATATGAAGCAATCCAGTTACTTTTATTCTCATTTGAAAGGTGAAGAAACCAAAAGAGAATGAGGCTAGGAGTCCAAGTTTGCTTAGATCATAAGAGGAAGATCTGAATCCTGGCAGTTTTGAGTCAAGAGTCCTGTACTTAAAGGTTATGCTAAGCCAACACCCCATCTCCCACATCACTGAGATTTAATGGACAGTATGTCTACTCAAAATATAGTCTAGGGCTTCCCTGGTGGCACAGTGGTTGAAAGTGCACCTGCCGATGCAGGGGACACGGGTTCGTGCCCCGGGAAGATCCCACATGCCGTGGAGCGGCTGGGCCCGTGAGCCATGGCCGCTGAGCCTGCGCGTCCGGAGCCTGTGCTCCGCAACAGGAGAGGCCACAACAGTGAGAGGCCCGCGTACCGCAAAAAAAATATATATATATATATATAGTCTAAAACCGCAATAGGCTGGCTCTGGAGTACTGAGGACCTCCTAGGAAAGTTAGCAACTTCTTTGGTGTCACTGGCCAAACAACGTACAGGTAGAGATGAGAAAAATATACGTTGACAAAAGGAAAACTGGGATTAAAAGAAAAGGAAAAAACCTTACCTCATCTTTAAACTAAGAGGGTGTTCTGACTGCTCTCCAAGCCCTGGCTAGTTCTAAGATTAAAAAAAAAAAAAAAAAAAAAAAAAAAGTCACGTGCTTTTCTATATTTGCTCACAGCACTTCATACATACTTCTGTGGTCATTGTGACAGGACTGATCACTTGCATTGGGGTAATTTTTCAAAATATGTGTTTGTCTCTCCTGATAAACTCTGAGCTTCTTGAGGGCAAGGGCCATATCTAAATTCTCATTAGCTCACCAGTGTCTACCATTTTGCCTGGAACAGTAAGTGTTCAATAAATATTTGGGAAAAAGTAAGAATTAAATCATATGGTTACAAAATAAGTATTTGCCCCAAATACTACCCAAGACTACCAGACTGCCCTGGGCTGCCCTACAAGTGATATGAATGATTTGGTGATTTTGATAAGCTTGTATTTTCAGTCTACTTCTTTGTTTCCCAAATTGAGTCTGAGGAAATGATCTGAGTATTGAGAAATTCTCTTCGATAATTTATTTTTGCATTTTGTATGGTTTTTGTTTTTTGTTTTGTCTGCGTTGGGTCTTCACTGATGCACACAGGCTTTCTCTAGTTG
Source organism: Monodon monoceros (assembly GCF_005190385.1). Taxonomy (NCBI): domain Eukaryota; kingdom Metazoa; phylum Chordata; class Mammalia; order Artiodactyla; family Monodontidae; genus Monodon; species Monodon monoceros. The sequence continues at coordinate 138,485,638 of NW_021703767.1, forward strand.
CAGCGAGCAGGGGCTACTCTTCGTTGTGGTGCGTGGCCTTCTCATTGCAGTGGCTTCTCTTGTTGCAGAGCATGGGCTCTAGGCACGTAGGCTTCGGTAGTTGCAGCATGAGGGCTTCAGTAGTTGTGGCTCATGGGCTCAGTAGTTGTGGCTCACGGGCTCTAGAGTGCAGGCTCAGTAGTTATGGCGCACGGGCTTAGTTGCTCCGTGGCATGTGGGATCTTCCCGGACCAGGGCTCGAACCCGTGTCCCCTGCACTGGCAAGTGGATTCTTAACCACTGTGCCACCAGGGAAGTCCTATCTTTGCATTTTGATGATCTGGAAAACCAACATAACGTTTTGGATCATCTGGGCGATCCACAAAATTAAAACTGAATCCTGTTTTGCAACCTCAGTGCCCACGTTTGGGTTGGTGCCTGTGGTCACACTGGTATCATGTGAAGATCAAGCAATACCATTGATGAAATAAAAATCTCATTATAGTTCAACCAGAAGCCAGGAGTAGGAGAACTGAGTCCTCGTGTGGTTCATGTCAGAACAGCAAACTATACCTTAGAGTAGTCGTGAGGGGTAATTTCACACTGGAAGGGCTCATCTCATTTTGAGAAAACACTAACATCCATCTTATTAAACTAGCATGATTAACCTGAATTGTATGGCTTCAAAATTTTATTTGAATTTAATAGGTAAATCAATTTTGACTTTAGTTATACAAAGTCGAGCAGCATTAGGAATTTGTTCTCCATTTATAATCATATATCTAAAAAATATACAAAATATAATACGTAAAATATATATGTATAAATAAAAATATATAAAAATACATTATACATAAAAATCACACTATAAAAATAATTTGCCTACCTTGGTGAGGGATGGAGGCCTGTGAGTGTCTTTCCTTTTCATCTTTAAAAGGTATCTATGTAGTATTCAATTTGGAAACAAACTGATCCAGCTTTTATGGAAAATGCATTTCTGCCAATGCAATTGCCGTCACTGCCAATGAGGGATTCTGGCGAATGCATCTGCAGAAACCTTCCATTTCCCTACATATGGCATCCTCTGTAGAGGGCCATCGCTCTCAGCTTTCATGGGCACTAAAATTCACTGAGTGTGCCTCCTGCTATCAAAGACTGCTTGAAAACAGAAGATGTTTTATTACTTGTTCACTATAATCTACTTTGTTGATTCTTGACATTGCTCTGCTTTAGAGGAAGAATAATGCCGTTCTTCTGCAGGTAGTATTAATGGTGCTTGGACTCATTTTTTTAACACAGCAATTTCTTCTATTTCCCTGACTGTAAATGTTTCATTCAATACTTTACAACCCCCTGAGTTTGGCAGGAAGTTCCTGTTGGGATGTGTACTTCCTAGTGGTGCTTCCCTTGCGTCATTTTTTAGAATTATGAATTTCTAGTGCACTCTACATAAAAACTACAACATGAAACAGCGGCATGAAAATGAGCCCAAAGCTTTTAGCCTCTTTCTACCCACGCTAGAAAGAAAAATGGTTCCAATCAAAAGCATGAGAAAATAAAGAATTGTTATGGGAGATGAACTGCACCATCTAGCAAGTATGAATCACATATTCTGTGCCACAAGTCACACTTCCTGAAAGTATAAAGTCTGAAATCAAAAAAAAAAAAACAACAACAACAGTCTATGAACTTGAGTGAATTAACTAAAAGGATATTTTCTCCAGGGAATCCAATGACTGCTGCTGTACCTGAAGGGAGTTCGGAAGAACGGTCCACGTTTTATTGAAGTCTGTCGCTAAGTGCCACAATATCTTAATACCAACCCAGTGTGATTAGAAAATCAAAGGGATTCAGAAGATTAAAATTGCTGACATGTTGGAAATTGAACTCTGTTTGCGCAATAAAAAGAAATGGAATCCCTTTATAAAGAGATTTGGGAACTAGGATAAGTATTCACTTTTACTGTCTATTTGGGGACAACATTCATTCATTCATTCATTTGCATGTGGCAGGGCTATGGAAGGTAGGCAGAAGAAATTAGGATCCTCTGTATATCAGAATCATGAGACAGGGCTTCCCTGGTGGCACAGTGGTTAAGAATCCTCCTGCCAATGCAGGGGACACGGGTTCAAGCCCTGGTCCGGGAAGATCCCATATGCTGCGGAGCGACTAAGCCCCTGTGCCACAACTACTAAGCCTACACTCTAGAGCCCAGGAGCCACAACTACTGAAGCCCACGTGCCTAGGGCCTGTGCTCCACAACAAAGAGAAGCCACTGCATTGAGGAGCCTGAGCACCACAACAAAGAGTAGCCCCCGCTCGCCGCAACTAGCGAAACCCTCACGCAGCAACGAAGATCCTTACACAGCCAAAAATAAAATAAATTAAAAAAAAAAAAACCTATAAATGTGCATGCTCTTTAAAAAGAAAAAGAATCATGAAACAGCATCATGCGAATGACACTTTTCTCTATTGTGAATACAAGTACCAAATAGTGCATTTTAGCACACCTAAGACAATGAAACTTATTGCCTCTTTTTTTTTTCTTCAGAGACTAGTGTAGTAGTTATTTCAGTTCTAAACCTGGGAACTGATCTAACAGCATATATCTGTTACTAGGGTGTTACTTTAAGTAAACATCAATAATGTTTGTGTTACTGTAAATAATCATAAATAATTTTTAGTAAATCAAACAGTGTCACTATCGCACGCTTCGTCATTCTTTACAGGATAAACCACCCCCGGAATTCTCGGAAAATCAGAGATCCTCACACTTCAGCTCAAGAAATTCTAAGTTAATAGGACTGGAGTAGAGTACAGGTTTTTGCAACTACAAAATACTCCATAGGCTAGTCTTGCTTGTGACCTGAGTTGAAAACCACCGGTATAAACATTAGGTTATAAGGGAACTGGTCATCAAAAAGAACCAAGTTTTCCCAATAATAAACCTAGCACTCAACACATTATGTATCACACCAACACTTGTGTGAGGTGGAGGCAATCGTTGCTCCCATTTGACAGATGAGAAAACTGAGATATGGTTCTGGGTTCAGCTGTAGGAAATCAACGTCTGCACCTCATAGGCTCAGCCCACAAAACAGAGAGGACCTGAACGGGCAGCATTTTAGGACCTTCTGCTTTAAATTTCCGGGAGAGTCTGGGGAGTGTGTGCTGTGATTTTAGCTTGTGGTTGTCTGCTCTGAGACTCCTGTTAGTAAACCTGAGTCTCTCTCTCTGACCAGTTCCTGCCCCCTTGGTTCAGTACCAGCTCCTGCAAGCCTAGCCCTGAGCCTGAGCCCAGCTGGCAGAAGGCTCTGCCCTCTTGCCTGGTGCTGAATCCTTGCAGCTGAACTGTCTTCCAGGGTCTCCTCAAATTGCCTCCATGGCCCACCTTCCTCTAGAATCTCTCTCTTACTTAAAGCTGAGACGCTTGGCCAGTTTGGATCTGTATCAACATAGATGCAACTCCGATTCACTATGATCCCTTAACTTGATGATTTGGTCCCTCCTTCTTCCCTGGAGGGGTCAGCTCATCCTTTTTCCACTCCAGCCAGTCCTGGCTGGCTGCTGCTCTCTTTCTAACAGCTCCTTGATAGGAGCTCCCAGGGGTCCTCACCTAACTGATACGGGGACCTTACTTAATTATGCAAAAAATGTGCAATTACAGTTTTTAAAAGGCAATTTCCCTTTTGACAGAACATTCTGTTAAACTTTGGAGATTCTTTCTGGGAGTGCGGATTGTAAAATGAACTGATGTATAGAAAGCGGAGGTTATACGTGAAAATGCGAATTGTTAAACTTTTTGAAATTTATTTTTTGCAATATACTTTACTGTCAATATTGTTTTTTCTTTTCTTTCCTTTTCTTTCTTTCTTTCTTTTATTGAAATATAGTTTATCAAAGTGGCAAACTTTTAAAAAATCCTCAATTTTTCTGAAATAAAGTGGGGCCAGTTAGCAATGAAATGCTTTACATGCAAATAGGAATCTAACATGACGTGACTTCTTTAATAACTATAATTTCGTAACTTTGTTTAAATTATAAAAACAATATATGCTTAATGCAAAACAATATAAAACAAAATTATTGAGTAATACCATCCATAGCTGATTGCTAGTGGTTGGTCTAATTCCTTCTCTAGTCTCCTTTATTCTGTGTATGTGTTGCACAATGCCAACTGTATGAATGTATGTTATTTACATACATATGTAGTACAGTTTTAATAATGTTGGTTTACGTAGATATTTATATACAAAATTTTGTATGTTGGCATCCATAGGCAAACTTAATATCATAGCAGGTATTTTTTTTTACCATGCTTTATTTTCAACAGAAATTTCTCTTTCATTTTAATGCACAGATTGGGTCAGAACAGCTGTCAAGTGTGTGCTTTTCTCCCAAGAGGTGATTTTCAACACAGAAGCTCTACATATAATGGAGCTTCTTTCTCATGGTCTGTCACGGCATGACATTTCTTAAGAGGAAAGAAGTAAGAATGGGTGAAAGGAAGCTACAGTTTGATGGGGAGAGAGAGAGGAAGATTTGAATGATGGGACACATTTTTTTATGCCGGTCCCCAGGACACGATGGCCACATTAGTTTATTGTGTATGAACTAATAAGCCTTTTGCAATTGGACAATTTAAAGTTCAAATTCAGGCTTTGCAACTCATTATCAGAGTGGCCTTAGGAAAGTCACTTCACCTCTTTGGGCTCAGTACTCTCATCTGTGAAATGGATATAATCTATAATTATTTCACAAAGGTGTTATAAAAGTCTAAACAAGGTTAGTATGAAAAACATTAGGCAATAGTGCTTACACAGGGTAAAGACTCAACATACAGTAGTTATTATTTTTCTTCTACCATAATACCACTGTTTCCTTAAGGTGTACCCATCAGGGAAGGAAACTCTACTCGATTTCTGCTCCTTGAAGCCACAGATAATGAAAGTCAACTCTTGGTGATGGCAGGCCATTTTGGAAGGATGGCTCAGCCAGAGGTGAAACCCTACACATTCATTCATTCACTCATTCATTTATTTAGTCCCTTCCCTTATACTCATTCACTCAATAATGATTTATTAATCTCATAGTATGTCCCAGGCACTACACGCATCTGGATATATAAGAATAAATAGAAGATACTGCCCTGTGTGCAGACATGTAATATAAGCCCCTAATGTGTCATGGCTACCATTACGGAAGTGTGTACACGGTAAGGCTTGAGCTATTTAAGGATGGCATTGTGGCTTCTCCCTGGCAAGTGGAGAGAAACTTCTTAGAGCAAATAATTTTTGAACTCAATTTTGGAAAGGAATAGGTATTTGTCAGATGGATGCAGCTGTAGAAAAATAGGGCTCTTCAAAGTGGAAATAGTGAAGATGAAGGTAGTATGAAAAATGTCAAGAGAACTACAGGTGCAGCACAAGGTATGGGGGTACTACCAAGGGGAGCAAAGCCAAGGATGCAGCCGTCAAGAGAGGCTGGATTTAGCTGAGAGTCTTGTATGTAAGGACCAGCAACATGAAATGGATTCTGTAGATGATTTTTTTTTTTTTTTTTTTGGCCATACTGCGTGGCATGCGGGATCTCAGTTCCCTGACTGGGAATCAAACCCGTGCCCCCTGCAGTGGAGGCTCAGAGTCTTAACCACTGGACCACCACGGAAGTCCCTCTATAGATGATTTTAACAAGTGATGCGCTGAAGACTTTGGGGCTGTGGAGTGTGGTGTCATCAGGTTGTTTGGGAAAGGTCCCTCTGGTATGGTTGTTAAAGGCAGATTAAAATGGTGTAAATTCAGAGACTACTAAGACTATTATAAAAATTTAGCCTTAAATGGATGAGTATTTAAACTAAGGCAGTGACATGTCAGGGCTCCATGTTGGTGCTTTATACTCTCAGGAGACTGTTTTACATTTTCTAAATGTGGAAAAGGAGTCTGTAAACAGCTCTATTTACTTAGTAATAATTCAAGAAAAGAAGAGGAACATCTGGAAGGTAGAAATCTGCCCTGACCGTGAACTTGGTAAACGTAAACTGACTAAATATGGATGAGAGCATCAACTTAGTAAACTCAAAAACAAGCAAGCAGAGCAGTTACTCTGGCAAAGGACACCAGATTGGACATGGCAGAGAGAGGGCCCCACTGGAGCTACTGGCAAACTCCTGGGGAGCCCACAGGATGATGCAGTCAGCAAAGGTCATTACGTTCGGACCGTGAAAAAGCCACACGCAAGTGACTGAAAACTGTTGGATTAGACACTTTGGACCTTTTCCTAATATACCATCTTGGCATTGTGTTCAACCACTGCTGATTTCCCTATATATTTCCTTTCAGTGACTCAGTGAATTCAGCTCATGGTTTTGTTGTTTGACTTACACTGGTAGGTAGATGGTAGGCTGAAACCCATGAAAAGTAGAAGGCATCAGATCAAAGTTTTATCTGTTATTTCTTGTGTTTCTTTTGACCACTTTCCAAATGCTTTTGCTCAGGACTCTCATGAAAATCTGAACGGTGAAACGTGGACTTAACTCATTGTTCTGTTGGTTCTATAAAGAATAGAGACACAGGCTGGGTTTACAGGACAGAGAACACACTACCAACCAGGGGAAAGCACAGGAGAGGCTATGTTCAGTTTTAATTATGGCTTGTCTACTTCCATCAAAGGCATCCCAGTCATTAAAAAGTAGAAAACCTGGCTGCAATAATATACATAAATTAATCAGACTTTTTTTTAACCTCCATTTACGCTAATCTCAAGGGCTTGCAACCAATTTCACTTGACTTGAACACTAACAAAGTCAAGATGATGCATTAAAACCAATAAATAACTATAAATTAACACGTAAATGCCACCAATGTGGCAGTGTCCTGAACTTAGAAATGGTTAAGGCTGTTGTTTAATAGGGTATTATTTATTAGCCCTATATATGATTAGCTTTAACTGAAAAACTGTCTCTCTTTTGCAGAAACTGTAAGTAGAATGATTTCTGAATTTCATAGTCGGGGAAATGAAAATAATTAATGGATAACCACAAGAAACCTTTTCAGTGATTAATAATTTTAGGCTGATCATTTTCTTCTAACCATCAGAAACCAGAAGAAATAATGCACAAATACATTATACAGAATAGAAGCTTTAGAGGACATGAATAGAATGACAGTGGTGGGTGAGGACTTTAATCACACTACTCACTTCTTTATTTCTTGTTGATAAAATTATATTTTTCAGCGTTACCAATTTACATAAATCATCTATGAATATATTTTATTTTATTAATATACTGCATTTTCAGATTTAACTTTATTTTCACTCTTTATAAATAAATGAGGGCTAGACATACATAGATGCAGTTTGGAACAATGAACCTAGGTGGTATATTGAGAAAGCTATGCACAGAGAATCAAGAGACATGAGTTGCATTCTTGAAAAAGAGAAAAAGCTTTTTTTTTTTTTTTAACATCTTTATTGGAGTATAATTGCTTTACAATGGTGTGTTAGTTTCTGCTTTATAACAAAGTGAATCAGCTATACATACACATATATCCCCATATCTCCTCCCTCTTGTGTCTCCTTCCCACCCGCCCATCCCACTCCTCTAGGTGGTCACAAAGTACAGAGCTGATCTCCCTGTGCTATGCGGCTGCTTCCCACTAGCTATCTATTTTACATTTGGTAGTGTATATATGTCCATGCCACTCTCTCACTTCGTCCCAGCTTACCCTTCCCCCTCCCCGTGTCCTCAAGTCCATTCTCTACGTCTGCATCTTTATTCCTGTCCTGCCCCTAGGTTCTTCAGAACCTTTTTTTCTTTTTTTTTTTTTAAGATTCCATATATACGTGTTAGCATACGGTATTTGTTTTTCTCTTTCTGACTTACTTCACTCTGTATGACAGACTCTAGGTCCATCCACCTTGCTACAAATAACTCAGTTTCATTTCTTTTTATGGCTGGGTAGTATTCCATTGTATATATGTGCCACATCTTTATCCATTCAACGGTCGATGGACATTTAGGCTGCTTCCATGTCTTGACTATTGTAAATAGAGCTGCAATGAACATTGTGGTACATGACTCTTTTTGAATTATGGTTTTCTCAGGGTATATGCCCAGTAGTGGGATTGCTAGGTCGTATGGTAGTTCTATTTTTAGTTTTTTAAGGAACCTCCATACTGTTCTCCATAGTGGCTGTACCAATTCACATTCCCACCGACAGTGCAACGGGGTTCCCTTTTCTCCACACCCTCTCCAGCATTTATTATTTCTAGATTTTTTGATGATGGCCATTCTGACTGGTGTGAGGTGATACCTCGTTGTGGTTTTGATTTGCATTTCTCTAATGATTAGTGATGTTGAGCATCCTTTCATGTGTTTGTTGGCAATCTGTATATCTTCTTTGGAGAAATGTCTATTTAGGTCTTCTGCCCATTTTTGGGTTGGGGTGTTTGTTTTTTTGTTATTGAGCTGCATGAGCTGCTTGTAAATTTTGGAGATTAATCCTTTGTCAGTTGCTTCATTGGCAAATAGTTTCTCCCATTCTGAGGGTTGTCTTTGCATCTTGTTTATGGTTTAGAAAAAGGGCAAAAGCTTTGATGTAATGTCAAGAAATGCAGGCTCCATTCTGGGCTAAGACTTTGTTTTACTCAGGGGCTGAACTGTCACTTTTCCATGGGGAAAAAATATAGAAGCAATTTTCTACGAAGTTCAAGTACTTTTGAGTGAATCCAGAGATGAATCACTGATAGAGAGACACAACATCCATGGTAGTGAAAGTGAACATGCCCAGGAAGTATGGAATTTTCTTCTCTTCTTCAACTAACCAGCTGTATGGCCTTGGTCAACCCCATTAATTTCTCTCTGTCTCATGTGTAAAAATGAGGGACTAGATGAGGGCCAGAATGACAAATCATTTTCACATCCGTGCCAATAACGGTGGGCTGGAGGAAGCTGCTTAGTGCTCTGGGTTGAAACAGATCATGAGTCTATGTCATGGCTCAACAAGTAAGAATGGGGTGCGGGTAGGGGCTTTGGCAATTCCAGTGTTGCTTATTACCGCTGAACTGGTTTATCCTTCGGTAATTCCTATTTCTAAATCTCTCTGCCTCTATAATGTAACATCAGGATAACTGGTAATGCTGAAGCACATCAGGAAAGCAGGCAATCTTTTGACAGACTTTAGGAAAGGTCTTAGTACTTAAAAATATCACCTTCAATTGCATTGCTCTGTATGCAGTTGTTCAAATTTCTCTAGCTGTTCATCCTTTTGGTAAAGGTGATCAAGGCAGCTATGATCAGACTGAAGTATTAGTAATCATTAACACCTTAGTTCAAATTAACTGATGGACAGAGCTAACCTACGATGATAGAGGACCTTGGAAAAAATGAACTCTATGAAAAATATGTGCATATAAGTAAAAAGGAGAAAGGTCTTATGTATGGGACATTATTGTCAGTAAGGACAGTGCAGACTGAAACAGACAGTGGGCCACTCAGGAACCAGGAGATCAGAAGCCTTGTCTTATTGCCAAATACGAGGAGTGTGTCTCTAAGTCAGGGATGTGGGTGATGGGAGACTGACCACATGACGCCCAGATACAAAAGAAAGTATGTTTATTCCTACAGTGTCTCTTGGGGCCTGCTCTGCTAAAGCAAGTGAGAAAACCTGGCTCTTATTCAAGAATATTCGAGTATATCAATAGAGACCATATCTACCACCCAGGATTAAAGTGCACAGTTCTACTTGGCTAATCTAGGTCAAAAGAATTAAATGAAAATACTAGAGTCCATTCATCAGATCAAGAGTCACCAATACTAGCCATGGCATTTGTTAGAAGTGTTAATTTGCCCTTCGTATACTCCAATTGAGAAGTGATAAATATGATGATATAAATGTTATAATTATTAACAGTATTATAAATGAATTAATACATATTTAACAAGGGAAATGAGCAAACATGAATCACATTCTTTACAAACATTTAAAATTAAATGTTTATAGCAGTTGGATCAAAATGCAACACTGAGTAAATTTCAAATTACTGCTAGAGGCCAAGTGAAAATAATTATTTCTATTTGTTGCATATTTATTTCTTTCTAGAAAACATTACCTATAAAGATTTATATAACATTAAATATTTATATTGGCAGAAATACAAATATTTATGAATTCAAATAAACATTTGCAAATATAAAATGTGAGTAGTTATATGTGACACACAGGCCGTATAAGTATGTACGTGCATGTATATGAATACACAATTTACACATTTGCACATAAATATGCAGTTTTAACAAATTATATTCGGTTATTTCTATATTTGAAATAGCAAACAGAAATAATCTCTTTTGTCAACTTGGTCTCATTGGGAGGAGCTTCCAAGAGACATATACTGAGAAGGATTTGAAGAATGTTTGTCCTCTCAGTAGGAAGGAACACTCAGATTGATTATTGATGTCTGCCACAGGCACAGCAGTACAGTGTACATACTCACTTCATGTATTTGATATTCTGTGTACTAAGGTAGGAGATAACCATTACTGAAAAATTTTTTTCATTTTTCAAATTGTATTTTAATGCTCAGACTCAGGATGAGTGAAAAATGATTAAAGTGGCAAAAATATGAGGGAATAAAGAACCCTCAAATATCTAAGGAAATAAAAACTTCAATAATAACTCTCAGAATAATTACATTGTATTGTTAAGTAATACAAAATCATAAAAGCTATAAAATTTCTGGAATCAAGTTGTGGGGCTATATTATAGTCATCATGAAATAATATTGGAGACAGTAAGAAACAATGTCTGCAAAAATTGTTATGTAGCAAGCTTTTCTAGGAATACAGCTAGTATTGTTACAACACTTAGAAAAATAACTCAGAATTTTCAATTGTATCTTGTTCTTGAAGTTCAAGTCTATTCAGCAGCCTTGGTGATCAAGAATTCAACGCTAAAAGGTTATTTTAAAGTATAACAGGGCATGTACTGTTTATTTTACACTAAAATGTTATGTTTCATTTTTACTCACAGCGAACACATAACAATTGTAATTTTTTCACATAAAATTATTGTATAGAATTGTCTGAAAATATTAACTCAATAATAGTAACATTTCTATGACCCCACAGATCACAGAGCATATGACTTTTTATAAACTGCAAAATAGTATGTGCCTTTTAATGAGAAAACTTTCAGAAAATGACGCCATTCAAGTTTTTTAAATAAAACATGGTGTGTGTGAAAGTAACGGACACCTTTTTTCCCTCATCAATATATCTGATTTCTCTTCTTACTATAGCAATTACATTGCATGTATTATGCTTATAGTTGAAAGTGATAACATCTTGACAGATTGATCTTTCACACTGAATTCAATTCAAAGTGCAGTATCAGTTCTCAATAAATATCTGTGCAAAATAGCTATACTGGTCTTTCTACACAAGAAGGACAATGCTTGTTTCTCCTCCTCTCAGTTACTGTGACAAAGGACAGTTTACCTGGCTATTAAATTACCTTATGTTGATACTATATGAAGCAAAGAGATAACTTTGAGGAAAGAGAAATAAAATGTTTAGACTGGTACCTGAGCTAATCGGCTACTACCTGAATTTCTCCTTAAAACAAGAACACTTGATAACTTGGTAACTGAAATAAAGGCATAATTTATCCACAAGTACCCATTCACCCACCCATCCATCCACCCCTCTCCAAGCATCCACCCATCCATCCATCATTTACCAAGTATTGGGCTGGCTAAAAAGTTTGTTCGGGTCTTTCCGTAACATCTTACGGAAAAACCCAAAAGAACTTTCTGGCCAACCCCAATATATAGCGTGATCCTGGCATACACAATGTTCTACTTGTTTCCACAGAAGTAGATCCTGAAACAGAGACTTGAGTGCAAGTAGTTTATCTGGGAGGTGATCCCAGGGAACTCTAGGGGGTTGGAGAAGAGGAAAAGGAAAAGAAAGGAATCCAAAAGAAGGTGCATTCATGAGTAGATCACTGACGTGAGGAAGCTGGGCTCAGTCCCACTGGTGGCCATTGGAAGACAGTGTGTAGAACATACCTAAGAGTTCTTCCAGCTAAGGGATGAGAAATCTGGGGTATTTTCTTACCAACTCCCATCAGTTATACTGGGGTGTTAACTCTCTAGCACCTCTAGACTGATTAGGGTGTATTCTCTAGTGGCCAGAGGAATCCATCGGGCCTGCCACCGTAGGGTGGGCAGCAGTAAGTCATTGGTGGAAGGCGAGAACCTAGCAGGTTTGGTCAGGGCGTTGACAATATTTGCAACATCCAAGGAGAATGCTAAATATTGCAGACATAAAAAGGAAGCACAGACCCTACGCTCATGGAGTTTCCAGTAAAATGGGTAAACCTTGGAAATCAGTGATTATAATACAGCTAAAAACATGAACAAAAAGGAAGTGTATGCACAAATTAAAAAGGGAGCAGCCGTGTCCTCAGATGTCCTAAAACATCCTGTCTGACAGCTGAGCCCACATTATTTTGTATCATATGGCTGCTGCCTCTCATCCTTCACTTTGTTGTGAGTGAAAGGAGACTAGCCATTGCCCACGTATTTCAAAGGATGAGACACTACAGCTCCATGGTAGCCATCATTAACAAGGACAAAGAGAATTAGTGAGAGGTTGCCAATAACATCAAAGAAAGTTAAGGAGACTCGGCCAGTTCTGGAAAGGTGAGCTTCCAGTGAACCACAATGATAACTCTGAGAGCTTAATTAGCTTTGTTGCAAAGCCCCAAATGTAATCTGGCTGTAGTTTCCTTAATTTAAGGAAAATTAGGTGCAGCGCAGCTTTAGTCATATGACCTCTGAAACGCTTGAGTGATTTGAGTAATTATCAGGAAAACCCTCCAGAGGTGGGGTTACAACCTCCTAAGGGCAGAGGCTTTTGCCTTCTCAAAATAAAATGACCTTTACAACATATATGATCTTTTTTGCCCCAATATAATAAAATTAATCTTTTATTGAATTTGTGCTATTTCTATATTGTTTAAAACATAATTAAGTTCCTCTAGAATGCACATACTTTTATATACTGGCTTAGAGAAGAAAACTTAAAATTTATTTTTTTCTAATTGTAAAACTCAGATGTTTGACAACATAGGATCTTGATGATACTGTAAAGTCAACTGATTCCATGTCTAAAGCTTTCCGAGGTTGCAGTCCTGACCACTTTCATATTGAAACTGGAGGGTTAACAAGGGCCTATTTGGGGTAAACTTTTCTATCTCAGCAGCAGGATTAATTTCTGTATTTTCCCATGTCCCTATAAAGGACGCAAGCATTGGGAATTTAGCACTTACACATGAATATAATTTCAACCATGCTGGGACAGAATGATGATCCTTGAGAACTACTGAATTTGTATAACAAACAGATATTCAGAGTGAGACAGCTGGGAGAATCAGTCTCTCACACTACAAACTTTCCTCTGAATGATCTCCTAGATGTGTTGCATATAGGCTTCTTGTATACCTACGTTTGGCGTTTAATGTCAAATAATATTTTTTACTGAGGTCATAATTAGTAGAACCCACAGGGTGAAAGATTCAGTGGCTAGTGTATATCACCTTCCTTTCAATATATTAGAACTTTTCCTACTCAAGGACCACTCAAATTCATTCTGTTCATTTGCCTGCATGGATGACTGAACTTCATAACTAGTCCAAGAAGAAATTTAAGACCTCTGGCAAAAACATTCATAATAAAATGTAATAGAAGTGAATTAAGAAAACAGAAAAAAGGGGGAAATGTCTATAAAGGAAGAGACATAAAGAAATATGAGAGGTAAAATTATGCAAAATCAAATTTGCTAGAAATGAGGCAAAATTTTGAATGTAAGTTTTCTAACAACTAATGCAAAGACACAACCATGACTGTGATTTGATTCAAAGTGATAAAGCCAATTAATTGCTAACATAATCTAAGGCATGATAGCGTCAAAATTAGAGACACATTTCTTCCATGGGGTCAAGTAATATAGTGACTATATCCTCAAAAATATATTTTCTATAAATAGGACAATAGGTTCTCTAAAGCTATTTCTAACAGCCTTTTTACAGAAACTATATGAAACACTAAAACTAATAAATATAAACATGCATTGAGTTGCTCCCATGTGCTAGTCACTTTATTAAATGCTAGGTCATTTATTCATCATAACCACCCTATGTTAGAGGCAAAATTATTATCCTCTTTCAACAGCTCAGGCAAATGGCTCAGAAAAGAGGGCATCAGTCACCCAGGATCACTTCTCCATCAATGGCATGGACAGAATTCAAGTTGATGATTCCAAACTCAGGCTCTAAGATGCTAGGCTTTAGGAGTTCCCATTGGGTAGGTCCAATGTCATGATATCTAAGTGGTTATGAACAGAAAACTCCAGCAATATGGAGATTATAGAAAGGTCTTAAATTATTAGAAGTAGAAGTAGGCGTTTGACACCATGAGGTCTGTGCTCGCCTGGAGATCCAATAGGAACTTAGTAACCATTCATAAGCCATCCTTTGAGCCATATAACTTCCAAATGGTCCCTCCAAGACAAACAGGGTACAGAACGGGTTTCTTGTTAACTGAGTTAACTTGATATGTGGGAATATTAGCTATGAGTCAACTTAAATATGGGGGATGGTAATACAAATTGATGATTCTTTCTGGCTTCAAGAGGAAGGGATGAGGCACATGCTTCTTGCTCAACCAAAATTGGCATCAAAGTACTAAATAACAGGGCAAATAGAAAAACCATCTGAATTCACACTAATTTATACAAGTGGATTTTTTTTCACAAACACTTGATACTTTCTCAATTAAAAAAACTGACCCAAATTGAATATTTTAGATATTTACTTATAAATAAACTTAATGATCATAAACCTCTAACTTGATCAAAATTACTAGTAATATGACCACTGAATATCATTAACGTGTTTACATGAGATGATGTCCACTACTGCCAATAAAAGAAGAAACTGAGAAAAAAGATTCACCTTTCCATATTATGTAGCATTTAGCTGACAAAGGTGGCAACCTCTTTAACACAATCAGAATAGTAACTGGAAGGTTGGGACGTTTGTACAAAGAATTTCATGTGGCACAATTTCTTAACATCTGAACTAGGTACTCTACTGCCCTCTCATGGATATGACATACGTAGCATGAAGAATAAATACACCACCTAAAGATGATCAACAAAATTAATTTTGCTTAAATGAAGCCTGACAAGTAACAGTACCACCATGAAATAAAAAACAATGTTGTTTTCCTCACGAAGGATATTACATTTATAATGAAAGACACCAGATGTGTAGACACAAACACTTTCAATCACTGTAAAGTAAAATAAATGTGGTATGCTTTACTTATGGTATTATGAACTATAGTTCTAAAGTATGCTCTTATTTCTATGAGTTTGGTAATCTCAGATGACTTGCAGAGAGAAAATGACTTCAGGTTGGTAATCCCTCCAAATGATAAATTGTTTTGCCATAAGTGCCACGGGGCTTAGCCCTTGGAACTATTGTTTTATCCGTTTTATTTCCTCCGTGATTTCTTTCATCCAGTGTCCTGACTTTAAGTACTGTCTAAATATTGGTGATTCCCCAAGTATTTCTGGCCAGGATTTCTCCCCTGAACTTATATAGCCATATGAGGTTTACAGGGCTGATGACTACTTAATGCCTGTATTGATATCTAATCAACCAATCAACGATCAATCAGTCTCTCAAGCGTAGCATGTGTAAAACTGAGCTCCTAATCTCCCCCCCACCCTTTTAAGATCTGCTCCTCCTACCTCTGTGACAATTTGGTGTTCAGTCATTCTGTTCTATTCTATTACCTCATCTCATCCCATCGTATCCATTCTATACTAGTCCAATAACTCCCAACATTCTATCTTCAATATATCAGCCAGAGTGTTTCTATCAAAACAAAAGTAAGATTATGTTCCTTCTCTGCTTACAATCCTCCAGTGTCTTTTTAGTGCACTTGAAATAAAAGCAAAGTCCATAGAGTGGCCTTCAAAGTTCTATATAATCGGACCCCCTAACTCTTTCTTATCTCATTTCTTCCTCCTTTCCCCTTCGCGTGTAGCAGACCAGCCATACCAGCGTGCTTGCTCTTTCTCTGATTGCACACTAAACTTGATGTCACCACAGGGCCTTTGCACTTGCTGTTACCTCTGTTTGAAATACTTTTATCCAGAAGATTGCGTGACTCATTTCCTTCCCAACTTAGCTCTTTACTGAAACATCATCGTTTCACTAGACCTTTCTTGACACTTTGTGTGTCCACATTGTGACCCCTTCACACACATGCTTTCCTTTCCCCTTCCCTCCATAGGACTTATTCAACAAACCATTTATTATACTTGTTTATTTTATCTATTTTCTCTCTTCCCCACTTGAACCTAAGCTCCATGAAGGCAAGGAGTTTTGTCAGTGTAGTTTATTGCTGTATCTTCAGTAGCTAGAAAACACTCTGGCATATACTGGATGCTCCAGAATGTTTGTAAAATGAGTAGAGTGAATGAATAAATTTTTCAGGCAGGAAAAGAATCCATTTCATATAATTGTTATAACTTTATTTGAGAGAATACTATTGGGAAATGACATACACAACTCGTTACTCTGTAAAATCCAGAATCAATCATAGTAGGAAAGAAAAAAGAATTTTCCACGGTAAAAATCGAATCCTGTACAGGTCTTTAGGGATTCTGCTTTTCAGGTTATCTATCTCGCTTTTCAATATAAATACAGCTCACACCATTCAACAACTTTCTCTAAGTTTAAGTCCATGAACAGGACGACCAGAGGTCTTTCTGCTGCTTGCTTTGTATCTGGAAATCCTTTGTGCCTTGTTCACAGTGTTCCTCTTGCCAGGCAGACTCACCAACTCAAAGCATTTTCTTTTCTCATCTGAACAGCTTCCCATTTGAAGATTCTTTAATCAATACCTTTTTCCATTTACATCAATATTAAGAGACAATTTGAAAGTTTAATCAAAGACTTCAGCAATTGTTGCTGATTATGCATGCTGAATTAAATCTGGGGGCTGCAGACTTGTGAACTGATTCATGGATGAGGTCCTCAGGGGTGGGAAATGAAGGCAAATAGGGTTTCTCTCTTGTGCTGTGAGCGCTGGTGGGAGGAGTATTGATCTATTTGCCTTTGTGCTTCAGTGCTTACCTGGTCAGTTATTTACAGGTCACTGAGACAGGGGATGTTGGGGAGTGAGTGAAACAAGGAGGTTGAATTTCCTGGGCTTAGAGGTTGGCATTAATGATGAGGTTATAAAATGAAAGCACATTGTTTTAAAGAAACAGATTCGTGACAGTGGGTGACGACCAGGGAGCTTAATCAGGATTTCTTTATTTTATTTTTAATTAACTTTTATTGGCGTATAGTTGATTTACAATGTTGTGTTAGTTTCTGCTGTACAGCAAAGCGAATCAGTTATACATATATTCATTCTTTTTAAGATTCTTTTCCCATATAGGGCATTACGTAGTACTGAGTAGGGTTCCCTGTGCTATACAGTAGGTCCTTATTAGTTATCTCTTTTATATACAGTAGTGTGTATGTGTCAATCCCAATCTCCCAATTATCCTTCCCCTTCCCTTTCCCCTTGGTAACCATAAGTTTGTTTTCTACATCTGTGACTCTATTTCTGTTTTGTAAATAAGTTCATTTGTACCATTTTTTAAGATTCTACATGTAAGCAATATCATATGACATTTGTCTTTCTCTGTCTGACTTCACTCAGTATGACAATCTCTAGGTCCATCTAATTTTTAAAATTTTTTATTTATTTTACACAGTTCCCTGTGCTATACAAAAACTGTCACTTTAAATAAAATAATTTTGGTACAAAGCATCTCTGCATCTCTATGTGCAATTTTCAGTGGCCTTCCAGATGTCGAATATGGTCCCATCAGAAGAAAAACACAAACTGGGTGATTCATTTTGGTTTATAGGTGTAAAACTAGATGGTCTCAAAGTTCCCGTCTACCTTTAAGAGTCACTCCTTCTCATATGGTGCTCATTTTGTAAGAAATATTTTTCACGAGCCAGATTGTTTCAAGTCCTATGTAATGTCCTGGGGATACAAAAAGTGAATGAGAAAGTTGTTTTTTTTTTGGTTTTTTTTGTTTTTTGCAGTACGCGGGCCTCTCACTGTTGCGACCTCTCCCATTGCGGAGCACAGGCTCCGGACGCGCAGGCTCAGCGGCCATGGCTCACGAGCCCAGCCGCTCCGCGGCATGTGGGATCTTCCCGGACCGGGGCGCGAACCCGTGTCCCCTGCATCGGCAGGCGGACTCTCAACCACTGCGCCACCAGGGAAGCCCAAGAAAGTATTTTAAAGCTTCTTTTCTTAGGAACTAATTATGAGTATTAAATGAGAAAAGCGGTAGTACAGTGAACTAGGTTATATTAATATTCACAAAATATAGATGAAGAAGTTAAGACAGCTTAGTTTTCCTTTGAATATTACGTGCAATATCACACAGCTAGTACGAGGCAGGGAGAATATTCCAACCATGGTGGCCTGAGTTCAGAGTTGGAACATGTGTGTGCTGTACTGCAGGCTATGGGCTGTGTTGTACCCCCCCCCCTAAATTCATGTGTTGACACCGTAACCCCCAATGTGACTGTATTTGGAGACAAGGCCTTTAAAGAGGTGATTAAGGTTAAATGAGTTTATTCAGGGCAGGGCCCTCATCTGACATGACTGATGCCTTTATGAGGAGAGGAAGAGGCACCAAAGCAAAGGCCATGTGAGGACACAGGGAGGAGGTGGCTGGCCGCCAAGGAGGGCTGCCAGGGGAGAAGCCCAGCCTCCAACACCTTGAGCTGGGACTTCCAGCCTCCAGAACTGTGAGAAGTAAATTTCTACCAAGTCAACCAGTCTGTGATACTTTGTTATGGCAGCCCTCGCAGACTAAGATGCTATACCTCTGTCCCATGTGTCTGAAGTCCCTTTTTTAGTTTGCCACAGTACCTTGTATGCTATAGGTGCTGAATAAATATTCACTCATAGAGGCTCAGCAGAATGTCCTCAAACAATTCAGCAGAGAGATCCCAACCAATCCTCTGACAGCAGATCCACTGGATTGATGATAAGAAACCTATTTTCAAGTCCACCGCTACGAGAGAGGCCCCAGCATCAGAACTGCTTGGTGGCAGAAGGACTTATAAGAGGTCCCTGGAAGCAGAGTAAATGATCAGAAGCTATCGAGGGAGACACAGTGGCTCAAAAGTGAGAAACAACTCTGAAAACATAGTAGATGAGGAAGCTTTAGTTCTTCTGTGGAAGCAGAACTAATTAAAGAAACAGAGGACAGATCCATAAAATGTGATTAATACAAAATTATTTGAGCGTGCACATACACAAGCCTACTCCATGTCCTTGAGTGATTTCTAAATGAAACATGTTTTCCGATGAAAGTGGAAGTAAATCACTCTAGAATGAGTTCCAGTTCATATGCCAAGGAAGTATGATTTTAGAGTTTAGAGCAGATTTGTGAAAATTGGTCATAGCTCAATGCCTTCTTTTTTGTGTTTGTTTAGTATTTCTCCTGACTTAGTTTGACAGCAATGAAGATGTTGACTTGTATCCGTGTGTCCTAGTAGCCAACTAGGCATTTATCTTATATGAAGTTCCAAGCAGGTCCCTTCCGAAGGCAGAGCCAGTGGCAGAGTTCCTCTGGCAGGTGGCATTCCTGGCAGCCCACGTGGGCATCTCATTGGTGGGCTCTGTAACTCCTCTAGAACAGTTAATCCGGACTTGCTTCTTCCCTTATTTAAGAGAATTACTGTTCTTTTTTTTTTTTTAGAATTAGATCATGCCTGAAGAAGCAATACAAATAGTAGGTGACAGTTCCCTGTACACCCTAAACAACTAAAAGCATTTCCATTGGGTCGACAGTGTCGTAAGACTTGTACTTGTTTCTAAAAACTTTTATCCAAAAAATAGCAGTGAAAAGTACATGTGGAATGCTCATATTTCTACATCTGGAATGAACCAAGAGACAGTGTTAAAATAGTGCTTACCTCATGTTCTTAGGACTGTGAAATTCTAAATCCGGAACTGCTAACTATTAGCTGAGGTTGTGCTAAGTCAGGCCAAGGATATTATGCTTCAGAAATGCTGTACCTAGCAGGGCTTTGCTTGCCTTAACAGTGTATAGGCTGCCCTTCTACTGCAGTACTAATGGATTTTTTTAACGTCCCAATGACATCATTGGAAAAAATTGTTTAGTTTCTTAATTCAAAATACTAGAAGTCCCACGAGGAACCAGCAAACAGAGGAGATGTGGTCAGGAGGTTAGGAGGAAAAGCTGAAGATCAGGGGCTAATGAAGATCATCTTCTAATGAGAAGGGAGTGATCTGTTTCTAATAAATCAGGTAAGATGAGGACCGAGAGTTGACCTTCAGGTTTACCAGCATGGAGTCATTAGTGACCTTGAAAAGAACAGTTTCAGTGACAGGGTGAAGGAAGCAATGCCTGCTGGAAAGAAAAAAATGGGAGAGAGACATTGGCAACCGCTAGCGGAACCAGATCTTCCAGGGAGCTTTTCTCTAAAGGGAAAGAGAAAAGTGGGGTTGAAGGTAGAGGGGAACATGAAGAGAATGATTTCAAGATGAAAGAATAATAGGCTATTTGGATAGTGATGGAAACACCCAGCAGAGAAGGAAAAACTGATGTGTCAGGAGAGACTGGGGTGAACTAATACAGGACAGACAGGGAAAAACAGGACCTAAGGCACGGGGCTGAGTCGGGGGAGGGGGGGGGGCAGGGGGGGGGGGGGGGGACAAGAGAACAGATGTTTATCCAGAGAAGAGAGGATGGGAACAGATGCAGGTGGGCAGGCAGATGCCGTAGGGGAGCTCATGGAAGTTCTTGGCTGATTGCTTCTATTTTCATGGTGAAAGAGGAAGCAAATTCATTAGATGGGGAGAAGGCCATGAAGGTCTGAGGACTGAGGGAAAGTATGAAAGCCATCTAGTGGATCCGGAGAAGAAATAAAGCAGGGAAACTCAGCGTGACTCCCAGGCAGCATTGAGAACCCACAGGAAGTCAATGATCATGAATTTAAAGTGAAACAAGCCAGCATGGGTCTCTGTGTGTGTCAAATACATTCAGCTGTGTGGTGCAGGTCTGAAGCAGAGAGGTGTTTGACGGAACTACAGTTGATGTTTTGTCCTTCAAGTGATAAAGGAGGAAAGCAGTTTAGGGTATATGCAAGGGAGTGATTGTAATGGTAAAATGTATAATTTAAGCTACACAAGGAGAGAACTAAGAACAAGATGAGGGAAAGTTTCAGTGGATAGACGGTAAGATCAATGCAAGAGACTGTTATATATTTGAAATATATAAATATATTTCAAAATACACCTCACTATACTATACGAACAGTATTCATTCCATTAAATACATTTTGTGAAAACATTCCTGTGGATGAATTGAAGAAACATCACTGAATAGCAATAAGGATGAATGGTCTTTAACTTATTGACATTGCAGAAACTTACTGCATAATGATTTAGCACCTTGGAAATATTAATACATAAAAAATTTAATAATGTACCCATAGGTCTTTAATAGTAACATATCTAAAGGTCAGTAAAAGTGGGAGGGGGGGGTGGGATGAATTGGGAGATTGGGATTGACATATATACACTAATATGTATAAAATGGATAACTAATAAGAACCTGCTGTATTAAATAAATTAAATTAAACTTGTAAAAAAATAAAGTCTGTAAAAAGTATATTTACAATAAATTAGTAGTGATTTCTTCCCATTCTGAAATTCCAGAAAATGTACTTTGTATAAACTGTTACAGACATTTCAACACTTAGAGATTAACTAGTCCAGTTATACACTGAAAATTCCATTAGCTTACAAAAATATAACACCATAGATTCAGACTGTGTAAATATTGTGAAGTTGCCTTAAATTGTTCCTTTTTACAATAAAATGAATGAAGTAGACTAGGAAATCGCTACCGTCCCTCCAACGACTAACATTCTAGATGTTTATAAAACCTCTTAAGTGGCTTATTAGCTGAAAGTGCAGTTAATTTATCTCTTTTAATAAAACTCATTAGTTTTATATAAATGACCTTTAAAAAAAAAAAAAAGACCTCAGATGTCCCTTTCCTGGCAGGGATAAAAGGAGGTTCATATTTTTAAATATTTTTTGGCTGTGGGACATACTTCATATCTTCAACATGTCTTTTTCTTCATCCCCACAAATAAAGTTTCCTTAATATCCTACTCAATAACATGACGACTGTAAGGTTTTAAAAAAGCAATTCAGCCAGACCATGGAGCAGAATACTCAACACGGACTCTCTACGTGGGGTGTGCACAGGCACATGTGTGTGCGGGCAGAGAGAGAAGAAAAGGCTTTCCAAAACAACAATCCAAAAATGCTGTGATTTTATTTTATGCACAGTACAATGGCCACATTAAAATAATAAGAATGTTAAAGAAATTTGCTACAGATCGCATTTCTAGTTTGAGGCAAGATAAAGAATATACATTCTACCCTATCGCTCCTGCTAAGTATGTCTAAAATCCCTGGACAATATACATAGAGCAACCGTCAGAAGACGGAAGGAGAAAAGAAGGCAGGCTGGTTAGAGACCTCAGTACTCAAGGAAAGATCTGTCCTGCCCTCCGCACCCTGTGCTAACACTGCAGAAGCAGTATTTGCCCGCAGCAATTGCAGACGGTAGGGAGGAGTGTGGTTGCTTATCCTCGCCATGGCCATGAAGTAAAATAAAGGAGAGCAAAGAACACCTCTCCGCCTTCCAACGACAGAATAAAGGGAGGGTTATGCGAGATGTAACTGCTGGTGAAAGGGATTCTTTTTTTTTTTTTTTTTTGCAGTACACGGGCCTGAAAGGGATTCTTTAAGCTGTGTATGAACTTCTGAGCGGACCCATGAGTGACCCATACAAGAAAACGAATAGAATGTTCAATAATCTACAGGAAGGCAGGAAAGGGGAAACAGAGAAAGAAAAATCAGAGAGAACAAACAGAAAACACATAATCAAATGACAAACTTACAAATGCTAATGTAACAATAATTACATTAAATGTAAACAGTTTAAACAAACCAATAGAGACAGATTATCAAAATAGATTGATTCAACTACATAAAATCTACAAGAAATCGTGGATTTTCGACTATGTGGAGGGTCGGCACTCGTAACTACTGTGTTGCTCAAGGTTCAATGGTATTTATACACAATGGAATATTATTCAGCCATAAAAAGAAGGAAATCCTGCCATTTGTAACAACATGAGTGGACAGGGAAGGCATTCTGCCAAGCGAAATAAGGCAGACTGAGAAAGGCATATACTATGTTATGGTCTCACTTATATGTGGAATGTAAACAAGTCAGACTCATAGACATAGAGAGAGAGTGATGGTTGTGAGGGGTTGGGGATGGGGGGAAATGGGGAAATGTTGGTTAAAGGGCAGAAGCTTCCAGTTATAAGATGAATAAGTTCTGAGGATCTAATGTACAGCTTGGTGACTATGGTTACCAATATGCACATGACAGTTGCTAAGACAGTAGATCTTCAATGTTCTCACCACAAAAAAAGATAATTCTTTGAGGTGAAAGAAGTGTTAATTACTCTTTTTGTAAAAATCATTTTGCAATATATACATGTACCAAATTATCATATAGTATACCTTACACTAACAGAATATTATATGTCAATTACATCTCATTAAATCTGGAAAAAGAAGAAAACGGATAGGAAAGAAATTGCATATAAACATTGATCAAGGAAAGCTGGAGTGCCATATTAGTATAAAACAATGTAGAATCCAGAACAAAGAAGATCACCAAAGGTCAATTCATCAGGAAGATATAACAACGCTTGATGGATATGCATCCAACAATAGAGCTTCAAAATACATGAAGCAAAATGTCAGAATTGAAAGGAGAAATGTTGTTAAGGACTTCAAAACCTTTCTCTCAGTAATCACTAAAACTACTATACACAAAGCTAGCGAAGATTAAGAACATCTAAACGACACCAGAAGCCCACAAAATCTAACTGACAGTTATAGAACATATCACCAAACAGCACCAGAAATCACTTTCTTTTTAAGTGCACATGGAACATGCATCAAGAGAGCCCTCATCTTGGTCTATAAAACAAACCTCAACAAACGGAAAATAATTTAAAATAATACAAAGTTTATTTCCTGATCATAAGGGAATCATACTAAAAATCTTAAAGAGAAAGAAAATATTTGGATAGTCATGCTTTCCGTTCGTATTCAATATCATATGGTGAGTCTTAGCCAGAGCAATAAAGCAAGAAGAACAAATAAAAGGCATACGGATTCAAAAGGAAGAATGCAATCTTGCCTATCTGC
Organism: Monodon monoceros; assembly: GCF_005190385.1. NCBI lineage: Eukaryota > Metazoa > Chordata > Mammalia > Artiodactyla > Monodontidae > Monodon > Monodon monoceros. Next base: position 138,510,052 of record NW_021703767.1, read on the forward strand.
AGATGACATAATTAGCTACATAGAAATTTGCAAGTAATATACAGAAGACGCCTAGAACTAATGAGAGTTTAGTAAAGTCAACACACACACACACACACACACACACACACACACACACACACACACACAGACATATCCATCTTGTTTCTATATACAAACAAGAAAAACTGAAAACAGAACATTTAAATGCAGTCTGTAATAGTTCCAAAAATTATAATAATTAAATATAAATCTAATGAAACATATACAGAATTTGTGCACTGAAACTAAAACAGAGCAGGACCCTATGGTCCTTCCCCGCCATGTCCTCTGCCTGTCGTTTGTCTATGAAAACACTTTAGCCAAAGAATAAGTTTATAACCAGAGAAGTGAGAAAAAGCAGAAACAATGGAAAACAGTCAAAGGAGACCAAACAATAATAATTTAGTCATTCAGCAAAGTCAAGGATTTTAGTTCCTCCTTAAGGGCTACAGATAATATTCTGAGCCATATCCTGTGAGCTGTCCTATAGATACTGAAACCCCCATCAGGTGGAAGAAGTTAACTACATGATGACCGTGCTGTAGCCATGACATAAGCTGCCACAATTCTGAGAGCTGGCCTCAAGAAATGGAAACAAACCGACCCTGGAACTGAAGATTAACTGTACTTAAAACAATCAAGATGATGCTGATCAGATCACTTCATGACAAATTGCAAGATGACTGTCAGAGCTGCCTGTGCTGTTTCTGCATGTAGCCCCCTCCCTCTGCCTATAAAAGCTCTTACGTCCTGATTGTCAGGGGAGGGGGAGACGGCCTTTGGACAGGCATCCACCCTCCTCCCCCACCCAGTTGCTGCCATCCAAAATAAAGCAAACCCGCCTTTCCACCAGCCTGGCCTCTTTACTGGCTTTCGAGTGTCAAGCAGCCGGACCCCACTTTCGGTTACAAAACTATAAAGATTAGTTTCATGGAATGGAATGGAATGGAAGACACTACACAGTAAAGATGTCGAATCTCTCCAAATTGATCTATAGGTTTAAAGCACTCCTATCGATATAGATATAGATAGGATATAGATAAGCTGACGCTACCATTTAAAGGGAAAAGGAACTCATGAGCTATCATCGCTAAAGTTATACTGAAAAAGAATAAAATTTGAGTCACCACATTACGTGATACTAAGACTTACTATAGAGCTACAGTAATTGGGACACTGTGGTATTGGCAAAAGGGTATACACATAGATCCAAATAGTGCAAACCAGAGAGTTCAGAAGTAGACCCGCGAGAGTGCAGCCAATTGAAATTTGACAAAGGTGCAAAAACAATAACGTGAATAAAGGTTAGCTGCTCAAAAAAGGGCGTTGGAGCAACTGGACATCCATGGGCAAAATAATAACAACAATAATAATCCTCAACCTCAATCTAACACCTTATACAAAAATCAGCTGAAAATGGATCAAAACTTAATGCAGGGCTTCCCTGGTAGCGCAGTGGTTGAGAGTCCGCCTGCCGATGCAGGGGACACGGGTTCGTGCCCCGGTCCGGGAAGATCCCACATGCCGCGGAGCGGCTGGGCCCGTGAGCCATGGCCGCTGAGCCTGCGCATCCAGAGCCTGTGCTTCACAACAGGAGAGGCCACAACAGTGAGAGGCCCGCGTACCGCAAAAAAAAAAAAAAAAAAAAAAAAAAAAAAAAAAACTTAATGCAAAACATAACACTACAAAACTAATAGAAAAAAAAAAATAGGAGAAAATTTCTGTGACCTAAGGTTAGTGAGGAGTTCTTAGGCGTGGCACCAAAAGCACAATCCCGGATAAAAGAAAAACACTTGTAATCTGGAGGTTATCAGAATTAAAACCCTTTTCCCAGTGAAACACATTGTTAAGATAATGAAAAGATAAATCACAGTTTGGGAGAAAATATTTCCAAATGACATAGCCAATAAAGGATCTGTTTTCAGAATATAACGAATGCTCTCAAATCAATGATATGGGAAAATCTAATTAGTAAATGGGCCAAAGATTTGAAAAGACATTTGAGCAAAGAGGACATATGGATAACAAGCACACAAAAAGACGTCGAATAGCATTTGTTATTTGGGAGATGCAAATACAAGCCACACTGAAAGACTTCTATGCTCCTACTAGGATGGAAAAAGTAAAAAATTACTAACAGGTTAGATCAAGTGCTGATGAGGATGTTGAGAAACTGGATTTCTCTTGTGTTGCTAGCTGGAACGTGTGATGGCACAGCCACCCTGGAAATCCACGTAGCAGTTTATTCCAAAATTAAATGTATATGGTCATCTCTCAGTATCTGCAGGGGATTGGTTCCAAGACCCCCAGGGATGCAGAATTCCATGGATACTCAAGTCCCTTACAGTTGGCCCTCCACATCCACAGGGTCCACATCTATGGATATGGAGGGCCAGCTGTATATTTACTGAAAAAAATCTACATATAAGCAGACCCTTGCAGTTCAAATCAGTGTTGTTCAAGGGTCAACTGTATTACCAAACAACTCAGCAGTTGCACTTTTTTTTTAAGAAGTACTTCATTCCTTTTTATTGACAAATAATATTCCATTACGTGGATACACCACATTTTATTTAACTGTTCATCAGCCGAGGGACTCTTGGGTTTTTCCCACTGTTTTCTATTATGAATAGTGCTTCCATGAACATGAGTTTGCAACTTTTTGTGCGGACATATGTTCTCACTTCTCTTGGATATGCACCGAGGAGCGGAACTGCTGGATCATATGGTAACTTTATGTTTAACCATTTGAGAGAAGCAGTTGCACTCTTTAGTATTTACCCCGAAGAATTGAAAACTTATGTCCATTCAAAAACCTATACATGAATATTCATAGAAGCTTTGTGTGCAACAGTCAAATGTCTTTCAACTGGTGAATGAATAAACAAACAGGAGGGCACCGACACAGTGGAATACTGTTCAGCAATAAAAGAGAAGGGGTTATTGAAACACAGAGCTTGGTTAGTGAAACACACAATCTCAAATTCTTTATGCTGCATAAAAAAAAATCTGAAAAGGTCTGAATTATTTTGCTGTATACCTGAAACTAGCACAACATTGTAAATCAACTATGCTTCAGTTTTTAAAAATCTGATAAGTTTATATACTATATCATTCTATTGATATAACATTTTCAAAATAACAAAATTATAGTAATGGAGAATAGATCAGTGGTTGGGGAAGAAGGTAGGAATTAGGGTTATAGGTAGGTTGGGAGTTTCTTTACGGTGACGGAACAGTTCTGTATCTGGCTTGTGGTGGTGGTTATATGAATCTATCCATGTAATAAAATTTCACAGAACTATATAAAGCAAAACCAAAAAAAAAAAGTGTGTGTAAAAACTGGTATACTCTGAATAACTCTGTAGTTTAATACTAGTATACCAATGCCAATTCCCCAGTTTGATAAAGGACTATGGTTGTATAAGATATTATCATCGGGAAAAGTTGTGTTAAAGGTGCATAAAAATTCTCTGCAACATTTTTGCAACATCTTATTGTCTTAAATTATTTCAAAACAAAAAAATTAAAATGTCAATGGAAAAATAAAACAAAGTTGATAAATTTGGAGGCAATTTGAGTCAATATATAACCTCAGGATATTGCCATTTCTCAAATTATTTTCTTGAAGGCCAAAGGCAAGAGAAGGTTGTGCTAGATTAGGTTATATTTTTTTCCGAGGGCTAATGGGGCAATACTCTATTTCTTTAATCATTCATATTTTGGGGCGGCTGACCCTTGGTTTATATGAAATAATGTACACTGAAGCTCATATAATCACTGAACTTAAATACAAATTATACAAGGCCACTGGGATTCAAGTCCTGATCAATTCAGAGTACAAAAAATACTCAGAGATTAAAAGAATAACTGTAACATATTTAGAAGCCAAATATTTAAAGAGCAACACATTTCATTATTTAAAGAAACAAGAGAGGTTTATAGAGCTCCTAAAGAAATTTTAAAAATACTGCACAAAAAATTTAAAATTTCTTTGGATGCTTTATATACAAATGTAAAGAGTCACCGGTTCTTCATGAGGAAGTACAGGAACAGTCCCAAAGCCATAATTCCTTATTAAAAAAATTCCACTGGCAAAACTAGACCTGAAAGAATATATTTTCTTTCTCTGGAAGTCATCTCTCTAATAAAGCCAAAAGACACGAAAAATTATTTCATTATTTAAAAGTACATACTTTGAACTCATCCCCCACTCACCTGTCCTCAACCTTGATTGGTTTACATCTTGGTTAAAGACAAAGCAGGAATCCTATCCACTTTTTTCAGTTTGCTGAACTTTATGAGATTAAGGAGACCGATTCTCAATTACTTGCACCACCAATGGAAGAGAGCATTGTCATGGAAAGTAGAAAATGCTTAAAACTCAGCCTGGTGAGTCTGAGCCCTCCAGAGCCTCTCTGGTGAGACTAGTAATAGTTTACTGGCCTGTTGTTCACCTTCTGGAGGCAAGGATCAGATTAAAAAGTGGGCAGAAGAAGACCTAAATAGACATTTCTCCAAAGAAGACATGCAGATGGCCAAGAGGCAAATGAAAAGATGCTCTACATCACTAATTATTAGAGAAATGCAAATCAAAGCTACAGTGAGGGATCACCTCAAACCAGTCAGAATGGCCATCATCAAAAAGTCTACAAATAACAAATCCTGGAGAGGATGTGGAGAAAAGGGAACCCTTCTACACCGTTGGTGGGAATGTAAATTGATACAGCCACTATGGAGAACAGTATGGAGGTTCCTTAAAGAACTAAAAACAGAGCTACCATATGATCCAGCAATCCCACTCTTGGGCTTATAACCGGAGAGAACTCTAATTCAAAAAGATATATGCACCCAATGTTCATAGCAGTACTATTTACAATAGCCAAGACATGGAAGCAACCTAAGTGTCCATTGACAGATGAATGGATAAAGAAGATGTGGTACATATATACAGTAGAATATTACTCAGCCATAAAAAAGAATGAAATAATGCCATTTGTAGCAACATGGATGGACCTGGAGATTACTGTACTAAGTAAGTCAGAAAGAGAAAGACAAATATCATATGTTATTATTTATATGTGGCATCTAAAAATAATGATACAAATGAACTTATTTACAAGACAGACAGACTCACAGACTTAGAGAATGAACTTATGGTTACCGGGGCAAGGGTGGGGAATAGGGATAGATTGGGAGTTTGGGGCTGACATGTACACACAGCTATATTTAAAATAGATAACCAACAAGGACCTACTGTATAGCACAGGCAGCACTGCTCGATATTCTGTAATAACCTAAATGGGAAAAGAATTTGAAAAAGAATAGATACATGTATATGTATAAATGAATCACTTTGCTGTACACCTGAAACTAACACAACATTGAAAATCAACTATAATCCAATATAAAATAAAAATTTTTTAAAAAGAATTATAGCCAACTTGAAAATAAATATTTGTAAGAATACAAAAATACCCATACATGCCACCCCAAAAACAGAAAGCTTTCTTCACAGGATTTCTCCTGCCCTGTGTTCCAAAGAGCTCTCTGCCCTCACTCCCTGGGGAACAGCAGTGGTAATCGCTCACTATTAAAAGCATCATCTTTCCCTTTTCACTGTCCACCCTTTTGAGTGTCACTTGTTTCCCCCCAGTTCATGAATGGTGACAATGATAATGAAATATGTATGGAGAGAGAGAGATTCATTTGACATATTCTATTAAATCATGCATGTGTATTATGTATTAAAGTTAAAACAATAAATACAAAGTAAAATAAAAGAGTTTATCTTCCAGATCAGTAAAACTTTCTGTCGTTAAGTTCATGTAATATTTTAACTACTAAACTCTTTACTTCTCTACAAATAATATCATACTCATTAATATTTTTTCATTTTTAATATTAGCAGTTTCCCAGGAAATTTTTCAAAAGACTTTTTTTTTAAAAAAAGGGGCTCAAAATAAATAGTATCAGCTATGTTTAGTGTTATTTTATCCTTCTTTGTTTTTCTAACATTAGCTTTTCATAGAAGGACTGATTGAAGAGTAAAATATTGCTTGGAAGATCATCATTACATAATTTTTTTAATTGTGGGAGAAAATCTGATAAAAAATATCTGCATGGACTTTAACAATTATATGAAATTCAATTTTGGGTTAAAATTGGGCAGCTGTAATTTCACAAAGAATAACTATAGAACCAGGATTTCAAAAATAGGTAAACGTAAAGCAATTTATACTTTTCAACAATTCCTTTCAAACATTTATATTTTTAGTGAATATGATAGTGAATTTAAGGTGTCTTAATTAGTTGATATCACCAATACTGCATACAGATCAATAGTACTCAAATTATTATCTGTGTTTTTATTATATGTATATCATTCAAGTAAAAAAGGAGAGAAGTTCATATGCACAAGAAGAGAATTTGAAAATTAATAAAATATAGTTATTCTATTTGGTTTTGTTTAAATAAAGTCTTAATGATCATCTCTAACTTTATTAGAACTTTGGTCCATGAAATTTTGTTTGAATTGGCTGCTTGATAGAAAATGTAAAATGTTTAGAAATATAAATACTTCCTTATTAATAAAATAACCATAACTAAAAATGCAGTGTCAGTGATATATCTATATCTATCTATATCTATATCTGTCCTGAGCTATTACTAGAAAATGTTCTTTAAATACTAGCAACTATGACATATTTTAATTGAGTAAATATTGCATTTCATTCTTTATATATTTTCTCTACTCCTCACAACCATCATAAACTATGCTATAATTTTGTGAATCTAATGTTGAACATAGAGTGACTAAGAAATTAATATGCTCAAGCCTACACAGCTTGCATGCAGACCCTTATTTGAATGCAAGTCCCCCTGTCCTCAAAGCTCTGCTCTTTAAACTACCCCATCTCTCTCTTCTCACTAGACAGTCTCTTCACCTATAAAGGGAACTCAGTCCCTAGTTTGGGGTGCTGGTCATAAACACAAGGCAGAATACTGTTTTGAAACATTATTCTAGGCTTCTTTTCTGGGCATATCCTCCTCCTGCCCTTAGCTCTCCTCCTATGTAGCATCCCCAGATTTATGTCTACAGGAAGAGATAGCCCGATAGGACCCAAAGAAAAAAATAAATGCAATTTCTGGGTTTTGAGTTTCAGAAACTAGCCTTGATTGGGTGGGGATGGAGTTGGCAGAAAAGAGCTCAGACCTGAAGAACACGTATATAAGAATAAAGATGTAGTCATTTTGCATTTCAACAAGGTAATAATGATCCAGAGGGTTAGAGAGCCTAAAAACAGAATTTGGAGACGAGTGGTTTCCCAACAAGGAACTCTGTGTCTTACCCACTGACCACACTGGCCATTAAGTCCAAGTCAATATGGGAGTTGGAGGGGGATAAACCTCCAGGTAGCTGGGGATCAGAGAAAAGGAAACTTTCTTCCCCATAAAGCAGTAAGAGCATGGTTTCCCTCATGTTAGCTGGAGTAAACAACAGAGAGAGTGACTGTAGATCTTAGAGCAAAAGGGTGCAATGATAAAAGCCCATGCCTGAAGAGACTGGCTATTCAGTGAAGGGAGAATGGAACAGTGACCTGCAGGACTAATGACTGTGACACATGCACGTGACCCAAAACAAAGGAACAGTGGGCTGCAACAAGCACAGTGAAAAAGGGAGTCCCATAAGCATTCAAGGGAAAGATTAATTAGCCTGAGGGGGGAATCATCTGTTCTACTAAAAAAGTAGGAAAAGTTCATTTTTACTTATACGACTTGACCTAACACTTCTACAATGTTTCACTTAACAGAAACATACAACAGTATTTAATAAATAGTTCCAGTTAGAATGATTTTATTTCCTATTACTTAATTATGCCAGCTAAAAGTGCAAGCATTCCATAGGTGTTCTCCATTAATATCACTAACTTGTGAACCAAAGGCTACAACAATGGGTTGAACAGAATAACACTTTTCGTATGTCTTTCCCCTTTTTCCTAAAGCTTGAGACTGAAATAAATCACGTTGAGCACCTAAAATAAAATCCACATAGTCCCCATACTATATTATGTTATTCTAGCACTATATTATTACAGTGTAATTTACTTTTTTATGTGGTCCATTTTTATTGTCTGTCTCTACTTGTTGAAATAGAAACTCAGGAAGGCAAAGATTTTTGCCTGGCAAAAAAAGAAGTTCCCTGTAATGTTTGTTGAATAAACGAATTAGCACATTACATAGGATATTTTTTATGATTACTTTTAGATCACGTTGATTCTGACATTCTGGTTCTCCTGAGACTGTAAAGCTAAGAATCCGCGCATCTTTGAAAAAATCTTCATAGAATAATTTAGATGATTAAAACACTAGATTGCAGAGCAAATCAAAATAATACACTTCAGCGATTATCTTATAAAAATAAAGTGAATGGATATGTCAGCCAATGTGTCTGGAATTTCTTCTAAATTGTGAAGCATATTATGTGAAGATTTTTTGTTATGATGTGGGTTTTTTTCGGGAGTGGTTTGTTTTTTTAAAGAGCCTGTTTTGTTTTCATTATTAATGGGAGATAAAACAGAAAAATAATAGAGTAAGCTCTTCAGATGAGACACAAATTTTGGTAACCAAAAGCTACATGCTAGTTGTTAGTGAATTTTACATTGCATTTAGGGCTATCGTTATAACCTTATAAACCATATAAAGGTTTAGTACTAAATATTCCTATTGCCATTCTATGAATGTTTGTAATTAGAAAGACACTAAACAACTTAGAACAAACAAAAGTATGTAGCCAAAGTATTAAAATCAGTGAACTTTAAAAATAAATAGCTGTTGCCCTTGCCTTCCCAAATCTAATTCCTTATCTTCTGGTAAGAAGATTTCAGTTTTTCTTGGAAAACCACCCTTTCTCACTCTAAGACTAGTTCTCAGGCTAGGCGTGTGACCCACACTTGGCTTATCAGAGTAGGACATACGGTTCCTGGCCACAGGGACTGCCCCATAACCCAGTTGGTCTGATAAATGTTATCCTGAACCTTTTGCTGTGGTAACTAGGAAAAACATACTTCTTTTGCTGACCGTAGAGTCGGGGAAATGAAAGCCTAGAGCTCCTGGTAAAAATGGTGTCAATACAGAGGAAAGCTCACCTGAGGAGTAGGGATTCAGAAATGGAAAGTGTATGGTAATACTGTATGCTAAGTACCACATCTCATTCTATTCATACAACACTCTGCAAAAGATAACCTTAAACACATTGCACAGTTGAGGAAACTGCGGCTAAATAAGGACTAAGTATTGTGAGCAAAATATCATAGAGTTAGTAAGTAGTGGAACCAGGACAGTCTGACTACAGAGGCCACACTATTAAACATGGCTCTGCTTAAAGGCAGGCATAGTTCACTCTCTGACCTCCACCCACGACTTTTCATTAATGAGCCAATAAACTCAATTTTTGTTAATTCAGTTTGATTTTTTTTTACATTTGCCACTAAAAGTTCTGATAATACAGCTCCATACTGATAAGAACAATAATGAGTATACTGAGGTAGCAGAGGGCTACTATATAATTGTCCCCCCTGCCTCCTCCCAAAAAATTAACTTAGGATAGATGCTGTGTGTGTGTGTTTGTGTTTTAATAAAAAGAAAACTTTAAAGTTACTGCTCTCATAGGGAATGTAATTTTATTCGGAATCCGTATTTCCTATCGCCTTTAAAGAACTTTTTAATATATGATTATTCTTTAAAATGCTAGAGTGTCACTATTAGGATATCTCATAAAATGAAATTAACTATTTTCAAATAATATATGTCTTTTAAAAGTTCGCCATTCTAAGATAAACTCAGATCGACAACGATGAAACTAAAAAAGGCTGTTATTGAGAGTAATGTTTACACTAAATAGCAAACAAACTCGTTATTCAAGTACTCTTAATAAGAGTTCTGGATGGAATTTTTGAAGGGGTCAGGATGTGATATATCTTGATAAAATTATTTTTCTATTTTGCGGAATAATCTGAAATTTAAAACCAAGGCTACCTACTAGCAGAGTGTTCATTTATAACTAAAAAAAATCCTTTTAAGTGATAAATATTAAAATCTAAACATATAAGAGGACAGCAGGCAATAAAATGTTTCCATGTTCAAAAACTAATTTTCTTAGCAAAAGTTCAAATTATTTTGAAAGCCCCAAATCAGCCAAATCCTGCCCACAAGGTATATAAAACTAGGCTATGACCTGATGTTCTTAGATGCACTTTTAAAATCCATTATGGGCCAAAGAGCCCTTTTTGAGTTTGCAAAGGTTATGTGATTTTCCCATAGAAATTCTTTGAAAAGGAGATTTTATTCTTGGCCCATACAAGAGCTCAGTTAATGTTTATTATCCTTTAAATTTCTGTAATACCTTAGAGGGACTTGATAATTATAATTTTCCAGGTAACTGCACTCAGGAAGTATTTCTTCCACAGTGAGAGAGTAAGTAAGGATTGACTCTAGAACCTACTACCCATTTTCTCTAGTCTTGCATTTGCCATAGAATTCAGTGATAAATGAGGCATTTTGCTATAGTAACAAGGAAAAGACGTTCTCTTTTACTGAGTGAGAAGTTGGGACAATGGAAACCCAAAGCTGCTGGCAATGGTGGCTTCAAGACAGAAGAAGGCTGACCCGAGGAATGGGCTTTAAAAAACAATGTTTCTGAGGCTGACCCTGAGAAAATATTTCATTTCTGTGATCATTGTTTTTAGGACTGCTTATTATAAAAATGTAGTTTGATTATACCTTACTCTTATGATTCAATACCACTTTAGACTAAGAGGTGCATGAATAGAATTCCAATTGTGTAAAATTTGTGTAACAACCTTAATATAAAACCATACAATTCAAGGAAGCTCTAATGAGTTAAAATGTGTGCTTTTTAAATTTCTCTTCAGCCATGCATGATGGAGAGACCAGATCCAATTAACTACAAATTCACCAACCCTAAAAGAGTAGCATGAGAAGCAGTGAAAAGTCTTATGCTTAAATGGGTTCCACTTATATAAGTTCTGTTACTTCTAGTCTATCATACTACACGTTTAAACTTAACTGCATTGCTTAAAGGACAGAACCTTCCTTAAAGTGGAGACCATATTTTCAGTCCTTTCTTGGAAAACCCTCCAAACTGCAGAAGGATGGGCTGACCACAATTCAACATAATGTAATTATTGAAAAATCTACTGTGGCAGCATCCTTGTGGCTACACTCCAAGAATCTATGCATATGAGTCAACGATTAAAACTAAATTTAGCTTCAAAAAAGAAGCTGCTTTAATTTTCAAAATAAAATTAAAGTGAAAGGTTTACTAAGCAAAGCAAGAGCATGCACTCTTCTAGGTGACTCTGCAAAGTAAGATCTACATGGTGGAGGTTATATACGGCTTGCTTAATGCATTTGTCTCATTTTATCTAGTCCAGCAGTACTATTTGTCTCCCTCTGAAGGTATATAGTTAATAGAAAATGACCAGAAAACTTTAGTAATGTATGGCTACTTTCCAAACTCTCTTTTCTGAGAACTGTTGAATGGCTTCCTAAAAACAGATGAACAAAAGCTACAATTCAAGGGAGTAGAGCACATGAACTCCAGAGTCCCAACTTGCTATCCACCTTCTGTCCTTTGCCTTTTCTACGAATACTCATACTTCTGTTTCAGACGACTTAGAGGGCTGCAAAGAATGTCAAGCAGAAGTAAAAGGGGCCATGGACCAGATCCTTGCTATTCACACCGTGATCATATGACCAATAGCAACGTCGTTACCTAAGAGATTATCAGTGTTGAACCTCAGGCCCTTCTCAGTTCCCATGGGAGTTGTATGCAGGTCAAAATGTGAGGGGGTCCCTGAACTATTTTTCTAAGGTCACCATAAATTCTAGAAGTCTGTATATGACAGTTTCCCAACCTTCTCTTCCAGCTGATTATAGTGTATAACAAGACTAACCATAGTAAGAGCTACATCTTATTTTATTGAAGGTCTACTGCCTGTGTGCACTAAACACATTGCCTACATTATTTAATCTTAAAATTATTGCTTCTGAGATGGTATTTATTACACAGGGCAGCGATTCTCAAACTCAGCCTGTAACAGAAGCGCCTGAAGGACTCTCTTTTTTTTTTGAAGATGTTGGGGGTAGGAGTTAATTAATTAATTAATTTACTTTTGCTGTGTTGCGTCTTCGTTTCTGTGCGAGGGCTTTCTCTAGTTGCGGCTAGCGGGGGCCACTCTTCATCGCGGTGTGCGGGCCTCTCACTATCGCAGCCTCTCTTGTTGCAGAGCACAGGCTCCAGACGCGCAGGCTCAGTAGTTGTGGTGCACGGGCCTAGTTGCTCCGCGGCATGTGGGATCCTCCCAGACCAGGGTTCGAACCCGTGTCCCCTGCATTGGCAGGCAGATTCTCAACCACTGAGCCACCAGGGAAGCCCCTGAAGGACTCTTTAAGACAGATTCCTTGGCCTACTGTTAGCGTTTCTGGATCAAGAAACTCAGGAGACGCTCCCAAGAATTGGATTTTACCAAGTATGCAGGTGATGCTGATTGGAAGCACTAACAGAGAGGCCCCCAAATACAAGTGTCTGTTAATTCGGTCACCGGGGCCCACATCTCAGATGCAGGCGAGTTCTTCAGACTCTTTTACACCTTTCTGTGGCCAGTTCTAGGGGTTCCGTCTGTGCTCCTTTCCTACCCACAGTGGTCACTGCCCATTTTCTCCTCCTCTTTGAGGCCACATATAAAAGACAACACACCTGCCCCACTTCTCCTCCCCCTGCTGTCCCTAAGTCTTACATCTTTTGGCTTTGATGGTATCAGAGCGGAGTACTGCAGTGATGGGTAATTGATGTGTAAGAAACATTCCAGAAATCTCACACATCCTCACAGTGTATTTCCCTGACTTTTAGTCTAGGTTTTAATATGGAATTAAATTCCTATTAAATGCTCGGAGCCCTTTATGTTCAAATAACTCAGAGTCACTTCAGAGGAAAAAAAAAAAAACCAACTAATTAAAATTCACATCTTTGTATGAAAAAGAGATTGGTGAAATCCTTTCACCTATATTGCCTCATTTGCTTCTTTCAAGAAGCTTATTGAATAGGCAAGGTAAATAAAATAATGTCACAAACAATCAGAATGAACTGGAAAGAAAGTAGCAACAGCAAAATAAGTCTTAGTTTAAGAAGATCTTCCTTATAGAATAGCAATATTTCCATCTGTCCCTACAAGTTCAAACAGGGCCTTATACACGTCTCAAAGCTACACAGTAATTGTTAGTTATTTGTGTTTGTGTGTGTGTATTATATACACATATATACATACATCGCTCTATTGCTTTATTTACATAAACATTCCTCAGTAGGAAAGACTTACAGTCGTACTAGATTTTACTTAAAGAAATCAAGTGTTAGATGGTTGGAATAAATATCCCCAGAAATACGAATAGGCAAAATTTTTTTTCTTAAGTCAACAGTTGGTAGTAAGAATTCATGCTTACTTTTCTTCTCCTCTAGGTTATGAATAGGAATTCCTTCCATAGAAGACATACTTTCAAGTATTAGGCATTGAGTATTAAGTAAAAGATAAATATTTTTAATTTCTTCCGTCAGGCCACTAACCCAGTTAGTCTGATAACACATTTAAATACAGAAGGATAGGGACAGTGGTGAAGACGTGGCTTAACAAGCTTTCTGTGCACCCAAATATTCGTGTTGAAAATATATTTAATATGCTAAGAGGAGCACCCAGAATAAAACGTAAATAAATATAACTAGTGGAGGCGTTAGCTTCATCTGAGCGACACTCATGTGAAAACGCAGACCTATCTGATCATGTGTAAAGTGCAACTGGGGCTGGGTCCCTTGGGAGACAATCTCACTGACTACTGAGCCTCCTGGGAAGGCTTATCTTCCAGGAGCTAAAGTTAACCGTCTGGGAGCACTGAAGGGAAAGAGTGACTCCAAGTTTACATCTATTTATGCTGTGTATCCACTAACAAAATTCAGTGACAGTTACTTTTAACACTTTTGTCTTTTAACTGTTAAACTAGAATTAAAAGTGATGACCCACCCCTGTTAAGGTAATACAGTCTACCCTGGCTTTGTCTATATATTAACGTTACCAATGAGTTTCGTACTTTCTTACCCTCTCGTGTTGCCGATTTAGCATCCTTTTGACCCAACTTGAAGAGCTGTTTAGCATTTCCTGTCAGGCAGCTCTAGTGGTGATGAACTTCCGCTGCTTTTATTCGTCTGAGAATGCCTTTATCTCCTCTTCATTTGTGAAGGATACATTTTCCACGTTTAGTGGCTTGTTTTTTTTTCCTTTTAGCGCTTTGAATATAACATCCCACGCCCTTCTGGCCTTCAAGGTTTCTGCTGAAACGGCGTATATAACAAATCGCTTTTGCTGCTTTCAGTATTCTCTCTTTAACTTTTAACAATTTGATGCTAATGGATTTCTATGTGGGTCTCTTTAGAGTCATCTACTTTATGATGCAGCAATTCCACCTCTGCATATACACCCAAAGGAAATGAAATCAGCATCTCAAACAAATATCTACACTCCCATGTTCACTGCAGCATTTTTCATAAGAGCCAAGGTATGGAAACACACTAAGTGTCTGTCTACAGATTAATGGATAAAGATGTGGCGTGTGTGTGTGTGTGTGTGTGTGTGTGTACAAGTTGACACTTGAACAACATGGGTTTGAACTGAGCAGGTCCACTTATACGTGGATTTTATTTTCAATAAATACATACTATGGTACTACCAGATCCACAGTTGGTTGAATCCGTGGATGTGGAATCATGGATATGGAGGGTTATACAAGGATTTTAGTTATTATTTTAGTTATTTAGTTAGGATTTTCAACTGCGTGGGAGGTCGGCACCCCTAATAACACCTGCATGTTTCAAGGATCAACTGTGTGTCTGTATGTGCGTGCGCGTGTGTGTATGTATGTGTGTGTATATATATATATACACACACATACACGCGCACGCACATACGTATACACACACATATGCAATGGGAAATTATTCAACCTTTACAAAGAAGAAAATCCTGATATTTGAGACAAAATGGATGAAGCTGGAGGATATAATGCTAAGTGAAATAAGCCAGACACAGAAAGATCAATGCCACAGATCTCACTTATATGTGGAATCTGAAAAAGTAGAACTCATAAAAGCAGAGAGTAGAATTGTGGTTGCCAGGGGCTGCGGGGTGAGGGAAATGGGGAGATGTTGGTCAAAGGGTACAAAGGTTTAGCTATGTGGGTAGATAAATTCTGGGCACCTAGTACAGCATGGTGACGATAGTTAATAATACTGTATTGTACACATGAAATTGCCTATGAAGATAGATCTTAAACCTCTCAGCGCGCACACACACACACACACACACACACACACACACACACACTAGGATAACTATGCAGAAGTGATGGATAAGTTATTTAGCTCGATTGTGGTGATTTTTTTTACAATTTATACAGATATATAAAAACATCTCAATAAAATTGTCTTTAAAGAAAAGAGTGATTCTCAGATTGACCTAAGCCCCAGCCCACATTGACTTCTTTCTAGGGAGAGAAGCTGTGAATTGAAAAATAAAGTAAAATCTTCTAATTTTTATTTCTTAGCCCTACACTATGGAAAATATGAAGAGGACATCAATAAGTCATTGGCACAATCGGCAATTCATTGGGCGGGGGCATGCATTGGAAATAGGACTGAAAATATGATTAAATGCACAACAAATGTAACCCATCATTTATGTTTCTGACACCTTCATTAACTCCTTAAGATACCCTTTCTCTTCCTCCTACAAGAATTACATTTTAAGGTTGTTTTCCCTTTTCCTCTTTCTTTTGCCTATTTTATAACTCCCTCAACTGTAGCTATGCTACCAGTGAGGATAAAACCCAGGTCTTAGGAGTACAAATTGAATATGTACATAAGTCAAGTTAGCAGCTTTGTTATTCTTCAGTCAGCTTTTCCTCTGTTCAATTTCTTAACATCAACCACACTATTCTAAACACACAGTGTACAAACAGGGCTCGATCAAGAACCTTGTTAATTCCTCATTCAGGCTGTATTCACTATTTTATTCCTCCTTCAAGTGACCTATTTTGCACCAATTGTCTTTGTTAGAAGGTGGTAATCTTCTCTGAACTGGAAAATATTAATTATTCATCAGAATTACGATCACATACACAAGTATTTGTTTACTATGCGTTAAGGAAGTTAAATTTCTTATATTAATTCTGCTTTTATTCTTCTCCTCTTGAAACCATAGTCCTTTACCTCTTATTCATTGATGCATTCACACAATCCTCTGTATTGCTATACTTCTATTGAGTCACTGAAATAAAATCTTGAAATAAAACCATATGTGTGGACTTCCCTGGTGGTGCAGTAGTTAAGAATCCTCCTGCCAATGCAGGGGACACGGGTTGAAGCCCTGGTCCGGGAAGATCCCACATGCCGTGGAGCAACTAAACCTGTGCGCCACAACTACTGAGCCTGCGCTCTAGAGCCTGCGAGCCACAACTACTGAAGCCCGTGTGCCTAGAGCCCCTGCTCCGCAACAAGAGGAGGTACTGCAGTGAGAAGCCCGCACACCAAAACGAAGTGTAGCCCCCGCTCGCAGCAACTAGAGAAAGCCCGCGTGCAGCAAGGAAGACCCGACGCAGCCAAATGAATAAATAAATTTAAATCAACTATACTAAAAAAAAAAAAAAAAGTCTTTTTTTCAGTACCTGTTTCCTCTCAAGTAAAATCTTGAATTGAAATTTATGTTCATGTGCTTTCTCCTCCCAAGGTTGGCAAATTTTAAGTGACTAGTTAATGTCTTGGTCATATCTCTGACTTCAGTACTGTACCTGACACAAGTGGTTGCAAGTGAGCAGTGCGTACAAAAATATGTCTTTTGCCCTTCTACCTGCGTGACTGTATCTTCCTCAACCTGGATATAATCTTGGCGCTCATTTCAGTCCCCAAGAAGGACTCTAACCTCACATAAAATGTCAGTAAGCAAAGTTGTCTTTACTGAAGATTCCACAGGTGAGATGTAAGAGGGAATTACAGCACACATTATTACAAAGGCAACGAATTAAAAATTCATATTAGACATGTCTATTTCCTCTACCTCTCTTATCCTCGACCCCCAACAAACAATTCACTTTCTGACCTTTCTGGCTTGCAGTCCCCAGAGTAATTTGCTCTTCACTTTCCTAGGTTCAGGCTGGGCAGGTCAGTTATATCCCAGCTTCTAACTGCAAATCAACATATGTAAAATCATTAGGATGTTCATCCAACAGTGAGCCTTACATTTAAGGCTTAGAGATATTCTGAAATTTTGTTGGAAACCTAAGTGATAGGGCTCTTTTTTCCTACTTCTGTGAGTTTCCTTATCTGCGTTTAGATTTCATGTTTTCCACATTTTCATCCCATTTCCTTTTTATCTTCCAGAAATTCCTCACCATTTTACTCTTCTCAAGTATGCAATGCTGCTATGGATTTATTTACTTTTGTTCTCAAATTTCTTGTGTCACGTCATTGCAGTTTTGAAAACAGAAGAAATACATGTATCTGGGCCGGTATTTTTGAAAATTACTTTCTTATCCCTTATTTAAAGACTTAAAATTAACATTTTAAAGGTCTACTTAACGATTAGTCTATTGTACCATCTTAAACACACACACACACAGGCTCATACCACTGCTTAGTGTTTTTCAGAACCATGCAAAAAAAAGATGAAGCGTGACATACCTGGGGTGGAGCTGTAGAAACTGTGAAGCCAATTTAAATAGGATTTGTCTCCAAATGCAAAATCACTTTTAAGGAAAGGGGAATTCATACCTAAAAGAATCCCGTCTTTATTACCTACTAGCACTGTCACCATGGGCAAATCACTTTTAGGGGAAATATAAAGGAAACAGAACAAAAGTGAAAAAAACATACTTTCAAACCTAGAAAAGTGGGGAAAATGTTTATTTTTCTAAGATTGGAGGATAGGGAAACACTAAGACTGGAAGATGCTTCTGTTGGAAATGGTTTAGTGACTGAAAGAGGGAAAAGGTAAGGAAAGAAGAGGTAGTTCTACCCATGCTAAACATCTGAAGTTTAGATGGACCAAAAAAATTTCTTCTGCACTTCCAGTTTATACCACGACTGCTATAAGCCCCCAATTCCTGCAATTCTTCAAACGCTCCCAAATATATACCCCCATATACACACAGAGAATCACAAACTGAAATCTCTTCTATCTCAAATAAATTGTGTCCTCTAACTAAATGGCATGCATTTAATTCATCCTTTTTTCTCTTCAAGTTTCCCTTAATGGTCATTTCATCTAATTTGTCATGGATAACAGGGGTCATGAAGAACTAGAGTACACTTTTCTTGGGCACAGTGGCATGGTCTCCTGACAGGGGTCAGCCTGGATTATCAACCTAAGTTTGTAAAACCTCACCATCATCCCAGTAAATAGGGGTTTCTTCAGGACACAGATCGCATAAAGAAATCTCTATGTTGAAAAAGATGTTGTCCTTCGATGGAATTAATATTAAGTCCAGGTGAAACAAGTAGCTAATGACTAGAAATCTGTCCCTTTTGGAATAATCAATGTGTTTTCTCTTCAGGGAAAAAAAAAAAACAGCAACCAAAGCCAGAGACCTACTCAAAATTTGAACATAGTAAATCAGCATTTGTTACTTTTCCCCATATTTTTATCCCTCAGTGATAAAAAAAAAACTTAGAACACTCAAACAAGAACAAAATAACTTATTACATAATGTTGGGCAATTTAACATCAGCATTTTTTTTATTTTCTCCCCTTGGCTGAACCTTCTAAAGGGTATGGTTGATAAGAGAGAAGTATGAGCAAAGCAATATTCCTTATTGCATGTCATATACTAATATTAGATATATCATTAAGAAAGCAGTTTTCATTGTTAAATAAAATGATCTCAAAAGGGAATACTAAGAATCCACAAATGTACTGGCAAATTCTAATTAGTTTACTGACATTCTACAAAAGCATGAATAGTACTTGGAGATTAAAGGATGAGACAAAATTATACGTAAATGAGAAATTTACATATATTATATGTGTGTGTATGTGTGTGTGTATATATATATATCAAGGCTTGAAGTACTAGAAAATTCTATGAAGCTATTTTGTTTTTATTAACTACCAATGTTGCAGGAGAAGAAACATCTTGTAAATAGAAAATCTACTGACACTTTTAACCTCATCTGGGATAATCAATGGAAAGAGAAAAGAGAATAATAGATCAGTGAAAGCTAGAAAGTAAAATTTTATTTAGCTTCTCTGTTAAATAAAAGAAAATGTAATGCTAAGAGGAAAGATAAGGGCAACAATACTAGATTTATGTGCTACAGAACAATGATCACCAAAAGAGTCTAGAATATTGTTAAGATAAAACTGAATTATTTGATAGCAGTTTCAGCCCAATAAAACTAGAAAACCAGGCTTATTAAAATAACTCAAATATGACAAAGACAGTGTGTATAAAGTAAAGCTGCCACAATAGGTTGACTTGTTACTCGATACTTCAACAAGCATTAATCGGAGCTTAACCATGGTGAGCACTGAAATTGAATTAAATTAGTTGGCCACAGAAGCTTTCAATACCCTGAAAGTTGTACCCTTTGTAATACGTATTCCAAAACGCTCTTATGAATCAAAGAAGCATTTTTACTCTTATGTTCAAATTTCTGTCTTCTGATAAAACCCCTTGTGATATTTCATTTTAACATTTCATTTTATACTTCATGATAATACTGAGGTTTTTCCACTATAGAATATATCACATAGTCGGAAAGCAAAATGACAAACGTGAGTAAAATCCCAACATACAGCTAGAAATCTCAACTGCATTATTAATTTCTTTACAGTAATATAAAAATATGCAGTCATAAAAAGGTGACCATCTATAAACACTATTATGCTATAATGCATGTAATATTGTACATATATTGTTTATTCATATTTATTTGCATACCTGGTAGAATGGTGACAAAAAGATTAGAAGTAATTACCTTTGTAGGATTCTTGGTGATTTTTGTTTTATTTTTGTACATTTATGTACAGCTCAGAGAGGACAACATTATTATCATCAGAAAATAATCATTATTTGCAAAACTTACATTCCTCATAAATATAAAAATAAAGACTTTTTCCAAAGAGAAAGTTAGTAAGTCATGCAGTTTGTACTGGAATTTCTTTGGTTTATAGTTTTCATGAAAGGGTAAAGCGTGGAATCTCTGGAATATGATAAATTCTACACATTTAAGCAACTTTTAATTATGGAATACACTGCTGCCACTTCTGTATCTCACCTCATCTTCAAAAAGTGCACTAACATAAACATAAATGTATTTCTGGAATAACAGAAAATACAGTGATAAATTACACTGCACAAAATGTCCTCAGCAGTTATGCTGGTAAAGAAAATTTAAGGAAACATCAGTTTTATTGTAATAATGTAAGTTAAGTGCTTTAAAAATGACATAAAGTCAATCGCATAAGAAAATACCCAAATAAATGGCATAATTTTGTTGACAGTAGAATGTAAGTCTGCCCTGGAGATGAGGGTTATTGCTTCTAACGTAGACATGGGAAACTTTACAAATACAAAGAGTTACTATTTGGCAAGTATCTTAGTCCCTTTGATTCTTGGCTAATTTATTTGTGAAATAGATGCAGTAACAGTTGCTTTGCAGAATCGTTGATTGGGATTCAATAAATGATGTATATAAAATACCTGGAACAATAAATACTAGTTCAGGGCTTCCCTGGTGGTGCAGTGGTTGAGAATCTGCCTGCTAATGCAGCGGACACGGGTTCAAGCCCTGGTCTGGGAGGATCCCACACGCCGCAGAGCAACTAGGCCCATGAGCCACAGCTACTGAGCCTGCGCTCTATAGCCCGCGAGGCACAACTACTGAGCCTGCGCATCTGGAGCCTGTGCTCCGCAACAAGAGAGGCCGCAATAGTGAGAGGCCCGCGCACCGCGATGAAGAGTGGCCCCTGCTTGCCACAACTAGAGAAAGCCCTGGCACAGAAACGAAGACCCAACACAGCAAAAATAAATAAATTAATTAATAAACTCCTACCCCCAACATCTTCTTAAAAAAATAATAATAAATAAATACTAGTTCACTTTTTGTTCCCTTGGCATTTTTGATGATAAAGCTTAAATATAGGTATTAAATGGAAACTACATATGGGGGAAAGTATTAAATGTTGTTGCTTTTGCACAATGAAACATATTATGCATATTACTTATGAATATATAGGAAGGACTGGTGATGTCTTAGTTGGATTCCCAGCAGGCAGACTCTGAGAGAAAGATTTCGGGGGCAAGTGGTGGATTAGGGATCAGGAACTGAGTGAGAGGCAGGAGGAAAGTGAACCTGGTGGAGGGTGGGCTGGACTTGATAGAATTGCAGCTCTGGCATCAGCAAATCTGTAGCCGGAACGGCCTTCTGAGGCAAGAAGCTGGGAGGTTTTGCTCCAGTAAGGGAGCAAATTCAGGAGGAATTCAGCAGGCAACACTTCCTATTGGCAGGAAGGACCTGGGCGTCTCGGGACAGCACACATGCAAGTGGTGGACACGTGTCCTAGGTAACTTTACCTCTGCCAAGAGAGCAGCAACTGTCAAAAACTGAAGTTAAGTCTCACCTGTGGGAACCATGGCCTCCTAATTAACTAGCACACATGACATTTTTTCACTGTGATCTTCAGAAGATCATTTTCCCTGGATGACATGAGAAGCGACGTGAGAAATGCCACATTTTGCTCAGAAACACAGAAACCATATTTTTGATAGGGTGGTGTCTCCCTTGTTCATTCTTGTTCTCATACATTAGGATATGCCTCTAGGCATGCAATTATACAATGTTCTACAGTCATTCAGGACTGAAGTGATATTTTTTTTCCCATGTAGACAATCTCCAAGGAATAATAATAAAAATTAGCTCCATTTCTATTATTTATGTTATTTGCATTCCTCAAAACAAGTAACGTATAAGGTTGGAAGAATCTAGGTAAATATCTCTAGTATCTTATTCCTTTTTTGACACTACATGTGTCAAAATATATATATATCTTTTGGGAATATATATATATTAATAATAAATATAATATATATTTATAATTTTATTTATTATTTATAATAATATATATAGATATATATAAATATATATTTTATATATATATAATATATATATTTCCCATTTGAAATCTAAACTGAGTTGGTTTTCTAAAGGTAGAAGTCCACAGCAGTCATACGTGTGTGTGTGCATCTTCAAGGAGAAGGCTATCTCCTTCTCTGTCCCATTTCATTCTCTAGATAAACTAAAAATGACACTGCTCTCGACTAAAAACTTATAGGATCCATGATTCTTGAGAATTCCTGACTTTAGCTTGGTCTCTGTGTAGGTAAAGGAACGACAATTAATAAGTACATAAGGCTCAGAATTGGGCTCCTTTCTTTTTCCCAACAGGTCTGAAAAAGTACATTTTTAGAGTTGGGGGACGGAGGGATATTTAAAAGAAATAATATGTTGCTATATTAATGTAAAGTAACAACTAACTCAGTTGTGAATGGATTGTCTATAGTTAGATCCACCTGTAGTTAGTGGTGAGGGCTCCTCTGAAGTATGATTTCAGGTCAAACTAATATGACCTAAACCAAGTGCTCCCGTTAATTCATAATCATTTTTTAAAATAAATTTATTTATTTTATTTATTTATTTTTGGCTGCATTGGGTCTTCGTTGCTGTGCGCGGGCTTTCTCTAGTTGCACAGAGCGGGGGCTACTATTTGCTGTGGTGTGTGGGTTTCTCATTGCAGTGGCTTCTCTTGTTGCGGAGCACAGGCTCTAGGTGCATGGGCTTCAGTAGTTGTGGCATGTGGGCTCAGTAGTTGTGGCGCACAGGCTTAGTTGCTCCACGGCATGTGGTATCTTCCCAGACCAGGGCTCAAACCCATGTCCCCTGCATTGGCAGGTGGATTCTTAACCACTGTGCCACCAGGGAAGCCCTCATTTTTAATTACTTTTATAAATTTAATGCTAATAACCTAGAAAAGATAATATGTATCGAAAATGTAGCACTAAAATTTGTTAAGCACCATATCGATCAATGCATTGTTGGGAATCTGATAGAATTTTATTTTTTATATTCTCTTAAAATAATTTTTCTCCTTGAATAAAGAAAGGCACAGTTTCTACAGAATATTAATTTTGGGGAGACAGTATACTTTAGAATACACCTATTTAATGAATAACACCTGAGTTTGATTTCTAGTTTGACCATTTAACAGTTGGGTGACCTTCAGTACAGGATTCAATTGACATTATCCTCAATTTCCACATCTGTAAGAGGAAGATAATGGAAATATCTCTCTCGTTGTGAGAAAAAAATAAATAAGAAAATGTACATAAAGCCTTTAGTATAATGCTAGCCCACAATATGTGCACTGATGTAATTATTTTAAAATATTTGATTTGAGGAAAATCATTCCTAGTATTATGATTTGAAAGTTGTTGACCATCCTAAATTTCGTCTGAGACTAGCTCTGATATGAATTTCTAAACCAGGCATGTCTCTTGAGTTTCTTTCTGTGATGTAATTTATTGCTTCTCTGAAGAGGTTTGTAAATATCAAGGTACCGTGAAATAAAACACCAAAGCTGACACCATTAGCACCACTGAAACTGAGCAGGACCTTGTAGGGCTCCTGGGCACAAAAGCCTTTCTGTGTCCCTCATATCTTGATTACAAGAAATAGGCTTCATTCAGCCTCCATGACCTTCCATGAGTCCCAAACAAGCAGGTTCAAACAGTTGCTAATCAGGGAAGGGAGGGGATGCAGAGACAAGGGCGGTGCAGTCAAGAAACAACAGTGCAGCCTTGGGGCAGGGTCCTGGTTCCCCCTCAAGGGATACACATCACAATATCTTTGAGCTGTTTTGCAGATACTGAAACCCCCACCAGGTGGGAGAAGTTAACTGTCTGCTGCCCACAAGCACGGAGACCCCAGAAGGTTGGAACCAGAAGGTTGATGATGCCAACTCCCCATTACCTCACCACCAGCCAATCAGAAGAATGTCCACGAGCTGACCACGCCCTGCTCCTTGAACACCATAAGACTCCTCACAACCCCCTCCAGGGCAGGGCACACAGTCTTGAGGACATTAGCCCTCTGTGTCCCCCTTCTCCTGGCAAAGCAATAAAGCTATTCTTTCCTACTTCACCCGAAACTATCTCTGAGATTTAATTCAATGTCAGGGAAAGAGGCCAGATCCTGCTTCCCCACCAACACCAACTTAAAGAAAAACAACTTGAAATTGAATCATGCTGTACTTAAGATGATTCTACTTAAATATCAATGACAGGGAAAAGATTTTCCTTAGGAGATTCAAAATAGAGACTGTGAAATCCATATTTTTAGACATGATTTAATAAGTACATTTGCCTCACTAGTTCATCTTGGGTCTACGGAATTTAGTAGTTCTTATTTACTTTCTGATGACTATCTTTATTTTTTACATCTTTTTGACTGATAAGATCCATGATTAACGATTTGACATACAAAAGAGAAACAAGGAGTCCTTTCTGTTAGAATATTCCAGTTCATTCATAGTAAAAACTACAAAGCAAGGTAGAAATGATTTCCTTGAAGCAAACTACGAAATTATATTTGTCTTCGATCTCAAATACTGGAACAGATCAAAATTCAGTCTCATTTTTAAATGTCATTAAAATGTAGATAAAATATACCTTATCGATGAAACATGAAACATCCAACCGGACCACAATACTGTAACTCTTTGGAGTTGCTATTGTTTCAGCTCCCCTACATCCTGCGGCAGAATTCCACCCTTCCCTCCCTCACCACTCCATGCTTTTCCTAATAACCTTCCATTCTTTTCCAAAAGTATATGTGTGCTATTTTAAAAATCTGCTTACTCCTAAATTCAACTTATACTTTTAAAAAGCAGTCTAAAGTGAGTAAGCAAACCATGAATTTTCACCAGCAAATTTAAACAATCTGTACATACTAATAGATCATATTTTATTGGTTAAAACACCTACCCGAAAAGATAGGTATTTTTTTAAAATCAATTGCAGTCTTACTAACCAACTGAAGCCCCAACATGCACAAAACAAACATAAAAAGCATTGTTTTATATAAAATGTAAAAGAATGCCCATTTCCAAATAACTATATTAAAGTCAAACATCAAGAAAACCTAATGTCAACTTTTTCAAATTACCATAAATGTCCTGGTGGGTCATGATCACAATCCTAATAAATTTAAGCATAGACGACAAATAAATTTCCCCTTCTCTCTCAAAAACCTGTGAGATATTCTTTATTTTAACCTACTAAGCTTTTATTTAATGTTTTTCCTGGTTTTAAAAATACAGATTATTCTGTTATTTCCCCATCTGCAGGTACACAAATAACTTGATGATGTAAAACTGAGAATATATCTTTAGAAACACTTACCATTGTCGCTCTTCACCATGCCATTGCTGAGTTGTTTTAATCTTTTTTGATGTGATTTGCCATTGTAGTGGATTTGGGCTTGAGCGGCCGAATTCAGCTGAATGTTACACACGTTGCACAAAGTGAAATTGTTATGTTTCTTTCCTCTTTCTGGCTTTTCTTCAAAGTCATCAGGTAAAAACTCAGCCTCACTCTCTCCATCTTGTGCACGTGCAGAAGCTAGGGGGGCAAAGAAAGTTATGAACAAGCCAATCAAGATTCCTGGATCCCTATGAACATTTGGGTTGTACCTTTTTGAACTGGAGTTTTCATCTTTTCTGGATATATGCCCAGAAATGGGATTGCTGGATTATATGGTAACTTTATTTTTTTGTTTTTAAAGGAATCTCCATACTGTTCTCCCTAGCAGCTGCACAAATTTACACTTCCACCAACAGTGTAGGAGCACTAAATACACACACACACACAATGGAATAATATTCAGCCATAAACAGCGATAAAATACTGCCATTTGCAGCAACATGGCTGGACCTACAGATTATCATACTAAGCGAAGTAAGTCAGAGAAGGACAAATATCATATAATATCACTTAAATGTGGAATCTAAAATAATGATACAAATGAACTTATTTACAAAACAGAAATAAACTCACACATAGAAAATAATCTTATGGTTACCAAAAGGGAAAGGAGGGGGAGGGATCAATTAGGAGTTTGGGATTAACAGATACACACTACTCTATATAAAATAAACAACAAGGTCCTACTGTATAGCACAGGGAAGTATATTCAATATCTTGTGATAAACTATAACAGAAAAGAATCAGAAAAAGAACATATATATATATATGTTATATATATCTGAATCACTTTGCTGTACACCTGAAACTAATACAACATTGTAAATCAACTGTACTTCAATAGAAAAAAATTAATAAAAATTTAAAATAAACGAAAAGATTCCTTATTAAATCGAGTAGCAAATAAGCATTGTCCTAGACACTTAGAATTCAAAATTTCCACTTCGTCCCATTTTAATAGGCTGCTTTCACACTATACATTACATCTTTATATCTTTCTTCGGATACAGATGGCAAATGTTTCACTTTGCTTCTTTTTTTTCGTTTTTTTTTTTGTTTGTTTTTTGATTTTTTTGCTGTACGCGGGCCTCTCACTGCTGTGGCCTCTCCCGTTGCGGAGCACAGGCTCCGGACGCGCAGGCTCAGCGGCCATGGCTCACGGGCCCAGCCGCTCCGCGGCATGTGGGATCTTCCCGGACCGGGGCACGAACCCGTGTTCCCTGAATCGGCAGGCGGACTCTCAACCACTGCACCACCAGGGAAGCCCCACTTTGCTTCTTCTATGTCAAACACTGTGTTAAATGCCGTGTTAAATGACAAATGGTTAACATGCATTATCTCATTTAACCATCATAACGATGGAAAAGGAAACAATGAATAAATTATAGTTTTTTCTGTTTCATAACTAAAGAAACTAAGGTTTAGAGTGTTTAAATAACTCACCTAGGGTCACACACCTAATAAGTGGTATCTTTGGGATCAGCATTAGGTTTTATTTATCTTCATTATCACAAGCTCTTAATTACCATGCTCTTTACTAAGTATTAATGTATTAGATATTTCCCTTTTGATTTCAACAACTAAATAAAATTATCTTATTTTCATATTCCTCACCAACTAAGTAAAATCACTTACCTTTGGATGGACACATCCTACATATATAAAAAAGCTAAAATTGCTCCAGTACCTACAAATTATGTTTTGTACCTCAAATACATAAGAGGTTCTGAATATCCAAGATACCTTCATACTCAGGGTGCAAGAAAAGTGTGACAGATCTAAGGATTACTTTGGAATACATTATTTTTGGATAAATATAAGCTTTGTATGCTCAAATCTAAGAGAAATGGGCAACTGACAAGTGCAGAATCTCTGACCTTGAGATGGTAATAATTAAAGCAACCATTGCAATACGTATTTTACTGTTTATGTATAAATCACTTAAAAGAATACTGGCTCCTTTCTAAGATTTTTCTGTGCTTTTACTAACAGGACTCTGCATAACTTTTACAGTCTAGATATGATTTTCCATTCCAATTTTCCAGATTCTTCAAAGATCTTTTCATAGTCTTTGGAAATGTTAGCAGAGGAGAACAAGCATTATTTTAACATGCATTTATTAACTGCCTACTGGGTGGCAGGCACTCTCCTTGATGCTGGAGAAAAACTGATGGGCAAGACAAGACTAGAGTGGTCCTGCCGTTACAAAACTTACTGACAATGACGGGAAGAACATGGGCTTTGGTATCAGGCAAACGAGATAACAAATGCCAAAATAATTTTGACAACGTGTAAGTAGTTTGTCAGTAAATGATGAAAGAAAATCTAACTACTGACTCAAGCTAAACACCTAATACTTGAATCTCTTAATGGATATTGAAGTATCCAATTTTTAAAGAGAGTAAAAGCTTTTAAGTATATAATTCATGCTTTTTGGTGGACTAATTTATTTAAAATACACTAACCTCTTTTTAAAAAGGAAACTTTATCTTTCTTACTCAGGTGGCCGCTGTTAGAATAATATTAAATACACAATTTGAGTGGTCATATTTAAAAGAAAATTTAGGGACTTCCCTGGTGGCACAGTGGTTGAGAATCGCCTGCCACTTCAGGGGACACGGGTTCGACCCCTGGTCCGGGAAGATCCCACATGCCACGGAGCAACTAAGCCTGTGTGCCACAACTACTGAGTCTGCGCTCTAGAGCCCACAAGCCACAACTACTGAGCCTGCGAGCCGCAACTACTGAAGCCCACGTGCTTAGAGCCCGTGCTCCACAACAAGAGAAGCCACTGCAACGAGAAGCCCGTGCACCGCAACAAGGGGTAGCCCCCGCTCGCCACAACTAGAGAAAGCCGGCATGCAGCAACGAAGACCCAACACAGCCAAAAAAATAAAGAAAGAAAGAAAAGAAAAGAAAATTTAGAGGCTTTGTAAAATTATCACTTAATTTTAGTTAAAGGAAAGTATATAACTATATTTATTAGCTTTTTTAATTTCATATAAATAAAGCAATTTAGGTATTTACTACAGGTTGTATTCAGAATGTTTCAAAACTTCTTTTTTTCTAGAGCTAATTTGTATTTTTAAAATCTTTTATCTCAAATATCACTAAGTAATGAAAATGATTAAATGAAGGTGCATTTAATCACTGTGATGTTCTATAGGCAATAAAAACAGGGAAAATTATATAACATGAGAAATTATTTCTATACAAGTGAAAAACAAACACAAGATGTAAATTTACATATAATATGTTTACAACTATGTAAAACACAAATAAGACTTAGGAAAAATATTAGTAGTCATTGATTCTGAATGATGAGATTAGAGTTGGCTTTTTTCCCCTTCGTTTTTTCCATATTTTCAAAATTGTACCTAATGACCACTTATTACATTTATTATGAAAAAATAAATCAATATATTTGAAAGAAATAAGCCAAAAAAAGAGCTTGTACTAACCTACTGAATGAAGGGTTTATGTTTATCAGAACTAGGTCAAACTACACAGACAACCCCAGTACACGAGTCCTTGTGACACAACATTTTTGAGAAATACATGCATATGTTTGGAGAGAAACAGTTTCTTCCTTGATTATTTCCATCTTGACCTATAAAATAAGAATGTTGGCCAACGATTTAGCATGGAAAATGCTGGAGAAGAAACTTCCTTCCAAGGCTATAAGATTTATTTGCTTACATGTGAGGAGTTCCCTTATCACAAAAGAAAGTGACAACTATACCACCTGAGTCAAAATTAATTTTGCACTGGGAGGGGGAGGGGCAAGGATAAAAACTCTTAAAGGAAAAAGGGAATTTCAAATTAACTCTTGTAGCCGGGTGTGACATTACAAAACATGTACAGATTTTGAAAGAAAACTGCCGTTATTTCCAATGGTACTCTCTGAAATAGGAAGCAATATGAATGAGTAATTTTTACTATTTTACTCCTAATATGGTAAAAGTATCATTTAAATGCTGGAAAGGAAATTTTGCTCATTTAAGATGCATTGAGAAAAACTTTACTGGTCACCATCCACAGGCTCTTGGCAACTGGATTGAAACCCAAAATATTTTATCAATTTATCTTTTTTTTTCCCCCACCTAACCTCCATGCCCAGAACCACTAAAATGCTATGAAAGTCTGTTGCTTCACACAACAATGTGGATCCACACGGCATCATGTAAAAGGTTTAAACACTAGGATTACCACAGGAATGATTACTGTAGGAATCAGGTATTTGTCTGTATATATTTTTTAATTTTGTAGATGTGGAGCTGAATTTGCTGCTACGGATTCATAGAAATAATTAAAAGGTGGCATATATCGAGAACTTATCTTTGATCATCCATATTAAACACTGTACCTGAGCATAACTTGAGAAAAATAAAACTGGAAACAATATTTTCTTTCCCTGGGAGGCAACATGCTCGTTGAATTTGATTTCTAGTGCATTGTTTTGACCCACTTTAGAGCCTTCTGAGATAAAAACTGAAACTTCATCACTTGTACCAAAGCACCAGCTTTTGGTATGAAGGTTGTCCTAAAAACTGCTGATCTTCAAGTCCATTCTCTATGTCTACCTCTTTATTCCTGCCCTGCAACTAGGTTTATCAGTACCATTTTTTTTTTTTTTTTTTTTGCTGTACGCGGGGCTCTCACTGTGTGGCCTTCCTTTTTATGGCTGAGTAATATTCCATTGTATATATATGTTACATCTTCTTTATCCATTCATCTGTCAATGGATATTTAGGTTGGTTCCATGTCCTGGCTATTGTAAATAGTGCTGCAATGGGGTGGGAGGGGGAAGCTGGGGTGAAGTGCGAGTAGCATCGACATATATACACTACCGAATGTAAAACAGTTGGCTGGTGGGAAGCAGCCGCATAGCACAGGGAGATCAGCTCGGTGCTTTGAGATGACCTAGAGGGGTTGGATAGGGAGGGTGGGAGGGAGGCTCAAGAGGGAAGATGAAAAAAGAAAAAGTGCTGATATTCTCTTTCCCACCTCATCCCTGGGTAACAGGTTATACCCCTGGTGAACCCTAAGCTTGGTGTAACCCAACTGATTAATAATTAAAAGATGGGGAAGAGACACAGGAGTGAACTGAAGGAGCTCCCCGTGAACACAGCTAAATAACTAAAGATATTACTGGATTATAACCCAAAATATAAAATATATATCGGTGAGTACATACGGATTAAAAAACATTAAATGGGGAAGAAGATACAAACCTCCCATGTAGGAGTATCCCCAATCATTAAATAGATGCTCCTTCCTCAAGGAGGGCTGGAGTATGACTCCCAGTTCCTTCAGTGTAGGCTACATGTCTAGTGACTTGCTTCCAAACAGCACAGTGTGGAAGGAGAAGAAAAAGTCACTCTGCAATGGAGAAGCCTGACAAACACGGCCTAAGCTGTGTAACTAAAGCTAACAACAGTGATACATCATGTTAATGACCTGCATCCTTGATATGATGGGTGGAGAATGGTATTTCACCTCTGCGGTCTTCCTGAGAAAAACACACAACCCAAGTCAAGCCGTGAGAGAAACATCGGACAAACCCAAAATGCGGGACATTCTACAAAAGATCTGACCATTTCTCCCGGAAACCGTCGAGGTCATTAAAAACAAGGAAAGTCAGAAATTATCACAGCCCAGAGGAGCCTAAGGAAATATTAGGACTAAATAAAAGTTGGTGCCCTACACAGAAAACAAGCGTATGGTTACCAAAGGGGAAAGGGGAGGGGGGATAAATTAGGAGTTTGGGATTAAAATATACACGCTATTATATATAAAATAGATAACCAACAAGGATCTACTGTATAGCACAGGGGACTGTGCTCAGTATCTTGTAATAACAAATAATGGAAAAGAATACAAAAAAGAATATGTATACATATATAGTTTTTCACATATAACTGAACCACTTCGCTGTACACCTGAAATTAACACATTGTAAATCAAATATATTTCAATAAAAATTTTAAAAAAACAACTGACTGCACAAATAGAAAAAAATGTGGTGTCATAGATGGGATCCTGGGAAAGAACAAAAACATTGGTGTCAAAAACCCTAATAAAGTCCAAATAAAGTATAGAGTCCCAGTAACATTACTGTTCTATTACTGGTCTGTTAGTTGTGACAAATGCACCAGACCAATCTGTCAACAGTAAAGAAAAGTAGGTGGGTGGGTTTTACAGAACTCTACTAACTTGGGAACTTTTCTGCAAATCCAGAACTATTCTAAAATAAAAAGTTTATTTAAATTGAAAAAAAAAAGAGTTAGGGACTAGTTCAGGACCATTGTCTATCTCTTTCCTTGACCAATACAACGGAAATTTCTTTGGAGCTTCTGTACTCTGGGAAAGAACTGAGACTGAAGCTTCTCTTCTCTTCATCCTTTGCTCATTCATCTCCACAACAGGAAAAGTAAAGTGTGAGGGGGAGGGGGAGGGGAAGGGGAAGGACCACTGCCTCGCGTGGGTCCTGCCATCCTGACCCTGTACTTCAAACTGGCTTAAAAGTACATTCTCTTATCTTCTCAGTTTCCAAATACAACATAAAGTGTCAAGGCTTCACAACCCCGGTTTCTCAAGCTGCCCTGCACGTGACTTGGAGGTAAATTCAATGCAGAAAGGAAAGGGTGGGAAATCCAATATGGACTATGGCTTCAAGGCATTTTCTCTAAATCAACTTTGACAGCAAAATAACTAACCTGCCAACTCATTAACAAAGAATCTAACATACCTCCACTGAGTCCTCGTGTGTAATAACGATCGGTTCCTATGAAGATGAAGGATGAGCCCTTTTCTCACACACACACACACACACACACACACACACACAGTGTTATCCAACCACTCTCCATATAATTAAGAATTCATAAACCTCATTTTTGGTTAGTATTTCAACCCTATCACAACAATCAATATTAACACAAAATCTAAAGTGTTTAAAGGAGTGTATATTAGCTGACAACCAAACCTAATTTTATTGAATGGAAAACTTTCCTTACAAATACTTTCAATGTTTTATTTCAAAGTTAACAAGCCAGGTTCCACTGTTTTGCCCATGATTGGTTTTATCCCTTGTTCTTGGATTTGCTCCCTTGTCAAAATCTAAGATTTCCAAGAATCTTGAGGTTCTGCAATAATTTATACTGACAATGAAATGACAATATATGACATCGGCCAACAGGCAGTTTAGAGCTCAATAAACCGTATTTTAAAAAGGATTTTTCACATGACCTATAAAGGCATACAACTGTAAACAGCATAAGTAAACTAAACTAAAATATTCTGGGTTTTGCAATGCTTTCTCTTGCCATAGAATATTTTTAAATGAGGAAGACAGGGACTTATAAGTGTAGAACACATTTAGCACAGGCTTGTTCCCTAAGTGGTGGCAGAACCAATACTAAACAAGAAATCCCTTAAAAATCTTGGTCTGCAAGTACATCTAAGAGTCATTTTTCAACTAGATGAAAATAAAAATTTGAACTGTAGATTTTTCATGGTGATACAGTTGGAAAATGACTAGTTTAAGTAGATGACTACGAACTATTTAGTAAAAATACGAAATTATAAGTTCATTTGATAAGATGTTTTAATCCTTTGAGTTTTAACAGTATTTATACAGAGGGTGGCAAGTGATAAATTTTGGCTATTTCTTTCAAAGTCAATTTCTTTCTTTAAAATTAATTAATTAATTTGGTTGTGCTGGGTCTTAGTTGTGGCCCACAGGCCCCTTAGTTGTGGCATGAGGGCTCATTAGTTGTAGCATGCGGGCTCCTTAGTTGCAGCATGCATGTGGGATCTAGTTCCCTGACCAGGGATCCAACCCAGGCCCCCTATATTGGGAGTGCAGAGTCTTATCCACTGCGCCACCAGGGAACTCCCTGAAGCCAATTTCTTTCAGAAAATCAAAGTCAAAGTCTAAATATCGCCCAAATGCATGACAACATTTGTTCTCAAAAATTCTCTCTCTGAAAAGCGGAATCTACTAATATTGAATGCCTTACAGAGTCTAATATAAAGAGCTCTCTCAGTTAATTTACTATAAAAAAAAAAATAATGTCTGGGGAGGACACATCAATCTAGACCATTCCACTAAAGGGAAGCTGTACTATGTATCATCTGTACAAATTCTTATAGAGTTTGTAGTTCTCATGAAACTTTTCTCGACTGGCTCAATAAAAAAGAAAGTATACAATGTAACAAAGATTCAGTCATTATTTATGAGGGTATGATCTCACAACTGCAACTGTAAGATATTTTGGAGAAACCTTTCAAAGGTGATCTTAAAAATTAGAAAAAGGTTGTGGAGATCCTTAATAAGCATTTACGGAGTGAAACAGAAAAAAATATGTACTACTGGTACGTGATTCCATACCGGTTACTTGGAATAAAATTTCCAGAGACAACACCATAAATGGATTTCAAAAGCACTAATTTAATTTGAGATAACTTAGAAAAAAATGAGAAAACTGCTAGGTATTTGAAAGGTGGTTCTAGTGGTGACAAAGATACTGTTGCCAAAGGTTCCTCCACAGAGTTTAAATAAACTTGCTGAATGAAATTAAGATCAAAAATGAAATGTTACAAGCCAATATTTTAAAATCTAATCCTCATTTTTCAAACTTATGGAAGAAAATTGGCTACTCTTTTGTCTTCTAGTTGGAAAAAATGAGGGATTAACTTTTATTCTATATTTCCTTATATTAGGATCCGCATGGTATAAATTATATCCATATATACAAATGTGTATATATATATATATATATATATATATATATATATATATATATGCCAAATACACTGTGAGAAATCAAATGAACTGTTTCATTAGTGAATTTTCCTCTATTTTTAAAACCAATTTAGAGAAAAACTCATATGTACTATGAGGTTAAATATTATATATTATATGGAATATTTAAGTTATACCATCTCACCTTTGAGTAAATTACAGATCACAACACTCTTATACATTTCACTTTTTAAAGTGTAAATAATCCATAATTAACACTATAAAGTACCAACATAAGAAAAATTTTGCATTGATCTCATTCTCCACCAGAGTGCAGTATGAATTTAAAATTAAAACTACAGTATTAGGAGAATCCCATAACACTAGGCATAAAAATAGCATTATTGTAACTTTGTAAATATCTGATGCATACATATATTTATATATATATATAATATTCAGCTTCAGTGGCATGTATATATAGTATAGCTAATGAATTCTGTGTTAACTCACCGAAATACACCTACAAAAAAAAGACAAGATAAATTGGAGGAAAGTCATAGGAAAGCTGACAAACTAAATCAATCAACCTATATTATCATAAGGTTTTATTAATAAGCAGCAACTCTTTCTTATATAGCCTCTTGACTTAAATATCACTTTGAAACTTTAAAAATGCGGACATTTAAATTAGTAATATCTTACTTTTCTAATACGAAAATAATATTACAGAAGATTACATGAGACAAATCAAGATTAACGGTTAGTATTTCAACTTATCTTTATTACTTCATGGCATCAAACTAAATTTGTCAGTCTCGGTAAGATTATGGTTTTCAAAAGCGGATGGAACTCTTACTAAATAGTCAAGGATTCACGAACAAAATTAAACCGGGAGTGGCAGGAACAAATAGAGAACGAAACTTTTAAATGTATTCCTTTCCCTTATTCAAAGAGCACGCTTTCAGTACTGTAAACTCAGAATCAGAACTTCTATTTTGAGACCTCAGATAAAGAAAATTTTACCTTACTCTTTAATAGACTCATCATAAAATCATGGCTAGTATATCTTTGATACAAAACTGGAGCTCATAGTTTAATCTTAAAAATAAAAACAAAGGTAATTATTTTGTAAGGTCATTCTTCAATTAGAACCTATATTCAATAATAGGTCAGATATATCTCACATTTCAGTGTAATTAATGTTATCCCTCAAAGTTTCAAAGTCCTATTAAAAAAAACGTATTATTCTTATTATTCTTTGCAAACAAGGTGCAAATAGTTTCCTGTATTCTGACCTGTTTTTCTTATTTTGGGGAATCTCTTCTTGAATCAGTCATGTCTTCAGGGCGCCCTTGGCAACACATGACCCCCTGGAATTTTGCCACCCAGCATCCCTCCCATCCTAGCAGGGATGTTGAAAATGAATTAGGAGCTCTTGAGTTCTCAGGCCATATTTTTAACAAAGCTGCTTTAAATATTAACCCTGTTCTCTTGAGAATGCACCAAATTTCTTTGTGCTTTCATCTGTACCCTACTTTGCAACTACAACAGCTTGCATAAACTTAAGAGTGGTCTGCTCCAGAAAAACTTCTGAAGACCTAAGTTAGAGAGAGATTGTTTTGGCTTGTCTCTGGTGAAAGTAATGTCAAGGAATCACCAAAAAGTGACTGGACAGACATAGTTTAAGCATCTCCTCTGTGTCCAGCACTCTTGTAGACGCTTAGGGTATTAACACACCCCATAAGCAAATATCCTAGTTCTCCGTGGAGTCTGAGGGTGAAAATACCTCTTGGTTATATTGACTTTGGATTGACTTTTTTTTTTTTTTTGGACTTTTGATGATCAATTACCCACCAAGGAAGAGTAAAACTGTGATGTTTATTGTGATTAACACTTGGGGTTGCCAATTCAGCATTTGGATGGCTAAGTTGTTCACTTCTTTTAAGAAACAGCTTTGCTTTCTCTCATTCTTGGTGCTTAGAGCCCAGGATTTCTTCTTCTTTTTTTTTTCCCCCACGGACTCTGTCTTCTTAAAATATATTTTGACATTTTAGTGATTTCAGCTTTTGTCCCTGCTTAGTCTTTCTCTAATATATACATTTACTCATGGTATTACGCGTCCAGTTTTTTCCATAAGCATTCTTAAGAACGAAATAATCAGTCTAAGTTCCATGTTTCCTTTCACATTTTCTCTCCCTCTCAGTATCAGAGGATTAGAGCAGATGCAATTGATGACACAGAGTATCTTCAGGCTGTTTGAGAATATTTTCTCATATTAAGAGAAAGCTCCCTGAAAAATGTATTCATTCCAGCTGGAGCAGACATACCATATGATGGTCCCTAGTATTTCTACCTCATGGTAGTCAGATCCTTGCAGAGCTGATTCCCCTGGAGAACCTGTAACTTGCTTCTACAAATAGAATATGGTAGAGATGATGGGTTGTATGTGCTTAAGGGGCATGATTATGTTACATGAGACTGTAATGCCTATTTTGTGAGGAGAGACTCTCCCTCGCTAGCTTTGGAAAAGCAAGCTGCATGTCATGAGCTTCCTCATGGAGAGGACCAGCTGGCAGGGAGCTTAGGGTAGTCTCTGGCCAACATCCAAGAATAAACTGAAGCCATCATAAGCAGCTGAATGCTACCAACAACTATATGATTGAGACGGGGGTTCCTTCCCCAGCCAAACCTTAGGTGAGACCACAGCCCAGGCTGATACCTCGGTAATCAACTTCTAGAAGACTAAAAGAAGTAAAAGGTCTGCCACAACCTCCCTTTCTTATTCAGTATTTCATATACCTATTTGCCCTACGCGCTCAGATGATGTGTTTTGTTTAGAGCCATTTTGCTCCAAAACTCTTAAACCCACACAAAGTAACTGGTATGTCACTGAGTAACCTGACTCTGAGTCACAGCATTTTAACTAGCTACCCAAATGATACTTTGTTTAACTTTCTCTTTTTGTTCATCAACTGCAAGCAGGCAGAGGGCCCAGAGGACCCAGATTAGCAATGTCTGGATGCCTGATCTTCAGAAGCTATGAGATAATAAATCTGTGTTGTTTTTAGCCATTATGTTTGCTGTGATAATGTATAAAGTCATGCAGCAATAAAAAACTAATACACCAGTGAACTCTTTGGTATTAATAGTAAAATTGGGAATTGACCTAAATTTCCAAGGCAATGTATTTGCTCACCAAGAAAAAGTTCCAGGGCTTCCCTGGTGGCACAGTGGTTGAGAGTCTGCCTGCCGATGCGGGGGACGCGGGTTCGTGCCCCGGTCCGGGAAGATCCCACATGCCGCGGAGCGGCTGAGCCCGTGAGCCATGGCCGATGAGCCTGCGCGTCCGGAGCCTGTGCTCCGCAACGGGAGAGGCCACAACGGTGAGAGGCCCGCGTACCGCAAAAAAATTTTTAAAAAAAGTTCCAGACAACTTACCACTTAACCTTTTAAAAATGGTTTAACTCTTTTTTTTTAATGGTTTAAAACATCCCAGCTGTATCCCTAACCTCAAATATGTAAAGCATATTAGAATAAAATAGATTAAAAAATAAATTAATTATTTTCCCCATAAAGATTTAAATCACCCGATGTACATCCCTGGCGGACATCACTAATCAATCACGACACCCTTTCCTTCAGAGCCTGAATTGAGTTTCACATACTCAACACATCACTCTAAGAATCCAAGAATTGTTCAAATTTGCCATATAAGATAAAAACCTATTTTCTATACTAGATACTAGATACATTGTCCAATATATCAGGTTTGACTTAGAGAAAAGTATAAACGTATTCCAAAAAACAAGAAACAATGCATTAGTCATTTTTCACTATAGTACCATTTAACATATTTTCCTATCATCTGAATGATAAGCTTGAAGATGGTTAATTAAGTTTGCAGAACTCAGTAATTCTAGACCCTGTAAAAACAATCAAATTTCAAAATGACATTGTTAAATTATAGCAGTTATTATAAATAAAAAGGTAATGCAGGGTGGTAAATTTAAGTCAGAAAATAACTATATAATAGAGATTTTTACATGTAGAAGGGTTTAGAAAAGATTTCCTTATACTCATGTTTCTCAAATGTGTTATATTCATATTTAAACTCCAAATAGATACATGATAGATATGAATTCAGGTCTAAGAAACGTGAAAGATCATTAAATGGTAGACAGTAGATTATACATTTAAATGACAAGAAATTAGGTTTCTTAGATATAAAAAGACGACTAAGAAGAACCTTAATAACAGTCTTAAAATACATAAAGTAATATTATTAAATTGAAGGTGGTTTTCAGCTTCTGCCCATTTCTATTAATGAAAGAGCAATAATACATGAGTTTAAACTACATCATGAAAAATTTAGGCGACACAGAGTATTTACTCATTTAAAAAGGAAGCTTATTGGTTGGCTTTTCTGAAATAGATTTCCATCTCTCTAGGGTAATTAAAATTAAATCCTTTTAAAGGTAAGACAATGGATTTTGCTCTTTTCAAGTGCTTTGATCTCCAGAGAATGAAATGATTTAATAACAAGGAATCTTCCTAAAATTAAAAGATTCTTTAAAAGTGTATTTATATTTCACATTGATATATTTTCATTAAAAATAGTTTTAGTAGTAGGAAAATAAACTTTAATTCCCCCTTAAAATGTTGCTTTTTAATTGCTTTTAAATTTAGCAAAGTATTAGGTCTTAGGACTTTTAGTAACTGTTTTCACCTTCTTTGTAGCTTTAGTTTCTTTTTTTTAATTCAGTTTTCAACAATATACATATTTCACATCTTTTATATTTAGCTTTTAAAATAAAAATGTTAATTAAAAACAGCTCAGGCAGCTCAATATCAAAAAACAAACAACCCAATCCAAAAATGGGCATAAGACCTAAATAGACATTTCTCCAAAGAAGACATATAGATGGCCAAGAAGCACATGAAAAGCTGCTCAACATCACTAATTATTAGAGAAATGCAAATCAAAACTACAATGAGGTATCATCTCACACCGGTTAGAATGGGCATCATCAGAAAATCTACAAACAACAAATGCTGGAGAGGGTGTGGAGAAAAGGGAACCCTCTTGCACTGTTGGTGGGAATGTAAATTGATACAGCCACTATGGAGAACAGTATGGAGGTTCCTTAAAGAACTAAATATAGAATTACCATATGATCCAGCAATCCCACTTCTGGGCATATACCCAGGCAAAACTAATTCAGAAAGACACATGCACCCCTATGTTCTTGGCAGCACTATTTACAATAACCTAGATATGGAAGCAACCTAAACGGCCATAGACAGAGGAATGGATAAAGATGTGGTACATATAAACAATGGAATAACAAGCCATAACAAGGAAAGAAATTGGGTCATTTGTAGAGATGTGGATGAACCTAGAGTCTGTCATACAGAGTGAAGTAAGTCAGAAAGAGAAAAATATCGTATATTAACACATATATGTGAAATCTAGAAAAATGGTACAGATGAACGTATTTGCAAGGCAGGAATAGAGACTCAGATGTAGAGAACATGAGGGTGGACACAGGGCAGGAAGGGGAGGGTGGGATGAACTGGGAGGTTACGACTAACATATAAACACTACCATGTGTAAAATAGATGGCTAGTGGGAACCTACTGTATAGCATAGGGAGCTCAGCTCAGTGCTTTGTGATGACGTAGATGGGGGGTGGGGGTGGGGGTGGGGGTGGGTGGGAGGGAGGTTCAAGAGGGAGGGGATATAGGTATACATATAGCTGATTCACTTTATTGTACAGCAGAAACTAACACAACATTGTAAAGCAATTATACTCCGATAAAAAAATGAATCTAGAAAGAAAAAAAAGTTCTAATTTTTAATTAGGTTAAGGTTTTATTTAAGAGATGTGGGACCTCCCTGGTGGCGCAGTGGTTAAGAATCCACCTGCCAATGCAGGGGACACGGGTTCAATCCCTGGTCCGGGAAGATCCCACATGCCGCGGACCAAATGAGCCTGTGCGCCACAACTACTGAGCCTGTGCTCTAGAGCCCGCGAGCCACAACTACTGAGCCTGAGCGCCACATCTACTGAAGTCAGCGTGCATAGAGCCTGTGCTCCGCAACAAGAGAAGCCACCACAATGAGAAGCCCGCTCACTGCAACGAAGAGTAGCCCCTGCCTGCTGCAAACAAAGAAAGCCTGCACGTAGCAACAAAGACTCAATGCAGCCAAAAATAAATAAATTTTTTTTTTAAAAAAAAGAGAGATGTGGGGTACAAAACCATAAATTTCTCTTTATCAGTACTTGAATTTTATTTAAATATCAACTCCAAGTCTCTGGAGAATTCAAAGCTTACTTGAAGGAGTTCTGATCATGAATTTACAGTAGCTGTATAAAGATCAAGGCTCATCAAAGTGTGTTGATCCTAACATTTTCCAGGTGTTTGGTCTCCAGAAATCCCTTCACCCCTCTGGCTCTGTTTCCTTATTTGTAAAATGAGGGAAGTAGGCGCCTGATCTCTGTTCCCTTCTAATTCCACAAACTGTAGCCTAGTTGAGGAAGTGATATTTTACACTTATGTTCATGCTACCATTATTGATGGTGCAACATGGTGTTTTGTCCTTAGAATAAGTTTTAAAATCTGATATTTGTTTGGATTTTAAAGGTTGATAAACCATTTTCACAGACATGTTCTCATTTAATTTTCCTTTAAAATGACACCAGATCTCAAATCTTCAGCAATGTGTGTATTAATTGATAAGACTGTTGCATTTTATTGACACATCTCAGGATTAAACTCTCAGCATTGAACTACTCAAGCAAAGCCTTGATGGCCCAAGAATCAAAACTGTGAAAGTTCACCAGATTGCCATGAAGTCCCTTCACACTCCAAGATTTTATAGATTTGTGATTCCATATATCTCCAATTTTAACACTTATGGCACTGCTATGTGGCTATTTAAAAAGAAAGAAAGAAAGAAAAAACCTTTCTTTTATCCAGCTTTATTCTAATTTTTGAGGTATGTTTAAATTAAAAATGTTTTTAAAAACATGTCTTTCCTTCCAGAAATTCTGAAATCAGTACACTCATTATTATTTACTGTCAACTTCAGTTCATTACATCTATAATTTGCCAGATGAGAGAGTGATCTACTTTTTCTGATCCAAAGTGCCAGGGATGAAAATGGAAAAGGCTGGGGAGACTTTAAAATCATAAATTTGGGGGAAGGATGTATAGATCAACAATGAACAAGGAGAGAAATAGAATACTAAGAGAACATTTAAGCCAAATGAAATGGCACAGTAGACAAATGTTTAGATAGAATATTCTTGCTGTCATACTTATTTCTAACTCAATGATGCTTATCAGTTAAACAACTTTTATTGCAGGCTTAGGGCAAACCAGACAATTCCGTGTGCCAAGAGCATGCATACCAGCTATCTTTTTTTCTCAAAGCAATTCGCAAATATGTAAATATGATGCAAACCACTGAGCTCCATTTTTTGGATACAGGATTCCTGTTCCACCTGGAAAAGCCCACTGGAAAGGGAGATGTTAGTTATGCTGTGTCTGAAATCTGTCCAGGAAAGCAAGTTATTGCTGATCATCTTTTGAGAACAAACTCTATTGCATAAAGGGAGGACAATGGTAGAAATTGGCATAAAAGAGTATATTAGTTGCTAACTCCTGCTGGCTTATTTTAATGCAACTTTTAATAATAATATTTTGCTAAATTGGAAAATAGGTGTAACTTGAGATTTTTCTGGTCAGTCACATTCTTTTAAATATTTCAAAATTCAATTAGGTTTTACATGCCTATTGCTTAACTGCTTACTCAATGTTAAACAGCCATTAGAAAGTGAGAATTCTTTTTTAGAAACTTGAAAATAAGAAAAGGCTCTGAAGAATTAAGCTTTGAAATAAATACATAGTGGGTCAGAAAAGAGCTTTGCAAAATTGCAATGGAGAGAAAGAATGCTCCCGAGCCAACAAAAGTTCAGAGGAAACCTGAAGTGGCTTGAACAAAGGCACCCAGATTATGAAAAAATATTGACTCCAAGGGATTGGTCAACCAGGAAAGCACGAGAAAGGATCCGCCAAGCAGTGTGACTCGGATTTATTAAAATACTGTCCAGGGGATGTTGGTATGACCATCTCTGGTGACAGAGATGCTGCAGGCTTCAATGTCCTGATATCCTAAAACTCTTGGTTCATTCAACTCTCCCTGTTCTGATGAGAAGACCGCCAAGCAACCTTTCGGTTTTGATCTGGCTTTGCTTATATGGGAAGATGTGTCTGCAAGGGCAGAATAATCTAATCATAGAAACTTGATATGTTTTTGATCCTGGGTAGTAATTTCGTGCTGAAATCCTGGAATTTCTCTTCATTTCATGCTCTTACTGGATGGACTACACGCCCATATCTATAAAATAGTTTTGTTCATAACAAGGATCCAGAGTAATTGGCAACAATACCATATATGAAATGTGTTCACAATTAATATTTTTTTAAATGAATAACACTAATGAAAATGTCAGGGGTTTTGGTTTGATTTTTTTTTAAAAAACTAATAATTTTGAAGCACTTAGTATTTACTATGTGCCATACGCTGGTGAAACAGTTTACAAATATTCATTCACTTAATCCTCAAAATATCACCAGTGAGGTAGATCCTATAATTAACCCAAATTTACAGATGAAGAAATTGAGGCATAGCTGGATTTTGAACTCAGATCCTGGCTCTAGAATCAGTCTAAGGATATCTACAGTCTAGCTTGTAACCAACGAGGAGATTCTACAATCTAAAATCCCCTCACATATGAAAATGTATGTGTAATTTCTTAAGAAAGTATATGGTCATTTTTTTCCTGAAATTTCTTCATTTCTTGGCTCAGTACCTTTTTCTAGCAGCAAACTTAAACTGTCATCTTGTAGTCCGGAAGCACTGCAGTCATTTATTTAGTTGAGATCTAT
The DNA here is from genome assembly GCF_005190385.1 of Monodon monoceros. Classification (NCBI taxonomy): domain Eukaryota; kingdom Metazoa; phylum Chordata; class Mammalia; order Artiodactyla; family Monodontidae; genus Monodon; species Monodon monoceros. Next base: position 138,553,439 of record NW_021703767.1, read on the forward strand.
TAAAATAAGATAGCTAAGCATTAATCAACATCATATGTTTTTCAATTAACTGGTAACACATACCTATTTCTCAAGCTCATTCTAACTAATGAAGCACTTGGGGTGGTTTAGAACTATTGAAGACTATAATTAATTTACAAAAATCAATTTTTAAAATATGAAAGCTCTCCTTCAGTGAATAATTTCTCTCTCCCCTTCTCTCTCTTTCTAAGTACACACTGACACACACACACACACACACACACACCTACGCATACTTTTTAAACTGTACACAGATTTTTAATTTAATTCATTTTGTAGGGAGAATGGAGTTAGTAATGAAGTAAGAGGGAACAAATTTGCTCTCATGAGGAATATTCAGACATTCTAAATAACAATTTATTAGATCAGTGTCAATTCACAATATTCAAACTTTGTTTAAAGAGGGAAATTATACAAAAATGTCCCTCAACAGATAAATGGATAAAGAAGATGTGGTAAATGCATACAACAGAATACTACTCAGCCATAAAAAGTAATGGAATAATCCATTTGCATCAACATGAATGGACCTAGAGATTATCATACTAAGAGATGTTAAGTCAGAGAAAGACAAATATCACCTGATATCACTTATATGTGGAATCTAAAAAATAGTACAAGTGAAATTATTTACAAAACAGAAACAGACTCACAGACATAGAAAACAAACTTATGGTTACCAAAGGGGAAAGGACAGGATGAATTAGGAGCTGGGATTAACATATACACACTACTGTATATAAAATAGATAAACAACAAAGACCTACTGTACAGTACAGGGAACTATATTCGGTATCTTATAATAATCTATAATGGAAAAGAATCTGAAAAAGAATATACATATATTCTTATGTTTATGTATTCTTTTATATATATATATATATATATATAAAATCACTGTGCTGTACACCAAAAACTAACACAACACTGTAAATCAACTACACTTCAATAAAAAGGGGGGCAATTGAAACTGAGGGGAGAAGGCTTCCCTGGTGGCGCAGTGGTTGAGAGTACGCCTGCCGATTCAGGGGACTGGGTTCGTGCCCCGGTCCGGGAAGATCCCACATGTCACGGAGCGTCTGGGCCCGTGAGCCATGGCCGCTGAGCCTGCGCGTCCGGAGCCTGTGCTCCGCAATGGGAGAGGTCACAGCAGTGAGAGGCCAGCGTACCGCAAAAAAGAAAAACAAAAAAAAAAACTGAGGCGAGATTTGAATCAGGAACAGGGGAACCCAAAAGAGGAAGGGAGAAAGGGAGGGAGGGAGTTGTGATAATATTGGGCAGATTTGGATGGGTTTGTAGATTTGCTTTTAAAAACTGATTCACATCACGTGGAGAAAGGCATCACAGGAACACAAGTCTTTATCCTCCTCCTTACCATCAGAAATTTTACATTTTTAGACTTGGCTTCTGTGTGCCTCTTTAGGTGATGATAATAAGACAAAGTTAAATAGCTCGAAGTTGTTTTGTTTGGCATTTACAAAAGCAGCAGTTAACAGGCAAACAGGGGGCCTGAGTGGATGATTCTACATTGTCTTACGTCCTATGGAAAGTGCCCTGTTATTCGCCAAGCACAAACACTGCCTTCCAAATGACAGCAGGATATCCTAGGAAGCGAGCTCGACTTGCAGAGCTATCTATATGCTATCCCCCATACGCCATCTGTTATTCTTTACTAATTCTAACACACTTTTGCCCTGATGTGTTTGCACTCTTTGGAAGATGAACACTTACCCATTAAATGCAACGATAAAAAAGGGCCCCATGGATGTACTGAAGCAATAAAAACAGTATTCTTGGTAAGTGTCACCATCACTGTTTGAGATTTTATATTGCTGCTGAGGAGTCATTTCTAAAACAATTACTTGTGGGCAAATAGATTAATAATATTCAAATACAGTCAAAGTTGAAAATGCAAATCTACAAGATGGGACATTTCAAGCTCAGACTGACATTCTGTCTGCAAAACAGCCCATCCCTTGGGCTCAGAACCCTCAGCATGTGTTAATTTTATTCTGACTTGTGCCTTCTGTGATGGTAGCTGCAGGTACCAGGTAGAGCAAGTTGATTTTTTGACCATAGTTCTTCTCTGCTATTAACTTATTTTTTAATTCATATGTTGGTAACCTTGATTTCATTTTAAAGAAGTGAAAAGTTCTTTTTGAAGTATCAAGAGGGAATTTGTCCAACTATATGTGTTAAGGGTTTTGCTGTGGTCACTGAGCCTAACACCCAGCAGCTATAAGTTCAGGAAGCAACTGCTAATATCCTGAGCTCTAAGGGGCCGAGGTTACATAAAGAGTACCATAGCAGTGTGAAACAAGCCCACTAGAACTAGCTGGAGGAACCTGGTATTGAGGTAAAATTAAATGTTTATATATATGTAAAACTGATCTCTTCCAATTACCTTATGCTTCTCTATGATTTCTCCATGAAGTTGTAAGCCTTTAAACACAAAAATTCATACAAAATAAGAAATATGATACAGATATGCACTTTTTTCTCTCCACAGAGATAGCTTCCCATTCTTGTAATTTGGGGTGTCATTTAAGCTAATTTAAAATAACAGTAGTGTGACCTACCACTTTACAATTACTATTTACAAAGGATGTTCTGTGAAATTCTAAAATTTACTTTAAAAATGCTTGAAAAATACCTAAAATTCATATCCAAACAAGTTTTTCCCTCCGATTACAAGACTCTTGTGATTCATCTCTAAGAAATAAGCCCAATTTTAATGAAATTGGCAGTATTCATTATTTCAACTGTTGATTTACCATAGAGAATTAAGTGCAGTGTTCTCTTTTTTCTTTATAAACATAGGGAATGCAAAGTAGAAACTGCTTTCTATACCGTTAATTGGGCTAGATAATTATTATTGGCCTGATTAAGTATATTTTTAAATAGTGTATTATACTGACTTTTTAGGACTATTTTGCCTAACATAATCACTTAAAGGTGCCCCTTGAGCATATTTGTCTCCTAGAACTGGACAATATTATGGTAGAATATGAGCATTATGTTTTTATACAGCTATTGTTTATTAAGCCTTTAAACTGATAAAAAAGTCACTTTCCAAAAAATCAAGTGACTAATAAAATGTGTAGTACTTGTAAAACAGTAATTAATGAATAAATGTTTTTGATGCACAGTCTAAAGAAATATGATTAAAATAAAAACTAGAATTTAAAATATTTCAGGGAAGTAGTAAATGACCCAGACATTAGTAATGCAAGCCTTTTAAAAATTATACTTTATGAGAAACACGAGAAAAAAATATATCAACATCTTACTGCTAATGCTTACAGAATTACCCTGAAGTACCCTAAAAAAAATCAGTGGTAATGTCCAGATCCATTTAACAAAGGAAGGTTCTTCCCATATAGAATTCTCTCCCATATAGACATTGGTAGGATGATAATGAAAAAGAAGATGTAATTTTTTCCCTGCTACCCTAAAAAGCTGGAACTCATTCCTCTCCTCTCTCCACTTATGTGATTCAAGTGATGCTACCAACCATCGACCCCTGCCCCAACCTCAGGGTTAGAAGCATGATCCCAGGACTAACCAATCATGGTGACTTCTTTCACAGAAGGACATATGACCCAACACTGGGCCAATCAGAGGCCTTCTGTGAGCTCTGATGTTCAGATACAGAGAGGCACTTCCTTCATCCTAGTTTGCAAGCTGTGATGCTAGAGTTGGCTATCAATAGCATTACCCCATCCCCCAGTGAAGAAATCCTTTGATAAAATGAAGAAAATGAAGCTGTGCTAGGCAGATTCCAAGATGGTTCCCAATGACCCCCCCTCCTGGTAGTCATGCTGTTGGGGAGTCCCCCTACACAATAAATAAGGCTAACATATTTCACAAAAAAAGAAATATTGCGGTAATGATGGTGTGTCACTCCTGAGGTGAGATCATAAGGCTTCTGCCTTGCACCCTCTTGGATCATCTGGTTTTTTTTTTAATTAACTTTTATTGGAGTATAGTTGATTTACAATATTGTGTTAGTTTCAGGTGTCCAGCAAAGTGAATCAGTTATATATGTGCATATATCCACTCTTTTTTTAGATTCTTTTCCCATATAGGTCATTACAGGGTATTGGGTAGAGCTCCCCGTGCTATACAGTAGGATCTTATTAGTTACCTGTATGTCAATGCTAATCTGCCAATTTAACCCCCCTGTATTCTCCTTTGGTCACTATGAGTTGGTTTTCTACACCTGTGACTCTATTTCTGTTTTGTAAATAGGTTCATCTGTACCATTTTTTTAGGTTCCACACATAAGCGATATCATACAATCTTTGTCTTTCTCTGTCTGACTTACTTCACTCAGTATGACAATCTCTAGGTCCATCCATGTCACTGCGAATGACATTATTTCATTCTTTTTTATGGCTAACGTTCCACTGTGTATATACACCACATCTTCTTTATCCACTCATCCATCAATGGACATTTAGGTTGCTTTCACATCCTGGCTATTGTAAATAGTGCTACAATGAACGTTGGGGTGCATGTACCTTTTTGAATTAACTAATTATCAAAGAAATGCAGAGCAAAACTACAATGGCTCATCTATTTGGAGGGAAACCTGCTGTTACACTGTGAGGACTCTCAAGCAGCCTTTGGAAGAGGTACCCATGATAAGGAACTGAGGCCTCCTGACAAGAGCCAGCCCCAGCACATCAGCCACGTGTGTGAACCACCTTTTCAGTGGATCCTCCAGTCCCAGTGGCCGCCAAGAGATGGCCTATGTCATGGCCAACATCTTGACTGCAGCCTCATGAGAAACCCTGAGCCAGAATCATGCAGCTAAGTTGCTTCTTAATTCCAAACCTACGGAAAATATGTGCAATATTAAATGTTTATTGTCTCATGCTGCTAAGTTTTGGAATAACCTGTTGCACAGAGATTGATAACTAATACTGAAGATCAGTAGAGTCAGTCATGAAGAAATGAGAAGCAGAAAGGGAGAGAAAATTCTAGCAGAATTCAACCTTGAGCCCTGCTTTACTTAACTTTTCCTTCCACTCAGAACCTTCCCATTTATAAGTGTCAAATTTGCTATTATTTTTCTTGCTCTGGTACTTGATTTGGTTTTAGGTCACTTGCAAGTTAAAGAGTATTAATAGGGATGTTGATAATGATGGTGCTGATAATAGCTACTGTTCAGTGACACCTCTAATGAACTGGGCACCTTGTCAAAAACTGAGCAGTTCTCTCTAATCCTTTAACAACTCTGCTAGGTTGCTATTATTATGATCAAATCACAACTGAGTCCTTAAGTATGTTGACCAAGAAACAAAACTGGGTTTTAGACACAGCTCTACTTAACACCAAGGCCTAAGTTTTTTTCAGTATGACTCTATAGTTCATATTTCCATTTATCTAAAGAGGGTTTAATCTCAGGTAAAGAAGGAGAAATTGTTGATATCACTCTATCTTCACAGGAAATTAGTAGTCATCACAACTTAGATTTAAATTGTTAGAAAATTAATAATGATTCCTTATGTATAGTTTGTATCTCAACCAGTTTGGGGAAGCCCTTTACTTTACTTAATGTCTTCTTCCGACTCTTCCACTCCAGGAAGAATTAATTTTCCCATCATTTTGTTCACTTAGAAGTTCATTCATAGGGCTAACATAACTCTTTCACAATACAGCCTTTATTAATTAGAAATGCCTTTCTCCAATAGATTATGAACTTTTTACAGGTAGCAATTTGAGCTTAGTCATTTTTCTTATGTATTCTTCTATTATAAAGCAATACAGTCATACCGATTTTGAAACAGGGGAAAACATTAAAATCTTAACACAATTATTCTAACACTTATTTTACTAAAATTCATTATGTAAGATATTAACAGATACTACATGGGAAACATGTGATCTAAAAACTAATTTGAAACAATCTGGGTTAAATAAAGTTAGGCAGAATTCTTTCCTGCAGGACAGACATCTTAGAATCCTTAATATAGAGACTTTTCTTGTGATTTTATAAATTAGGAATATACTACGCAGGATTTTCCTCATTTACTTGACCCTTTTGCACTAGGGTTCCACGGAACTGTGAGAATAAGTACAATATTCTGTTACATATTTAGGCTCTTTCAATTTTTTCACTTTTCTAAGTAAGTCCAGGAGAAAAATCTCTGTGCATTTACTTTGCTTTTTTCTTTTTATAGCGATACCTTCTGAACAATTTCCTTAAATCAGAGGCACAAAGATGTAAGTATTGTTGCAAAGATTATGAGCAGCTTAGTTTTTGTCACCTACATTGTTAACTGGCTTTCAAAATGATTATACCCATTTTTGCAGTACAGTGAAGGTGTGAGAATGTCAGTTTCATTGAACTCCTGTCAGCATGAGGTATCCTATTGTTCCTTAATTTTTCTAGTGAAATGAATAGAAAATGATAACAAAGCGCATGGCTGGGGCTTGGCACTTCATCTTAGGCACCACCCTTGTGTCCCAACATCAGTGCCCTCCTCTTCCCTCCATAGAGATGGGCAGATTCTTCTTATTTGGTTCACAGGGTAGTTATTTAATGGAGCTATAGTTTCCTCTCCATTATCTTAGAAATACTGATCAACAGATAAAACTGAAGATATGAAGACAGATTAGCCTTAGTGAATAAGAAGATCAACAATAATATACCATCCTCCTGGAGGAACTTTCACATATAGAGTGTGTCCCAGGTGCTGAAACAGGACAAAAGGTGCTGAAGAAAGAGCTTTTCTCAACCACAAGAAGGAGAAACGTTTACCACACCGTACATCCATAAATAAGAGAGTCAGAAGTGCCACTTGCCAAAAACAACGGAAAAGAAGCCTTCTCTCTGTCACCCCATCAAACCCACATACGTGAAAATTGCTTTATGATTTTTAGCTACAACACCAAAGGCACAATTTATGAAAGAAATAATTGATAAGCAAGACTTCATTAAAATTAAAAAATACTGTTCGGTGAAAGACAAGTCAAGAGAATGAAAAAAACAAGCCACAGACTGGGATCAAATATTTGCAAGAGATGCTTCTGAGAAAAGACTGTTATCCAAAATATACAGGAACACAATATCCTTTTCTGAATGATAAGCCTGACTAATAATGCTGATAACTGCCAATAACCCCACTGTTTATATATAGTCCTTCACTTACTGCTAAAATAAATTAATGAAAAAGAAATACACACACACACACACACACACACATCCACACACACAACTCTTAAAACCCCAAATTAAGAACACAATCTGATTAAAATGGTCCAAAGGCTTTAACAGACACCTCACCAAAGAAGACAGGCAGATGACAAATAAGCATATGAAAGGAAGCTCCACATCAATGTCATCAAGCAAACACAAATTCAAACAATGAGACATTATTACCGATCTATTAGATTGGCCACGATCTAGAACACTGATGACACCAAATGCTGGAGAGGATGTGAAGCAACAGGAACTGTCATTCATTGCTGCTGGGGATGCAACATGGTCCAGCCCCTTTGAAAGATCATTTGACAGTTGTTTTGTTTTGTTTCACAAGATTAAACACACTCTTACCATATAAGATGCATATTAAGTGAAAACAGCCAAACCGAGAGGGCTACACACTGTGTGATTCCAGCTAGAAGACACTCTGGAAAAAGGCAAAAATATGGAGACAAGAGAAAGATGAGTGCTTGCCAGGAGTTGAAGGGGAGTGGAGAGATGGCTAAGCAGTGCACAGAGCACACAGAAATCACTCTGTGTGATACAATGCACTGGATACCTGTCATTATACATTAGTCCAAACCCAAAGAACGTACAACACCAAGAGTGAACCCCAAGGTAAACTATGGACTTTGGGTGATTATTATGCATCGGTGTAGGTCCAGAGATTATAACAAACATACCACTCAGGTGAGGGGGTTGCTGAAAATTGGGGAGGCCCATGCCTGTGGCAGGGGGCAGGGAGTATAAGGGAAATCTCTGTACCTTCCTCCCAATTTTGCTGTGAATCTAAAACTGCTCTAAAAAAATCAAGCCTTTTTAAAAAATACTAGGAAGTTTGAGAGAGAAACTACGAAAGATAGGGACAAGTTTTACATTTTAGTACACTAAATGACCCATTTTTCCTGCTTTTTGAACAAGAGTCCCTGCATTTTTATTTTGCACTGGGCCCTCATATCCTGTAGCCAAAACTGTTCGATATGAGCTCTGCAAATATCTTCTCTCATTAAATATCTTTTCATTCTCTTAAGAGGGTCATTGCAGAGCAAAACTTTAAAATTTTGATGAAATGGGATTTATCAGTTTTTTCTTCAATGGATTATGCTTCTGGTGGCATGTATAAGAACACTTATCCTGACCCAGTTCAAAGAGAGTTTCTCTTATATTTTCTACAAAAAGTTTTATAGTTCTACATTTTATACTTAGAGATCTATGGTCCAAACATGACGAGCAACTTATGTTTTTCGTCTATATTATTTCTACTCAAGACTCTATCCTCTTCTTGTGGGACTATACTTATAACAATGCTGGAACTCTTCTCAATGAATCACGTATCTCCATCTTTTTTTTCTGTATTTTCACAATTTTGTTTCCTACTAGTGCTTCATTCCAGATGTTTCTACTGAGTTGTACAACAGTTCAAAAGACCTCTCTTCAGCTTTTACTAATTGACTGGTCAGTTTATCTATTGAGCTCTTAATTAACGATTATGTATTTCAGTTCTAAAATTTGAGTTTGACTTATTTTTATAGATTCCAGTTCTCTGGTGAAATTCTACATCATATCATTATTTTTGTCAACATATTAATTTCAGTTATATTTTATATCTCCAATATCTGAATAATATCTGGTCTATAGCCCCACTTTTTCTCTTGGACTTTTTTTAAGTGTTCCTGATTTGCTTGAAAAATTTTATTAAATGGTGGGAAATGTGTATACAAATTTGGAAGGGCTGCAGAAGATATCTGTCTTCCTCCAGAGAGGATTACTTTTCTTCTGGCCTTCTTCTAGAACTGAAGCAGACCCTCTCGATTCAATCAGAGAGTGAGATGTTTAGAGTCTGGGCTTTTGGCCCTAACTCCTAGGGTAGGAGTCTTCCGGAGTCTCAGATGGAAGTCGGGGGATCTCCCCCAGCTTTTCCCCTAGACCATGAAGTCAGTGTTTGTCTCTCCAGCTCTGTGCATCTGTCAGAAGCTCCTCTTAGAGTTGCATCCTCTTTGTATTTTCATTCTGTTCAGCCTCAGTGACTGACGACCCCACCACGGTTCAGGACTAGACAAATGCCTTGATGCACAAAAGCTGCTTAAAACATCCATCTCACTTCTCTTTGTTTCCTTTTCTCTGGCATCTTGAACCCAAAAGTCTTGTCTTTCTTTACTGTGTTCAGATTTCAAAGAGCCGTCTGTTATTACTTTACATCATTTTCATAGTTGTGCTTGAAGAGAGGGTTGGCTTGATACAAAGCATTCTGTCATAGTCAGACATGGATATCCTCTTGTACTTTTTACCCTCTATATGTATGTGTTACTCTTCAACAGGGATGTGGGCTTCCCTGGTGGCTCAGCGGTTAAGAATCCGCCTGCCAATACAGGGTACACGGGTTCGAGCCCTGGTCCAGGAAGATCCCACATGCCACAGAGCAACTAAGCCTGTGCACCACAACTACTGAGCCTGTGCTCTAGAGCCCGTGAGCCACAACTATTGAGCCCACGTGCCACAACTACTGAGCCCACGTGCCACAACTACTGAAGCCCGCGCACCTAGAGCCCATGCTCTGCAACAAGAGAAGCCAACGCAATGAGAAGCCTGCACACCACAACAAAGAGTAGCCCCTGCTCACCACAACTAAAGCCCACGTGGCAACAAAGGCCCAATGCAGCCAAAAATAAAATAAAATAAAATTTAAAAAAAACAGGGTGTATTCATGAATTACTTATACACAATGTGTAAAGGAAAGTAAAATGTTTTAAGAGCCTGAATTAAAAGACTGGGGAACAGAGCCAGAAATTGTGTACATAATAATAAAGAAATGAGAAAATTTAAGCAATGATACAGAAAAGAGAACCAAAATGAACAAAGAGCTCCTAATACCTGGAGTTGACAAGTTCACCTGTTAAGTTTAAAAGATGAGATTAGGGGCTTCCCTGGTGGCACAGTGGTTGAGAGTCCGCCTGCCGATGCAGGGGACACGGGTTCGTGCCCCGGTCCGGGAAGATCCCACATGCCGCGGAGCGGCTGGGCCCGTGAGCCATGGCCGCTGAGCCTGCGCGTCCGGAGCCTGTGCTCCGCGACGGGAGAGGCCACAGCAGTGAGAGGCCCGCGTACCGCAAAAAAAAAAAAAAAAAAAAAAAGATGAGATTAAGTTTAAAGATAGAGACGGGGCTTCTACTGGTTTCACGTTTAGAAGGAAGAGGACAATGGTATTCTCAGTGTGTGGTGCCGAGGGGACCACTGATATTTGCAGCAGAGACATATGAAGCCTGACTTGTGAAAGGATGTTCATTGAGAGACAACTTGAGGATACCTGATGATCTGGTACTAACCTTATTGTGAAAGACAGCTCTAAGTCTTATATACATAGGAGAAAATTGATGAGTCCTTGTTTGTATAAATAAGCTTTCAGGGAATAGGTACTGAAAATGAGAGAGAAGTTAGGTTTTGCTATATTATTGAATGGCAAGTATTTGTAAAGCAAGGGAATAAAAAAAAAAGAGTTGATCTCAACAAAATCATGGCTTTGGCACGTTTAAAATCTCCTTTTAGAATCTTTATATTGTGTTTCTCTCTTGTATTTCATGCTAACACAAAATGTAAACAAATAATCACATATTTGTATTGCTATTATTAAAATATGTACAGGGCAGGCAACCACAGCTGTGAGGCATACATTTAATATAAAAGTAAACAACTCAACAAATAACTTTTTCTCAGTCTTCATATAAGAGAACTTGCCCCATTACTAACTTCCTTTTCTTAAGTTAGATTTCACCATTTCTTTTAAATAGAAAATGATGGTTTTAAAATTTACTACATTGTCCGTAGGCTATATATTAATTGAAGGAAAGACACAGTAGCAACTTCCCTGTTGCTGTAAATTTCATTAAATCTGTCTTCTTTAACGTCTGCAAAATTATGAATTCCACACCATCTGTTGCTCTTCAACGCATCTCAAGATCATTGACCATTACATGGATCACTCCTCCTTGACCAGATCTCACATGTTTCTTTTCTGAAATGTCTGAAGATCCTAGAATTTCTTAGTTCTGATTTGTGGGGAAAAAACCAAACAAACAAAAGACACAATCCCACGATCCCATCTCCGCATTATTTTTGCCATTTTACGGCATGAAGTCCTCCCCCGCATCCCTCTGCTTTTCCTTCCCTTTGTTTCACTGAGCTATAACTGTCCGCCCAATGTAGATTACAGTTTACATCTAGGGAAATGTGTGGACAGAAATACAGACATTATAAATAACATGATTTGAATGTTTTATTCAGTGCATACTTAAAGAGGCAGCATCAATTACAACGCCGACAGCACAGCTGAATGCAAGAGCGTTTGTCCTCTCAAAGGAATAAGATGCTAGGTATGGAAATATTCACCATCAAAAGGGCCATTGCCAGTTTCCATATAGTCAAAGAATGAGACTTGCTGACTCCAAGTTCAGCGTTACTATGTAAGCATATAACGGACACTGTAAAAGGGAAGGAAGGGAGCTAGCATTCCACATTCTTCCTACGGGGGAGGGGCTATGCTCATCCTGGAAACCATGTCCTACTGTCATCCTCACTGTTCAGATGTGAAAACTGAAGCCAAGCATGTTAAGCAAATTTTCTGAAGTGCGACAAGTTTTTTATTTTATTAATTTTATTGGGGTACACTTGCTTTACAATGTTGTGTTACTTTCCACTGTACAGCAAAGTGAATCAGTTATACGTATACATATATCCCCTCATTTTTAGATTTCCTTCCCATTTAGGTCACCACAGAGCATTGAGTAGAGTTCCCCGTGCTACGCAGTCAGTTCTCATTAGTTAAGCCAGAGTTGTGACTTAAATGAGGCATGGTTAACAGCAAGGCCAAGAACTGAAGAGGATGAATACATAGTTAACCAAAGAGATGCATATATGTGATGTGTAGGCAGAATTTACAAATTATGGTTTAATTAGGAAGCAGGATAAAATGTGGTTTTATGGAAAGAGACTCAATCACAGTAACCATAAATATTTAGTATTATGGATATTTATTATATAGTAGAAACGCTTTTAAGACTTTCCCTGCCCTGCTGTATGTAATCATCAATGAAACCCTGAGGAATAGGTATTCGTGTTTTTCTGATTTTATAGGTGGAGACTGTGTACCAGGAGGTCATAGAACGGTCAAGATCATGTAACTAGAAACTGTCAAAGAGGGAGCTGAAACCTCCAGAACCCATGCCTGACCACCATGACCCTTAGAGAACACAGCCCTGGAGATTTCACATAGGAGGAGTTTGATTAGGGAAGAAACAGAAAGAGCTCAACTCATTTTTTATTCCATCTCTATCATGGCAAGATGATAAGGTCAACTGAGAGAAGATGCTTATAAAATACATGTGCTTCATTCCTGTTTTAATTCTTCAAGTTTAAATAACATTCAAATACTATTTTTCTAGCCATAAAAAGTCTTTACTTACATATGAAAAAGAAAAAAGTGAATCTGCTATCCTGATAAAAGAGATATAAAAATCATCTTAAACTGATACTTTTGACAGCATAGAATTATTTCTGCAGTTCCCCTTTGAACTTCGATATAAAGAAAATCAGTTGCTAACTGGAGAAAAAACATATACAAAACCCCACAGATCAATAACAACAACAACAAAGTGGGTGTGTTAGACAAATTGAGATACTAAATGAGGCCTTACAAAATTTAGCCAAATGTTCTATTGATGGCTTTTGCACAGAAAGTCTTTCCTATTTGAGTCAGCAAATTGGGAACCTAGAAAGACTTCAGACTGATGATGTACCTTCTCTCCTAGTTTTATTTTATGTTATTTAGTATATAAGAAGGATAGAAGGATTAACTAACTGAAAATGCAACATATAAGAAAGCTCATGGCAAAGCCTGTCATAGACTTTATTGGAAATGTTGTTCATCAGAAGGCAGGACCTTGTGAAAGGTCTTTGGGAAAAGTTGCTAGGGCATCTTTAGGGAAGATTCAGCCGTGTCTCATTTCTGTCAGAAACAGGTGGAAGGACTTTTCAAAGAGACGACAGAAAATGGTCACATAATCTCCTGGTCCCACCCAGGAAGCTGTGTCTAGGTGAGGTGAGTTTCAGCGAGGGCTCTAGGGCCTTGAATTTGCCTCTTGTGCATTACAGCTTTCTGACAGGTGTTGTCAGCCATCAGATGGCGAGTGGTCAGCAGTTTCCAAAATTTACAAGCTGACAAAACCCAGGAAAAAGGAGGGTTGAATCATGGTCTCCAAAGCTGAAAAGGCTCCTAGAGAATCAGGTGATGAGGTATCAGGGATCTCTGTTGCCAGTTCTGTAATGTTTGTTGCCAGTTTATAGTTCCACTTGCAGATTTCAAGGTGATCTCTACTTTATGAGACAATAAGTGTTAAGCATCTCGGGCTTTGATAAGGCCACCTGGAGTCATTGACAATGGTACTACAGTGGAGAACTGCAGGCCATAAAAGCATCCTGCTTCTCAGATCCATTCAGGCAGCCCATAATATTTACCCAAGACACACTGTGAACAAAGCGTGCTATATATATCTTGGGAGAGGTACAAAAAGAAGAGCAGACAGGGCACATTCCCTTGAAAAGCTTAAAGCTACAAAACAGATAGCTTAGAGACATGTCACAAATGCTCCCACACACGTTTCATCCTATAAATACAAATTTACTAAACTGCTAAACTTACTAGTAGAAGCTAATTAAAGAGTCTGGTGAATACAATAGGAGGTGATTCAACTCTAGAGTTTACCAACACTTTGAAGGCATTCATATTTTGTAAAAACATTGTTTATATATCATTATTAATGCTTTTAAATTCCTCTGTTCTATATCTGGTATTATGTTATTGGTATTAGTATATTTTTCAAATAAAGTTGGTTTGGGAGGGGAAAATATAAACATGAACTATAAGCAAACCATTTTCTTTTCTGAGTACTGGCAAATTTTTTAGTTGTTTTGCATGACTATTTATATTAAGTATCCCTAAAATAATCTTCTTCCTTTTTTTCCATTTAGTTTTGAGAACTCCAGCAAAAAATCAAGTTACTACTGGAAAGTTGTCAAGTTACTACAAGTCAAGTTTGAAAAATTGACTTTTTGGTGAATTGGCTTTTTCACAAATTGTTCTTTTTGACGACTGATCTTCAACAAATGGACTCAGGTCCTGAATTTTATAGCACCCTATATGGTTTTCCCCAACTTTATCCATCTGGCTAACTTCTACTCATCTTTTAATAGATGGCTTATCTCTCACTTGCTTTTCCAGGAAATCACTGAGTTCCCCCAAAATTCCTCTTATGAACATCTTGGGTTTACCCAGCTGAAGAACTGATTTAAACAGAATGAAAGTGTTTACAGAGTTGTTTGTCAATCGCAGTAGATTAGAAATTCCTGAAAAGAGAGAACAATATCTTATCCACAATTATATTTCTAGCACATATCAGATGCTCAATAAAGCATTTGGTGAATGAATGAATATTCCTCAAAGTTAGCAATGACTGGACAACCAAATAAATGTCCTGAATACATAAACGTCAGTGGCCATTCTTCTCATCTTGGTCTCCCACCTTTTCAGATAATCTGGTTTCCTGAACCCTCTTGCATAGTCAATCAGTCATGTAACTTCACCCCAGAGATTGCAGTTCATTTGTGTCACAGGTGGGCAGCTGACCCAAACAAGGACAATCTGATTCTCTGCAACTGGAGAATTTAGATTCAGAGACAAGACTGGAATTTAGATTCAGAGATGAGCCTTCGTGTTTCATTTGGGTGGTTGACCTAGGAGGGGATACAGAGTAGGAGCAACTGTGTGTGTTCTTGCTGTACGTGACACTGAGAAATCAGATCTACAAAGAAAGTAGAATGCTGCCTGGGGGCAGAGATCAAGAGAGAGAGTAGGAAAACAGAAGGGTGGTGGAGGATAGTGGGGCAGAGATTGGAAGTGGGCAAGAAAGGTTCCAGTGGTTCCTGAATGCCTTATATTTTGGAGGTATACTTTTTTTTGAGACCTTACAGAATTTCTCGTACCAGAGTCTCTGAGATCACTCTATATACTTACTGCAAATTCCTTCATCTCCCTTTTCCTTTCTAAATCTAGTTTGACTATTTTTTTTTTGGAGTATACATCTTTATTGGAGTATAATTGCTTTACAATGGTGTGTTTAACATCTGCCTTATAATAAAGTGAATCAGTTATACATATACGTATATCTCCATATCTCTTGCCTCTTGCGTCTCCCTCCCTCACACCCTCCCTATACCACCCTTCTAGCTAGTCACAAAGCACTGAGCTGATCTCCCTGTGCTTTGTGACTGCTTCCCACTAGCTACTTTACATTTGGTAGTGTTTATATGTCCATATATACACTACCACTCTCTCACTTTGCCCCAGCTTACCCTTCCCCCTCCCCGTGTCCTCAAGTCCATTCTCTAGTAGGTCTGTGTCTTTATTCCCATCTTGTCCCTAGGTTCTTCATGACCATTTTCTTTTATATATTCCATATATATGTGTTACCATACGGTATCTGTTTTTCTCTTTCTGACTTACTTCACTCTGTATGACAGACTCTAGGTCCATCCACCTCACTACAAATAACTCAATTTCGTTTCTTTCTATGGCTGAGTAATATTCCATTTACTATGTTTTTAATTCAACTAAATGAACCCTGCCTCTGGCAGCAGATAACCTCAGCAATGTGTTCCATCCAGAATTCTTCTCCAGTTTTCTCTTCCCTGCAAATCCTCTTTAGACAGGAGGTAATTATAGCCACACAACTGGTAATTTTCTAAGGCATGGAGGCAACAGAGAAGTAACATTTCTCTGGCCTCACTGTATCTAACTTGCTTCTCCACAAACCTCTATTTCCTTCTGCACATTTAAGAAAGGCCTAGTAGGCTCTTGCTCAGTTATGCCCAGTGGACAGCAAAACACAGGGGAAGAAGAAGACAAGGTGAATAGAAGGGGCTGGACCACCAAATACTGCATCCTCGCACTGCCTACCACCACTCAGCCCCTGCTCCGCCATCTACCAATGTCTGCTCCACAAAAGGACAAACCAACACACAACTTCTATGCGTCCATCTCGTCATGCCATCTCTCCACATTCCCATACGCTTATGTCTTCCTGTAACGATTTTTAAACCAAGAAGTTTGGAGGACAAAAAGAAATTGATTAGCCCAGATCAAGTGGCTCTGATCCACCTGTTATAAAGTAATAAATCCTTGACCTTTTGGAAACACATTAGTGATGTTTCACTTAAGAGATTCTCTTTTCTTAGAACTAATACGTTTCTAAAATGTCAGGCTTTAGTCCCTCATCATTAAAGAAGTCAGCCTTAATATGTTTCCCCTTTTGAGTGACTATTTTAAATAAGTCAAAAAGGCCATTTCTAATGTCAACATAAAGATGATTTAGGTGAGAAAATGTAAAGACAAATAAAAGCTCATCTTCAGGTTAAGTAATGTGTAATACTTTTTTTTATAATTATGAAAGTAAAATTAGGGCAAAGCTAATAGTATAGCTATAGTGAGTATAGAACTATTTAAACTTAAAGCACTAAATTGTTCTCTTATTTACAGCCTTTCTGAGAATAAATCACTAAGTAATACTTAATTGTAACATACTAGGCTAAGATGCACTCCCAAATTAACTAGGATGAAAAGAACATAAAATGTGTTCACTTGGAACCAATGAACGATTGTTTAAACATAATGGCTAGATGGCATTTATTTGGAGGTAGTGAGTAACATGCTAACTAAAATCTTTTTTTCTTTTTTTTTTTAGCCTCTGCTGAATAAAATGCAAGTTAATCTGCAGAAGTTTGCAAATCACATTCTTTTCAGAAAATCTCTTTCATATGGAAAGGACATTTCTCAAGGAGCAGATATAATTACAGGAAATTAGTCACCTGACACTCTAATTGGTAAATCAACGTAACGTCATAGTTTGGCTTGGTAATCTAAGACAGGGGTTGGGAAATATTTTCCATAAAAGGCTAGGTAGTCAATATTTTAGGCTTTGTGAACCACATACAGTCTCTGTTTCATATTCTCTCTTTTTTGTTTTTATTTGTTTGTTTGGATTTACAAGCTTTTGAAAATGTTAAAACCATCCTTAGCTCATGGGCAGGACAAAAACAAGCCACAGGCCATATTTGCTCCATGGGCTGAAGTGTGTTGCTCTAAAGCAAAGGGTGATTGGGTTGTCACGTGACCAGATATGATTTCCTCCTGGAAGTAGAATATTGTGTGTATCTCGCATTCATGTTGGCTCCTAATTAGAAAAAAAAAATTAATTGACGACCTGTCATTCACAAAGCACTGGGTATGCACTACAGATATCACAATGAGTCAGTCTTAGATCCAATATTCAGAGTTAATACGGCAAAGTCATTTCACTGTACCTCTCGAACTACAACACAAGGTAGCAAGTGATGAATGCCACAAGGAAGCTTCAGGCCATTGATGCTGGAAAATATTGTTTCTGAGGTCACTATGACTCCAAAGGTTTCAGAAGACAAATTTTTCCATGGACCAGCTTCTGGTACTTGGTAAGAAAGGCAGTCTCACCAGCACACCGAAGGGGAGAAATCTCAGCATACGTTAAGTAAAATCATAAGAGACTGATTAAAATCCCAAATGTCAAATGCCTATATCTTTGCGGCCTGAGTGTTCTCCTATCCTTAGGCAGATTTATATGGGAAGCCATTTATAAAGCAAAAGTTACTTGTCTATTATGGAACTAGAGCAAGGGGAATTAGATTTTTTGAGTCAGATTTTTCAATTATTAAGAACCAATCCATCAAACTGGGGGTACATCCGCCGTAGGTGAAAACTGGACAGCTCTGTAGGGCAGATGAACTTTCTCTTGAACAGTGCTAAGGAGTGGTTGCCAGTTCTGCTTCTGTGACCTTGCAGTGTTCTATGTCTCAGGCAAAACATCAATACATTCCTTCTGACGGACTCCCACTTCTCACTTTATCTCTAACTCACTTACCCCCTTAGCCCTTCAAGTTAGACCATTTCTTCGAAAACTGTTTAGATATTCAAATAGAATCAACCTTTGATTACTCTCTTTCTTTTTGCCAGAATCATTTTCTTCTTACATTAAAATAATATTTTTATAGGTATCAAATTTGATAAGTTGATTCAAAATATGGTAAAAATGTTCATAGCTCCATGAATATAAACATTCATTTAGTTTATAATTTTTGCCTCAGATTTTCACAGCTGTCTTGTCCACAAAACTATCTTTGTGGGAAAAGTGTTATGGGACTCCAAAAGAGGAAAAGCCCTGTCACCTTAAGTCCCAGAAGGTAGAGGGGACATTTCATGATGGCAGGGGTACTGAAACTAGGTCTTTAAAGATAAGTCACATTCTTCACAGAGACCTAGGAGTGAGGAGGTAAAGGTCTCAGGTAGAATTCAAGGCAACACATGGTGGACATTCCCCAGCCTCCCTCACAGTTCCATGTGGTCAGATGACTAAGGTCTGGCCAATGAAGAATGATTGGAAGCGACCTACAGCAAATCCAGGACTGATGGCCCATAAAAGCCTCCCAGACCGATGCTTCACTCTCTTTTGCCTTCTGTGGCTAATCTGGAAGCCCTATGTGAAGAGGGGTGAACCACAAAATGTCCACAGGGAAGAGAAGCACCTGCCACGTAGAAGCATCTATCTTGAATTTTCATAAATGAGAATTAAACTTCTGTTTTGTTGAAACCACTTTGATTTTGCTATGTATCTGTTGAAGCAGCTAGAATTAGCTTAAACTTTGGGTATTAATCTAAAAGTGAAAGACAAACATTAAAAGACAATGCATTTGAAAGAGCAGGAGAGACCAGACAAATAAATACGTTCAACTGGCCTCTACTATGAACTGAGTTGTGTCCCCAGCATTCCTATGTTGAAATCCTAACTCTCAGGACCATGGCGTGTGACCTCGTTTGGAATAGGGTCATTGCAAAGGTAATTAGTTAAAATGAAGTCACCCTGGAGTAGAGTGAGCCTCTTAACTACTGTAGGTGAGATTTGACGTCAACCAATCAGAAGACGATGGTCACACAGGAAGAGGTTTCCACTCACAGTTTACTAGAAACAGGAGGTATAGCACACCACATGGGGTCCCGAGGAGAAGCAATGGGTCAGCCAGGAGGCAGAGTATACAGGAAGCACGGGTAGAGGCTTCATTGTGGTTTGGTGGGAAGGAACGGCCAAGGCAGGGGGAACAGGATGACAAGTTTGGGATTGACTAGCTTCAATATTGCAGCGGGCTCTGGGGTCTAGAAGCTGCCCCTAGTTGCACGATGCCTGCCGCTGGGATGTTTGGGGCAGGGGAATATTACCTCTAACCCTGGGTGTATGTGGGGAGTTTTCTCTCCCAAGATGTCATCATAAAATACAGAAAAGAAAGAAGAAAAAAAAAAAAAACATGATTAACACAGCCTCTAATCTAATATGACTGGTGTCCTAATTTTATACTCATAGAGGAAATGTAGACAGAGGCACACAGTCAGGGAGAACACAGTGTGAGGATAAAGGCAGAGATCTGCCTGATGCTTCTATGAGTCAAGGGATGCCCCAAATTGCCAACAAACTACCAGAAGCTAGGCAACAGGCATGGGACTGATCCTCTTTCACAGCTCTCAGAAGGAAGCAAACTTGCTAACACCTGAATCCCAGAACTCTAGCCTCCAGAAATGAGAGATAATAAATTTATGTTGTTTAACCACTCGAATTATGATACTTTGTTATGCCAGTTCTAGCAAACAATTACAAACCTAATGTCTTCACCTGAAGTTGCCATCCAACAAAAGTTTATTTCACTCCTACTCCATCCAAAGGAGACACTGTGTAAGGTTCTGTAGGAGAAATAAAGGAGTTATAGAGGCCCTGCCCTCATAAGTTTACAGTCTGGGAGGGGAGAAAAAGGATACCAGGGCCAAAGTCAGACGGCAAAAACAATTGCTACAGGAATTTTTTCTATTAAAATAGATAATCAAGAAAATAAACACACACCCCAATGTTTAGAGCAGCACTGTTTACAATCGCCAAGACATGGAAGTAACCTAAATGTGCACTGACAGATGAATGGATAAAGAAGATGTGGTGTGTGTGTGTGTGTGTGTGTGTGTGTGTGTACACAATGGAATATTACCCAGCCGTGTGTGTGTGTGTGTGTATACACACACACACACACATACAATGGAATATTACTCAGCCATAAAAAAGAATGAAATGAAATAATGCCATTTGCAGCAACATGGATGGATCTAGAGATTATCATACTAAGTGAAGTCAGACAGAGAAAGACAAATATCATACAATATCACTTATATATGGAACCTTAAAAAGATACAAATGAACTTATATACAAAACAGAGATCAACCCACAGACATAGAAAATAATCTTATGGTTACCAAAAGGGAAAGTTATTCATCCATCGTACCAAATCCTCAGCCAAGTATGGAAATATTCAACTAATGTTTTTTGGGGGTTTTTTTTTGTTTTTTTGTTTTGTGGTACACGGGCCTCTCACTGTTGTGGCCTCTCCTGCTGCGGAGCACAGGCTCCGGACACGCAGGCTCAGCGGCCATGGCTCACGGGCCCAGCCACTCCACGGCATGTGGGATCTGCCCGCACCGGGGCACGAACCCGCATCCCCTGCATCGGCAGGCGGACTCTCAACCACTGCACCACCAGGGAAGCCCTCAACTATTTTAATAAAAAAAATTCTCCAGTCAAAAAAAGTGACATTTAAATATTTGACAACCAGTGCAGGCAGGGTTTCCTCTTTTTTTTTAACTTTTTATTTTATATTGGAATATAGTTGATTAACAATGTTGTGTTAGTTTCAGGTGTACAGCAAAGTGATTCAGTTACACATATACATGTATCTATTCCTTTTCAGAGTCTTCTCCCATTTAGATTGTTATAGAATACTGAGCAGAGTTCCCTGTGCTATATAGTAGGTCCCAGTTTGTTACCCACCTTAAATATAGCAGTGTGTACACGTCAATCCCAAACTCCGTAACTATCCTTCCCCTCCACCCTTCCCGCCGGTAAGAAATAATGCCACCTGCAGCATGGATGGACCTAGAGATTGTCATACTGAGTGAAGTTAAGTCAGACAAAGACAAATATCCTATGATATCGCTTATATGCAAAATCAAAAAAAAAAAAAGATACAAATGAACTTATTTACAAAACAGAAACAGGCTCAAGGACTTAAGGCTTCCTCTTTGTAGATCTTTGTAGATCAGTCATGCTGGATCAATTCAATGTCTCACCTGTGCATCTGACAGCTGGGAAAATGCATTGTTTTTTAGAAGAGCACCAAAACCTTATCGCACACATATGGGCATGTACGGAGTGGAGGATTGGCTTCATTTTAGGCTCACTGTGGGTGTACCTATAACTCCCAGAAATTTTAACAAAGGAAGAGACCCTCCTCTGGACTACTGCTTAAGTTAAGGCAGTTAGCAGTGACTCAAGACAGCTTGGGTCAGTAAGTGATCACAGTAAGTGATCTTGGTTATCTGTAGCTACGAAGCAGCAGCTGGGGGAAACCACCTCCAACGCCGAAAAAAAGGATGGAGGTAGCGTCCAGATCACAAGGAATTTCAAATAATCTTGAAATTATTTGAAAAATGGCAAGTTAACCTTTAGCCCATTTCATCCAGGTATAAAAGTTGCAGTCCGCAAAATTTCATTCATTGAAGAACAGTATTTATGAATGGACTATTGTCTGCCAGACACTGTACTAGGCACTGAGGTCAAGCAGTAAACAAAACAGACACGGTCACCAAACTGATAGCACTGAAGATGCTGTAGTTTACCATATAACCATTAGCTAAGCTATTTGAAAATTCTTCGTGGTACCTGGAGACCTGTTTCTTCCTCTTTGTAGATTCGTGTTTTTTTTTTTCTTTTTTTGCTGTGAAATGCTTAATAACTTCCCACTGCAACTCAAGAGTGATTATCATTGGCTTCAGAAAGACACAATTTTAGGTACTGAAGTACATGACAGTGACAGATGAGAGGAGAGTCAGGTGAGTGTTGCTTTGGTGATATGAAACCAGGTATTCCATAATTCTTTTAACCTGTGAAGAAAGCAAGACTAAGATAGACATAAAAAGTGGATAATCGCTTTGCCTTTTCTGGATGAACTGGAGTTTTGTCATAGGAGAATACATACATCTTTGGAAGGATTCAAACAACTTGCCCACATCCCTACCAACCAATGAACAAGGATTTACTGAGTCTTGATTCTAAATTCAAATGTAAATAATCAGTTATATGTTAATGACTACTTATATTTACGCCATAAAATCATGACTTAATTCAAGAAGCAACGTAATCCAATCGATATCGATATAAATGAAGACATAACGTCTGTGACTGCCTGTATCTGTCTCTGTGTGTGTATATACAGGCATACCTTGTTTTACTGCATTTCACTTTATTGTGCTTCACAGACATTGCGTTTTTAACAAACTGAAGGTTTGTGGCGACCCTGAATTGAGCAAGTGTAGCAACATTTTTCCGACAACATTTGCTCACTTCATGTCTCTGGTGTCACATTTTGGTAATTCTTGCAATATTTCAAACTTTTTCATTATTATTTTATTTGCTGTGGTGACCTGGGATCAGTGATTCGTGACCTACTGTGACTCGCTGAAGGCTCACACGATAGTTAGCATTTTTAGCAATAAAGTATTATTTAATTAAGGTATGTTCATTTTTTTTTAAGACATACTTTGACTGCATACTTAATAGACTACAGTGTAGTGTAAACATAACTTCTAAATGCACTGGGAAACCCCAAAAATTCCTGTGACTTGCTTTGTTGGGGTGGTCTGGAACAGAACCTGCAGTATCTCCTGCATATAATATATAATATACATATATATGTGTATATATAATGTATATTATATGTGTATATAATGTATATTATATTTGTCTATATTCATATATATATAATGTGTATACACATTATATGTGTATACACATATAATGTCTATATATAATGTGTATACTCATATATATGTGTATATATAATGTATATTATATTTGTCTATATTCATTCAATTATATTCATATATGATTATTTTTAGTAATTTTCAGAGAAAGAAGAAAATGGTGTGGGAATGAATGATAGTAGAAAGCTCCATGAAGAAGGGAAAGATGTTGAAATTTTTAAATACCTTATTCTTTAAAATTAGGATGCCTATTGGAAAAGATCAAGAAAATTAAAAATTGTATAGGGAAGAGATTTTAGATAAACATATTTTGTTTTATGTTCTATTATTTATACATAGGTTCACACTGGGTAAGTAATCATATCGGTTTTAACATAATTCCTTATTTTGAGTATTTAACAGCCAAACAAACTAAATGCTTCATAACCGATTTTAAAATTCCTTGACTATTAGGTATTTAGGTTATTTCATATGTACATACATCCACTATTGTTATTTCCCAAGGACACAGTCTTAGAAGAAATACTAGGTCAAGGACTGAAACATTCTGCAAAACTCTTTTCCCATAGTGTGCACCAATTTACAATACCAAGATGCTCTATAAATGTACGAATATTACTGATTTTTCTTCAATATTGAATATACAGGGACCAAATTGCTAAGCGGTATTTTGCTTTAATTTGAAATGAGTTGCTTTCAAGGGAAGCTGGGTTTCTTTTCCTTGCTTCTCTGTCATTTATGGCCCTTCTTTTGTGAATCGCCTGTTCACATTATTTGCCTTTTCTTTGATTGGAATGTTTTGCTCGTATTTATTCCCAAGAGCTTTTCCGATAACAGCAATATTGTTATCTAACTTTTATGTTTATTTAAATATTTTCCAGAATTGCCTTTTGCTTCTGTTTTTATAGTTTTATGGTTCAGAAATATTTTGTATCTATGTAGTCAAACTTTAAGTGGTTAAATTATTATGATTTATTTTATTGTTTCCATGTTAAAATGTCCTCTCTACCTCAAAATTTAGTATTTGCCCATATTTTCTCCCAGGACTTTATTCCATTGTTTTCCTTTTTCACTTCTAACTGATTAAAAATTTATATTTCTATATTTGTTGCTGACTCTCAACATCCTAAGTTTTTACTGACCTGCTAGTTCTTTATTGCTTTCAAGAAGACTGTAAAGTATAGATTTTTGTCCAGAATTTCTTCTCTCCTTAGTGCAAAGGCTCATCTGAATTATCTACTCAGCCATTAGTAGAAGCCTCACTTTTTTCCACTAAAAAATTACATCGTGAAGATGATTCCTGATAACCAGGAAGACTAATGTCCCCCTCAGCTGAGCTAAACCTTAGACAAGTTTCTTCCTGACTACAGGGCCCCAACCTCACTTTTCTTAGAGCATGTCGCCTTTGAAATGTACCAGTGGTTACCAGTGGGGAGAGGGGAAGGGGAAGGGGCAAGATTGGGGTAGGGGATAAAGAGGTACAAACTACTATGTATAAAACAAATGTTACAAGGATATATTATACAACACAGGGAATACAGCCAATATTTGATAATAACTATAAATGGAGTATAACTTTTAAAAATTGTGAGTCACAACGGTGTACATCTGAAACTTATATAATATTGTACAACAACTATACCTGAATTTTTTTTCAGTTTCAAAAAATTCAAAGCAAAAACAAAAAGAAAACATAGCACCCCTATCTCCAGGGTTCCATGTAATTGTAGGAGTCTAACTTAGATAAGTACCAATTAGCAAACACAGATGGCCTAATCACACTCACCAATCTCCCCCACAATATGCTAGAGACTATTTCCACTAGCTGATTCCAGTGCTTCAAAACCCTCTTATCTTTTGTTTCAATGGTGAATTGAAACATCTATTGCAATAGTCTTGAATAAAATCTTCCTTGCCTATTTAACTCTGTAGGGCACAATTAGTCTTTGACACAGTAGTATATAAAAATAGACCTCACTCTTTCTACTTACTACTGAAAATTACATGGAACAAGTGTAACATAATTTCAATTGAACAGTCTCAAAGCTTAAGCTACAAGCAAGGCAAATCAATTGACATAACTCAGACAAAATATATGGTAATGAGCTGGTACTTACTGTAGCTCTTTTTTGGGCTGAGATTGATTTTTTTTTTTTTTCTGTTTTATGTATCCTGGAACTGACTATGAAGAGATGTTATTCTTTGAAAATTTGCAATACATTTGGTAGACATTTCTTACAAAGGTGCATCTGAAACACTATGCTCACCAGAGAACTCTTTCAATGCTCTCCTAGTTAGTTGTCTCTAATATTTTTAGTCTTAGTTTATATTTCTACCTCAGAGTTGCCCCTTCAATGTTTTCATGTGTATTCATGTGTATTCTAGTCAAGGGAATGTAAACAAGCCAAGCACCAGAGATCTAGAAATAGGAAAATTCAAAGTATATTCTTCCTGGTCTACATGTGACTCAGTCATTGATCATTTTGTCAGATCAATAAATCTGACATCATTCATTTTATAATCTATTCTTCAAGTAATGCCCAGGAAGGCCATGCTTGAATTTTACAGAGCTATTTTACCTTTTAAGAGGCTAGGTGGCATCTTATTAATAAATGACATCTTATTAAATAGTACTATATATCCATAATTCCTAGTAGAAGTCTTTAGAACTAGATATATTGATATTTTAGTATACAGAATATTTTGGATTTTATAATGATAATGAGGTATATACATCATGTATTACACAACACTCTCAGCTCTTTCTAGGGCAATGACTCATAATTAAACACATTAATATTTCTGCATCAAGTGTATAAATATTTATAGTAAGTGGAATACATAAAGATTTTTGAATAGTATTGGATCAATTCAAGAAATGGTTTTCCACTAAATGAGTTTTGGTAACAAACATAAAAAAATTCCTGCTTTCAGAGATTTATAGATTTTGGGATTGTAGATAAATGATTATGGGCCTGAACTCTGTAGCCCTTTTCCCAAGTAAGAAATCCAAGAGTCAATTTTTTAATACCTTCTTCCTCTTTTCTCAGTACATTCAATGTGATGGGTTAGTTCCATATTCTAATTACCTTTCAATTTATTCTCTAATGCCACTGCTTTAATTTAGACATGGACAGTTATGGTTACTTCCCAATAGTTATCTGTGACTGTAATCTCTTCAATTTCAATCAGAATTTTATAGCAACAGTTGCAAACATGACCATCTAAAACTCAACTGGAAATACTTCCTTTCAACGTAAAACCATCAATGGAACCCAGCTCCTATAGGTAAAAGGCTTTGGTCATCTAGATCTCTCTCCTTTTCTAGAATTCTAAAAATACTTTTTAATATACAGACTATTCCCAAGTCATATTAATCTTGGAATTTTCCATATACACCATGATTCTTCATACTTCTGGGTCTTCACATGTGTGGTTGCCTCTGTAAGGAATTCCATTTACCTCTCAATCATATAAACTCTTACAGACTCATTCAATATTAAATCCCTGAATTCCTTGGCTGTCCCCTTCCCATCACAAACCACCACCACCATCATCATTTCCACTAAGTATTATTTCTACTATGCTACTGTAGAAACTTGGATGTGTTGTTGTTGTTTGCAGAATTTAATTTTTAATAATTTTTGTCCCACTACCATAAGTATGGTGTATTTATATTCCATAAAGACATTACTGGAAAATGCATTATCTTCCATTTTTCCTTAGGGAAAAACTGATTCTCACATAGACAATTAAAATAATCTAGATCTAGAGAACAGAAAAATAAAAGTCTCCTTTCGTCTCTATCTAATTTATTCTGGAACGTTGCAGCAATAGTAATCAGATCCAGAATATTTATTCACCATGCTTTCTAGTTGGAAGCAACATGTGTGTGATTGTGTATGTGTGTATACAGTATACACATACACAGAAACATAGGAACATACACAGGCATACATATCCACACATAGACACGTGCACACACACGTATAAATATATACACATATATATGCACTTAATGAACATATCGGATATTAGAGTGATAAACGTTTTTCTTATTTTTACTTTTTTTATAGAAATAGTAAAATTATTACGATGAACTTTATGTATTCATTGCCTGGCTTCAGCAATTATCCATTCATGGCTAATCATATTGGATTTATACTCCTATTTCTTACCCATTATTTTGAAGCAAATCTCATTTATTTTGAAGCAAATCCCAAACATCATAACATTTGATTCATAAATATGGTAATCTGTATGCATATTAAAGTTTGATAAGCATTGCTTTGAGTGTTCTTAACACTGAAAAGTTTTACTAATTTTCAAATTCACAGAGGTAATTTTGATAAATGATGGTTTACTGAGGTTTCTAATAAAAATCTTTATTTTACTGAGATTGCTAATCACTTCAGGGCTTATGAGAAAATAGATTTCTTTGTAGCTGTGCTTTGATCTTTTTAATAAAAAAGACAACTTATGTGTTCTTTTTAACTTCTCAGTAGAGACAGTCTAATGGTGTGTAGTCTGCATAGCTGACAATAACTTAATTACAGACTATATGCACAAAAAAGCTGGTGCAAAGATTGAAAAAATTTTGACTTTAAATATAAATTAAATTAATCTTTGTATGATCGATTCAAGTTAAGCTTTGTCTTCTTTATTCATCCAAGGCTCTAAGATATCCATGAAAGAAATGTCTCTATGACTGAGTAGAGATGTGAATGCCCTCAATGAATGCACAGAGAAACCATAGGTTTTCTAGGATCCTTTTCAAAACTATTTATACCAAAGATTTCATTAACCACCCTCAATTCTGCTGACCCTAAAAGTTACACAGTCTTCACCAGTCAGCCTCAATTTTTAAAAAGAAAAAAAAAAAGTCAGAAGACAGCCTAGTAAATGAATAGAATTTGCATTCACTTATTTAGAAAATTATCATAAAAATACAGAAAGTTATGAGGTCAAATATATTCAAATTAAGGGCCCTCAAAGGTAAAGAACATTTCTTCATATATCTCTGTAAGGACAATGACAGTAAGAAGTGGAGTAGTCAACTTCATTCTGAACTTGCTTTTTAGTATAGCTGGAATTGTACTGGGCTTGCATAACCAGAGACTGGCAGGGCAGTGGATTAGCTATATGGACTTGGGCAACTCACTTACTGCTCTGAGCCTCAGTATTTCCATCTGTAAAATGAGATTAACAACATGGCTGCTGTAAAAACACGAAATGAAAGAAAAGGTGTCAAAGTGCTTTTGCAAATTGAAAACGCTAAGTAAAATGTGAGTTTTTATTTATTACTAGGCAAGTTAGAGTATTCAAAACTTTAGAAGATAAAATTATGGCTCTGTATTGCTACCAAAACAAGAAGAGACCTTTTAAAAATGACAATAAAAATCTTGAGACTGTTAAAGCTTCTTTTGCTGATAGTGTTCATTTAAATATTCACTGTTAATATTATATAACTCAGTTAATACAACACATTTGTCCTTTTCATGTGGCTTTGTTTTAATCATCTGATAATTATCTCTGAAGTCTTCCCTCATGTAATGATTCTTTTCCCCAAATTTAGTTCACCTTGCTGAAACCAAGCAGGACCCTGCAGGGACCTTCATGCGGGTAGAACCCCCTAACACTTCATCCCCCACCTCTTGTTTGTAGAAAGCCTTTGGCCTCTTAGGTCCTCCCCAAGGTGCAAAGAACAAATTTAATCAGAAAAGTGAGAAAATGCAGAAACAAAAGAAAATGGTCAAGCAAGAGGAAAGAATAACAGGTTAGCCATAAAACAAAGTCAAGGATCTTTAGTTCCTTCTCATGGGCTACCGATAAGATTCTAAGCCATATCCTTAAGTTGTTTTGCAGATACTAAAACCCCAGCAAGTAGAAGTTAACTACATGCTGACCACCAGCACATAGAGCCCAGACCAGTTGGAACTAGAAGGTTGACAACTGTTAGCCTTGAAACATCACCCAGTTTCCTAACCATCAACCAGTTAGAGACCTGTGCATGAGCTGATCACACACCCTGTGACCCTTTCCCTCACACTGTCTTTAAAAACCTTTCCCTGAAAGCCACTGGGGAGTTTGGGTCTTTTGAGCTTGAGCTGCCCATTCTCCTTGCTTGGCCCTGCAATAAACACTGCGCTTTCCTCCACTACAACCTGGTGTCAGTAGATTGGCTTTGCTGTATGTCCAGCGAGCAGATCCAAGTTCAGTTAAGAAACACAGACATGCCATTATTTCCATTTTTTAAAAGATATCAAGAGTTTAGTTTCACCAATGTATAATTTCTAGTAAAATATCATTTAAAGTTTTGAATATAAAATTTACAATAATTATATTTCATTTCTCTGGTTTCTCATTAGCCCTCCTTCAATTTTCTGGAGGAAATATTTAGGCTTTAATTATAAATGTTCAGCAGATAAGACAGCTAATGAGAAATTTGATATATTGTGCTTCTTTTTCCTTCATGTTTTCTATATCTGGATGGTTTGTTGTAGAAATTATTGGTAATTCTCATAGGTATAGTTATTGATTGCTTCTGGCAAACTGACCTGATATGAGCTACGAGGTATAGTGTTTAAGAATGTAGGCTCTGAAATGGAACACATTTTTATGTATTGCTGCACATACAATTACTTGCTGAATGGTGTGGCATTGAATACATTATTTCATTTCCCTGTGCCTCAAATGCCTTATCTGTAAATTGGGGACGATAGTAGTACTTGTACTGATATCACAGAATTGTTATGAAAGTTAAATAGGGATGGCTGGCAAGTATGTGGCCGGGTTCCTGACCGTTAGCAGAACATGATATATTTAACATTAAATACCTTAAACACTGTTTATGGAAAGCATACTACGTGCCAGCCACTGGGCTTAGCATTGAATATACTTTAATAATTTTAAACAAGTAAAATGCACAAGACAAAGAAACAAAGATGCCTAAGAATGTGTCAACAGAAAGTAAGTGAATGAAAAGTTTGAATGTAAAATTGAGTGTGTGTAGCTTAATGATTTTGGAAAAATCATTATTATTTGTAAAATTATAAGAGATGTTATAAAATTTCATGTAACCTAAAGTATCCTAATATTTTTACTGATTGATTGGTTGTTTTCGGGGGGGACTTTTTCTTGTTTTGGGGGGTTTTGTTTTTTATTCTTTTTTACCATAAGCCGACTTCACTAGAATGAAGCCATATAAACTCAAGAACCTGGCCTATTTTATTCACCATTATACACTGCCTATTCCCAGCACCTGATACTTGGTTCATTGAAAACCCCACAAATAGTTGTACAAAGAAGGTATGCATTTTAAAAATGAATAAAATCCTGCCCATTTCAAGTATATGCAAGGCATTGGCCTATTTTGAGGCAATCAAAGATAAACTGGTCATGAACTTGACCCTCAACAGAAGAATGAGGAGAGAGGCTATTCATAATGAGACAGATATAAATGTAAATAAATTCAATCCAGGTAGATTTCAGAGGAGGGAAATATTATTTCAACCATCAATACGAGATCATTAAACTGGAGCTTTTATTTACTTATATTTTTAATCTTCACTGGAGTCATAGTCAGAAACCTGCCACTGTCCAGCTTAGCACACCCCATGTATACATTTTATTTGGGTGAGTACTTTAAAATATCTAAATTTAAATATCTTTATTTGAAGCATGTATTCTCCCTTCTACCTCTCTATAATGCTATATCTTCAAGACACTTCAAACGAGTTGACTGCCCTTCTGACCTGAAGCCATGGTAGACAACCTCCAAAGTCAATTAAACAAAGCTTTGCAGTGACGCGCAAAGGACAATTAAGTGGTATCAGACTCATGGAAAACACAGCTGAGATACACTGAGGCCCAAGCTGGGAACCCAAAGAAACAATACAGCAGAGGCAAACAGATGTGGAAGACCTCTGTAAGCCAAGTCATGCCATGATCCAATCGAAGTTAAGCCTTCCTAGTAACCTAATCTGCCCACAAACAAGTGAAGCTTGGGACAATCTGGTCAGTAGGTTTAAGACCTACCAAGTCACCAGCCCAACTCAACTGACCAAGCACTGCTCCCACCATAGGGCACCAGAGACCCACTGCAGAAGCCACCAGTTCACCTCTGTTCACTACACTTTGGCTATAAACTTTGTTCATCACCAAACTGGAATACACATTTCTCTGTCTTCTGTTCTCAAAGAATGAATTATATCATCAGGATATCTGATCCCTGCAAACACACCAACATGTTCCTTAGTATATCTTATTCTCCAGAGGAAAAAAAAAAGTCTGATAGATTTCTAATTAACAATGAATGTCTGTTTACAACAATAGCTAAGATTATGTTCCAAAAGTTTCTGTCACACTTTCACATCTCTAAATTCCTGATTCCATATAGTAATCATCTTCTTCCTTTACTTTCCTTCTTACATTCAAAACTAATTCTGGTTGAGTAGCATATACTTGGAGGAAAAGACGACACACGTGAACTGGAATTTGCTATATCATAGTACGTAGCAGATATAGACACGGTTGGTGCCCTACCCGGATTCTTCCACCCTTGCTCCTTCACTGTGCAATGGCCCGATGTCCAAGGACCAGCTGCATTTCTTTGCCTGAGTCTCCAAGCAACATTTGCCCACTGTGGAGCTGCAGGATAACATGCCCCAAAAGCTGTCTTGCCCTCTCTGTTCCACTTTTCCATTCCTCCATCAGTATTTGCTGGGTTCGGCAGCCAAAGAAACTATTTAACTTCAAATCCTTGTCACGAGTCTAACTCTGATGGAACCGCAACTAAGACAGAGCAATAGCAAATTTTCACATTCATCTCAAATGTAGGAAACATTTCTTTGCGAGACTAATACAAATGTGATCTTGTTAACATCTATCAAATGATCTTTGCCCGTAACGCTAACACATTCAGTGTGTTTAGTTTAGCCGTAATCACACTTTTGCACATACACCACTTTTCAGTACCTTATGCTGTATCTGAAAGAGCTTGGGAAGGGCTCTCTAAACCACTCCCTCTGCCTTGACCTACCACAGATTCCCATTGAAATTAAAACCCTGACGACTACTTCCAAATGCACAGCATTGTCCCTTCACTGGGGGATCCAACATGAAAAGAAACTATAAGTGGAAAAGAATCTTATCTCTCCAAAGGAAATGGAAGCGAAAAACAAATGTTATCTAAGTACTGCTCATTTTATATCGATGGTCCCTTTTCCAAGTTTTATCCTATAGAAAGAAAAAAACCCTCAATTCCTTTTTCAAGAGCATTTGCTTTTCCCACAGCTGGACACAAAAATTATAAGCAAGCTCTCAGCAGTGATCAAGGTGCTCAGAAGCATGGGGCCTCAGCATGACAGGCCACTGAAATCTTAGACTCACAAACAGACAATGGAAAGGAATGACACTGGAGAAAGCTACACAACACAAGCAAAGAGAGCTCAGCAGAAAGTAGCTGAGAACTCCCTGATCCCTAGAAGATTACTGTTTTATCCAGCCTTCAACAGTTATCTTCCAAAGCTCAGCTGTTCTGTTCTCCTATCTACAGGTGAGAAAACACTTAAATTGTAAAAACAGTAACCTTGGCAACACGTGGCATAATTCCTTTGTGTTTGTTTAGCAACTTGTTATTCAAGTTACGGAGCAGAAGATGAATTTCATTTGTTTATGAGATGTTTTGCTATGACTTTCTTTCCCAAGGCAAGCTTTCAACAGTTGTCTCTTTTGAAGTCTAGGTCATCGAGTTATAGCGTCCTCTCCGCGTCCTTGTCAGTCATATTTTTATTTTCATCACATTTTTTACCCTCTTGTCTTGCTTCTCCCTCTTTCTCATCAGCTGTCATTTTATTATATGGCATGAGTTAGCATCTGTGTTGGTTTTCCTTCTGAGTACTGCAATGCTGACAAGTCCAATGACCTTAACAGTCTCTCCATTCAATCTCCCCACATGTTTAATCATATCTCTGAGCTCATTCTCCTTTGACTTATTTCTGCTTGCAGAGGCCAAGATGAAGAAGTATAGGCTAGATCCTTGTTACTCAGGGTGTGATTCAAACACATCAGCATATTCTGGTAGCTTGCTAGAAAGGTAGAATCTAGGCCCCAGCCCAGACCCAATTAATCAGAACCTGCATTTAATAAGACCACTATTCATTATTCATATGTACAG
This sequence comes from Monodon monoceros, assembly GCF_005190385.1. Taxonomy (NCBI): domain Eukaryota; kingdom Metazoa; phylum Chordata; class Mammalia; order Artiodactyla; family Monodontidae; genus Monodon; species Monodon monoceros. The sequence goes on from NW_021703767.1 coordinate 138,586,836, forward strand.
GAAAACTCCAGGAGCTTTAATATAGGTAATGTAGATGGTAATGGATAGAACTCATAGCTGTTTTCAATGTTCATCTTTTCTTCCCTACTTATATATATTTATTTTAATTTTTATTTTATATTGGAATATAGCTGATTTACAATGTTATATTAGTTTCAGATGTGTGATTCCATTATATATATACATATATCCATTCTTTTTCAGATTATTTTCCCTTATAGGTTATTATAGAATACTGAGTAGAGTCCCCTGTGCTATATAGTAGGTCCTTGTTGATTATCTATTTTATATATAGTAGTGTGCCTATGTCAATCCCAAACTCCTAATTTATCCCTCCCCGCCACGTTTCCCCTCTGGTAACCATAAGTTTGTTTTCAAAGTCTGTGAGTCGGTCTCTGTTTTTAAGTTAAGTTCATGTCTATCATTTTTTCTAGATTCCACATACAATAGATATCGTATGATATTTGTCTTTCTCTGTCTGACTTACTTCACTCAGTATGATAATCTCTGGGTCCACGCATGTTGCTGCAAATGGCATTATTTCATTCTTTTTTATAGCTAACATTCCATTGTATATATGTACCAGAACTTCTTTATCTCTTCCTCTGCCAATAGTTATTTAGGTTGTTTCCATGTCTTGGCTATTGTGAATAGTGCTGCAATGAACATAGGGTGCATGTATCTTCTCAAATTACGTGTTTCTCCAGATATATGCCCAGTAGTGGGATTGCAGGATCATATGGTAGCTCTATTTTTAGTTTTCTGAGGAACCTCCATACTGTTCTCCATAGTGGCTGCACCCATTTACATTCCCACCAACAGTGAGGAGGGTTCCTTCTTCTCCATATCCTCTCCAGCATTTATTGTTTGCAGACTTCTGATGATGGTAAATGTTCATCTTAAGACTATTCATGACTGGACGAAGGTCAAGTGGTAGAGTGGGAACTGCAATGACTTCATAGAGAAGGAATGAGAAAAGCCCTGGATCAGAGAGCATTCTGGGAGATTTAAGAAAAGGGATGGTGCAGAATGCAAGGCAGCTCTGAGTTTTCTGAGGAAGTATATGTTGTTCCAATTACTTAACCCAAAGGGCTGTCAGAGATTTCTAGTCCAACCCAGGAATATATCAATCGCCTAAGGACCCATCTCACAGAGAGGACACACTGGTGTCCAACTTATGGACCATTCGATTCATCCAAGGTTCCACGAATTGGCTGTTTTCCGATTTTCCACTCTTTTTCCTTTTCCCCTCCCTCCATTTCCATTCTTATTCTTGTCATCCATCAATTCCCTGGACTTTTTTTCCCCCTCTCAATTTAGGTCCCCAAATTAGGTTTTAAATGATGCTTCCTGTGGCACACTGAAATCCTTCACATTCTTGACCTCAGACTCAACTCATTGTGCAATTACACAAGATCATTTGTGATGATCACCCCTCTACTTTCCAAATACATGGAAAGTAACGTAAGTATTCCAATGTTCCTAGAATCCATAAGAAATGGGCTGACTGTGCTAAGAAGTCACCAGCTGATTCCGTGTTTCATGTTAATAAAATAGTGTTATCCCTTTTCCTCAAATTTCCAATGCCAATCCTACATTTCTCACACTCAGAGAATGGCTTATTTTTCTTAAAAAAAAAAAAAAATAGGCCATTGTCCCCATGATCTTCTCTCTGCCACAATTCCTGACATATTCTTTACAACCTGAAATTTTTACTTTAACTAGAAGCTCTTCTTATCTTTTTCAGTCTTGTTAAACAAACTTTTTGCCTGTTCTTTTGGTCTTGCTTGCTTGTTTAATTCTAAGAGTAAAGTCCCCATTTGTACTCTAATTTCATGGCTTTTTCCCTCTTATAACCCACGGCCCTTTGAAAATATTTTATTTATTTGTTTATTTATTTAAACCTTGATGGATATTTTAATTTTCTTTATCCTCTGGGAATATTTCAAATAAATTCTTTCCTTTTTAGTATCATCTATTTAGTTTCCCTATTGAATTCTTTTATCTGCTTGTAAACACCCTTAGATTTCTGCTACTTCCAAAAAAAGCCAGAGATTTTTTTGTGTCTGTCTCTTACGGCATCTTACCTCACTAATAACACTGATCAAAACCATATTCTACCGCTCATCAATAAAAGAAAACAGATCACTGACATATACAATTACATGAATGAATCTCAAAGTCATGCTGAGTATAAAAATCCAGGCACAAAAAAATTCCCTTCTTTAGTACTACATGACTACACTTACAAGAAATTCTAGAAAAGACAAATGTAACCTGTAGCGAAGGAAAGCCAATCCGTGGTTGCCCGGGACAACATGTTAGGGAATTGAATTGAGGAGGTTCACAAGAGAACCCTTTGGAGTCATGAAAATATTCTATATCTTTATCATGCTGGTATGTATACATTCATCAAAACTCACTGAAATGCACACAGAACTGGTGCCTACGACTGCATGTAATTCATACTTCAAGAAAGTTGACTTTTAAAATATTGTGTATATAACCTCAAAACTAGATTAATAAGCCCCACGGCATCTGGCTTCTGCACAACCCATTTCACTGAAACTATTCCAGTGAATGTCGCAAATACAGTCCTAGGAGTCTCTGCCTTCTTGAAATTTTCTCTTATTTTGACGTCTAGGGTGAATCGGCTTAGTTACTCTCCTACTTACTTGAATACTTCTTGTACGTCTCTTCCCCTAAATCTTTCTCCTCTTACTCTTATTCTAATATTTGGAAGCAATTAAATGGGTTGCATTCTGGAGGTCCCTTGAAAAACTAAAAACAGAGTTACCATATGATCAAGCAATCCCACTCCTGGGTATGTATCTAGAAAAGAGGAAAACTCTAATTCAAAAAGATACTTGCACCCCACTATTCACAACAGCCAAGACATGGAAGCAACCTAAATGTCCATGGACAGATGAATGGATAGAGAAGATGTAGTATATATATACCATGGAATATTACTCAGGCATAAAACGGAGTGAATTAATGCCATTTGCAGCAACATGGATGGTTCTAGAGATTATTATACTAAGGGAAGTAAGTCACACAGAGGAAGACAAATATATGATATCACTTATATGTGGAATCTAAAAAAAATAATACAAATCAACTTAGTTACAAAACATAAACCTACTCACAGACACAGAAAACAAACTCATGGTTACCAAAGGGGAAAGGGGTGGGGAGGGATAAATTAGGAGTGTGGGACTAACAGGTACATATTATTGTACATAAAATAGATAAAGGACTGACAGTATAGCACAGGAACCTATACTCAATATCTTGCAATAACCTATAATGGAAAAGAATCTGAAGCTGTACACCTGAAACTAAGACAATATTGTAAAGCAATTATAGTTAAATAAAAAAAATAATAAACCCATTGCCTTGCTCATGATTTACCATGATTTCCTGAAGCTACAAGTATCCTCTCCTTCGTGAAAACATCATACTCTCCACTCTCCTGTGTCCTAAACTGCACCCCACAGCTCCACCTCCAAGTTCATGTACTTGAAAACAAATCCACTTTCCAATCTACAGCCAGCCGCTCCTCCTAACTTCTCTGACAATCTCTCAGTCATTCAAATTAAAACTTCCCAAATATTTTTTTAAGTCTTATTTCTTTATTTAACACCTTTATTGGACTATAATTGCTTTACAATGGTGTGTTAGTTTCTGCTGTATAACAAGGTGAATCAGCTATACGTATACATATATCTGCACCTATTCACACCAAAGATCCACCAGGTGTGGAAGCAAATTATTTTTAGGGACTTTCAAATTCAGATTCTATTCTCCATTTCCATTTCATCTATCTGAACTCAGGCCTTTTTCTGCTGTCTTATCGATACAACTGGTTTCCTTCCCTACAGCACTCCCATTTTAAACTTTATCTCCTCAATGCGTTCCATTTACTACCATCAGATTTATTGCCTAAAATGCGCTGTGGTGGTTGTTCGACTCAGCAGCTCAATAAACCATAAAGATCACACCAATGTCTTTTGAAGACAGTCTCAAATCCTGAGCCCATGGCAATGTCTTCCCCTGTAGGCTTATTAAATTCTATCTTCAAATCCAAATCATACATTTCATCCTGTCTGAAAGAATCACTATTCCCCAAGAATGCTTTAGATTTTTTCACTCCTGAACTTCTGTTTTATTCTTCTCTTTGATGGAAAAGTATCCCACCATAATCTCGGCCTATACATGTCTTGTGATGACTAGCAATGCCTTGATGACACAAATGGTGTCCACCCCTTTAGAATGATTTTATTTACGACTGGTTAAGGGATATATTCTCCACGTGTTCCTAAGTTACTTCGTTTATCTCAAATATTTGCCAATTAGATACTGCTCTGTAACGTAGTGATTTGAATGAACATGCTTTATTTTTTTTCAGACCATATTCTCCTAAATTGATATACTATGAAATATATCTCTACAAAAGAGTGCTGACATGGACCTGCACATTGCGTTTAATTTCAGTGATTCGCACACGAGTTAAATATTCTTAGATTTGCATTTAACTCTAGTATTGCATAACATAAAGAGGAATGGTACTGCTCATGCTGATAATCAAAAATTTTAATTTTTTTCTTTACTTAGAAAGACATCAAATAGCAAATAAAATATGTCATTACAAGTTGATAGAGACTGTGTAAAAAAGGAAAACTTCTACCTTGAACACAGCACTTTTTTTTCGACTTTGTGAATAAGGGGTTCCCACTCTTTCATTTTACACTGGGCTCCACCAATTATGTAGCTGAACCTGCTTCAGGTGACTCATCCCCAACAAACTAGTGACTACAAGTTCATACAGGACCACAAAAGAACTGCCCGACCAAGACATTCTCCAATTCCTGACCCAAAAATTTGTGAAGAAAAACATAACAGGATGGTTGTAATACATTGTTAAGTATATTTTGTTAAACTACAGTAGAAATCTGAACACCTGCTTTCCCGAGCTGACTCATGGTTTCTTCTGCGCTTATCTGAGCATCTAGGTCCATTTAAGGTTAATCATACCTGCGACGTTTTTGTAGTGTTCCTTTACCTCATTATCTTCTAACTTTCTTTAAACTTTTGCTGAATGGATGAACGTATAAATTATGACAACACTGCTCGGGAAACGAGAGAAAAATCACACAAACGGGACTCTTGGAACCTCAGGGTTGGATCAATACTGGTAAATTCTAGATAAGCATGTATAAACTTTTGTTTCATCAAATGTAGGCAATGTATTTGCAGAAGAGAATGGCTCTCTTCACGGACAAAAAATTTGTCTCAAAATGTATGGGATGACTGCAAGAAAGCAAATGAACACCTAAATACCTAAGAAGATGAGAGTGTATGAAGAAATTAAAAACAGGAAGGAGGTCTCACAGAAGCTCATAAACTTGGACAGTGTGAAATGCAAGCACTGGATAGGAAATCATAACTGATTAAAAACCCTCAGTTTTGAAGAGTTTCTCTATGTAGATGGCCATTAAAGAGCTTACAGTAGAACAGACTTCAACAATAGATCAGTTTGCAGTCATGTTGCAAAACAATTACTACAGCGAAGACAGCACTCTGTGGTTTCAGCAATGTAAAGTGTCTTCCTGATCACTCCTGCTAAACGTTCAGTTACCTGATAGACACATATTGACTGGTACAAGCCAAACATCATTAAAAAGACCAACCGTTGAACACTTCCATCTATACTTTGTCACAATGGCTTGTCCTGAGACAAGTGAGGATACAGTGTTTCACAGCAACACAAGAGACAGATTACCAAAGATGTAAGCAGGGTGCTATAAGAGGGGGTTTAAGAATCCTAAAGACAGAATTTAAACTTGGGCTGGCAGTGTGAGTTTAATATTTCAACACACTTTAATTTTTTTAAGAATAGAGAACAAAGCTTCATGCAACTTAAACTTTGTAAAAACAAAAACCCATTAAAAAGTTAAAAGTCTGACATCTAAAATACTATACAAATGACCTTATTTACAAAACAGACTCACAGACGTAGAAAACAAACTTATGCTTACCAAAGGTGAAAGGAGGTGGGGAGGGATAAATTAGGAATTTGGGATTAGCAGGTACAAACTACTATATATAAAATAGATAAACAACAACGTCCTACTGTATGGCACAGGGAACTAAATTCACTATCCTACAATAAACCATAATGGAAAAGAATATGAAAAAGAATCTATATATATGAATCATTTTGCCATACACCAGAAACTAACACAACATTGTAAATCAACTATACTTCAATAAAAAAATTAAAAGTCTGATGACAACCAGAAAAAATCATTTGGAATGTGATTAATATATAATGCAATCTTATATGTAAAAAACAGAATGAAGGATGCAAAGAAAAATGTGGAAAAAGTATATTAAAAGGCAAAATAGGATCTGCATTAGTCAAAAAATCTATAAAATAATATCTCATTAGCATCAAAGATATTTATTATAAATCCACATTGTAAACCAGTCTATGTACTGAACTGAAAAGAGTTAAGTAGGTGGCACTGGTGGCAAGCTGTAGGAAAGACATTCTTAGATACTGCGGAGGGGAAAGCATACTCATTCCAGAGGACAGTCCTACAATAAGCTAACAAGGTCTTTTGCACTTGAAAAATGTTTTTATTCTTGACCAATTAATTACTACAGATAAGAGATGTGAACAAAGATTTAGCCACAAGGATTGTAAATTCAGGATTACACACATTAACAAAAATATGAAGTCGTCTAAATGCCTACCTAAGTGAGAATGATGATGTAAATTGTGGTTTAGCCACATGATAGAATAGAGACTCTAAAACTTATATATATTCAATGATTGTTTAATAACATGGAAAGGATTTCAGGATAAATATTAAGTTAAATAAAACTACAAACAAACTTTTATATATATACATTACAATGGCACTTGTTTAAATATACTTATGTATAGAAAGAGAAACTTGGAAGGGAACATAAAGACTTTAAGAGTGGTAAGGGCTGGGGCAGGATACATATGATGGTTAGTTACTGGGACTCTGTAATTCAGTTCTCTACAGTTTGAATTCTCTGGATGGTTAGTTACTGGGACTCTGTAATTCAGTTCTCTACAGTTTGAATTCTCTTTACCAATGGAGTTGAGCCATCTTAAGCGACCGGCTTCTTTTTTGTGCTTCAGTTTCCTAACCTATAAATGAGGTGTATAATAATAACTTTATGCTCATGAGGTTATTGGAAGAATTAAATGAGACAATCCATGGAGAAAATGTGAAAGAGTGCCTAGCGGCACTGAGTGCTCAATAGATATTAGGCAGTACCATCAATAATGGTATTAGAATGATGGCAAATTCTTCTCAATACATTTCTGTATTTTCCAGTTTTTGAAATGATAAATAATTAATATTATCTAGATCTTCACGATATTACAACTCCATATTTTACTGAGGGCATTTAACTTCAAATGATAAACCACCTGGACCTCAAAAGATGGCAACAGTTTAAAACTAGTTATTTCCAGCACCTTTTAAGTAGTTTGAGAAGTATATTTGGTGATAACATTTGAATAATTTTATTTTCCTGTTGGAATCATCTCTTCTGCTCAAAGCTTCAGTTTATTGTATTCAATTTTTCCATACATTTCACATGCCTTTACTTTTGTCTGCATTAAAAAAAAAAGCTACTGGCATTACTTTCCATACACTGAGATGAAAAAATATAACAAAGAAAGCAACAAATCATTAATGCTTATTTACAGTAAAGAAAAAAAAGTAGGAGAATGTATCAAAACAAGAGAAAATAGCCAGATTCACAACTCACTAGATTTTAAGGATACTTTAAGTTTTGCTTGCTAGATAATTTTGTTCCCTTTCAAAACTGTAGATAGTGTATCAAACACACACACACACACACACACACACACACACGTCAGCAAGAGGCACAAGGAAGACTGACCCAAGAAAAAAACCCTGAGCCTGAACAATGATGTCTGGTCCAAATGACACAGTGTTCAGGGGCTGGCAAACTTCCTGATTTTCAAAATGTACCAAGTGCTTTGCAGAATGCCGCTTACCTTGTCCGGTTTCAGGCTCTCTGAACTCCACAGTGGAAACATTTATTGCCTTTGCTCAGTCAAAACGAGCCCTTTGCAGAGGAGTTTTAATAGCCATTTAAATCATATTGCATCATTTCTATTTCCCTTTGACTCTCTAAAGGTATATTCTTTAATAGCCATTTAAATCATATTGCATCATTTCTATTTCCCTTTGACTCTCTAAAGGTATATTCTTTAACTCAGCAAGTATTTCAGTAGATTAAAAAAAAATCTATCATCTCCCTAATCATGAAAATAAGTTCAAGGGGTGGCATAGCCATGAAGTTCATGGCTGCATGTACAGCAGTAGAGTTCATGCATGTGGGTCTATGATTTTTTTTAAGGAACTACTGCAGTGCCAGCTGCCTTCTTGCTGTTGGCTCCAGAAATTCTCCACGATTTCCATCCTAAAAATAAGCATTCTTTCTGCTCTGCTATCTTAAAAGGATTCTGCTGCCTTTTCTCACTTTTTTGGGCAAAACTTTAAAGAAATTACTTTTACTGTTTTCCCAACGCAAAAATGAATATACACATTAGCAGAAAAATGAAAAAAATATAGAAAGGTAGAGAGATTTAAAATCTTCTACAATCCAGAAACCCAGAGTAATAATTTTCAAATTGCAATGTATTTCTTTTCATTTGCTCCCGTGTTTTCCTTTCTTTTTCTCTCCTTCCCTCTTTCCCTCCCTCCTTTCCTCCCTTCTCCCTTCTCTTCCTTCTTTCCCTTATCCTGCTGAATTTCCACTTAGTTCCTGAGGATCCCCCTGGCACCACACCTAAACAATGATTACCAGATTATCTGTCTCCAGACTACGAGGCTGTAGGGAGAGAATCCTGTAAACAACCAGCACGCATGCCACCTCCTCCAAGTAGCCCTCCTTGAAGCATTCCCCCCAGCTTTACCTCTACAGATCTAATCATTTCCTTGTTTGCAGTACCTCCATTTTAAGTGCATGCTTCTACCGCTGCATATCCAAGTGAAGTATAACTAATTCGCTTCCTCAACCAATGTTTCTGTTAGATTATAAATACATTCCAACCACCCTACACATATTTTAGACTACCTGCGAATGCCTGTTCAATTAAGTAAATTTACATATTTTGAATCCTGAACACCCAGTGAGGAGCTCATAAGTAGCAGATATTCAGTATGTGTTTGCTGGATGATTAAATGCATAAACGCTCCTTGTATTCTGAGAAACTCAGCTAGCCTAACTGCTCTTTTCCCAAAATAAGCGCCACCTAATGTTCTCAGAAAACCAACCACAAGCCTGAAAGTGAAAGAAAGCTGAGGACGGTGGGGAAGTTGGCAGGGCTCTGGTCTTCTAAATAAGACGAAATTCTAAATGGCACTGTCCCCACTCACTCAACCTCCCTGACTCCAAATTTATTTCTCAAATCTTATCTCCTTGTCCATTCTCTCTTGGCTTTCATCTCAGCTATTCTGTTTGCAGTCTCCGCTCACCTTCTTACTTGGACTTATCTCTTGTCTGAATGATTCAGTTTTGGTCCCTCTCCAAATCAGTTTACAAATCATGGACAAGATTTATTTTGCATGTTGTGTTTACACACGTGTAGACACATTTGAATTTGTCTGCTTCAAGTTTGGGATTTATTATTTCTAAGCCTGCAGCCCTTTGGCCCTTAATGAATTCACTTGGCTTCTTTAGCTTGGGAAAGAATATTACCTTCCACTTCCTTTCTTTCCTGGAAGGGAGGCAAGAATGGTTTTATATTGTTTTACCTTATTTGAGGCTGAAGTGAGGGATACTTAAGGCAACGTTTTTCTCTGGAAAAAAGCTACACGGTGGTTAATAATATTTTTCAAGGCAATGTCCATCATTTGCAATCCTAGACACAATGTACAAATAACTCTTGAATATTCTGAATATGAGACTTATTCTCATATTTTATCACAGTAATATTTATTGTAAAGGAGTTTCTTTTTAAGAAGAGAGACAAATATTCTAAATATTTACATCCTAAGAAGTAGAATATTGCTTGTGGATGGCACTAAGGGAGAAGTTTAAATTTAGGATGGAAACCATAACAATTTACTCTGTAGTTAGGAGACTGTTTCCCAGCTATCAAAACACAGCTATAAACTCAATGGAAAAAGGACAGTCTTTTCAACAGACAGTCCTGGAACAACTGGACATCCAAAGGCAAGAAAATGAACCCTAACATATTCCATGCATTTTATTTTAAAGATTAGCTGAAAATTAATTATAGATTACATGTCAAATATAAAAATATAAAACTTTGAGGAGGAAACAGAATGTCTTTGTGACCTTAAGTTTTTTAGATAGGACATCAAAAGCACAATCCATAAGAACAAAATGGTAAATTGGACTCTGTCAGAATTAAGCCCTTTTTGTGATGGTTCTATGAAAGAGTGTTAAGAGATAGAAAATAAGCTACAGACTACAAGAAAATATTTGCAAATTCTATCCAGGTAAAGGACTTGTATCGAGAATATATAAAAAACATTTAAAACTCAACAATAAGAAAACAGAAAACTTAATTTTTAAAAAAAATGCAAATGATCTGAACAGACACTTCATCAAAGATTATAAATTAATGACAAACAAGCATATAAAAAGTAGCATGGTATCATTAGTTCTTAGGAAAACGCAAATTTAAACTACAATGAGATACAACTGCACACCGATTAGAAAGGCTAAAAACAACCAAGCAAAAACTGATGATATGACATGCTGACAACACTGGAGAATGACTAGTCCTCTCATTCATTCCTGATGGGAATGCAAAATGGTACAACTGCTTTCAAACCAACTTGGTGTTTTGTTTTTGTTTTTAATAAAGTTATACATACATTTACTATACAGCCTAGCAGTCCTACTCTTATTTATTCAGGTAACATAATGGATGAATCTTAAATGCATTTTGCTAAGTGAAAGAAGCCAAACCAAAAAAGGGGGCTGCATGCAATCATTTATAAGGCATTCTAAAATCAGCAAAATTATAGTGAAAACAGAAGAGTCGTTGACAGCAGTTGGGAGAGGGGTGTTGACTACAAAATGGCCCCACCAAAGAATTTTTTTTTTAACACCTTTATTGGAGTATAATTGCTTTAGAAATGGTGTGCTAGTTCTTGCTGTATAACAAAGTGAATCAGCTATACATATACATATATCCCCATATCCCCTCCCTCTTACATCTCCCTCCCACCCTCCCTATCCCACCCCTCTAGGTGGTCACAAAGCACCGAGCTGATCTCCCTGTGCTATGAGGCTGCTTCCCACTAGCTATCTATTTTACGTTTGGTAGTGTATATATATGTCCATGCCACTCTCTCACTTTGTCACAGCTTACACTTCCCCCTCCCCGTGTCCTCAAGTCCATTCTCTATGTCTGCATCTTTATTCCTGTCCTGCCCCTAGGTTGGTCAGAACCTTTTTTTTTCTTTTTTGGTTCCATATATATGTGTTAGCACATGGTATTTGTTTTTCTCTTTCTGACGTACTTCACTCTGTATGACAGACTCTAGTTCCATCCACCTCACTAAAAATAACTCAATTTTGTTTCTTTTTATGGTTGGGTAATATTCTATTGTATATATGTACCACATCTTCTTTAACCATTCATCTTGCATTAATTTTGTATCCTGCTACTTTACAAAATTCATGGATTAGCTCTAGTAGTTTTCTAGCAGCATCTTTAGGATTCTCTATGTATAGTATCATGTGACAGTTTTACTTCTTCTTTTCCAATTTGGATTCCTTTTATTTCTTTTTCTTCTCTGATCGCTGTGGCTAAAACTTCCAAAACTATGTTGAATAACAGCAGTGAGAGTGGGCAACCTCGTCTTGTTCCTGATCTTAGAGGAAATGGTTTCAGTCTTTCACCACTGAGCATTATGTTGGCTGTGGGTTTGTCATATGTGGCCTTTATTATGTTGAGGTAAGTTTTCTCTATGCCTACGTTCTGGAGAGCTTCATCATAAATGGGTGTTGAACTTTGTCAGTAGCTTTTTCTCTATCAACTGAGATTATCATAGGGTTTTTATCCTTCAATTTGTTAATATGGTGTATCACGTTGATTGATTTGCATATACTGAAGAATCCTTGCATTCCTGGGGTAAACCCCACTTGATCATGGTGTATGATCCTTTTAATGTGCTGTTGGATTCTCTTTGCTAGTATTTTGTTGAGGATTCTTGCATCTATGTTCATCAGTGATACTGGCCTATGGTTTTCTTTTTTTCTGAAATCTTTCATTTTGGTATCAGGGTGATGGTGGCCTCGTAGAATGAGTTTGGGAGTCTTCCTCCCTCTGCTATATTTTGGAAGAGTTTGAGAAGGAAAAGTGTTAGCTCTTCTCTAAATGTTTGATAGAATTCACCTGTGAAGCCATCTGGTCCTGGGTTTTTGTTTGTTGGAAGATTTTTAATCACAGTTTCACTTTCAGTGCTTGTGATTGGTCTGTTCACATTATCTATTTCTTCCTGGTTCAGTCTCAGAAGGTTGTACTTTTCTAAGAATTTGTCCATTCCTCCGTGGTTGTCCATTTTATTGCTATAGAGCTACTTGTAGTAATCTCTCATGATCCTTTGTATTTCTGCAGTGTCAGTTGTTACTTCTCCTTTTTCATTTCTAATTCTGTTGATTTGAGTCTTCTTTTTTTTCTTGATGAGTCTGGCTAATGGTTTATCAATTTTGTTTATCTTCTAAAAAAAACAGCTTTTAGTTTTATTGACCTTTACTATTGTTTCCTTCATTTCTTTTTTATTCATTTTGGATCTGATCTTTATGATTTTTTTCCTTCTGCTAACTTTGGGGGTTTTTTTGCTGTTCTTCGTTCTCTAATTGCTTTAGGTGTAAGGTTAGGTTGTTTATTTGAGATTTTCTTGTTTCTTGAGGTAGGATTGTATTGCTATAAACTTCCCTCTTAGAACTGCTTTTGCTGCATCCCATAGGTTCTGGGTCACTGTGTTTTCATTGTCATTTGTTTCTAGGTATTTTTTGATTTCCTCTTAGATTTCTTCAGTGATCTCTTGGTTATTAGTAGCATATTGTTTAGCCTCCATTTGTTTGTATTTTATACAGTTTTTTTCCTATAATTGATATCTAGTCTCATAGCATTGTGGTCAGAAAAGATACTTAATACGATTTCAATTTTCTTAAATTTACCCAGGCTTGATTTGTGACCCAAGATATGGTCTCTCCTGGAGAATGTTCCATGAGCACTTGGCAAGTGTATTCTGTTGTTTTTGGATGGAATGTCCTATAAATATCAATGAAGTCCATCTTGTTTAATGTGTCATTTAAACCTTGTGTTTCCTTATTTATTTTCATTTTGGATGATCTGTCCATTGGTGAAAGTGGGGTGTTAAAGTCCCCTACTATGATTGTGTTACTGTCGATTTCTCCTTTTATGGCTGTTAGCATTTGCCTTATGTATTGAGGTGCTCCTATGTTGGGTGCATATTTACAATTGTTATATCTTCTTCTTGGATTGATCCCTTGATCATTACGTAGTGTCCTTCTTTGTCTCTTGTAATAGTCTTTATTTTAAAGTCTATTTTGTCTGATATGAGAATTGCTACTCCAGCTTTCTTTTGATTTCCATTTGCATGGAATATCTTTTTCCATCCCCTCACTTTCATTCAGTATGTGTCCCTAGGTCTGAAGTGGGTAGACAGCATATATACAGGTCTTGTTTGTAGACAAGCATATACACAGGTCTTGTTTTTGCATCCACTCAGCCAGTCTATATATTCTGGTGGGAGCATTTAATCCATTTACATTTAAGGTAATTATAGATAGGTATGTTCCTATTACCATTTTCTTAATTGTTTTGGGTTTGCTTTTGTAGGTCTTTTCCTTCTCTTATGTTTCCTGCCTAGAGAAGCTCCTTTAGCATTTCTTGTAAAGCTGGTTTGGTGGTGCTGAATTATCTTAACTTTTGCTTATCTGTAAAGGTTTTAATTTCTCCGTCAAATCTGAATGAGATCCTTGCTTCGTAGAGTAATCTTGGTTGTAGCTTTTTTCCCTTTCATCGCTTTAAATATGTTCTGCCACTCTGGCTTGCAGAGTTTCTGCTGAAAGATTGGCTGTCAACCTAATGGGGATTCCCTTGTATGTTATTTGTTGCTTTTCCCTTGCTGCTTTTAATATTTTTTCGTTGTATTTAGTTTTTTGATAGTTTGATGAATATGTGTCTTGGAGTGTTTCTCCTTGGATTTATCCTGAATGGGACTCTCTGCACTTCCTGGACTTGATTGATTATTTCCTTTCCCATATTATGGAAGTTTACAACTATAATCTCTTTAAATATTTTCTCTGACCCTTTGTTTTTCTCTTCTTCTTCTGGGACCCCTATAATTCAAATGTTGGTTCATTTAATGTTGTCCCAGTGGTCTCTGAGATTATCCTCAATTCTTTTCATTCTTTTTTCATTATTCTCCTCTGTGGTAGTTATTTCCACTATTTTATCTTCCAGGTCTCTTATCTGTTCTTCTGCCTCAGTTATTCTGCTACTGATTCCTTCTAGTGAATTTTAATTTTTTTATTTTTATTTTTTTTGCGGTACGCGGGCCTCTCACTGTTGTGGCCTCTCCCGTTGCGGAGCACAGGCTCCGGACGTGCAGGCCCAGTGGCCATGGCTCACGGGCCCAACCGCTCCGCAGCATGTGGGATCTTCCTGGACCAGGGCACGAACCCACGTCCCCTGCATCGGCAGGTGGACTCTCAACCACTGCGCCACCAGGGGACCCCCCTTCTAGTGTATTTTTAATTTCATTTATTGTGTTGTTTATCATTGCTTGTTTGCTGTTTAGTTCTTCTAGGTCCTTGTTAAATATTTTTTGTATTTTCTCCATTCTATTTCCAAGATTTTGGATCATCTTTACTATCATTACTCTGAATTCTTTTTCTGGTAGACTATCTATTTCCTCTTAATTTCTCTGATCTGGTGGGTTTTTACCTTGCTCCTTCATCTGCTGCATATTTTTCTGTCCTCTTATTTGTTTAACTTACTGTGTTTGGGGTTTCCTTTTCACAGGCTACAGGATCATATTTCCTGTTGTTTTTGGTGTCTGCCCCCAGTGGGTGATGTTGGTTCAGTGGCTTTTGTAGGCTTCCTGGTGGAGGGGACTGGTGCCTGTGTTCTGGTGGGTGGGGCAGGATCTTGTCCTTCTGGTTGGCAGGGCTGCGTCCTCTGGTGTGTTTTGGGGTTTCTGTGAACTTATTATGATTTTAGGCAGCCTCTCTGCTAATGGGTGGGGTTGTATTTCTGTCTTGCTAGTTGTTTGGCATGGGGCATCCAGCACTGGAGTTTGCTGGCCGTTGGGTGGAGCTGGGTCTTAGCATTGAGTCGGAGATCTCTGGGAGATTTCTCGCCGATTGATATTACGTGGGGCCAGTAGGTCTCTGATGGTCCAGTGTCCTGAACTCGGCTCTCCAAGCTCAGAGGCTCAGGCCTGACACTCAGCCAGAGCACCAAGACCCTGTAGTCACATGGCCTGGCCACAGACTCAGAGTGGAAACATTGAGAGATTCTCAACTTGCATTTCAAACAGATCTCAAGAGCTCCCTCCCCACCAGCAACATATGGCAGCTTCTCCCACACAGTCAGACAGGCCTCAGCCTCTGTAGTAAACAGACCAACCGTGCACCAATCCCCCTCATCAAGGAATTTTTAAGGGGATGGAAATATTCTGTATGCTGGCTTGGTGGCAGATACATGACTATGAATTTTTCAAACCCCATACAACTCTATACCACAAAGAGTGAATCTGATATGCGGTTTTTAGAAAACAAAAGGAAACGATGGCAGAAGATCCTGGGACAGAATGCAGATTGCTAAAGTGAATCTAAATGTGCTGCAATTGCTGAACCTGACCTCTCTGTAGGGGGTGGGAAAAAAGGAGTAGATCTAAGTCCTTCTGGAAAATGGCGTTTTGACGAAACACCGTAAGACTAAACATAAAATGAACTGTACATAAACACTGTATGGATTCATAACTCTGAAACTACTTTTCATGTAGTTTAGAGCTTAGTTTAATTATACAAATAATTATATAGATTGTAGTTGGTGGGAGCCATGTTTCATATGGTCAGAGAGAAAACTCACAAGTAAGCAAAGAAGGAAGGCTGGCATGAACCCTGTGGTGCTAAACTAGACTCAGATATTATAAATATAAAATCATGTTTACTTTAATAGGTAAATAGTGATATTACACACTCATGTGCATTCATATACATGAATATATTTTCCAGCTCAGGAAACTGAGCTCCATACACTGAGCAGGATGAAAAGCAATGACATCGTGAGCACACCCAGCACCAGAGTTTGGTTTCTAAGTATCATTCTCCGATAAAGTGCTGTGGGGCTCCGTCTTAGTGAGTGCTCACTACCGCAAAGTACCACTGCCTGGGTGGCTTATAAACAACAGGATTTTTTTTTTTCTCTCAGTTCTGGAGGCTGGATATTTGAAATTAGGATGCCAGCATTCTGCTTCTGGTGAGAGCCTCTTCCTGGTGTAGACTGCCGACTTCTCAATGTATCCTCATATGGTAAGACGGATAGCAAGAAAGACAGCAAGCTAGCTTTCTGAACTCTTCTTACAAGGGCGTTGATCCTATTCATGAGGGATCCACTCTCATGACCTAATTACTTCCCAAAAGCCCCATCTCCAAATACCATCACAGTGGGGATTCGATTTCACCACATGAATTTTTGGAGGGATACAAACATTTAGTCCATAGCAGACCCTTTAGAGAGATAGCTGATTCTAGACATAGGGCAGGGGAAAGGCATGAGAGCAAGGAGTATTTTATAGTCAGAAAGTGAGGAGGTGCTTAAACAAACAAACAAAAAAGGATAGGGCTGCAACAAAAGGGGACAGAGGCCAACCTGAAAAATCTTTTAATGGCCAAAACTAGACTAATTTAAGCAACAAACTAATAAAGATAGCATTGTCTATAACTCAAAGAATAAAGCAATATCCATATGTCCATACCTATCTTAATAAATGACTGAGTTCATAAGTAAATGCAAAAGGGCTGGATCTTCTCTAAAGAAGAATTTCAATAATAAATGTAAGTGGAATGAAAGAAATAGAAAATCACACCATTGGAGCACCAGAGGGTAATTACTGCAGGCAAAGTCCATGCATGGATAATAAAAATAGTGGACAAAACTCTAAGATGAAATGAAACATGTGCTAATCCTTGACGTATATTAATTACTGTGGCGTATTTAACACTGGTCAATAAATTCCTTGTTGTTTCCCTCCAGAAGGTAGAGGTTAATATTCCTGCCCTTGAGTGTGAGCTGGACTTAGTGATTCACTTCCAGTGAACAGCGTATGGAAGTGGGGAGGGAAGGGTAACCTTACAGTGGAGAATCTGGCAAACCCCACTTTAACCTGATGACCAAAATTTGCATCACCAGTAATAGGCTATGCCGATGTTATGTAAACCCTGCTATGAAGGGATTAAAAGGCGAATTGGCCTCCGTGGTATTCTTCCCCCAAATCAATAACTCCAGTGTAATTAGGAGAAAACAACAAACTCAAAACAAGGGACAGTCTACAAGAATACCTGACCAGTACTTTTAAAAAAATGTCAAGGTCATGAAGACAAGGGAAGATGGAAGAACATTTGCAGATTGGAAGAGATTGAAGAGAAATCACAACTAAATACAACACAGTATCCTGGACTCTTGGGACGCAAAAAGATATCACTGGGAAAAAAAGATAAGTAAGATCTGAATAAAGCCTATAATTTAGTTAATAGTACTATACCAATTTTAATGTCTCAGATTTGAAAAACATATTAAGGTTATGTAAGATGTTCACATATCAGAAATTGGGAGGAGCATACACGGGAAGTTTCTGTTCTGAGTACACAACTCTTCTATAAATCTAAAATTATTTCCAAATAATGTTTAAAAGAGAAAGAAATCCAGGCTTTCTCCTAGAAGCATTGTGTGTTAAAACAGTATCAGGAAATCATATAGCTGATTGAAAGTTTAGCTGTATACTGTGTAAATATATTTTAAAATACAGTTCAAAAGGTGACTGCTCATGCAGACCAGGGCAAGTAATCAGTAAATATTGAGTAGTACAATGTCCTAACGCTGTGGGCTAGTCCCCTGCACTGAGAGTGAAACAGCCTGTGCCTCAGTTTAGAAAATAAACATCTTGTGTTTCCATGACATGAATCTATATAAACAGCTTAACTCTAATTTTCCCAATCTCTGGATTCTGCCAACCCCTATAAAATGAGCTTCTTCCTCATCCAAAGAAATAAACCATGAGTCATTAGACAAAGAAGAAACAACTTACAGCGTAAGAAACTTTGCAAGTCAAAGTTCAAAAACATAAGAGAAGGGATAAAGTTGTAGAGTCAAAAGTAATTGATTTGTGTTGCTGAAGCCAATGACAGATTTGGAAGGAAAAGGAGCTCTCAGTATTTAGCATACAGAGCCCAGTTAGAACATGAACATGGGGATACTTACCCTGGGACTAGGCAATTTAAAAGGAGTGAAAAATACCCCCAGGCTACACCTACATCTATCTTGCTTCCGAAACCCCATTCATATGTATTTTCTAGCCTTAAAAACAACAAACTATAAATTGGCAAACTCAAGGGTGACACTGAAACACACGGAACTACTAGCAACAATGGAAAAATGACACAAAAGAAGTTAACATCCTTGATTTTGTGTTCTATTTGCTCCTAAGAGCAAATTTAAAGCTAAGACATGAACACAAACACACCCATTTTTCCCTATCACTACTATAGCCTTGAATGAGAACTGTGAATTCACGATACGGTTAACGTGAGGATGCAAGTTCCATTATTTATGAAAAACAAGTAAGTCGTAATGGGAAATTACACCCTAAGATGCTGAGATCTTGGCTAAGGTAATAATGCAAGTCACCACTAACAGTCCTCTGGGGAAGATGTTGGTCCACATTCCTGGTGTCCCCAAAGGCAAAATTGAGATTTGTGTCCCCTTAAGATGATTTCCGTAGGGATACAAGATTCTTTGGGGAATTTATGTGTAGGGAAAGTATCATAAACCTGGCACTGGGAGGAAGTGTATATTATCATTGTCATTCAGTAGTTTTGTCTTTCCCTTAAAGCTAGAATTTAGAGTTTAAGAACTATTTTCTCTTTATTAAGTAGCTATATTTGTGTGCATACAACCAATACGTAAAAAAAATGTCATTTTACTAACAGTCCTATATTGCATACTGTTTGCAGTAAGAGCAAAGCACTTAAAATAGTACTGCTAAGAAGCGGGCAACTAATACTTCTTGGGCAATGGCTATGTACAGAGCATATTTTAGGTGCTTTATAGTTAGTATTTTATTTAGCCTTGAAAACAACCTAAAAGTGCTCTTATGTTTACTTTACAGATGAGGAAACAAACTAAAGCTTAGAAGGGTCAAGGTCCTTCATGATTCCACATTTCTTTAGTTGCCTAAATAAATATTCTGCACCTGGGTAGGCAGGAGACAATTCAGAACACCAAAAATAACCCAAAGGGCTGTTATATTTTATCTGCACAATTTAAAGTTTGCTATGTGTTCTTCAGAATTGATTGGCTTTTTTGCTTAATCAAAACAAACAAATGATTTCCAGCAGTTATGGAAGGTGGTGTACTAGAAAAGGTGGGACATGCAAAGAAAAATAAAATTTACTGTCTTACCCCAAGAACCTTAAGATCTTTCGGGGGAAAATAAAGTCAAAATGAGGAGATAAAGAGTAATATTTTTAAAACAAATTTTAAGACCACTATATGATAAATCTCCCAAGAAGAGATTAATTCACGATTAAGTATTAAGTGAACTGTGCACTAATTCACGATTAAGTATTAAATGAATGAACAGAGCATTTGCTGGACCACTGTTCCCTGGCAGTGGAGTCAGGCAGCCTGTCTGAACTACCAGCCTGCCCGGCCACACCCCAATATGGTGGTAGTGACACATGCCAGGTGACAGCATTCTCGGTCCTCTACCACCTCTGATTGTCCCTGCTCCACACTTGACCTCAGGGACTACCTAGAACAGTGTGGTCCACAGAAGAATGCTAATCTGGACACTATTTGTCAAATGAAATCAATTCAGCCATTGCAAGTTACTACTTAAAAACTTCTATAGTGATCTGACAGGATAATATTATGACTGCTGATACTGAGAAGATTTGGGGACTTGACTTTTTAATGTCTCTGTATTATTCATTCCATTTTTCTAGCAATTCATTTTTATTCTGTTATAAAAGTATCATTCTGCAGCCAGTTAGAAATAAGAAATGTTAAAAAAATACATAACTGGTGCTTTTTACAGCGGGTTTGAAATGGATCCTACTAGAGTTCTTGGCCACTGGAAGAGGGTTGTCCTCGAAGAATGCTGCTGAGAAAAATCTCGAGGCACAAATCAGCCTCACATGTCCTTTATGATCAGTAGGTAACAAGCCAGCTGCTTTCAAAGGAGAGCGAGTCATGAAGTTAAAACTTGAGTGAAGTTTCTAATTACTCTCTTGTCCATATGATCCCTCTCTTTCTCTTCTCCAGCCCATGGATTATTAGCCAGTCTTGGGAAAAGGAAAACTTACGTTCTAAATGTCTACCCATTCCTTTTTATATTAAGTGCTTTAAATGCTGTGCCTCTACGACTTACCATCTGGAAAAGTACTTGAACACTTACGTTTAATTCTCTAAGCAGGGTGCAGAAGTGGGGGATGTTTGGGGTTGCAAATGAAGAAAATAATTGAAGTTGATAGGAAGGACATCACTTTTATTAATTAATACTTGGAAATATCCCACCACAAACAAAACAATAATTTCTATGTAGATTCAGCAAATTATTCCAGGCTAAGTTACCAGGAAAGATGCCATAGAAGAAGCCAACTTGGAGACTGAGAAAAAAAATAGAAGAAACTTGATAATTGTGTAAGAAAAGAAAGAATATTCTACAAGGTGGCCAAAAATCTGGGAAACTAAGAAAATATACAAAAAAATCATTTATTTATGTTTCATGACAATATGTAATCAATTCACACTGAGACAGGCTGGGACCTGGGACTGGGACCCTTTCCTGCAGTTCTTGCACCTAGACAAACATCTCCTTGAGCAACAAAATACAAAGGAACTATAAGGGACTAAAAATAACTGCGTGCATGCACAGTTAGAGCAAATTATGGACAATAAGATACAAAAAAAAGACCAAAAAAACCCAACTGTTACTCCTGAAGAGCCAGGAGCAAAAGCAGGGTGTCAGGAGCAAAAGCAGGGCATTGTGCATGCCCCCTACACTCAACACCACCAAAGGGGTGGGCAGACCACCTAAGCCACACCTCCAGTCTGACCCCTGGACCCACCCCTCCTTTCACCCCATATAAGGAACCAGCTCACCCCCACCTCAGGGAGCAAGCAATGGAAACTGCTACTTGTTCTTGCTTCCCTCTGTTGCAGCAGGGGCCCCAATAAAGTCTTGCCTGAATTTTTTGTCTGGTCTCTTGTCAATTTCTACCCATGAAGGAGACCAAGAACCCTGGTAGGTAACAATACCATGTTCAATACGATGTCCCTCATAAGCAATGTGCACAGTCCATTGCTGTGCAATGGAAAACTTCAGTAACAGGTGTGTTAGTACATTTCCATCAGTCCCAGCATATGCATCTGTGATTTGAATTTCTTCAGTGAATAAACTTGGGCCTACAGCATTACTGTGTAGAAGTAAACAAGAGCTTCCTTCAGATCTGACCAGCCAACAGCTCACTCTGCATGGCCACATCATTCAATCCAGTCCTGGAAATTATCATACAAAGGGCCCCTTATTGAACCCTCTTGCACTGTTGGTGGGAATGTAAACTGATACAGCCATTATGGAGAACAGTATGGAGGTTCCTTAAAAAACTACAAATAGAACTACCATACAACCCAGCAATCCCAGTACTGGGCATATACCCTGAGAAAACCATAATTCAAAAAGAGTCATGGACCACAATGTTCACTGCAGCTCTATTTACAACAGCCAGGACATGGAAGCAACCTAAGTGTCCATCGACAGATGAATGAATAAAGAAGATGTGGCACATATATACAATGGAATATTACTCAGCCATAAAAAGAAATGAAACTGAGTTATCTGTAGTGAGGTGGATAGACCTAGAGTCTGTCATACAGAGTGAAGTAAGTCAGAAAGAGAATAAAAAATACCATATGCTAACACATATATATGGAATCTAAAAAAAAAGAAGAAGGTTCTGACGAACCTTGGGGCAGGGCAGGAATAAAGATGCAGATGTAGAGAATGGAGTTGAGGACAGGGGGAGGTCGAAACGTAAGCTGGGACGAAGTGAGAGAGTAGCATTGACATATATACACCACCAAATGTAAAACAGAGAGCTAGTGCGAAGCAGCTGCATCACACAGGGAGATCAGCTGGGTGCTTTGTGACCACCTAGAGGGGTGGGATAGGGAGGGTGAGAGGGAGACACAGGAGGGAGGGGATATGGGGATATATGTATATGTATAGCTGATTCACTTTGTTATACATCAAAAACTAACACACCATTGTAAAGCAATTATACTCCAATAAAGATGTTAAAAAAAAAAAAAGAGCCCCTTATCAATGGAAACATTGGGCAGTGTGTCAACCTGTTTGAAACACTCAAGGTGACCTTCCCCTCCCTAGACCATCAAGGAGAGGCATTAAGTAGTCACTTTACATGGTCAAATAAGCCAAATATTGCCTGTACCTCTAGACCTCATGGCCAGGCTATATGTTGAAACACTGAAGCTGAGTATTCCAAAGGGAGGCACAGAGAGCTGTCAAGGGTTAGATTTGAATATTTTGATATTATGCTAAGAAAGCAACCAGGTCTTAAATTCCAAACTAAAATATATATAGTTATATCCTTAGCAATGGGGAGTTATTGAAGGTTTCTGAGCAAAAGAATGAGATCTTAAAAGGTGTGTACTGAAAAGTGGGTTGAGTCATAAAACAGTGAGAGAAATTAGTCTACTATGATGACAGCGGAAATGACACGAATCCCTTCCCCAGTCATTTCAAGGCAATGGAAATGAAAGTCAAGAGGTTCCAGAGTACTTGAAAGGCAAGAATAGGCCTAAGCACAGTGGCTAACTGGATAGTTTGAAAGAGAAGTGGGAAAGGCAGCTTTTAGGTGTTGAGCCTGCTAATAGTGAAGAACAAAATCTGACTCCATATTAGATCTGTTCCTTTTCCTGTGCTTAGTCATACTGGCTCTGCACCTTTCCTAAAAGAATGTTGCCTATAGCCTGAAATCCACAGGATAGCCTATTCTCAGGGATCTGAGAGTCCATTCATGTAGAGATAAAAAGTTGCAGAATGGAGAATAACATTTGTTTTACTGGAGGTCTACAGCAACATCATGAACTGACCTCCTCCCTCACACTGCCTTTAAAAGTGCTTTGCTGAAACCCTTTGAGGAGACTGGGGTTCTTTGGGGCATAATCCACCCATCTCCTTGCATGGCCCTGCAACAAACCTTTCTCTGCTCCCAACTCTGATGGTTCGGTACTGTTTGGCCTCACTGTGTGTCAGGCACACAAACTTGCATTGGATAACAATGGGGCAGGTCAGTTGAAGAAACTGGTTTGGGTTTTTTTTTGTTTTTTGTGTTTTTTTTTTGCAGTATGCGGGCCTCTCACTGTTCTGGCCTCTCCCGTTGCAGAGCACAGGTTCCGGACGCGCAGGCTCAGCGGCCATGGCTCACGGGCCCAGCCGCTCCGCGGCATGTGGGATCTTCCCGGACCGGGGCATGAACCCGCGATCCCTGCATCGGCAGGCGGACTCTCAACCACTGCGCCACCAGGGAAGCCCCGTTTGGGTTTAACAGATGTTCAGTCTTTGATCCTGGCAAGTCTGGAGCTCAGCACTCCATCCAATGGGGCATTCAATCCACAGCTGAAAATATGGGGCTTAAGCTCAGGAGACACGTAAGAGCACCTTTGGAATTTATCCATTTTATATTTCTGATAATAATGACTAGAAA
This sequence comes from Monodon monoceros, assembly GCF_005190385.1. Lineage (NCBI taxonomy): Eukaryota > Metazoa > Chordata > Mammalia > Artiodactyla > Monodontidae > Monodon > Monodon monoceros. Next base: position 138,610,947 of record NW_021703767.1, read on the forward strand.
TTTATAGTCCATGACAATAGTCAATCTTTCGGTTAGTAAATCTCTTCCTTGACTTAGCACTCCTCCACCGGAATAAAGTTACTGAAAAATCTCTTGAGATTTTTTTTTTTTCCCTTAGTAAACAAGCCTTTATAAAATCTACAGTTCCAAAATGTGTTAGTACTCTGTGCAAGCACCTGCCTAAGGGGGAAAAATAAATAAATGAGCCATTATTAAACTTTTTGCTCCAGGGTTTAGAATACCTACAGTTTGCCACAATGTGTTGCTTTGTTATAACTGCCTAAGACTTGTGAAGTGATTCATCTTGAAATTGTGTTAGTCTCTGGAGAGTTTCAAGAGATATTCCTTACTTAGCTTTGAAGCAAAGTAATACCAGGCAACTGAACATGAAAAGACATTGAAAATATAAAAACTGAAAAGTAGAGTATAATAAATATGAGTTATAGTCTCATTATCAATCCAGGAAGTGGAATTTCTTCTCTGTCTTTTGCTTCTTAACAAATACGCCAATAAAAGTGAAACCCTTAAGTACTTTGAATCAGTATCATCACATCTAAAAAGAGAGGCTTAGAATGATTAACATTTCATGTCCCTTTCAGGCACATCAGTTCCCAAAGTACAACTGATAAGTCTGAGATAGGATGGGTTTCAAAGTGTGTTTAATATTCCTTAAGCACAAATGACTCAACTCTGTAACTTCACAGTCTATATACTGAATTTACTATTTCATGGAACATTCCAAATGCAGGTATTTCATGCCTCACAGGTGTATTCAAAAGTAATAGCAGATACTAAAAATGTTCTGGGTGCAGCTATTTTTTTAGGTAAAAAAATTTTGGATACATTTTTTAGCTCCTCTGTCATACAACTTGGCATGTACACAGAAGAATAAACATCAAGTCACTGACTCTTCCAAGGTCTCAATACCAGCTGTGATTTCTAAACTTTATGCCTGAGGAACTGTGACCTTGGCTTATGCCAGATGCAAAACCGTCTACTTTATTTTGCTGCACTTGCATCAAAATTGCCAAAGACATGAGGAAATGACTTCTGAGTGAACAGATCAATGTTCTGTAAGTTTGAACTCAATGGAAAACTAGACATACTGTGTTATGGACTAAATGTTTGCATCCCTGACCCCCCAATTCATATGTTGAAATCCTAACCCCCAATGTGATGTTAGTGGGAGGAGAGGCCTCTGGGAGGTAAGTAGGTCATGAGGATAGAGCCCTCATGATGGGATAAAGAAGAGAATGATGATTTACTCTCACTGTATCGGCTCTCCAAATGTAGAGTTGTAATAGGAAAGAAACTTTGTATTCTTTTCTGTTTCTCAAGTCAAATTAATATAACATTTTATTCTGAAGACAAAATATAAAATAAGGTTCTAGATAAAAGTAATATTCATTGTATTGGATATATTTTTATTCTTTTATGAAGCAGGTTCTTATTAGTTATCTATTTTATACATATTAGCACATATATGTCAATCCCAGTCTCCCAATTCATCCCACCCCACCCCCCACCACCACACACACACACTTTCCACCCTTGGTGTCCGTACGTTTGTTCTCTACATCTGTGTCTCTATTTCTGCCTTGCAAACTGGTTCATCAGTACCATTTTTCTAGATTCCACATATATGCATTAATATATGATATTTGTTTTTCCTTTCTTTTTAAAATTTTTGTTTATTTTTAATTTATTTTTATATTTTATTTTTTAACATCTTTATTGAAGTATAACAATTTTACATTGTTGTGTTGGTTTCTGCTGTAGAACAAAGCGAATCAGCTATACGTATACATATATTCCCATACCCTCTCCCTCTTGCATCTCCTTCCCACCCTCCCTATCCCACTCCTCTAGGTGGTCACAAAGCACCCAGCTGATCTCCCTCTGCTATGCGGCTGCTTCCCACTAGCTATATATTTTATATTTGGTAGTGTATAATTGTCAATGCCACTCTCTCACTTCATCCCAGTTTAGATGCAGATGTAGAGAATGGACTTGACATGGAGAGGGGGGAAGGGTACGCTGTTTTTCTGACGTACTTCACTCTGTATGACAGTCTCTAGGTCCATCCAAGTCTCTACAAAGGAACCAATTTCGTTCCTTTTTATAAATGAGTAATACTTCATTATATATATGTACCACATCTTCTTTACCCATTCGTCTGTCGATGGGCATTTGGTTGCTTCCTGGCTATTGCAAACAGTGCTGCAATGAACACTGGGGTGCATGTGTCTTTTTGAATTATTGTTTTCTCTGGGTATATGCCCAGTCATGAGATTGTTGGCTCATATGGTAGTTCTACTTTTAGTTTTTTAAGGAACCTCCAAACTGTTCTCCATAGTGGCTGTAACAATTTACATTCCCACCAACAGTGCAAGAGGGTTCCCTTTTCTCCACACCCTCTCCACATTTGTTGTTTGTAGATTTTCTGATGATGCCCACTCTAACTGGTGTGAGGTGATATCTCATTGTAGTTTTAATTTGCATTTCTCTAATAATTAGTGATGTTGAGCAGCTTTTCATGTGCCTCTTGGCCATCTGTATGTCTTCTTTGGAGAGATGTCGATTTCGGTCTTCAGCTCAGTTTTGGATTGGGTTGTTTGTTTTTTTAATATTGAGCTGCATGAGCTGTTTATATATTTTGGAGATTAATCCTTTGTCAGTTGATTCGTTTGCAAATATTTTCTCCCATTCTCAGGGTTGTCTTTTCGTTGTGTTTATAATTTCTTTCTTTGCTGTGTAAAAACTTTTAAGTTTCATTAGGCCCCGTTTGTTTATTTTTGTTTTTATTTCCATTTCTTTAGGAGGTGGGTCAAAAAAGATCTTGCTGTGATTTATGTCTAAGAGTGTTCTTCCTATGTTTCCCTGGAAGAGTTTTATAGTGTCGGGTCTTACACTTACATCTTTAATCCATTTGGAGTTTATTTTTGTGTATGGTGTTAGGGAGTGTACTAATTTCATTCCTTTACATGTAGCTGTCCAGTTTTCCCAGCACAACTTACTGAAGAGACTGTCTTTTCTCCATTGTATATCCTTGCCTCCTTTGTCACAGATTAGTTGACCATAGGTGCGTGGGTTTATCTCTGGGCTTTCTATCCTGTACTATCGATCTATATTTCTGTTTTTGTGCCAGCACCATATTGTCTTGATTATGGTAGCTTTGTAGTATAATCTAAAGTCAGGGATTCTGAAACCTCTAGCTCCATTTTTTTCCCTGAAGGCTGCTTTGGCTATTCTGGTTCTTTTGTGCCTCCATACAAATTTTAAGATTTTTTATTCTAGTTCTGTAAATAATGCCACTGGTAATTTGATAGGGATTGCATTGAATCTGTAGATTGCTTTGGGTAGTACAGTCATTTTCACAATATTGATTCTTCCAATCCAAGAACATGGTATACCTTTCCATCTGTTTGTGGCATCTTTGATTTCTTTCGTCAATGTCTTATAGTTTTCTGAGTACAGATCTTTTACCTCCTTAGGTAGGTTTATACATAGGTATTTTATTCTTTTTGTTGCAATGGTGAATGGGAATGTTTCCTTAATTTCTCTTTCAGATCTTTCATTGTTAGTGTATAGGAATGCAAGTGATTTCTGTGCATTAATTTTGTATCTTGCAACTTTACCAAATTCATTTTTTAGCTCTGGTAGTTTTCTGGTAGCATCTTTAGGATACTGTATGTATAGTATCATGTCATCTGCAAACAGTGACAATTTTAGTTCCTCTTTTCCTGTTTGGATTCGTTTTATTTATATTTCTTCTCTGATTGCTGTGCCTAGGACTTCCAAAACTATATTGAATAACAGTGGCAAGAGTGGACATCCTTGTCTTGTTCCTAATCTTAGAGGAAATGATTTCAGCTTTCACCATTGAGAATGATGGTTTTTGTCAAGAGCTTTTTCTGCATCTATTGAGATGATCATATGGATTTTATTGTTCAATTTGTTAATATGGTGTATCACATTAATTGACTTGCATTTACTGAAGAATCCTTGCATCCCTGGGATAAATCTCACTTGATCATGGTGTATGATCCTTTTAATGTGTTGCTGTTTTCTGTTTGCTTATATTTCCTTGAGGATTTTTGAATCTATATTCATCAGTGAGATTGGTCTGTAATTTCCTTTTTTTGAAGTATCTCTGTCTGGTTCTGGTATCAGGGTGATGCTGGCTTTGTAGACTGAGTTTGGGAGTGTTCTTTCCTCAGCAATTTTATGGAAGAGTTTGAGAAGGATGGGTGTTAGCTCTTCTCTGTTTGATAGAATTCACTTGTGAAGCCATCTGGTCCTGCGCTTTTGTTTGTTGGAAGATTTTTAATCACAGTTTCAATTTCATTATTTGTGGTTGTCCGTTCATATTTTCTATTTCTTCCTAGTTCAGTCTTGTAAGGTTATACTTTTCTAATAATTTGGCCATTTCTTCCAGGTTTTCCATTTTATTGGCATAGAGTTGTTTGTAGTAGTCTCTCATGATGCTCTGTATTTCTGTGGTGTCCGTTGTAACCTCTCCTTTTTCATTTCTAATTCTGTTGATTTGGGTCCTCTCCCTCTGTTTCTTGATGAGTCTGGCTAAAGGTTTATCAATTTTGTTCATCTTCTCAAAGCACCAGCTTTTAGGTTTATTGATCTTTGCTATTATTTTCTTTGTTTCTATTTCATTTAATTCTGCTCTGATCTTTATGAGTTCTTTCCTTCTACTAACTTTGGGTTTTGTTAGTTCTTCTTTCTCTAGTTCCTTTAGGTTTAAGGTTAGATTGTTTGAGATTTTTCTTGTTTCTTCGGGTAGGACTGTATTGTTATAAACTTCCCTCTTAGAACTGCTTTTGCTGCATCCCATAAGTTGTAGGTCATAATGTTTTCATTGTCATTTGTCTCTAGGTATTTTTTGATTTCCTCTTTGATTTCTTCAGTGATCTCCTGGTCATTTAATAATGTATCGTTTAGCCTCTATGTGTTTGTGTTTTTTACGTTTTTTCCCCTCTAATTGATTTCTGATCTCATAGCGTTGTGGTTGGAAAGAATGCTTGATATGCTTTCAATTTTCTTAAATCTACTGAATCTTGATTTCTGACCCAAAATGTGATCTATCCTGGAGATTTTTTCATGTGCATTTGAGAAGAAACTGTACGCTGCTGTTTTTGGATGGAATGTTCTATAAATATCAATTAAATCTAACTGGCCTATTCTGTCATTTAAACCTTGTGTTTCCTTATTAATTTTGTCTGGATGATCTGTCCATTGGTGTAAGTGAGGTGTTAAAGTCCCCCAGTATTATTGTTACTGTCAATTTCCTCTTTTGCAGCTGTTAGCAGTTGCCTTATGTATTGAGGTGCTCCTATGTTGGGTGCATACAAATTTATAATTGTTATATCTTCTTCTTGGATTGATCCATTGATCATTATGTACTGTCTTTCCTTTTCTCTTGTAACATTCTTTATTTTAAAGTCCATTTTATCTAATATCAGTATTACTACTCCAGCTTTCTTTTGATTTCCATTTGCCTGGAATATCTTTTTCCATCCCCTCACTTTCCGTCTGAATGTGTCCCTAGGTCTGAAGTGGATCTCTTGTAGACAGCATATATATGTGTCTTGTTTTTGTATCCATTCATCGAGTCTGTGTCTTTTGGCTGGAGTATTTAATCCATTCATGTTTAAGGTCATTATCAACGTGTATGTTCCTATTACCATTTTCTTAATTGTTATGGGTTTGTTTTTGTAGGTCCTTTTCTTCTCTTGTGTTTCCCACTTAGAGAATTTCCTTTAGCATTTGCTGTAGAACTGGTTTGGTGGTGCTGAATTCTCTTAACTTTTGCTTGTCTGTAAAGCTTTTGATTTCTCTGTGAAATCTGAATGAGATCCTTGCCAGGTAGAGTAATCTTGTTGTAGGCTCTTCCCTTTCATTACTTTAAATATATCAGGCCACTCCCTTCTGGCTTGTAGACTTTCTGCTGAGAAATCAGCTCTTAACGTTATAGGAGTTCCCTTGTGTGTTATTTTTCGTTTATTCCTTGTTGCTTTTAACAGTTTTTCTTTGTCTTTGATTTTTGTCAGTTTGATTACTATGTGTCTCTGTGTTTTTCTCCTTGGGTTTATCCTGCCTCCGACTCTGTGTGCTTCCTGGACTTGGGTGGCTCTTTCCTTTCCCACTTTAGGGAATTTTTTGACTATAATCCCTTCAAATATTTTCTCAGGTACTTTCTCTCTCTCTTCTCCTTCTGGGACCCCTATAATATGAAGGTTGCATTTAATGTTCTCCCAGAGGTCTCAGGCTATTTTCATTTCTTTTCATTCTTTTTTCTTTATTTTGTTCCATGGCAGTGAATTCCACCATTCTGTCTTCCAGGTCACTTATCCATTCTTCTGCCTCAGTTATTCTGATATTCATTACTTCTAGTGTATTTTTCATTTCAGTTATTATATTGTTCATCTCTGTTTGTTTGTCCTTTAATTCTTCTATGTCTTTGCTAAACATTTCTTGCATCTTCTCCATCTTTGCCTCCATTCTTATTCCGAGGTCCTGGATCATCTTCAGTACCATTATTCTGAATTCTTTTTCTGGAAGGTTGCCTATCTCCACTTCATTTAGTTGTTTTTCTGGGGTTTTATCTTGTTCCTCATCTGGTACATAATCCTCTACCTTTTCATTTTGTCTATCTTTCTGTGAATGTGGCTTTCGTTCCACAGGCTGCAGATTTGTTAAACCTTTGTATTCTGTTACAAGTTAATCACTAAAGGGATGGTGCCTATAAGCTTAAATTTTACATAATGGCCCATCTCTGGGAATACTGCTTCCCAGGTAATGAGCGCTAATCTAAAATACCTTTGTTTAGCTCACCGGAAACATCCTGACCATGTGACTGACAGCAGGAAAGAAGAAATTAGCACACCCCCCTCTGGAGGCTGATGGGAACCAGGAAGTGCTTGACTTCCTCGCTCCTCTTTTAGTATAAAAGGAGCCTGACTTCTATCTCAGGCAAGATGGTTCTTTGGGGCACTAGATAACCACCTTCTGAGTTTGATGGCTTTCCAAACAAAGTCACTATTCCTTGCCCCAACCACTCATCTGTCGATTATTGGCCTGTCGTGTGGTGAGCAGTACAAACTTAGACTCGGTAACAGGATACACAAAGCAACTGGCCATTACAAGCCAGGAAGCAGGCTGCACCAAACACCAGATCTGCCAGCACCTTAACCTTGGACTTCCCAGCCTCCAGAATTGTGAGGAATTAAATCTGTTATTTAAACCACTGAGCTGACTAATGCACTACTATATATTGCATTCAAGGAAACTGTGAGGTTCCAGCGTTTGAGAAGAAAGTCAAAATAACAAATAGATTAATTTTAGTAACTTTTAGGTTATTCTTAATATAAAATTTTTGATTAAAGGAGGTGTCACAGTAAAGAGAAATGGTATTTCTGTCTTGATTTTTTTCACCAGCAACATAGCGTCAACATTCCTTCCACATGATACAAATGTCCTGGGGCCAGTCCAGCTGTGATCTCTGCTTCCCAAGGGAAGCAGACTTCTGGTTTCACTGCAGAAAATTCCATATAAACCAGTGTGTTCCCAAGTATTTAGAAGCAGTGCAATTATGACTCAGCTTTTTGACTTTGCAAAGACAGGATAAACAAACAAACAAAAATCAGAAAAAAAATTGGAGAGCACATGTCCACTTCTATTCTCCTTACTTGGCATTGTAAAGTCACCTGATGAAAGCATTTTAATTTTTAAATGGCAAATTTGTTTAGGATTTAGCAGCTTGCCACAATAGATGATAGCTGGATAGGTACTGTACAGCAATTTTGACGGGTTTAGTGAAAACTGCAGTGGTTTAACAAATTGATCCTTTTCTCTTTCTTTAAAAAAAAAGGTTTTTTTTTGTTTGTGTGGAAAATATTTAGTTGCACCTGCCTTACATGAAGGATGATAAGCTTTCCGAGTCTGTCACAAATTGGAAGGAAATGTGATTGAAGCTGCCATGAAGAGCCACTCTAATCAAATGATAATCACTCTAAATCATTTCCAGGAAAATCTGCAATGTGGTTTGGATTTAAGTGTCATGGCTCAATCGAGGTTCCTTATGAAGAAGTCTCTGTCCCAACCAATCTCAGTGACAGTGACAGTATTAGGATCAGGACTTTTACTTCCTGACACAACACTTGGCCAGGGACTTTCGACATCGTAATAGATGCTGGGATCAGATCCAAGAAACCACAGATAATGAAAAAATGTTTGAAATGTAAAGTTTCACTCAAGCATGGGATTACAATTATTATATTTTGATGGTTCACACAAGATGAAATATATTTCTTTTCAAACCTCTCTGTCCTTCTCCAGAATCTCTCTCACTAGGATCTATGCCTTTCTATGGCTAATAGCAAAATGATTTTTCAGTTCTTGATTTCCATACCGAAGGACTAAATGTGTTTTTTTCATCCTCTGTCCACTATTAAACATGTTGCCTGCCACAACTGACATGATTTACCTTGGTAACTGTTTAAAACACCTGTATCAACCTTGAGAAAGAAAAACAGAGCTGGAGGACTCAGGCTCCCAGACTTCAGACTATACTACAAAGCTACAGTAATCAAGACAGTATGGTACTGGCAAAAAAAACAAAAATATAGATCAATGGAACAGGATAGAAAGCCCAGAGATAAACCCGCACAACTACAGTCACCTTAGTTTTGATAAAGTAGGCAAGAATATATAATGGAGAAAAGACAGCCTCTTCAATAAGTGGTGCTGGGAAAAATGGACAGCTACATGTAAAAGAAAGAAATTAGAATACTCCCTAACACTATCTACAAAGATAAACTCAAAATGGATTAAAAACCTAAATGTAAGATGAGACACTATAAAACAGAGGAAAACATGGGCAGAACACTCTATGACATAAATCACAGAAAGATCCTTTTTGACTCACCTGCTAGAGAAATGGAAATAAAAACAAAAATAAACACATGGGACCTAAAGAAACTTAAAAGCTTTTGCACAGCAAAGGAAACCTTAAACAAGACGAACAGGCAACCCTCAGAATAGAAGAAAATGTTGGCAAATGAAGCAACTGACACAGGCTTAATCTCCAAAATATACCAGCACTTCATGCAGCTCAATATCAAACAAACAAACAACCACATCCAAAAATGGGAAGAATACCTAAATAGACATTTCTCCAAAGAAGATATACAGATTGCCAAAAAACACATGAAAGGATGCTCAACATCGCTAATCATTAGAGAAATGCAAATCAAAACCACAATGAGGTATCACCTCACACTGGTCAGAATGGCCATCATCAAAAATATCTAGAAACAATAAATGCTGGAGAGGGTGTGGAGAAAAGGGAACACTCTTGCACTGCTGGTGGGAATGTGAATTGGTACAGCCACTATGGAGAACAGTATGGAGGTTCCTTAAAAAACTAAAAATAGAACTACCATCTGACCCAGCAATCCCACTACTGGGCATATATCCTGAGAAAACCATAATTCAAAAAGAGTCATGTACCAAAATGTTTATTGCAGCTCTATTTACAATAGCCAGGAGATGGAAACAACCTAAGTGTCCATCATCAGATGAATGGATAAAGAAGATGTGGCACATAGATACAATGGAATATTACTCAGCCATAAAAAGAAACGAAATTGAGCTATTTGTAATGAGGTGGATAGACCTAGAGTCTGTTATACAGAGTGAAGTAAGGCAGAAAGAGAAAGACAAATACCATATGCTAACACATATATATGGAATTTAAGAAAAAAAAAATGTCATGAAGAACCTGGGGGTAAGACAGGAATAAAGACACAGACCTACTAGAGAATGGACTTGAGGATATGGGGAGGGGGAAGGGTAAGCTGTGACAGAGCGAGAGAGAGGCATGGACATATATACACTACCAAACGTAAGGTAGATAGCTAGTGGGAAGCAGCCGCATAGCACAGGGAGATCAGCCCGGTGCTTTGTGACCACCTAGAGGGGTGGGATAGGGAGGGTGGGAGGGAGACGCATAAGTACAGCTGATTCACTTTGTTAAAAAGCAGAAAGTAACACACCATTGTAAAGCAATTATACTCCAATAAAGGTGTTAAAAAAAAAAAAAACTGCGTCAATACCAGAAAACATGAATTAACCACTACTTCTAGGTGACCCTCAAAAACCACCCAGCCACCTTTGCCAAAGGAAACTCAACCAGCAGCTGAGAACCATTCTCTGAACCACACTGATGAACGTCAAAGATAGACTTTCTTTCACTCCAAGTCCCAGGACTGAGCCTGCCATAAAACTAAGTTAAAAGCTTGGGAGTGTTTTTAACTTTATGATATTAAGATTTGAGGTAGCATCTGTATCGCCTAACATGCACACTCAATCAATCAAACAAAGAGAAAACTTCAAGGAGCTTTCATTTTCTTAGTCTGTGATATGAGGGGTGGAGAGCGGGGGAGTACTGCATGTTTTTAATCCTATAATGAAGATCTGAAAAAAGGATATCCTTTCAGAAATGACTTTGAGAGATACTCTATCAATTAATTCTCTCAGTTTGTTTAAACACTCCTATACCCAAGCCTTTTTTTTCACTTTTTCTGGTAAATACTGTCTGTGTTTCTTTAGAAATACTGTGATTCTAATTATTAGGCTTCACTCCTCAAAATTTTCTTCATAACTAACGTTATCTGTTTAGACATATTTGAAGCATGTATCACTGCACCTTTTTGTCAGTTATATGCACATACACAACAGTCACAATCTCAATTTTTATACACACCCAATCAAACTACACACACACACACAATTTCATTTACATACTTACAAAGTTTTATTTAAGACACACTCAGAGTTCCATTTGTCTTCTCTATTAGATTTTAAATTTCTAGGTATCAGGAAGTTGAACTCTATGGTTATTTCACTCAGTTTTCTTGGGCCATAAAAATGCAGCTTTATTTCCCATTTTCTTTGTTAACCATGTCCTTTAGAGGGTTAATGTTTTACTCTGTTAAGCTGAGTGATTAGTAGAAACAATAATATCTTTTGGCTAATCAGAAAACAAGAAATATTTTTCCTAAATTAAGTGTAAAAACTTAAATGTGCATGTTCAACACATAAATATAACAGAATTTAAATCCGATTTTTTAATTATATGAAAAATTGTTGCTGATGACTAAGTTAAGCTGCATGCAAGCTACACCTACAATTATGTCAGTGAAAAATAGGAGAGCTTGAAAATGCATATTTTGATGAAGAAGATTTGTCCGAGATATTTTGGAAACCAGTGTTATTCCTGAAAGTCAAACAGATTAAACTGACTTTGATTTGTTTTTCAATATTTAACACATTGCTCTTTGTATATCAAAATTCTCACAATTTTCTAATATGACAACTAGCAAGGCAGAGTTCCCATGAATTCAAGAGTATATGCATCAAAACGAGAACTGTGTACTGTGTACTCTACACAAATAAGTTAGCAAAAAGCATATAATAAAGTTTTAAGTCTACAAAAAATGTGACAACACTGTTTGGCAGTCCTCCATCAAGCTGATGCAATGGTTCCTTGACACAAACTTGTTCTCTGAAGATTCTGTTTCCCAGAATCAGGCAGATCTCACCATTTAGCATTCCAATGTAATCAAGGTTATTCTAGTCAATCACTCACGTTGCTAATGGAAGAGAAGTCCAACAATCACCAATCACCTGCAAAAGGTATAATGACCACACGTTCTCTACAGGACCAATCAGTCTAAGTCCTAACCAAGCCTGATGACATTAAACTTTCATTTCCTTCCTTCGTTCAGGAAATATTTATTGAGCCCTTAATTTCTGCTTTGGGGATATAAGGAAGAAAAAGAACATAGTCCTTGCCTTTCAGGAAGTGGTAAATGGGGAGTCAAAACATGAAATAAAATCACACGAGTAATTACACATAGACAATTAAGATCCAGATGATGATGGAGAAATAGAAGCCTCTCTAAACTGACTGGCATTAGCCTTCAGGAGACCCAGGCTTTTGGAGGTGGATTCTGGTTTTGTCACTTACTTGCTCTGTGAACTTGGGCAAATTATTGAACCTCCTTTAATCTCCTCTTCTTCAACTCTGCAATGGGAACTAATTCCTAGCTGTGGAGGTTTTCAAGGGGTGCTGGAGATTGTTTGCCAGACCTCCCATGAAAAGGTGCAGTTAGGTCTCCTCCCCTGAAGCTAGGCAGTGACTGCTGGGATCTGTCCAGCACAGTAGAAGTGATGCTCTTCCCTTCAGGTGAGGTCAGTAAGGTCATGAAGCTACACCTGTCTCTCTTCTTAGAAGGTATCCATCAGGCGGAGAGAAGCCCAAGCTATAGAGGGATGTTGTCTGTAAGTTCTCTGGTTGATATTCCAACCTAGCCACCTCTCAGGTGAGCGGAGAAGCCATTTAGAAGTAAATATTCCAGAAGCTTTGTAGTTCGAGGTAATCCCACTTGTTTATTTTTGCTTTTATTGCCTATGCTTTTGGTGTCATATCCAAAAAACAATCATTGCTAAGAGGCTTTTTCCTTGTTTTCTTCTAGGAGTTTGACGGTTTCAGGTCTTATATTTAACTCTTTAATCAATTTCAAGTTAATTTTTGTGTATGGTGTAAGATAAGGGTCCAGTTTCATTATTTTGCATGGGGATATACAGTTTTCCCGGCACCCTTCATTGAAGAGACGATCATTTCCCTGTTGTGTATTCTGGATGCCCTTGTCAAAGATGAGTTGACCATAGATGTGTGAGTTTATTTCAAGGCTCATTATTTTGTTCCACTGATCTATGCGTCTGTTTTTATGCCAGTACCATACAGTTTTGATTACTGCTTTGTAAAATAGTCCGAGATTAGGAAGTGTTATTCCTTTAGTTCTGTTCTTCTTTCTTAAGATTGCTACACTGATAGTTTCACTCCAGTTGTTCTACTCGCTCCCAGCCGTTTGAGTCTCCCCAGTTGAGAGCCCAGACTTGTGGAACAGACAAGCCATGTCCATTTTGAATCTCCTATCCTCGTCCTTAATCTTCCAGTCTATAAGCATAATACAGTGGCTGCTGTTCTGTACCAGTAAGTGTTGGGTTGGCTTGTCTCATAGCAATAATCAGAATCCCATCCTCCACAGCAGCAACTGTGATAATAAATTTAAAGTAGTCAGTACAGTGTCCTGAAAATTACAGGCACTAAGTCAAGGGTAACATTTTCATTCTATGGCTTGTCAGAAACTCAAAAGAAGTGCCATATACATGATAGCAAGAGAGTCGCCGAAGCATCGAGCTCATATTTTTCAACCCCAAGGGCATTCCATCATCACAATTCTGATCTGTATTTAAGGAATTTAATAATGTGAAATACTGCTTTTAAAGTGTGTGAATAGAAGAACGCAATGCACATCCTACTTTTGTAGGGATGGAGTCAGCAGGCTGATGTGTTATCTTGGAAATTAACTAAGGATAGAGATTGACACAAAGCAACAGCAATAGTTTTTGACAAGCCCTTTCAAAGCTCCAAGAAATGTGCAAATGTGCATTATTTGAAATTACGCTGAGCTTCAAATTCTTAATGTTGGAAGCTAAAATAGTGTTGCCTCTATTGATATTTAGGTCCACAAGAGTTCACCTGAATCATGAGAGGGATGTATACGCCATGTCAGCTTTTCCCCTCTACAGAGATGCCTCTCCATCACGTGCCTACAAGGATATTGATCACCCCTTCCAGGCTAACGGGGCACCACATTTTTTCTCAGCGAGATACTATCCAAATTACCCAAAGCAAGTACATAAAATGGAAACTTACTTTTGCCAGAAAACAAATCTCGACATTCATACAGCACAGTTAAATGAAGTCTATTTTCTAAGTATTTACAGTTATTCACTCTCGAATTTGTCATTTGGGAAAAAACAAGGCAAGTATGTAATAAACCTAAAGTAGTTCCCCTAATTTTATTTATATACAGCAAAACGCAGTGCTGTACAATCAAATAAGATACAATGAAAAAAATGAAAATGTCTTTACAGAGAAATGTCTAGTATTCCCTGAGTGGCTTATATCCTGTTTTTTTTAATTGCAAAAAGCCTCTAAATTTTTTTATTCTTGTTTTAATAGGGATGTTAAAACAGATTTATCAATAAATATTTCAACAAACACTGAGTTAAATGATGATTTTTTATTGAAGTATAGTTGATTTACAATATCGTGTTAGTTTCAGATGTATATCATAGCGATTTAGTTATATATATATATATATATATATATATATATATATATATATATATATTCTTCTTCAGATTCTCTCTTCTAGATTATTACCAAATACTGAGTATAGTTCCCTGTGCTATACAGTAGGTCCTTGTTGATTATCTATTTTATATATAATAGTGTGTATATGTTAATCCGAACCTCCTAATTTATCCCTCCCCTCACCTCCCCTTTCCCGTTTGGTAACTAAGTTTGTTTTCTACGTCTGTGAGTCTCCTCCTGTTTTGGAAATAAGTACACTTGCATCTTTTCTTTTTTTAGATTCCACATATAAGCGATATCATGTGATATTTATCTTTCTTTGTCTGGCTTACTTCTCTTTGTATGATCATCCCTAGGTCCATCCATGTTGCTGCAAATGGCATTATGAAATGATGACCTTTTTGCAAACGGGTGTATCCCTGTATCGTCCTCCCTAGGCTACCCCTCTCTCCTTTTTTTTTCTAGAAGAAAACCCGCCATTTTTTCAGATTGAAGTGATTTTGCTTTTAACTGATTCATTAGGAGAGCATGAATATTGCCCCCGGTACTCTGTTTGCTCAGCCTGACAATACATAAGCAAAGTGTACATGCTGCAGGAGAATCACATATATAATTTGGAAACCCAGGGCAAAATAAAAATATGGGCCCCTGGTTCCAAAGTTAAGAATGTCAAGTTTATGAGAAGAGGACTAAACAAAGCACAGAGCCCTGTGCCACTTGACAGGTCACACATGCATGAAGCCAGACCTGGTTGCAAAATATTTAAAGAATACTGCATAGGTGTTAGCTATTATAAATAGAATAGATAAACAACAAGGTCCTACTGTATAGCACAGGGAACTCTATGCAATATCCTGTGATAAACCATAATGGAAAAGAATATAAAAAAGAATGTATATATGTGTAACTGAAACACATTGTTGTACAGCAGAAATTAACACAACATAGTAAATCAACTATATACGTCAAAAAAAAAAATCTGAAGAATACCACATAAACAGAGCAGTGACCAATTGAGCAAAAGGCAAAACATTCTGTCAGTGGAGAGTAAGTGGGACCGAATCTGTGGGTATGTCAGTGGTTTTTAAATTGAATCCTTCTTGCCAAGAAAACCTTCATCCCTGGAATCCAACAACCCACCAAGAACATTACCAACTGAGGTGTGAGAATCTACCAAGCACTTCAGCAAAATGGGTTTCCACACCGGTTTGTCCATCTGAAGACCCTCAGTGCATCAATCCTGAGACCAGGAGAAGGCCAAGGAATCACTCTTGCCCCAGCAAAATGAAAACATCCAGCGCAAAAAGGCATTAGACTACTGAGCCACTTGCAATTTCAATGTTAATTCGGGTTAAGAAAAATTCACCAAATTTAAAAGATTTAGCTTATACCTGTTCGCTAAAATAATTAAGACCACAATGAATTAGCCATGAAAACGTGAGATTTTGAAAGAGATACGTAAAATTAGCATCCCTGCTTAACTATAAGCCTTACAGAAGTGTCAACTGTAAGTTTTCTTCACTGAACGATTTAAGATATGCTTTTCTTGTTTTACATTCGAAAAGAGAAATAAGCACCCCATCATCTATATTTCCCTGATAATAGCTGTATCCCACAAAAAAAAAAAAAAAAAAAAGCAAATACCATATATTTCAAGGCTTGATTGTGTGTAACCCTTTCCCCAACCGGTTCTCTGAGTCTCTGCGTCACTTTTAGAAGCTCTCTGCCTTTAGCTTAGACCAGGGTTTCTCAGCTGCAGCACTGCTGACATTTTGGAACAGATAATATCAATACTTGGTTGTGGAAGGCTGTCTTCATCCTGTCCCTGATCAGGACCTCTGGCCTCTGCCCACTAGGTGTAAGTAGCATCCTCTCTCCCAGTCGTAAGAACCAAAAATGTGTCCAGACATTGCCAAATGCCCCCCGAGGGGCAAAACCGCCTGCTGTCTCCTTTGAAAAAAGTGCCTTAGACCTAGACAATGAGTGCATAGAACAATGGCTCAGAGTTTGGGCCTGGGATCCTATAGATACCATGTTTAGTTCCATGTCTGTCACTCAGATGTTATATGGACCCGGGAAATTCACACGGCCGCTTTAAAGTTCAATGTCTTCCTTGTAAAACAGAGTTTGTGAGATTTACTTCGTAGGACTGGGGCCAACACTCAATGGATAATGCTTGCAAAGTGCTGAGCTTAGTACGTGGCACCTATTAAATATTCAATAAATGTTATTTAAAAACTGAAATTGAAATGCAACCTAATTCAAATCGATAAAATGAGAACAAAGAACTCGGGGAGGAAAAAGACAGAGACTGATACATTTCCAAAACTAAAGACTTCTGTTTTCCTCAGTTTGAATGTGAACTTTAGACTGTGATATTATTTGCTTCAGAATTTTAAAAAGGTAATTTAGGAGGCTTTAAACAGTTGTATGCTTTCTTACCACATGTTTCAGTCCATCCTTGTAAAGGTAAATTGGAGAGAAGAACACTGGTAATTAGATTTTATATCAATATACTGAGTTTCCCTCAATTTGAAAATTATTTGATATTCATTTACTTAATCAGAAAAGAGTAGTCACCAGGCTGTGGGGAAAGAGACCCAACAGAAAGAAGCTTAAGATGTAGATCATACCTTCTTATAAATCCTAGTTTTGAGGTAGGGGAGATGTGTTTTAAGTGTGTCATTTTATCACAAAGTAAGTGACATTTTACAGGTATAAACAGAATTCACGGGAGCAAACATAAGAAAACCAATGTTATTAAAAGCAGTTACATAGAAAACAAACTTATGGTTACCAAAGGGAAGGGGAGAGAGAGGGAAATACTAGGAGTTTGGGATTAAAATTTACACACTACTACATATAAAATAAATAACCAACAAAGACCTACTGTAGAGCACAAGGAACCACAGTCAGTATCTTGTAATAACCTATAATGGAAGAGAATGTAAAAAATGAATATGTATATTATATATATGATATAACTGAATATATGTTTAGTTATACATATGTAACCGAATATATGTAATACTATAGATATATCTGAATCACTTAACTGTACACCTGAAACTAACAAAACATTGTAAATCAACTATATTTCAATAAAAAATTTTTAAAAAGTAATTACCATATATTTAGCGATTATTAGGTACTGAGCATTGTGCTAAGTACTTTACACATTATCTCTTTTAACTAACACTGGGTAGCTGAGGAAGCTGCAGAAGCTGGCCCTCAATATTGAAGAATGCATCCAACAGAGATGGAAAACTGAATAAAAGCATTAACGGCAAAAGAAATAGCATTTGCACGTAGGCACTAAAATGTGTGGCATGTTTAAGTTGGGTGTGGTTGAAGCAGAGGTGTATTTCTGACCTGAAAAGATAGAAATGAAAACCAAGAGGTATCATGGCCAAAACTGTAAAAACGTCTCTTACTCCAGGCTAAAGACATTATTTTTTATCTCTAGGAACCAGAAGTAACAAGTGATTGTTTCAAGTCCCAGCATGACACAGTAAACTCCATTTTTTTAACTTCTTATTTTATATCAGAGTATAGTTGATTAACAATGTCGTGTCAGTTTCAGGTGTACAGCAAAGTGATTCAGTTATACATATATATGTATCTATCTTTTTTCAAGTTCTTTCCCCATTTAGGTTATTACAGAGTATTGAGTAGAGTTCCCTGTGCTCTACAGTAGGTCCTTGGTGGTTATTCATTTTACGTATAGTAGTGTGTATATGTCAATCCCAAACTCCCAGTCTGTTCTATTGTGGTGGCCCAGTGTGAACCTGGATTGAGGAGCAAGGGGATTTGATCATTGATAGGATATTAGAAGATGAAGAAGGACATGTCCTGGACAAATAAGTCATGAAGGAATGAATAGATTGTGATGAAAGTAACTGAGATAAAAACACAAAAATTCACTTCTGAGGATAGGAAAATGTTAAGTTGTGGTGTTGGGGAGACCTCTATGAGCGGCTGTCCATTAGGTTGTTCGAAATAATTGTGGAGTCTTGGTGACGGAGTAGGAAGGAATTAGGAGGAAGATACTGGTGTAAAAACTCTTGTAGAATTTATTGTCATTGAAACCACATGGTTAGAGGTAATCAGGAAAGCAATTAGGTTGACCAGTTAGTTCATCGGTTTTGAATTTCAACTTCAACTTCAACATCTTAGCAATTGTAAATTATACGAGCATTTTCTCATTAGCCAGCCATCCCTTCAGTTACAAAGACTGGAGGGTTTCCAGTACAATAATAGTTCTCCTTTGAATAATGGTGAGGGTGATAAATAAAAATCTGCCTAAAGGTAAGACTTATCACTTTCCCATGATATGAGGACACTCACCAATGACAAAATTCCAGTTTTTTTGTACGAAATTTTATAGGCTTCAATGAAATTTTATTTGAAATCGCAAATGAGATTATATTCTGGGATTTTTATCAGTCATTCAAAGTTTAATCTGAAAGAATAACTAGACAATAATAACCAAGAAAATACTGCATAAATGAACACGTTAGAAGTATAATTACTGAAACAGTGCAACAAGATTGGCCAAACAGATTGCTAGAACATGAGAGAAAATCTAGAAACAAGTATAAACATGATAAGAGAAGCATTTCAAATTGGTGGGAAAATAAAACATTATTCAGTTTGTGCTGGTTTAACTATTAGGAAATTAAAGTAAAATGAGATTCTCCTATCATCCAACATAGCAAATTTTTTAAAAATCCTTTCCTAAGCAAACAAAAAAGGAATTTTGGTAGTTATGAGTACCTAAAAGCTAACTTTTTCTGTATGTTTTAAAAAACACCATAATTAACTGGGAAAATATTAACATACATAATCTAAAAAGCATTTGAGGACCTTAATGTACACAGTTCCCTTATGATCACTTAAAGAGAGAGAGTGAGAAAGAATCTCTTATAGAGGCAAATGCAGCATGAAACATACCTAAACAATTTATTAAAAAAGGAATGGAAATGAGTAACAAATATTTTTAAACTTTCGAGTCTTACTAACAATAGTTATGCAAATTGAAGAAGCAATGAATAATCAGCTTATTAAATTGGTTAATCTCTATGTACATATTTAATTTTATACCTCAGTGTAGGCAGAAGACATCTGTGTCATACTGGTTGTCCCCTCCCCTGACAGCCACCTTCTGAAGTGTTTGACAGTCTATACCAGGAGTATTTAATCTGTGAATCTTCTTTGACCTAGCAAGTCTCTTCTGTGTTTATATTAAGGTTATTTTTCCATTTCTTTACACATTTCATTATAAAATATGTTTCATTTCCTGAATATACAAGTAAATTTCATTTATTGTATACACTTTTTAAAAAATTGATAAGCAAAGACAAATTTCATAATCACCAACAACTTTAGGCAAATCAATGCTGACACTGATTATATATTTATGCAAGAGTTTCTCCCACAAACGGGATATAATGTTTTTTTTTAAAACCTATACTTTCTCCTCCTTTTATGTAACGTGGATATCAATAGATAGCAGTGTATATCATTGTTCCACTTCTCGGTGTGTTTCATCCTACAGAAATGAAATAATTTATCTACATACTTTATTTAATTTAGCATTTGGGGCTTTTCTTTTTTCTATTCTTAACAAGGCTGGATAAATATTATTGGATATACCTCTTTGTAAACTTTTCAGTTATTTCAGAAAAAAATATAGCAATACAATTGTTCTGTCAAACGTGGTTAATGGATTCATATTTTAGAATGTAGCAAAAGTACTTCATGCATGCTTCCTGTTTTTGTCACTAGAATAATAAAAAGATGTGTATACTTAAGGTCTGAGATTTATTTAATAAAAGTACTACATTCTGGGGCTTCCCTGGTGGCGCAGTGGTTGAGAATCTGCCTGCCAATGCAGGGGACACGGGTTCGAGCCCTGGTCTGGGAAGATCCCACATGCCGTGGAGCAACTGGGCCCATGAGCCACAACTACTGAGCCTGCGCATCTGGAGCCTGTGCTCCGCAACAAAAGAGGCCGCGACAGTGAGAGGCCCACACACCGCGATGAAGAGTGGCCCCGCTTGCCACAACTAGAGAAAGCCCTCACACAGAAACGAAGACCCAACACAGCCAAAATAAATAAATAAATAAAAGTACTACATTCTACTGCTGCATAGGAGGAATTCTTAAATAAAAGCAGAGGATTTTTAGGGCCACAAAATACTCTATATAATACCATAATAATGCATACATGTCATCATATGTGTGTCCACACGCATAACATGTACAAAACCAAAAATGAACCATAATGTAAACTATGGACTTTGGGTAACTAAGGTGTGTCAGTGAAGGTTCACCATTTACAACCAATGTCCCACTCTGGTGGAGGATGTTGATGATGGAGGAGGCTATACATATATGGGGGTTGGCAGGAGGTATATGGGAAATCTCTGTATCTCCCCTTCAATTTTTCTGTAAACTTAAAACTGCTCTTAAAAAAGTGTTAATAATAATAATAAAAAAATAAGTTTGCATTCAGTGTGAAGAATCCAATAACCACTAGTAGAGTTGGTGCGACTGCCTTGATTTGTGCTAAGCACTGGCATTTTTACCACCCTTGCTTTGTTTAGTATCAGTGGAAATGCCAACACAGTGAAAAAAAGCAAATAAAAATCACCATTTTATTATGAAAATAGTTTTTCTTTCTCAGACTCTCTAAAAGAGAATTACCAACCTCGTGCTTCTCTACTCTCCACATAAAAGAGAAAAGGATTATTGGGACATAAATTGGTAATAAAGAAAACAGAGAAATCCAGTATGTGAAAGAGACAGGCACGCAGTGTGTACAATTACTCATGTAAAAACCCAATTGCTCGGGTTATTTTCAATATGCTCCACTCTAGGTGATAGGTTACTCAAACATCTCATTCAGGCTTTCTGGGCTAATACAGACGTTAAGAAAAATTAAATTATATTCTAATTAAAAGGTGTGATTATTGTAGTCAATCAATTAAAATTACATTAGAATTGATTTTGAGGGCTTCCCTGCTGGTGCAGTGGTTAAGAATCCATCTGCCAATGCAGGGGACATGGGTTTGAGCCCTGATCCAGGATGATCCCACATGCTGTGGAACAACTAAAACCGTGTGCTGCAACTACTGAGCCTGTGCTCTAGAGCCCGTGAGCCACAACTACTGAGCCTGAGTGCCACAACTACTGTAGCCCACATGCCACAACTACTGAGCCTGCACTCTAGAGTCCATGTGCCACAACTACTGAAGCCCATGTGCCACAACTACTGAAGCCCAGGCACCTAGAGCCCGTGCTCCGCAACAAGAGAAGCCGCCGCAATGAGAAGCCCACATACCACAACAAAGAGAGTAGCCCCCGCTCGCCGCAACTAGAGAAAGCCCATGCACAGCAACGAACACCCAACACAGCCAAAAATAAATAAATACCTTTATTTTTTAAAAAATTGATTTTGGTAGGTTGTAAATCATGTTGTAATCTCCTCTGAGAAGAATAAAATCAGTATGAATTGAATAGTTAGATATTTTAGGATTTCTATTTACTACTAAACAAGTCTTCATTAGTAAAATGGTTATAAATCTGCATGTGCTCAACAAGGAAGCACTTTGACCTAACATAATAAATATCTTCTCCTTTTACCCTATATAAAAAGGCTAATTCAACCATAAATTTTTGGTCATGGTTTTAATTTTCAACATTGAATTTATCAAACACAAAAACTAGAGCCAGATTTTCAATTGGGAAGAAATGTGTTTTTACCAATTTTTCTAGGGAAATAAGTTTTAGTGAGGCACTATGTTTAAGAAAACTAGTTATTATGCTATGATTTCACAATTTCTTTAAATGCATTTATCATGGAATCCTTCCGAAACTTAAAAAAATTTTAAGTGGCATTTTAATATTATTTATTATTATTATTTTATACAGGAGGTTCTTATTAGTTATCCATTTTATACATATTCGTGTATACATGTCAATCCCAATCTCCCAATTCTTACACCACCACAACCACCACCCGCCGCTTTGGTGCCCATATGTTTGTTCTTTATATCTGTGCCTCAATTTCTGCCCTGCAAACCACTTCATCTGTACCATTTTTCTAGGTTCCACATATATGCGTTAATATACGCTATTTGTTTTTCTCTTTCTGACTTACTTCACTCTGTATGACAGTCTCTAGATCCATCCACGTCTCTACAAATGACCCAATTTCGTTCCTTTTTATGGCTGAGTAATATTCCATTGTATATATGTACAACGTCTTCTTTATCCATTCGTCTGTCGACGGGCATTTAGGCTGCTTCCATGACCTGGCAATTGTAAATAATGCTGCAATGAACATTGGGGTGCATGTCTCTTTTTGAATTATGGTTTTCTCAGGTTATATGTCCACTAGTGGGATTTCTGGGTCATATGGTAATTCTATTTTTAGTTTTTAAGGAACCTCCATACTGTTCTCCATAGTGGCTGTATCAATTTACACTCCCACCAACAGTGCAAGAGGGTTCCCTTTTCTCCACACCCTCACCAGCATTTGTTGTTTGTAGATTTCCTGATGATGCCCATTCTAACTGGTGTGAGGTGATACCTCACTGTAGTTTTGATTTGCATTTCTCTAATAATTAAGGATGTTGAGCAGCTTTTCATGTGCTTCTTGGGCATATGTATGTCTTCTTTGGATAAATGTCTGTTTAGGTCTTCTGCTCATTTTTGGATTGGGTTGTTTGTTTTTTTTAATATTGAGCTGCATGAGCTGTTTATATATTTTGGAGATTAATCCTCTGTCCGTTGATTCATTTGCAAATATTTTCTTCTATTCTGAGGGTTGCCTTTTCCTCTTGTTTAAGGTTTCCTTTGCTGTGCAAAAGCTTTTAACTTTAATTAGGTCTCATTTGTTTATTTTTGTTTTTATTTCCATTACTCTAGGAGGTGGATCAAAAAAGATCTTGCTGTGATTTATGTCAAAGAGTGTTCTTGCTATGTTTTCCTCTAAGAGTTTTATAGTGTCCGGTCTTACATTTAGGTCTCGAATCCATTTTGAGTTTATTTTTGTGTATGGTGTTAGGGAGTGTTCTAATTTCATTCTTTTATATGTAGCTGTCCAGTTTTCCCAGCACCACTTACTGAAGAGACTGTCTTTTCTCCATTGTATATCCTTGCCTCCTTTGTCACAGATTAGTTGACCATACGTGCGTGGGTTTATCTCTGGGCTTTCTATCCTGTACTATCGATCTATATTTCTGTTTTTGTGCCAGTACCATATTGTCTTGATTATGGTAGCTTTGAGGAATAGCCTGAGTTCAGGGAGTCTGATTCCTCCAGCTCCGTTTTTTTCCCTCAATACTGCTTGGGTTATTCGGGGTCTTTTGTGTCTCCATACAAATTTTAAGATTTTTTGTTCTAGTTCCATGAAAAATGCTATTGGTAATTTTATAGGGATTGCATTGAATCTGTAGATTGCTTTGGGTAGTATAGTCATTTTCACAATATTGATTCTTCCAATCCAAGAACATGGTATATCTCTCCATCTGTTGGTATCATCTTTAATTTCTTTCATCAGTGTCTTATACTTTTCTGCATAAAGGTCTTTTGTCTCCCTAGGTAGGTTTATTCCTAGGTATTTTATTGTTTTTGTTGCAGTGGTAAATGGGAGTGTTTCCTTAATTTCTCTTTCAGATTTTTCATCATTAGTGTATAGGAATGCAAGAGATTTCTGTGCATTAATTTTGTATCCTGCAATTTAACCAAATTCATTGATTAGCTCTAGTAGTTTTCTGGTGGCATCTTTAGGATTCTCTACATATAGTATCATGTCATCTGCAAACACTGATAATTTTACTTCTTTTCAAATTTGTATTCATTTTATTTCTTTTTCTTCTCTGATTGCTGTGGCTGGGACTTCCAAAACTATGTTGAATAACAGTGGTGAGAGTAGACATCCTTGTCTTGTTCCTGATCTTAGAGGAAATGCTTTCAGTTTTTCACCACTGAGAATGATGTTTGCTGTGAATTTGTCATATACAGCCTTTATTATGTTGAGGTAGGTTCCCTCTATGCCCACATTGGGAGACTTTTTACCATAAATGGGTGTTGAATTTTGTCAAAAGCTTTTTCTGCATCTATTGAGATGATCATATGGTTTTTATTCTTTAATATTTTAATATGGTGTATCACACTGTTTGATTTGAATACGTTGAAGAATCCTTGCATTCCTGGGATAAATCCCACTTGATCATGGTGTATGATCCTTTTAATGTGTTGTTGGATTCTGTTTGCTAGTATTTTGTTGAGGATTTTTGCATCTATATTCACCAGTGATATTGGTCTGTAATTTTTTTTGTAGTATCTTTGTCTGGTTTTGGTATCAGTGTGATGGTGGCCTCATAGAATGAGTTTGGGAGTGTTCGTTCCTCTGCAATTTTTTGAAAGAGTTTGAGAATGATGGGTGTTAGCTTTTCTCTAAATGTTCGATAGAATCCACCTGTGAAGCCATCTAGTCCTGGACTTGTGTTTGTTGGAAGATTTTTAATCACAGTTTCAATTTCCTTACTTGTGATTGGTATGTTCATATTTTCTATTTCTACCTGGTTCAGTCTTGGAAGGTTATACCTCTCTAAGAATTTGTCCATTTCTTCCAGGTTGTCCATTTTATTGGCATAGAGTTCTTTGTAGTAGTCAATTAGGATGCTTTGTATTTCTGCAGTGTCTGTTTTAACTTCTTTTTCATTTCTAATTTTATTGATTTGAGTCCTCTCCCTCTTTTTCATGATGAGTCTTGATAATGGTTTATCAATTTTGTTTCTCTTCTCAGAGAGCAAGCTTTTACTTTTATTGATCTTTGCTATTGTTTTCTTCGTTTCTATTTCATTTATTTCTGTTCTGATCTTTATGATTTCTCTCCTTCTGCTAACTTTCGGTTTTGTTTGTTCTTCTTTCTCTAGTTGCTTTAGGTGTAAGTTTAGATTGCTTATTTCAGATTTTTCTTGTTTCTTGAGGTAGGCTTGTATATCTATAAACTTCCCTCTTAGGACTGCTTTTGCTGCATCCCATAGGTTTTGGATAGTCGTGCTTTCTCATTTGTCTCTAGGTATTTTTTGACTTCTTCAGTGATGTCTTGGTTATTTAGTAGTGTATTGTTTAGCCTCCATGTGTTCCTGTTTTTTACGTTTTTATCCCTGTAATTGATTTCTAATCTCTTAGTGTTGTGGTCAGTAAAGATGCTTGATATTTCAATTTTCTTAAATTTACTGAGGCTTGATTTGTGACTCAAGATGTGATCTATACTGGAGAATATTCCATGTGCACTTGAGAAAAAAGTGTAATCTGCTGGTTTTGGATGGAATGTCCAATAAATATCAATTAAATCTATCTGGTCTATTGTGTCATTTAAAGCTTGTGTTTCCTTATTAATTTTCTGTTTGGGTGATCTGTCCATTGGTGTAAGTGAGGTGTTAAAGTCCCCCACTATTAGTGTGTTACTGTCGATTTCCTGTTTTATAGCTGTTAGCAGCTGCCTTATGTATTGAGGTGCTCCTATGTTGGGTGCATATATATTTATAATTGTTATATCTTCTTCTTGGATTGATCCTTTGATCATTATGTAGTGTCCTTCCTTGTCTCTTGTAACATTGTTTATTTTAAAGTCTATTTTATCTGATATAAGTATTGCTACTCCAGCTTTCTTTTGGCTTCCATTTGCATGGAATATCTTTTTCCATCCCCTCACTTTCAGTCCTGTGTGTCCCTAGGTCTGAAGTGGGCCTCCTGTAGACAGCATATATATGGGCCTTGTTTTTGTATCCATTCAGCAAGCCTGTGTCTTTTGGTTGGAGCATTTAATCCATTCACGTTGAAGGTAATTATCGATATGTATGTTCCTATGACCATTTTCTTAATTGTTTTGGGTTTGTTTTTGTAGGTCCTTTTCTTCTCTTGTGTTTCCCACTTAGAGAAGTTCCTTTAGCATTTGTTGTAGAGCTGCTTTTATGGTGCTGAATTCTCTTAGCTTTTGCTTGTCTGCAAAGCTTTTGATGTCTCCATCGAATCTGAATGAGATCCTTGCCAGGTAGAATAATCTTGGTTGTAGGTTCTTCCCTTTCATCACTGTAAGTATATCATGCCACTCCCTTCCGGCTTGTAGAGTTTCTGCTGAGAAATCAGCTGTTGACCTTATGGGAGTTCCCTTGTATGTTATTCATCGTTTTTCCCTTGCTGCTTTCAATAATTTTTGTTTGTCTTTAATCTTTGCCAGTTTGATTATTATGTGTCTTGGCATGTTTCTCCTTGGGTTTATCCTGTATGGGACTCTCTGTGCTTCCTGGACTTGGGTGGCTATTTCCTTTCCCATGTTAGGGAAGTTTTCGATTATAATCTCTTCAAATATTTTCTCAGGTCCTTTCTCTCTCTGTTCTCCTTCTGGGACCTCTATAATGTGAATGTTGTTGAGTTTAATGTTGTCCCAGAGGTCTCTTAGGCTGTCTTCATTTCTTTTCATTCTTTTTTCTTTATTCTGTTCCGCAGCAGTGATTTCCACCATTCTGTCTTCCAGGTCACTATCCGTTCTTCTGCCTCAGTTATTCTGCTCTTGATTGCTTCTAGTGTTTGTTTCATTTCAGTTGTTGTATTGTTCATTTCTGTTTGTTTGTTGTTTAATTCTTCTAGATCTTTGTTAAACATTTCTTGCATCTTCTCAATCTTTGCCTCCATTCTTTTTCCAAGGTCCTGGATCATCTTCACTATCATTCTTCTGAATTCTTTTTCTGGAAGGTTGCCTATCTCCACTTCATTTAGTTGTTTTTCTGGGGTTTTATCTTGTTCCTTCATCTAGTACACAGCCCTCTGCCTTTTCATCTTGTCTGTCTTTCTGTGAATGTGGTTTTTATTCCACAGGCTGCAGGGTTGTAGTTCTTCTTGCTTCTGCTTTTAATATTATTTAGATGCGGATAGTTATTTGACAGATATGTACAAGAAATGCACTGAAATTAATTTAACCAAGTGTTTCTCCCAGAATTATTATTTGTCTACCTACCTACTTACCTTCCTACCTATATATTTATACTATCCCCAACTCCCTGCTCTTCCACATTCCTCCAAAGCAAAGTATAGTAAAGGCATAAGACAAGATCTTGAGATATAATTAAGTAGTTGGAGAAGAGAGAGGAAGCAGCCAGAGAGGCTGCAACAGCCCAGTTAAAGACTAGGTGGAAAAGGGTGCACTATGAGATCAGGAAAACAATTCCCACATAGGTTTACAATGCACAGTGGTATGCAGGTGGATTGAGTGGTATCTGCTTTGAGAGGAGTTGGTTGAATTAGCTTGGTAAGCCCTGTGCAGTAAGCATTAAAAATAGTTTCAGAGGAACGGAGCAGGATGTCTCATCAAAGGTGTTCCAGGAGCTAATATATTGTAAAAAACAAACAAAAAGTAGTGTCAATGAGTGTGCTTAATTTGCACCACCCCACCCCACCCTTCCTCACCCTTTCCCACCCTATTCTGTGCCTGGGAGCCTGGCCTTTTTGATATGTCCCAATGGGCCTCTTGTTTTTTTGACTGGACTTTGCAAATGCAGGGAAGAGGGGCAAGAGGGTTGGTGGCGATTGTCAAGGAGATGTGAGGGTGGGGAATAGTGAGACTGAACTCTTCCTCTGCCCCTGCTGTGTTGTCTCAAGTTTGCTGTGGTCATCGACCCAAGGCCATGGTGTCCATCTGCTGGCCTCTTCAACAGGGGTTCTCTCTGAGTTTCTGAAACCCATCCCCGTACTTCCCCTCAGGCATAGGGTGGCAATGTGCTTTTAGCCCCTTCCTTGTGGATTTATCTTAACCTTGCTCTTTTCATTAAATTTTCCTCAGTTACCCTATTTGAATGTACCACCTGTTTCCTACAAGAACTCTGACTGATAGGAAAGATTGATCCATTAATATATTTCATTTTTTAAAATCTCAATGTATAATCATATAAAGTATGTAAATATAATATTCTGAAAGCGTTTCACAAAGAGTGTCTTTTTCAATGTTATAAATCTTCTAAATATTATTTTTTAATGTTATCATCTTTTTGTTTTTTTTTGGCCTAGGATCTAGTAAAGGCAGAATGGAAAACATTGGGATTTTAGTAGCAATATAATGAGATACTATGAGGAAGGAGATCTCTGCATTGTTAGAGGCCTCGGGGCCTGCAGGCATTGACTATGAGGGAAATATTTAGGAAAATCTTCTAAGTGATGCATGGGTTAACTAACTCATACAGAGGAATGTGTAAGGAAAAAGAAAAAGAATGGTATTTGAGGATGTTGATCAGATTATGTTCTGGTAAATCCAATCGTTCAAATATTTTTTTCATAATTTCATCCTTCGTTTTAACAATACTGGAGATAACAGAGATTTTAAAAAGATAAAAGTTCCTTAGACACGTGTGTTTTCAGTTTGAACTTGCACTTATTTTCTATTTGCTGAAAGTACCATAGCAAATGCTTTCTGTTTTCCAGTTTTAACATAAAAACATCAGAAAGTTATGTGGGAGTTGTGACTAAGGAAAATACTACAGAGGCTCAATTTTTGAGCACAAATCCTAGTTTTCTCAAGATTTCTCAGTTTTGGTTTCCTCATTTAAAAAAAAAAAAGGTTGTACCAACTAGTTGTACAATTGTCAAATGGTTGTACACACTTTTGACATGAGAACAAAAACAGGTAATTGAGGCAAAATTAACTGTGTTACTTAACATCCCCGCTAATTGCCATTTCATATTTAAATTATCTAAAACTGAGCTCTTAACCTTCCACCCCCAGCCTGCTCCTCTCTTAATCTTGTGCATCTCTTACAATAGCCAAGATGCTGAAACAACCCAAATGTCCATCGACAGAGGAGTGGATAAAGAAGATGTGGTACATATATACAATGGAATATTCCTTGGCGATAAAAAAGAATGAAATAATGCCATTTGTGGGAACGTGGATGGACCTAAAGATGATCATACTGAGTGAAGTAAGTCAGACAGAGAAAGACAAATACCATATGACATCACTTATATGTGGAATCTAAAATACGACACAAATGAATGTTTCTATGAAACAGAAATAGGCTCACAGACATAGAGAACAGACCTGTGATTGTCAAGGGGGAGGGGATGGGGGGATGGATTGGGAGTTTGGGATTAGCAGATGCAAACCATTATATATAGGATGGATAAACAAGAAGGTCCTACTGTATAGTACAGGGAGCTATAGTCAATATTCTGTGGTAAATCATAATGGAAAAGAATATAAAAAGAATGTATATATATGTATAACTGAATCACTCTGCTGTACAGCAGAAACTAAAACAACATTGTAAATCAACTATACTTCGATAATTTTTTTTTTTTTTAATTCTTGTCCATCTCAGAAATTGGCATCAAGAGTCACCTAAGTTCTCGTGCCTGTGAGTCCCTCTTGGGCCTTTCTTTTACTTACATCCAACATCCAATTCATCAGCAGGAACAGCCAGGCCTTCCTCAAAGAGCATCTCTTAATTCAACAACATCTGACCTCCTCTAGTGCCAGCACCCCACTTCCAACCAGCATCTTCTCTCTCATCCTCCCATGGGAACCTCCTAAATGGGTCTCTTCAAGCCCATTCTTGGCTACTTCACTATTGTCAGTTCTGTCCAGAGAAGTCAGAATGTCTCTTCCTGATTACAAATCAGATTCCATTACAGTCCAGCTCAAAGCTCTCCCGTGACTTCTCATCACACTCAGGTGTCCTTCCCTCCACCCCAACCATACTGGTTGTCTTGCTGTTTATCGATCACAGCACACTTGTTTCCACTCAGGGACATTTCACTTTCTGCTTCCTCCTTTCTGCAATGATTTTGTCCAAGATCGTCACAAAACTCTCAAGTGTGCTTTTTTTACAAATCTGCTCAAAGGTTCTCTTCTCTAAGAGACTGTTTCCAAGCACTGTCTCTGAAATAGTGTCCTATTTCCTTGCTTTCTTTCTTTTACTTTATTGTACTTTTCATGAAGTGACTACATTGCTTTCATATTGATTCTATTTCCCACTACAAAACTGTGAGCTTGATAAAGGCAAAAGTTTTGTCTGTGTTGATTACAGCCATACTCCCACTGCCGTGAATAGCTTCTGACACCAAGTAGGTACTCGATAAATATGAATAAGTGAAAGAAAGGATAAGTAGGTAAGTAACAAAATGCATGGCTCCTTGAAAGCTTGGTATACTCGGTTCTCAACTGGGAAATTTCTAATGCCAGAGGACGTTTGGCAATGTCTGGACACATTTTTGATTGTTGCAACTGGGTGAGGGGTATTCCTGGCACCTAGTGGGTACAAGCCAGAGATGCTGCTAAATATCCAACAGTGCACAGGACAGCTCCACAACACAGAATTACTGGACATAAAATGTCAGTAGTGCTGAGGTTGAGAAACTCTGATTGAAGAGGCTAAAAAATCTACATATGTCCTGCTGCCATATTCCACAATCATCAGTCATCTGCAAGGTGAAGCCAGAAATATGGAACCCAGAGGGGCACGGAATGGAGTGAGAAGGGAGAGAGAAAAGAAGACAGACTCAAAGGGGAAGAAGGTTGGAGGAATCTGACTTCAATCAAAATTCAAGTCACGTGCACAGTAAACGTGGGCTAAGTCCCAACAGGAATCCAGGAAGTGTGTGACAACATGAGGGTGGTAGGAGAGAGAAAATGTTCATCAGTGAATCCGAAACAGGAAGTGAGCCAGCAGTTGCTAAACAGGAAACTCTGTGCTTCTCCTTGGATAAAGGATTGGCGGAGGGGAAGTTGACATGGTCCTAGGGAAAAGGGAAAGGTATCAGGGTAGGACAGCAATTCCACTGGGAGAGGTGAATACAATAAGTCAGTGACAGATCTGTGTTCATACAGCAAGGACTAGGGATCATCTACACCCAGTAACCTGTGGGGGTAAGAGTGTCACGACCACCGGGGTCACAGCAGAGCAGCTAAATGCAGATGACGTGGTAGGAGTAAGACCCTAATGTCTCTCCCTTAGAAAGAGCTTCTGAGAGACTCTTCTCCCCACAGTTTAAAATAGGTTTTCCATTTGCTTTCTTCATTATACTTATCACCAGGTGTAAGAATATATTCATGTATATGTTTACTTGATTGCTGTTGGTTTCCCCATTGCATTCCAAGGTCTACTGGTGTGCTTGAGGAACATTTGCTGGATGACCTAATGAATAAAGGTACACCCAGCAATGAATTGCACTGCAATGAAGAAAAAAAAGGTTCATCATCAAAAATGAACATTCAGGGCTTCCCTGGTGGCGCAGTGGTTGAGAGTCCGCCTGCTGATGCAGGGGACACGGGTTCGTGCCCCGGTCCGGGAGGATCCCACATGCTGTGGAGCTGCTGGGCCCGTGAGCCATGGCCACTGAGCCTGCGCGTCCGGAGCCTGTGCTCCGCAATGGGAGAGGCCACAACAGTGAGAGGCCCGCGTACCGCAAAAAAAAAAAAAAACAAATGAACATTCAGGTCTCTAAAATTCCACTCTCCATCCCAATAGAAGAGAAAAGGATTCAAATCATTGCATTGGGCCCCTTCCAAGCCAGGTTCTGCAGTTGCCTTAGGTTGTCCTTGTCACCTTCTGTTCCAAACTCCTCAGAAAATGGACAAATTTTTTCTTTCAACACGGATTTTATATGCCACAAGTAAAATTAGGTGCTTTGGAGAGAATGATTAGCAAAATAGACCTGACCCTAATTCTCATGGAATTTACAGACTATTGAAGGAAGCACGCGTTAACAAATGGAGGTGCAAATTGTGTTATTTGACATGGAAAGATAAACAAAAACTATAGCTAAAGACAGAGAATTACAGGGCAACCTACTCAGATAATATGATTAGCAAAGACTTCTCGGAGGAGGTGATGTTTAAGCTTAGAATATTTAAGGATAAAAAAAGTCAATGTTGGAATCACTTTTAAGTGAATCAAAACACTTAAGCTTTCATCATGAAATTACAAAATCTATTTTGTGAAGCATTATTGGCAAATGAGTTTAAATGAACTCTTCTGTATCTGAATAATAAACATTTGTAGAGTAGAAACATTTAAAACTTTCCAGGTCTCCTAAGGTCTCCACGTACCAGAGGAACAGAGTTGATTACTTAGAGAGGAAAGCAAATCGAACTCAATTGACCTTGTCACCATCAACCTAACACACTGCGATCAAATCAAATTTTGTCACAGAGGATTATGACACAGAGCCTGTGAGTCAGCAGTCTAAACTCATTAAGTGGTAGAATTATGGACATGAAAGAAAGGTGCAATCGTACCTAGAGTCTGTCATACAGAGTGAAGTAAGTCAGAAAGAGAAAAACAAATACCGTATGCTAACACATACATATGGAATCTAAAAAAAAAAAGTTGGTTCTGACACACCTAGGGGCAGGACAGGAATAAAGACACAGAGGTAGGGCTTCCCTGGTGGCGCAGTGGTTGAGAGTCCGCCTGCCGATGCAGGGGACACGGGTTCGTGCCCCGGTCCGGGAGGATCCCACATGCCGCAGAGCGGCTGGGCCCATGAGCCATGGCCGTTGAGCCTGTGCGTCCGGAGCCTGTGCTCCGCAACGGGAGAGGCCACAACAGTGAGAAGCCCGCGTACCGCAAAAAAAAAAAAAAAAAAAAAAAAAAAGACACAGGGGTAGAGAATGGACTTGAGGACACGGGAAGGGGGAAGGGTAAGCTGGGGCAAAGTGAGAGAGTGACATGGACATATATACACCACCAAATGTAAACTAGCTAGTAGGAATAATAGCATGATACTCATCATCACCCAGGATCATAATGCTTCTTAGTGCCCTCCTCTTGATTAGAATGTAGGAGTAAAATTAACTCCTTTTCCCCTGGAAACTAGAGCTTAAACAAAACCAGGCGGTAAAGAAGAGGTGTGTGGATTAGAACTGTTCACACATATTGGCCAGCTGACGGCCGTCTTACATTGAAGAGGCTACCAGGATGATTCTAATTAATAATAATACCTGGGAAGACAACTGAGAATCCTGAGAAAGCACACTTAGAAATTAAACAGCACATTTTAAGGGCACACATCTTGGGAAAGTTTGCCGATCAAGTACTCAATTGAACAGTTAGGACAGGTAAGTGGTATGTAATGGAAATTTTCTATTCCAGCTGTAAAACTGCTACTTCTATAATTTGTTATGTATGTATATTTCATGTCCGAAAGCAACGCTCTCCTTGGCCACTGCTCTCAAATTTATCATTATTTGATAAGGCTGTTCAAATATTATCAGGGAATAAGCTCCTAAGTATATGATGGTACACAGATACCCAAGTGAAGTCAGCTTCTCTTTTCTGGGAAAGGCAGTGTGTCATCCATCATTTGCGTCCCATGCACAAAACTAAGCAAAACAATACGAACAAACTTTCCTACCAGGGTTAGGTAATGACAATGACCCTAATGCCCAATGCTTTGACACAATATTCTAAACATTACATGCATCATATGAAACAAATAAATTAGGCTTTCTTCTGAGTTTTAATTTGTAAAACATAAAGTATTCAAGGTACTTATTCAAATACTTTCATAAGTGAACTAAGCCGTGGCTTTCTTCAGAGAAGAACTCAAAAAGAGAGTTGAATTTGCATCAAATGTCCACGGGAAAAAGTATTTGAGTAGTCACCACGTGTCCGAATTAACTAAACAGGTAAACTTCAAAGGATAAATAGCACACATCGTCTAAACTACTTTAAGTAAAAATTATGTACGTTTATATTCTCAGATGCTTTCTTCGTCATAATCTAAAAGAATCAATCTCTTAATTCCTAATTCTAACCAAACTGTTTTTCAATACATTTTAGCAAAGAATATGATTTTTTAAACTGCATATTTAGATACCATTTTTCTTTTAAGAAACAGAAGGTAAAGAAGGATTTGCAAAGTTAACAGTAATTATAACTCTTTCTTATTTGAAAAGGTTTGATTTTTCCACTTTCAAAAATTCTAATTTCAGTGAATATAAGATCAATAGTCAAATCAATATTTCTCAGTAAGAAAGAAGGCCTCGCAATCTCAGATGGACAATAACAGAATGATTAAGAAAAAAATTCCTTCTAACTTTATTAAAAACACGATATTTTTGTTTTAATTATACTTTCCTTTATTTGTCATATAAAAAGATTTTGTGCAAATGATTCATTGCTTTCCTTAAATGCACTCCCGGATTAGAAGGATGCATATACAATCAAATGCTCTACTTTGATTTCATCTATTAAATTATTAAAACAAATTAAGCTCTAAGTAATTAAACTAGTAAAAAAAAAATGCATACGCAAAGCATACTTTTCATATTTTATGTGAAACAAAATAGAAGGCAGTAAAAAGCATTGTTGGAACTGGATACAAACCTGACTTGTTAATACTTTGTTTTTTCGAGTCTTGGCATGCCAATAACTGAAACAAAGCAAATATTCTTTCACTTCTTTTCCAATTATAGTGCAGGTGTGCACTACGAGAGACAAATTATTATGTAAATTTATTTTGAAGTTTCAGGTTATTCTAAATAACTACTAACAAAACTGTATCATTCAGCTTGGGAACATGAAACAAGAAAAAAAGGAAATAGTAGCTATTACAACTTCATGGATGGCAGCCCCAGTTTTCCAACATCAGGACCACTGAAGCCATCACCAGGGCACTCAGCAATGCAGCGAACCAGCTGCGCTTTTTGAAAGAAAGAATTATTTATCCTCTAATTCTGACTGAGACCATTTTAAAATTATATGACTGAAATAAATGTCATTTCTTTTTTTCTTCCATTAGGTTTCATTGCAAATGCTATACTCAGTATATGGAAGTTTATTGCTCGAATTTTTTATGTAATACATAAGCTATGAGTTGATGTTTGTACTTTTGTTTGAACAGAGGCTGGCAAATTTTACATTGAAGAGCCAAATAAATATTTTAGGTTTTTCAGGTCAGAAGGTCATTGCCACAATGACTCACCCTGTGTCATTTTAACACAAAAGCAACCGTGGGCAAAATGTAAAAAAATGGGCATGGCTGTGTTCCAATAAATTCTATCTATAAAATAAACTTGGCATGGGCTGTGGCTTGTAGACCTCCTGTAGGAAAGGGTGGGAGAGGTATTGGAATGTAAAATGAGGGAGGTATTGCTGTCATCTACCAAAAGATACTGAGAGGCGCTTTATGTTATAGGTAACCACGTGCTTCAAAGTGAATTTTACAAGGTGAGGGCTCTGATGCCAGACGACCTCTCTCTGCCTCCAAGCTCTTCTGCTTATCAGCTACGTGATCTATGTCAGTTACTTACCTCTGTCTTCTCATCTTCCTCCTCTGGAAAATGGGGGTGGAAACAGGGTTGTTTTGAGGATGAAATGAATTAATTCAGGTACTTGCTCAGAACCATCCCTATTAGAGCTAAGTAATATCATCCATCTACTATAATAAAAGTTCATTTCCATACATATAGCCTGTAAGGGGCAAACAAAGGTCCAGCCATATTTTCCAGCTTTTCCTGGTCATCAGAAAGTAAATAATAAAACAAAACAAAATAGGTGTGTGCACACTGTCAGTACATAAAGATTCTGTGTGCACAAATCACTGGAGCTCGCCAAGGGCTATGCTGTGATCAGCTGTCCTGTCCTGGGCTGGTTCCTCCACCCACACTGCCCTCACTCTCCTTAGTCGATGTAGCAGCATCTCTCAGACTGGACGTGCCTGCAGTGTAGCATCTAGGCACTGGGCGAGGGCAGATTCCGGCTCAGAGGGTCAGGGTGGAGCCTGAGAGTCTGCCTCTCTCACAAGCTGCTGATCCATGAACCCCACACGGAGGAGCAAAGGTGCAGGGAGCACTGACTGCTTATTTCGTGCCTAATATCATTCTGTTCTTTTCCCTGGAAAAAGGCTCCTCTCTGACTCACAGCTCAAATGGCACACGAGTGGTCCCTTCCTCTTTCTCCTTTCACTTGGTGAAAATATCAGAAAAATATTTCTCTGAATCCCCTAAATGGATCTGTACAGTGAGGGATTTTAGGACAGTAGCTTAGAGTTTTCAAAAACAGAAGCTATGGAACGGGGCTTTGAGATTGAGAAGGCCGTTTCGCTCCCCCTCTGCTAAAATCTACTACACATTTTCATTCTCCATTTTTCTTTCTTTTAATATACTTGAAAATGTTTCTGTGAGCTTATTCCCTGTTGGCTATACCTGTATTTAAATCAAAAAGCAGCGCTTACTCCTTATTTTAAATTACATTATTATCATTGTATAGAGTGAATGACAGTGTAACATAAATGCCTGTCCAGGTGTAACAAAATTTCAATATATGTTGCCATACTAAGGATGCACATAGAAACAATAAAGTTAAAGGATATGAACCCCTTGGTTATTACTACATTATGTGTAGTAATAACCTACATTGTTTGTGGTATTTTTTTCCACTGAGTTGTTCTATGAGATATACCTCTTGAATAAGGTATATTGAATCTTATTTTAAGTGTCTACACATTTAAATAAATGTATTGAGTTCACTTACATAAATTTCCTGTCCTCTTTCTCTAGCCTGAAATGCTCTTTGAAGTTGCTGAAATCAAGAAGCCATATCACACCAACATCTTATTGTGTTTACCTTGGACCCATTTCTCAGTTAATCCCCAAGAGTTTGCTCTGTTCGTTCAGCCTCTTCACAGTTTGCATTCTTTGTGTTATCATGTAACACTCTTCGATGTCTTTACCCAAGTACCTCCCCTTGGTGCCCACACTCCCAGCAAACCTTTTCTGGGACAGTTCCCATCTTGAACCAGAGATCCCGGCATCTATCCATCTAGTCAGTCTCCTGCTCATTCATTTCTTCATATCCACTGATATTAAGTATTAGAAACCCACTTAGTAATACAATGAGCATTGTCTTTTGAGCTACTGTCATTCAGTGACTATTATAACAGCTTCCTTTTACAAGAGGGAAGGAAGAAAGAGGAGGAAAAAGAAGAGGTAAAATTTTTAAAAGACATTGCAAAAGACTAATTTGGGTTCATTTTCCACACAATCCTTCTATACGCCATTTCTTTTTATTCAGAAAGGTCTTTTGTTTTTTTTCCTTAAATTCCATATATATGTGTTAGCATACGGTATTTAAAATGTCATGAAGAACCTAGGGGTAAGACAGGAATAAAGACACAGACCTACTAGAGTATGGACTTGAGGATATGGGGAGGGGGAAGGGTAAGCTGTGACAAAGCGAGAGAGAGGCATGGACATATATAACTACTAAACATAAGGTAGATAGCTAGTGGGAAGCAGCCACATAGCACAGGAAGATCAGCTCAGTGCTTTGTGACCGCCTGGAGGGGTGAGATAGGGAGGGTGGGACGCAGTCGCAAGAGAGAGGAGATATGGGGATATATGTATACGTATAACTGGTTCACTTTGTTATAAAGCAGAAACTAACACACCATTGTAAAAAAAAAAAAAAAAAAAAAAGAAATCCATTCAAAACAAAAAAAAAGAAAGGTCTTTTGTCATGCAGACGTTTCCTTCGAAATTTCCAAAGATTTTCTCAAATAATTTCAAGACAAAAACAAGAAAAATAAACCTGACTGCATAGAGAAAAAGAAATTACCCTTGAACCAAAGCAGAGATTCCCTACCATAGCTTTCAAGGCCCCACTTCATCTGTCCCCAGCCTACAAATCCATCACCACTTTCCCCAGAAACCCTAGAGATGCTCCCAGCCGCACGCTAGGTTTGTGTTTCCTGAAACACAACAACTTCATTCCCACCTCAAAATCATGCACTTTGATCTTTCATCTTCACCGACCTTCCCCCCAGACGTTTCCAAGCCTGCTGCCTCCTCACCATTTAAGCTTTTTTTCAAATATTTATCCTCAAAGACGCCTCTCTGCTCTCCCTAGGCCCACCTATCAAACCACCAGTCAGGCTTAACCATTTTACCCTATTTTACATTTTCAGTAGCTGAAATTACCTTATTTTTCATCTTACAACTTTCTTTCCCCCTGGGGATTTAGGGTCCTTGACGGTAGGGTGTCTGTCTTAGAATTTAATTCTATATCCTCACCTCCTAGGACAGTACTCAACATGCACTCAATAAATACATCCTACTGACCACATTTAATGCTTCCACCAACCTTACTGCGACCCTTGCCTAAGTGTGTTCCCTGGGTGCTCAGGGAGCAGTAACCTAGGTTTTTTAGTGATGGAAGCAGCCTTATGAACCCTGTAGTTGAGTTTAGGTAGGATATTCTGATATCTACCACTATGACATCATCAAGACCCTCTACTCACAAAACTTTGTTTCATATTTCCTTTGGGGATAATTGTCAAAAGACTTATTGAGGATCTGGTGTATTCGCTTCCCACAGACCAAATGTGAATTACTTTTTTCCTCATCTGGCTTTGTCATGGGTAAGCTCAACTGTGGTATCTTCGACAAGTCTTAAATATCTGTATCTCTTCTAACACAAATAACATACTGCATCCCAGAATATATTCTAAGCGCTCATATAGTTTTGCACTTAATCCTTCACTTGGGGGGTACCTCCATGGACAACTTCCAGGAATTTTCAGGGAGGACACAAGGTCCTATTCACGATGATGATTTTCACTTACACATCTATCACAGACATTTCTTAGATATATAGCTCATGCTTATGCTAGGATTAGGGTCATTATTTAACTCACAAATGAAAAAAGTCAAGGAAAGAGACAGAGAAGATAAAAAGAGAAAACAGGTCAAACAAGGAAAAGTTTCCTAAAGTTACAAAGAATGTTTTCAAGCACCAAAAGGTAAACAAGAAACTGCATGAAGAGTATATGATCCTAAATGGAATTAGCTGCAAGTTTCCTAAAAGCAAATTTGTGATTGGTCTTATTCACAGAAAACTGTGTGTGTGTGTGTGTGTGTGTGTGTGTGTGCGTGTGTGTGTGTGTGTGCTACTCAATAAACATTGGTTAAATGAATAAGTGAGCAGAGGGCATTGATTTTTTTGTAAGAAATTATAGCATATATATTTTACCCTAGAGCAGGGTTCCTAACCAGGGGTTATTTAAAATATTCTCAGTGGGGACCTTGGGTAGTGCCTGGAGATATTTCTAGTTGACACAACTAAGGAGGTACATCCAGCAGGTAGAGGCCAGAAAGCTGCTAAATATCCTAAAATGCACAGAACAGCCCCTACAACAAGAATTATCTGGTCCAAAATGCTAACACTACTGAAGATGAGAACCTGTCCTGGAGAGAGAGGTGATAAGAGACAATTTTCAAAAAAGGATAAAATCATGATTCTCATACGGATGTGAAATGAATACGGTTTGAAGATTTTATTTCAGCCAATCAATGAGGCAGCCAAGAAGATGTCATGAGTGGTTTAAAAGAGGATCTGAGAAGGACACATTTACAGATTAGGAATTTGAAATGAATGTGCAAATAGAGGCAACACTATCTTTTCCACAGGATGGGGAAGGAATTCAGCTGAACCTCTGTTGTACCAGTATAGGTTATTTACAGTTTACAGAACTGCAGAATAGCTCAGGCTGAGTCAGAATCAGGTAAGAC
The DNA here is from genome assembly GCF_005190385.1 of Monodon monoceros. Taxonomy (NCBI): domain Eukaryota; kingdom Metazoa; phylum Chordata; class Mammalia; order Artiodactyla; family Monodontidae; genus Monodon; species Monodon monoceros. The sequence goes on from NW_021703767.1 coordinate 138,650,774, forward strand.
AGAAGTGTGTGCTACGGGCAATGCATAATTTGTCACTTAAATACACATTTTTTTTTCCTACAGAAAGCAGAAGAGGTAGAGACATTGGTCACCATCAGTGCTACCACTGGCCAAGTATATTCTTGGCTTTTGGGTAGCATTCACCAGAGAATGAGTTTAGCCAGCATATAAACAATATTTCTATTTACCAAATATTTCAAATTCACTGATTCTAATTCCAGAATCTCCTCAAATTTATCCCCTTATCCTGTAAGGTGCACATTTAAAATGGACTTTTTAATTCAATTTTTATTTCCTCCACCTCCATCTCAATAAAACTTATGCTCCAAAAAAAAAAAAAAACTTATGCTCCATCAGACGAGCACACTGAAGAAACAAAAAAGAATACGTGATAATGTATTCTTGTCTTTGTCTTCCTAGATACTAAAACTATTGAATAGAATCACATTTTTGGTCTTTCTAAATGGTTATTTTGGAAGAAGATATCATTTTTCATTATAATAGAACCATGAGGACACTGTAATACCTCATAATAATCTGTATGGAGGACAAATTAAATGATTCATAAAAAACCATAAGTCTGGAAATAATGATTGAGACAATAAGTTTCTAAAGACTATTTAGAATGTCCAGTATAGGCCCCTATGGAAGCATGGATAATTCAACCTCCTATAAATCACTTATGATTTTTAATGGCTCACCATCTTAACTTCATTTATGTGTGAACTGTTTCATCAAGGTTGGCCAAGAGTGCATTGCAATCAAGATGTTAAATTCCTTTGGCTTCCTAACAGTTTGACTGACTGAACAGGAAAATATATCTCCAGTGAATGATACCAAAGGTGTTCATTTTACTAAATGTGAAAAAATAATGGAAGTAAAGTATGTATGATTAAAACTCTCTTTTCTATTTAATCATCTAGTAGAAAGGAAAATGTTGGCTGGGATTCAAAAAAATTAATTTTCATATTTTTAAGTCTTCTTTCTATATTCTGTAATAACCTAAATGGGAAAAGAACTTGAAAAAGAATAGATACATGTATATGTATAACTGAGTCACTTTGCTGTACATCTGAAACTAACACGACATTGTTAACCAACTATGGTCCAACATAAAATAAAATTTTTTTTAAATAAATTTATTTATTTTTGGCTGTTTTGGGTCTTCGTTTCTGTGCGAGGGCTTTCTCCAGTTGCGGCGAGCGGGGGCAACTCTTCATCTCGGTGCGCGGGCCTCTCACTGTCGGGGCCTCTCGTTGCGGAGCACAGGCTCCAGACGCGCAGGCTCAGTAGTTGTGGCTCACGGGCTTAGTTGCTCTGCGGCATGTGGGATTTTCCCAGACCAGGGCTCGAACCCGTGTCCCTTGCATTGGCAGGCAGACTCTCAACCACTGCGCCACCAGGGAAGCCCAAAATAATTTTTTTTTAAAAGGCTTCTTTCTTATTCTCTTTTTTTAAAATACTGAAATTGTCAAGAATATTTTAACTAGACTTCAGAATGACGGAGCTACTGAAAATGTAAACAAAATTTAAAACATTTATGATCAACATAATAAATTACAACTAAGTTTGACTGGATAAGGAAACAAGACAAGTGAATAAGACAGACCAGTGGATAGCTGTTACGTTTACTGAAAGGTCCTTTTATTGAGTCTGAATCCCATGACCCCATGATCATCACTAATCTAAATATCAGAATCAAATATGCCACATTTGTCAGCTGGGTTTTATTATCACTCTATGTCATTTCTCAATTATTTGAGAATATGCTATCTCACAAATACCTAGTGGGACTATATAGTACAGATAAAAGCTTCCGCTATAGTATATAGTAGTAAGTGTGCACTTTCAGCGAGGGACATTGTATTCTATTTCCTTAACTAATTACTACGGCATGAATCAAAAGGAAACCTTGATTAGCAAATTAAGAATCTGATTAGCTCTTGCAGAATGGAAAAAAAACAGGTATTAATCAAAGATTGTCAAGAGGGCATAACTAGTCCCCTACTTCAACCCACTCCTGCAGGCTAGAAGCAGGGAGATACTGTCTGGTAACACAGGAGAGTCTGAGAGCCCTCTGATTGCTGTGAAAACTTTTTTATTCTTCTTTAATCAAGGTAATTTCAGAGCACAATGATTCTTGGAGGCTTAAACTGTATTTATCAAGGTAAGATTGAGGTGTTATTAAGATACAGTTCACTTGTGCCGAGGTTAAAAATATGCATCATCTCTCTACCAATCTTGGAGTTGTAGACTTTTTTTTTTTTTGCCATTTCAAAAAGTTAAAAGTCAGATGAATATTCTTATCTAAGAAAATATCCTATTTCACCTTTGATAGTATGACTGTTTGGAGTTGGGAAAAGGCAATAATAATATTTTGATCAACTTTAAAAATCACAGAAAATCACACAGGGAACTCTACTCAATACTCTGTAATGGCCTATATGAGAAAAGAATATTAAAAAGAATATTAAATATTAAAAGAATATTATACATATACAAAGCATATGTATAACTGATTCACTTTGCTGTATACTTGAAGCTAATACACATTGTAAGTCAACTCTACTCCAATAAAAATTATTTTAAAAATCACAGAAAGTCCCCATGATATCAAAAGATTCTCCTGGCAGAACACCAATGTGGGCAACTTTCAATAAATTTGCATATTAATATTCTTTCAAGAATTATAAGAATGGAAACGGTGACAGTCATGATGGGCATTGGCAAAAAGGAAAAAAAAAAGCATAAAAGGAAAACTGGTTCTTCAGGAACGAATTCAATTTTGTCCGTAGTGGGCATTTCCATGCTTCTGGGATGTCAGTGCAAGAAGCACTAGGATTCAATCCTTAGCATGAAAGTTCAGAATTTAAATTAGGAAGATTCATTCTCCTATTAGTGTGTACTTCAATTGCCCTAGACATTATCATTTGTGGCAGCCACTACTATGATTTATACACTCGGTAAATGCTTGACAATGCTCTACCTGTCACAGAGATATTACAAAGAGGTAGAAGAGTTTAGCAGACACTGGCCTGGACCAAGGATCATAAGACCTACATTTGAGACCCAGTTCTACCAACTCTTCAGCTGTGTAAGCTCAATCGAGCCATTCAAAGATGCTAAGATAAATATTATATTTTAAAACTAATGATGATGGTACACTCCTTGCTTATATCAGTGCTACTTTATGGATTAAATGGGCAAATGCAATTGGGAAATGTTGGGAAAAAATCACAGTAAAGATACGTGATTTTCATTATCTTTACCATGTGTTTCACTATTGGTGACACAAACGCATCTCCATTTTTTGTTTTTGTTGTTGTTCATTAAACCAGAGTACTGGCCTTTGCTGCTTATGGAGGGTACTGTCATGGAAATAAAAAATTATCACTACGAGTATGTCAGGGGCAAGAAATATAGAATGGCATCATATAATACAAGGATAAAACTTTAGCCTCTTCTTTCTGTTCTAAAATTTTGCACCTGAAAATAGATCGTATGAATCAATTATCAGAAATAATAAGAGTTCACAGTTATTACAACCACGTGTTCACTTTAGTTTACATAGTCAGTAAAGAAAAATAGAAGATATGAGCACTAATTATTTTAACATAATGTCATATATCATTGCATTTACTTGTGCTTATTTTTTCTATCCTTACAAAGCATGAGACAGCTCAAAATTCTAATTCTTAGCAACAGATTTTATTTTTTCCACAGCAAAACTACCTTTATTAAAACTTCCCAAAATAGCAGTAAAAAATAAAAAATGAAGTCAGAACTGGGGGAAGGAGGGCATGTGAAGACTGCAAAGTTAGTACTGATGAGAGCAGAGGACGGGCTATTAGTCCAAGAGAATCAGAGGAGAAAGAGAAATGAATATAAAAAGAAGGTGGAATATGACCCAGCAATCCCACTCCTGGGCATATATCTGGAGAAGACCATTCTTCGAAAAGACACATGCAACCCAGTGTTCCCTGCAGCACTATTTACAATAGTCAAGGCATGGAAACAACCTAAATGTCCATCAACAGATGAATGGGTAAAGAAGATATGGTACATATATACAATGGAATATTACTCAGCCATAAAAAGAGAACAAAATAATGCCATTTGCAGCAACATGGATGGACCTAGAGATTGTCATACTGAGTGAAGCAAGTCAGACAGAGAAAGACAAATATTATATGACATCATTTATATGTGGAATCTAAAAAAAGAGTAATATAAATGAACTCATTTACAAAACAGAAACAGACTCACAGACCTAGAAAACAAACTTATGGTTACCAAAGGGGAAACGTGCAGGGATAAATTAGGAGTTTGAGATTAATATATACACACTACTATATACAAAATAGATAATCAACAAGGACCTATTGTATAGCACAGGGAACTCTACTCAGTACTCTGTAATAACCTATATGGGAAAAGAATCGGAAAAAGCATAGATATATGTATAACTAAATCACTTTGCCATACACCTGAAACTAACACAACATTGTAAATCAACTATACTCCAATATAAAATTTAAAAAAAAAATTTAATTAAAAAGTTTTAAAAAAGAGAGGGTTTGGGATGAAAAGGTTCAAGGAGCCTCAAGAGCCTGAATCTAGAAGAATCCCTGGATGTAATCCATTCAGAGAAAGGAATCTTTATCGTCTTAAAGGACCTGTAGGCTGGACAACAGTAATTAAAAACAACAGGCCTATTCAGACTGGCCCTTAAAAAAGCTCAAGAACAAAAAAAATCATCAAATTGAAGAAAGCAGGGGGAAGAAATGAGTGTCAAAAGCCAAAATAACCACACATTGATGAATGATTCACCAAATAACACCAATCAAATTAATGCAGCAAATACTTATTGTGCACCTACAAGATTCTAGAAGTACAATAGTGAAAACAAGATTCTCAGTCTCATGAAGGTTGTAATCTCCTGGGATAGAAAGGTAATAACGATATTAACATAGAAGTTACTAATGGGGAGGTGTGAAGGAAATAGCCGGCTCTGATGAAACAGTAGGGAGGAAAATTTTAGATGCGTAGCTTAGGTAATCTTTTTTTGAAGAAATGGCATTTTTGCTGAATCTTAAAGAATGGCTAAGCATTAGACGCTGGAAGAGTGAGGATGTTCAGGCATGAGGGAGGGCCGAGGTAGGGCTAAAGGCTTAGTGTTCAAAAAACAGTGTGGGTAAAGTGCAAACAATGAGGAGTAGTGCCTCTAAATATTTTAATCGACACCTCCTCCAGGAAGCCTTCCTGATTTCTCCTCACTGTGCTCCTAATATTGTGTGTGTCTCCACCACTGCACTTACTTCAGATTTTGTGATAACTGTCTACCTAAATTACATTTTCTGCACTGTATCCTTGAATTACTTAGTACCAAACGTGTCTTAGTCATGTTAAATATACCATGTGACCTACAACAGTATCAATGAGATAGACAATAAATTACTATTGGAAAGAAAAACTTAATGCAGTTACAGATGGAGTCACTGAGCACACAACAGTGAAATAAATAAAACACACAGTCACAGAAATTCATAAACCTTCCCATTTTGCACTGTCCTGAGTACATCATTATTGTGAATATATTTCTAATCTGAAGCCAGTGTTCTTCACCTGCGGTAGGAAGTGAGAGTTCTTAGGTAGCTAATCCATTGAACAATCTGAACCTAGGGATACACCTCAGGAAAGGTTTTCATTTTTTTTCTCCATTTTTTCCACTTTTAATCCTGTTCTGTTCATTCCCCTAAAAATTACCTTGGACAGATCCAACGACTTTTCAATAATGCAAGTACTGAACAATCCAGTTCAGCTCATCTAATTTAAACTGTGATTTCCTTCTCAGTTTAGCTCCCAAATTCTCCCCTTCACACTCCTGCACCAGCCAGTCCTTTGCTAAGGTCAAAAGTTGCAGAAGGCAAATCTGTGCTCTTCAGTTTTCCTGCCCGCCTCCTTCTGCTTCTCCTCCAGTTCTTTCGGGGGGTGGGGTTTGAGAAAGGATCAGAGAAAATGACAAAATTTATTTTCATTTAAAGATGCGAGAATATGTATGGTCCAGCAATCCCACCCCTGGACATATATCCGGAGAAAACCATGATTCGAAAGGATGCATGCACCTCTCTGTTCATTGCAGCACTATCACAATAGCCAAGACATGGAAGCAACCTAAATGTCCGTCGACAGATGAATGGATAAAGAAGATGGTACATATATACTGTACAATGAAATATTAGTCATAAAAAAGAATGAAATAATGCCATGTGCAGCGACATGGATGAACCTAGAGATGATCATACTAAGTGAAGTAAGTCACACAGAGAAAGACACATATCATATGGTATCGCTTATATGCGGAATCTTAAAAAAAATGATACAAATGAACTTATTTACAAAACAGAAACAGACTCACAGACTTAGAAAAAAAACTGATGGTTACCAAAGGGTAAAGGTCGGGGGAGGGATAAATTGGGAGTTTGCGATGAACATACACACACTACTATACATAAAATAGGTAGCCAACAAGGACCTACTGTAGAGCACAGGGAACTCTACCCAATATTCTGTAATAACCTAAATGGGAAAAGAATTTGAAAAAGAATAGATACAGGTACAGATATAACTGAATCACTCTGCTGTACACCTGACACTAACACACCACTGGAAATCAACTATGCTCCAATATAAAATACAACTTTAAAATAATAATAAAATAACGTTAATAAAAAATAAATTTAAAACCCAATGATAATCTTCTCTTGGTTCACAATTCTTTCCTTTGGCCAGGAACCAAAATGCTCCCCTCTCCTGCGGGTTTTTTGGGAAGCCCTGCAGCCCTTCCCCTGCACCAGGCATAGGAATGGGCTGGGTGTGCCCTTTCCCACACCCTCCCTCTACTTGCCCCCTGCACAGACATCCCCCATAGTTCTGACTCTCTGAGCCCCTTGCCTGAGAGGCAGCTCTCTTGGGCAGGTTCATGGAAATACCAACCTGGACTTTGGACTTTCTATGGTGTCCACTTAATGCCCAGGAATCCTGTGTATCCCGCCATAACAAGCAGTGGAAAGGCACTGTTGCTGTATACCTATTCCTCAATTTCCTCGTCTGTAAGTATGAGATAATAGCAGCTCCTGCCTCAGAGAAGCTCACAGTAAGTGTGATGTGCTTACTCCCTTCCCTGGCACAGAGTATGTGAACATTCAATAAATGTTAGCTACTATCAAATTTCTCCTGGATTCCCTGTATTTGGTAGGAAGGTATCATCTTACACCCCCTTTTTTTTCCCATAGGAAAGGAAGAGAGAAATCTTTCAACAGGAATACATTTCCAATCACTTCTGACCCGTGAATTCATCTAGATCTTTAGGAAGAGGGTAGAGAGGGATGGTTAGGTTCCCATACCCGGGGCTAATGCTCTTTAATGAGTCCATTCATGTTGTGTCTGATGGCTCTCTTTATTATGGGTATAATTTCAAGACAGGAAAATTAACATCCGACATCCTCTTACACTAAGATACTTCAACCGCCATTCTTCATCCATCAATGAAAAGGGATCCTCTTCTTAAAGATTATCAATAAACACAGGTATCTTTTAAATGCCCTAAACATTTTGCCTGCTGTGCATCAATTCTAAACTGTATGGCAGACCACAAAGAAGAGTGATCCTTTAGAGCCTTTACACACCGTGCCTGATTTTAATCTCAAAGGCACAGCCAGGGCCTCCCTGGTGGCGCAGTGGTTAAGAATCTGCCTGCCAACGCAGGGGACACGGGTTTGAGCCCTGGTCTGGGAAGATCGCACGTGCCACGGAGCAGCTAAGCCCGTGCGCCACAACTGCTGAGCCTGAGCTCTGGAGCCCACTACCCACAACTACTGAATCCCACGCACCTAGAGCCCGTGCTCCGCAACAAGAGAAGCCACCGCAATAAGAAGCCCGCGCACCACAACGAAGAGTAGCCCCCGTTCACCTCAACTACAGAAAGAGCCCACGTGCAGCAATGCAGCCAAAAATAAATAAATAAAATAAGTAAATTTTAAAAAGGGAAAAGGCACAGCCAAAATTGAAAAACCTTTTCATTATATGTGAATAAAGAAAAAGCAAGTGGGAACCAACCACACTATCCATACACAACTACTTCCCAATACAGCGTTCTTGCTCTATGGATCTTTCATTCTTGTAGAAAGAAATGAGGGAAAATTCAGTCGTAATTTAAGAATGTCAGGGCAGAGAAGAAGAATATGAATCTGGTAGGCTTAAAAAAGAAAATCATTTTCTGAAAGAGTCTATTTTGACAGAGAAAAATCATTTTAGAGAGAAGAATATTTTATTACATGAAAAGGGCAGACGGGGGAAAAAATGGACAAAGAAGTGAATATGGAAGGAATGAGATGCAGAGGAAACTAAGCAAAGAGGAGAAAAGGTTACAGAATAAATGTTTAGGTTGCTGAATAATCCACTGGAAACTGGCCTCACACAAACTCAAAGGACAGAAAAAGGAATTTTTCAACAGTGATTAGAGGCAGTGTATCCTTGGCAAACCAACTGAATCAGCAATTTGGTGATAAAAGTAAGATTATTATCATTAGAGAAGATATCTTCAAATAGACTACCTTGTGAGTGCTTCTGAATAAGCAGCAAAGATTCTGATGATAAGAGATTTACCCAAATCTCATCCTCCAACCTACCCCTCTGTATCTTCAACTTCATGTATCTAAGTAGAGACACTTGACTATCACAGATGAAAAACATTTATTTTCCATTTAGCTGGTGGAAAAATACTGGATATATCTGAAATTTGAGGGTTTATTTTATATCATTGTTTCCCCTACAAAGGAATTAAGAATGAATTAGGAAGAAATGTTCTAATTGGAAAGTGATATTTGCTTTGCTTTCATGCAAAGATTGGGTTGTCAGTTTATGGGAATTTCCTCTCATCCAAATGACAAACTGTTCCTAAAATACATATCTAGTATTAATAGCATCATTTAATCTTTAAAGAAGTATTGGCTGTAAATCTTATTGCAAGCCATATTCCAGCAAACAGAAGCTACACATAAATTCAGGTGGCCCGGTCACCTAGGAATCAAGTAAGTCTTAATACCTCTCTAGGGCATTTCTTTTTAAATTTATTTCCTTCGTAAACAGATTAAGGACACACTAAGAAGGTTTGAAATAAGAGACTAGAGGAGTGTACAGGTAACATTTTAATCTTTCTTGATTCAATGTATTGATTTTTTATAATGTGTAGGCACTTTCAGCATAGTTATTTATCAACTTACATATAAAATCTGGCAAATACATTTTGGGTTTAAGATCCACTAACTGACGTTTTCCTAATTCTTCTATAATGTGTAATGCACTAACACCTGTACTCTTATACAGAGCATAATGAACAAAACAACAAAATCTTCTTTCTAAAAAAAATACTCATAGTACGGGGAGCACTGAATTTTTAAATTTTCTGGAAATACTCATTTTGTTTCAATCATCTCAGTCAACATCATTTAAAAACATAATAATAGATTCTTAGGCGCAAAAAGAATATGTTCACCATAAATGAAGCTTTTATTGGTATTATTGTTTTGTTGGTTGAAAGTATTTGTACCCCCTCAGTATCATAAAAGTAAACATCAGGGATCATTGAAAATGTGTACCTAATAGGTATAGAAATTTGGTATCAATAAACTGTTCAGAACTTTTCCAGAAAAATTGATTTTCACACACACATACACACTTGTATGCACACATGCATGTGATCTTAAATATGTGCTTATTTTCTTCTAATTTACCTCTGTCCTAAAAGAGGAGGGTAGAAAAATTCTTGCTAACTGGAGGTTCCAAGCATTTTGGAATTTTATTAGGGAACGCAACTGAATTTTCAGGAGTACCATGAGGCTTAGAAGGAAGAATTAAGAAGCAACTCTTTTTTCAGGTTTTTCAGCCTTGGATGCACATTGAAATCACCTGACCAATACATCGGAAAAATTTCTCATCAAAGGGAATTAAAAAGGGAGGGGGGCCTTCCTTTTCTTTCTTTTCTGACAGTATTACCTACTCAAAAAGACAAAGAAAAATCTTTAAAAACTTATTTATAATCTCTCATACAATGCAAAATTTGTATTATGTCAGCAAAGCATGCAATTTTAAAAATAAAAATATTCCCTTCCATTAATTTTTTAAAAAGTGAGTATTCATTGTTTCTATTTTTTGGAACTTTAAATAAAGTTCTTTAAGGGATCTGTTAAAATCAGTAGTTTAAAATTTTCATGCTGAATGTCATACATTTAACTGGCCATGAGATTGCAGTCCACAACTTACTCACTATTTGCCACACAGCGGCTTTCTAATTTTGGAACTATTTCCCAAGAGTCTTATGAGAGCAATTTTATGAACATACAGATTCTCAGCAAAGGAAGTGAACAAGGAGTCACAGCCAGGTAGCTGTGAAAGACCAGCTATCTGATCAATACAGCTGATCAGATGGTCAGGGGAGAAAGTGTGTCCCATCAGCTAAGCCACTTAGTCCCTTGCCAGGTGAGAAGGGACATGTGCACTTCTGTTCTATACTGTTCTTGTTCACAGTGCTACAGAGAATGCAAGAGGGTTAAGAGAAGATGAAGATACAAGAGAATCACAGAATTTTAGAGTCAGCAGGAGCCTTAGAGATAAGCCCATCTAACCTCGTTTTAAAAGTGCAGTCATAACACATGATATTGAGACAGGCTGGGACCTGGGACCTGGGACCCTTTGCTGCAGGGCTTACACCTGGACAAATGTTTCCCTGAGCAACAAAATACAAAGAAACTATAAGGGACTAAAAATAACTGTGGGCATGTGCGGTTGGGGCAAATAATGGGCAACAAAATACAAAAAGACCAAAACTCAACTGCCACTTCTGAAGAGCCGGGAGCAAAAGCAGGGCACTGCGCATGCCCCCTGCACTCAGCGCCACCTAAGGGGCGGGCAGACCACCTAAGCCACACCTCTGGCCCGACCCCTGGCCACGCCCCTCCCCTCCCCCCATATAAGGAACCAGATTTCCCCCCCTCAGGGAGCAAGCAAGGGAACCTATTACTTGTTCTCACTCCCCTCTGCTGCAGTAGGAGTCCCAGTAAAGCCTTGCCTGAATTCCTAGTCTGGCCTCTTATGAATTTCTATTGATTAAGGAAGCCAAGAACCCTGGTAGGTAACTATTATTACGTGACCAGCACATACTTCTAAGTCCTTCTTCGCCTCAGGGAGACACGAGTAGGCTTTCTAGCAGCCTCAGGACAGCTCCGCATTCCCATAATTACATCCCCGACATGACAAGTACCTACACTGGCTTTGAGAAGATTTTTCAAAGACGTATCAAACTAAAACGAAGCAAAGTTAATTAAGCCTTCATCACTAGTGAAGAATCTTCTAAGGTGTATTCTTAAATGAAAATAGCAATGTGCAGAATAGTAAATAAAACTGTAGCATATACCATAGTGCGATTTTAAAATCTACTTCCATTCTCTTTACAAATATGTTCCTAGGATATCATATCTTGAAGTCTTTGAGAGCTTTTAATGGTTCTATAGTACTGCATCTCACGGATTCGTCAAGATTTTCTTAATCATTTCCACTGACCAATATGTGTATTTTTGTTTGCCCTTGTAATTATGGCCTCTGGATAAATTTCTAAAAGAGAAGTAACATCAAGTCGAAGCTTACACACCTTTCCCAACTGCCTTCCCGAAATACACCAATAGCAAGAGTGCATGAAAGCCCATTTCCTTGCATCCTTACCAAAAACTGGTGTGTATTTCTGTATGTGTTCATCCTTCCAAAATCTAAGTTAATAAATGATCACTCACTTATACTTCATTATACCTTTCTTTATTACCACTGAGCCTAAATATTTTTCATATATGTGAATACTAATTATATTTATCTTTCACAGATTACATACTAGTAACCTTTGCCCATTTTTTCTATTGGGTGTTATAATTTTTTCCCTTTAATTTATAAGATGCTTTCATACACTAAAAGATTTTGATTTTTGTCATACATTTTCCAAATTTTGAAAACTTGTTGTTTTTCACTTTGACTACATAATTTGAAATAGTAACCCAACTCTGTCTCTCCCAATAATAATTAATTACCCATATTCCATTTTCTAAATATCTATTCTTTTCAATACCAGCTTTATCATATTCCAAACTCTAATAGTTCCTAGGGTCTTTTTCTGTTGTTCATCTGCACAGTTCTCTCTATATTGATAGTTTATTACTTTTTCTCCTTCCTTCCTTCTCTTCTTTTTTTCTTTTTGCTTGCTTCCTCCCTTTCTTCCTTCTTCCCTTCCCTCTTTTCTCTTTCTCCCTTCTCTGTCTTTTGTGAACTTCCTCCTCCTGTCTTTATTTTCTCTTTCTTCTCCTTCTTCTATTTCCTTCTGATGTTTCTTCCAAAAATCTGCTATTAACTCTGGGTATCGTTCTTAGTGTTCCACTGATGTTCCAGATCCGGGCAAAGCATATAGAATTTTGCTGCTGCATCAACCATGTCTGACAGTTACACCAACCTGAAGACCCCAAATCAATCCCCCCAGTGAGTAGTTTGAAAGGGGGGAACGACAAAAATAAAATTTAACTAAGTTTGTAGGTGACAAAGGCCCATCCATATTAAATATCACACCATAACAAGCTGAACTCAGTCTGCCATCCAACCTTCTTTATATATTCTCAATATTTTGTTTGTTTGTTTGTTTGTTTGGCTGTGTTGGGTCTTCGCTGCTGCACGTGGGCTTTCTCTAGTTGCGGCGAGCGGGGGCTATTCTTTGTTGTGGTGCATGGGCGTCTCACTGCAGTAGCTTCTCTTGTTGTGGATGACAGGCTCTAGGCATGTGGGCTTCAGTAGTTGTAGCGCGTGGGCTCAGTTGCTCCGCGGCATGTGGGATCTTCCCACGTGTCTGCTGCATTGGCAGGCAGATTCTTAACCACTGCACCACCATGGAAGTCCCAATATTTTGTTATTGAATTCAGATTATCTGTGTTTTGATGATTATGAAATTTATTTCATTTTTGTTAATGCAATCCTTACTTTCTCCCCTCCTTCTACTAACCCTTACCCTTTCTTTATCAAAATGGTCTTCACTATTCTCTGATTTCTTTTTTTCAAACAAACTTAAATTCATTTTGAAAAGCCTCCTTCCAAAACATTGAAATATTCATTGTGATTTGCTAAAAATGTACATTGATTTGGAGAAAAAACTTACACTGTTATACAACATTTTCATCAAGGCTTATTATCTACCCCTTTGAGTTGTTTGTGTGTTTTTTTTTAAATCATTTGGGTCCCACAAATTTCTTGATAATCTTATTTCAAGGTACATTAATTTAATAGTAAATTATTCAGTGGAATAATTTTCTATTCAGTTTTATATCCTACTATATGTAAATGTTAATACCATCCTTATATAGCTTTTATAATTGAGTACCCTACTGAACTTTATTTCCAATGTATTTTAGTTGATTAAGTATATTATTTACAAATAATGATAGTTTTATATTATTCATTATAATAGTTAAAATGATTATACCTTTTTACTGTCTTATTGCATTATCAAGAACATTTCAAGCTGTTTTAAATATTGGGGAGTTTATGATAATGGGATCTTTGCTCTTCACTTAATTAGGAATATTTTCTACTGAATGATGGGATGCTTTATAAAACGTCATAATATTGAAAAAAATTGCATTCTTAGAATTAACCATATTGTTTACATACTATTACTCTTAATGTACAAAAATTAAATTTTAATATTTTATTTACATACATATTTATTTATTTATTTCAATTTTCACATGTAGAATTGATCAGGATCATTTTTCTCCATTATAATTCTCAGATTTTGGTATCTTAATTGTGCTGGGTTTATAAAATAGATAAAGAATTGGTTAATCTTCGCACAAGATAATCACACTGTGTTCTGTTATCTCTCTGAGAATATTGGATATTGGATTTTTCCTTGAGTTTTGGGTAAACTCCTAACATTGGTTTCTGCTATAGAGTGTTTGTGTACCCCTAATTCATACATTGAAATCTTAACCTCCAATGTAATGGCATTAGGAGGTGGGGCCTTTGGGATTAAGTCATAAGGGTGGAGCCCCCATTATTGGGATGAATGCCCTCACAAAGAGACTCTGAAAGCTCCCTTGCCCCTTCTGCCATGTGAGAAGAGAGAAGACAGAGAGAAGACAGCCTTTTGTGAACTAGGAAGTAGGTTCTCACCAGACACTGAATCTGGCAGTGCCTTGACCCTGGACTGTGAGAAATAAATGTTATTTAATCCACTCAGTCCATGGTATTTTTGTTCTACCAGCCCAGATGGATTAAGACAGTTTCAAATTGACTAATTCTGCAGTATCTAATATACTTTCTATCACATCCATTACTTTCTGACTTCATCTCTTAGTGAGTTACAATATGCTTTTGAATGGATGAAGAAGATGTGATATATATATATTCCATTGTGTGTGTGTGTGTGTGTGTATACACACACACACACACACACACACACACACACACAGAGGAATATTACTCAGTCATAAAAAAGAATGAAATAGGGCCATTTGCAGCAACATGGATGGACACAGAGATTATCATACTAAGTAAAGTAAGTCGCACAAAGACAAATATCATATGATATCACTTACATGTGGAAGCTAAAAAAAATGATACAAATTAACTTATTTACAAAACAGAAATAGACGCATAGACTTAGAAAACAAACGTATGGTTACTAAATGGGAAAGGTTAGGGGAGGGATAAATTGGGAGTTTGGGGTTGACATATACACACTACTATATATAAAATAGATAATCAACAAGGACCTACTGTATAGCATAGGAAACTCTACTCAATATTCTGTAATAACCTATATGGGAAGAGACTCTGAAAAAGAATGGATATATGGGGATTCCCTGGTGGTGCAGTGGTTGAGAGTCTGCCTGCAGATGCAGGGGACACGGGTTCGTGCCCCAGTCCGGGAAGATCCCACATGCCGCGGAGCGGCTGGGCCCGTGAGCCATGGCCGCTGAGCCTGCGCGTCCGGAGCCTGTGCTCCGCAACAGGAGAGGCCACAACAGTTGAGAGGCCCGCATACCGCAAAAAAAAAAAAAGAATGGATATATGTACATGTATAACTGAATCACTTTGCTGTACACCTGAAACTAACACAACATTGTAAATCAACTATACTCCAATATAAAAAAAAAAGTAAATTAAGGGCTTCCCTGGTGGTGCAGTGGTTGAGAGTCCGCCTGCCTATGCAGGGGACACGGGTTCGTGCCCCGGTCCGGGAAGATCCCACATGCCGCGCAGCAGCTGGGCCTGTGAGCCACGGCTGCTGAGCCTGTGCGTCCGGAGCCTGTGCGTCCGGAGCCTGTGCTCCGCAACGCACAGGAGGCCACAACAGTGAGAGGCCCGCGTACCGCCAAAAAAAAAAAAGTAAATTAAAAAATGCTTTTGAAAGTTTTTTGTTGTCACTGTTGTTTTTAAATAAGGGAATACAGAAAACTGATCTTCTGAGCCCTAACCCCACATTTAGAATTTTTTGGTTCATTGTTGCTTTAACACATAAATTAAAATGCTATATACTGGAGTTCTTATATTTTCATCTCACATTTCTTTAAATATTTTTCTAATATAGTCTGGAATTAAGTGTTGTACTTAATGTCTATTTATAGATGAACAGACTGTATGCTTTAATTTGGATATGTTTTTATTAGTTCATCCTTAAGGAGGATGGCATTTGACTGCCCAGTAGGGGGCTATTATGAAGAACTATCAATACTTGGAAAATTCTGTAGACCTCTACCTGAAAAGTAACATGCCTGCGTGAGTGTCAAAATGCAAAAAAATTGCATTTGTTTATAGTTTTACATGGCCAATTCAAAGATCTAAAGGCTTCAAGAGGTAAGGAAAGGAGTCATATACAAGTATAATATTGGGATAATTTCTATAACAAACACCTGTTTTCTGTTTTTGATGGTCAGAAATTAAGAAAGATGTACTACAGCCCCATTCCTTCCCTGGTATTTTTTGCTGTTAACTCCCTGTCCTACTCCCCTTGTTCCCTGGGACCAAAATTCTACAGAAATACTAAAATCAAGAGATGATTCTAAGTAGCAGCTGCCATATTTGTTTCAGCTCTGGATCTCCAAGAGAATGCATTTTTGTATTTTCTCCAGCCCAGTACCTGTTTTTTTTTCCCCCCAAGATGTGATGCCAATGAGTTGAATAATGTATATATGAAACTACATGATTTATCACCTCCATTGGTTTGAACATTTACTTAGAGAAGCAATAAGATAGTTGTATCAAGAAGCTCTCAACTGCATATGCTAAACTTTACTCTTAATGTACAACTCAAATACCATCTTATCGTCATTTGTACATTATAAATCCCTCCAACAAGCCTCCACAGAAACCCCCCTAGTTATTACGTTCTTCATTGCGTGTGCCATTATAATTTCATTACCTTGGAGAGCAAGCCCCATTGTTAGGGCAACCAGGGGGCAGAAATATACTGGACCCTTTGCTACCTTTTAATTTTTTATAAATTTATTTATTTATTAATGGCTGCGTTGGGTCTTCGTTGCTGTGCGCGGGCTTTCTCTAGTTGCAGCGAGTGGGGGCTACTCTTCGTTGCAGTGCACAGTCTTCTCACTGCGGTGGCTTCTCTTGTTGTGGAGCACGGGCTCTAGGTGCATGGGCTTCAGGAGTTGCGGCACACGGGCATAGTAGTTGTGGTTCGCAGGCTCTAGAGTGCAGGCTCAGTAGTTGTGGTGCACAGGTTTAGTTGCTCCGCGGCATGTGGGATCTTCCCAGACCAGGGCTCGAACCTGTCTCCCCTGCATTGGCAGGCGGATTCTTAACCACTGCACCACCAGGGAAGCCCCCCTTTTGCTACTTTTGATTAAACTCCAACCATGTCCATGGATCACCCCAATTAGTGGTCAACATGAATTCCTAATTTAGTCTTTCCCTCGTCTTTCCATAAGATTTTAGTAAGTTATACATCTTTCCTTTAATGTAGAAACTTCAGACATTCTCTTTCTAGTAACTCACATGATACTTTTTCTTGAGCCAATACAATCGACCGCCTTTGGTCAGTGATGCCCTCCCAGTAACTGTTCTTACGCACTAATTGTGGCAGTGTCCATGGTTATGTCTAGCATAACATCTAGGCTCAGGATAAGCTGGGAATACAGGTATACACCTGATTGCACACATTATCTTTTCCACCAAATGAACGCTATCTGGAGATTTCTCCCAGGTGTTCCACAGGCTCACTTCTCCATGCTGGCCGTGGTTCTCAAAGTGTGGTCCCAGACCAGCAAAATCCACTTCACCATCAGTATCACCTGGGATCTTTCTACTCTAGAAAATTTACGGGTCCAAATTCAGAACTACTGAATCAGAAACCTTGGGTGCTGAATTTTGGCCATCATCAAAAAGCCTACAAACAATAAATGCTGGAGAAGGTGTGGAAAAAAGGGAACCCTCCGACACTGGTGGTAGGAATGTAAATTGGTACAACCACTATGGAGAACAGTATGGAGGTTCCTTAAAAAACTAAAAATAGAACTACTATATGATCCAGCAATCCCACTCCTGGGCATATATCCAGAGAAAACCATACTTCAAAAAGATACATACATGCCAATGTTCACTGCAACACAATTTACAATAGCCAAGACAGAGAAGCAACCTAAATGTCCATCAATAGAGGAATGGATAAAGAAGATGCGGTGCATATATACAATGGCATATTACTCAGCCATAAAAAAGAAGGAAATAATGCCATTTAAAGCAACATGGATGGACCTAGAGATTATCATACTAAGTGAAGTAAGTCAGACAAATACTATATGATATCACTTATATGCGGAATCTAAAAAAAGGATACAAATGAACTTACTTACAAAAAAAGAAATAGGCTCCCAGACTTTGAAAACAAACTTACGGTTACCAAAGAAGGAAGAGGGGTGACGGATAAATTAGGAGTTGGGATTAACATTTACACACTACTATATATAAAAGAGATAAACAACAAGGACCTACTGTACAGCACAGGGAACTCAATGTTCTGTAATAACCTACATGGGAAAAGACTCTGAAAAAGAATGGATAAATGTATATATATAACTGAATCACTTTGCTGTACACCTGAAACTAACATGACATTGTAAATCAACTATACTCCAATATAAAATGAAAATTAAATTCAAACTTTAAAAAACCAAGCAAACAAACAAACAAAAAGAAATCTTGGGGTGGGGCTCAGCAATCCGTTCCAGATAATTCCAATGGATGCTGAAGTTTACAAATACCAGTCTAAGGGTTCAGCTGTGTTCCTTACATATTTGTTCATTTTGCCTATTTTAAATCTGAGGTCCATCATGTTTTTTCTTCAGACATTGGTAATTCTATCCTTCCCTAGACTGTGGGAGTTATTGATACTTTTTCTCCCTAATTTATCATATTCTCTTGTGTATTTGGAGGAAGAGTGTTGTATATATATACTCAAGATCCCTTGAGGTCATTGTAAAGGTAAGCTTGATGCTACATGAGGTACTTCTACTGGGAAGGTATAAGAATAAATTCGTGGCAGGAAACCCTAGAAAAGTGGCTCTAATAGGAGGTAGATGAAGTTTTAGATTCCCCAAAACTAACACTCCTATTGGTGCCTCTTTGTACAATTTCTTCTTTCCTTGGTCAGCCTCCAGTATTAAATGACATTTTTATCATATGTGCCACCAGGATCTCTCCTGGTAGGAAAATTTGCCTGTGAATCTATTCCTTATTCTATTATTAGAGAACATATTTCCATTTCATCATGAGCCTAACTGGTTAGCTAAATGGATACACTGATTTAATTTAATACTTCAAGGCTAAAATAAATCAAATAAAAGAAAGCATGAAATTCCGGATCTGAGGGAGCAGTGTTTGAATGCTGGTGCTGGCAATCACCAGCTGTGTGTTGCTGGCTGGACGACATAACATCGCTAAGCCTCTAGTTTCTCAATTGTAAAAAAAAAAGAAAAAAATTGACTCAAAATTCTAGATTTTTGTAAGGATTCAAAATAAATAAGTAAATATAAATATGGTAAAAATTTGGCTTTTATTACAATGTTACTAAATAGTATAGCTCTTCAGTCTATTATCATTACTAGATATCCTTTGTGTTAAAAAGAAGCATTCAGGACTTCCCTGGTGGTGCAGTGGTTAAGAATCCGCCTGCCAGTGTAAGGGAGACGGGTTTGATCCCTGGTCCAGGAAGATCTCACATTTCGTGAAGCAACTAAGCCCGTGATCCACAACGACTGAGCCTGTGCTCTAGAGCCCGCAAGCCACAACTACTGAGCCCGCATGCTGCAACTACTGAAGCCCGTGCACCTGGAGCCAGCGCTCCACAACAAGAGAAGCCACCGCCATGAGAAGCCTGCACACCGCAAGGATGAGTAGCTCCCACTCGCCACAACTAGAGAAAGCCCGTGCACAGCAACGAAGACCCAACGCATCCAAAAATAAATAAATAACTTAAAAACAAAAAGCATTCAACATATTAATCCAAAGGAGTGGAAAACTTAGATACCTGGTTTCAATTATAGGACCATAGGAATAACTGTCTATCTCTATTTATATACACATTCACACATCTTCACAACAGGATGCTAATTGGTTTCAAAATGTTTGCTTATGGCCCATTAATTTCTATTATTATTAGTGGGAAAACTCCAGTGTTCCTATTAATGGAAAAGTCATCATGCTGGTAATATTAATAACATGTGTTTGGACTTACATACCATAGACAATCATAAATTCTTTCTCTACCCTTGAATAATAAGCTGTAAAAATTCCTAAACTAAAATTGGCAGTCATTCAGAGGCTGGGTAAGTTACAGCAAAATCATACTTAAAACATCCCCAATATGTTTGGGTGTAATTTTTGCACAAAATAAAGGTGGTATTCTAGAAAAGTTTGAATTTTGATGCAAACACGTGGGATATAGAGTAGATAAGCAGTAGTCGCACACTGGGGAGAGAAATTGATGACTGAGTCTACCATCCATGTGCCCAAGGGCTGTGATCTGGCTCCAGGCCCCATAGCAGAAATACATCGAATAAAACAAAGGAAAATAAAATAAAGGAAAATAAATTTTTGCAAAGTAAATTGGACATATACTTATGTGTATGGCTCGAATCACCAAAAAGTCATGATAAGAGCACTCAGAAGAGAGTGCTGTAACTTAATAAAGGAAGTTTCTATCCTCAGTGGGATGATCCCAGAGCTGAACTAGGTGAAGGCGTGGACCTGAACCCTTGGTTGATGGAAAACTATGAACATAAAAATGCACCACCTTTTTTTTTTTTTTTTTTTTTTTTTTTGCAGTACGCGGGCCTCTCACTGTTGTGGCCTCTCCCGTTGCGGAGCACAGGCTCTGGACGTGCAGGCTCAGCGGCCATGGCCCACGGGCCCAGCCGCTCCGCGGCATGTGGGACCCTCCCAGACCGGGGCACGAACCCGTGTCCCCTGCATCGGCAGGTGGACTCTCAACCACTGCGCCACCAGGGAAGCCCTGCACCACCTTTTTTTGATTATCTTGCACATCACACAGCTGACCTCTGATGTTTCAGGCTCATATTTAACCATTTTTCATTTAACATTTTCCATCACCTTCTTGGCAACCACCGAAAACCATCACCTTTAGAAGATGTGATCAGAGAAAGCTACCACCCCCGTCCCGTGGTCTCTCCCAAAAGAGTTTCTGTTCAAGGGGTAATCTTTGAAGGAGAATGACATTTAGATGATTGAAAAAGAAATGGGAAAAAGTGCATAAGAATATTCAAGGCAAAGGAGAACAAAAGAGATAGCAAAGTTTCACAGGAACCAACGTCAGGCTCAGCTATAACATTTGCAAGCCTGGGGGAAAAGCACAAATGGAGGTCCACATACCAGATATCTAAATATCTAAACATTTAAAGTTTACAAATCAAGCCAACGCCATATATTTTAGGCTTTTTGTTAGGATGTCACCCACTCTGGGTAACAATTTCTGTCTCAGTTTTCTACTGCTACAAACTATCCCCCCAAAACATGGGCCTTAAACCACTGTGTTAATATTTGCTCATCGTTGCTCCCTGTGGCCTCAGCTGGGGCAATCTGAATGGCTGAGGGCTGGCAGGAATGACCCCATGAGTGTCACCTACTTGAGTCCTAGGTTCTTTCTTTTTTTAAAAAAAAAAATTTTTTTTTTGATGTGGACTATTGTTTTTTAAGTCTTTATTGAATTTGTTACAATATTGCTTCTGTTTTATGTTTTGTTTTTTTGGCCGCGAGGCACGTGGGATCTTAGCTCCCGACCAGGAATCGAACCCGCACCCCCTGCACTGGAAGGCGAAGTTCCAACCACTGGACCGCCAGGGAAGTCCCAAGTCCTAGGTTCTTGCTGCTGGCAGGTGCCTCGGTTTCTGCGTCAGTTGGGTCCTCCAGGAAGAAGACAGTGAGATGGAGTTAGGATTGCAAGTACTTTTGGGGGGAGGATGGAGTGATGCCTATGAAAGTTAAAGGGGGAGAAGCCGGATTGAGCAGAGAATGCCTTGATATCAGGATGCAGATTTGGCAGCTCTAGCAGAGAAGAGTGAACGGGGCAAGAAGAGCTCTTGACTGCAGTGCATCACTGACAAAGCCTCTGTCAACCCAGTCTTTGCTGGGGCTCCACAGCTAAGACTGTCATAGTGGGCAGCACTGGCCAGACCCTAGCATCCCCATTCTGCATGGCCATTGGCTGGCGGCTGACTGATCAAAACACGTCCTCATCTTGAGCACTGAGGTGGAGCCCGAAGAAGCTTCAGCCAGTGGCTCTCAGCTACCTGCACTCCTTACTGATGGAAGATTCCTTCTCAAACGGGGTGCACCTCCATGGCTGCCACAGGATCCCCCATGTGGTTTCTCTGGGTGGTGACCTTGACCTTCCCCCCAGCACACTGGGCCCAGTCATAGTGGCCCACTTCCCCCCGAGGGCCACCTCTGCTATGTTCTATTGGTGAAAGCAAGCCAAAGGGTTTAAGGGGAGGAGACCATCCAGAAATGAAAATACCAGGACACAGAGTTCATGGAGGGTCTCCAAAGTACCCATCTACATGGAAGCACTGGTAGGCCCATCCTCACAATGACAGAGCCATTGGTATTAATACTGAGGCATAAGTATTAATGGGGGCTCTTTTACCTCCCCTAATTATTTATGTTATAGATTGGATTTCTGTTCTAGAGTGAACTAGCAAACTATTCAAATATTTGTATTCTCCTATCTTAACAAATATAATCTCCTAAGGACCTGAAGGGCCAGGTTCAAATTTAGAATTCTTGCATTTCTCAGGTTTTTACACTAGAATATGCTGGTATAGGGAGACAGCTGGTTTCTGATCCCAGCTCCCAGACTGGGCTCATCCGCCTTTATTCCCAGCCTGAACTCCCTCCAGTAAGGCCCATCACACAGATGTCTAGACAGCCCAGATAACACAGCCCTGATCCATTCACCTCCTCCACCGTCCCCTGCCAAGAAAAGCTGTCTTTTGGCCGATCTCTGGCACAGCCTGCCTTTGGAAGGATAGCCTGGGGAAGAGATGCACACACACCCTGGAGGGATTCCAGGATCCTGTGTACCCAGAGCAAAGCCTAGAGGGACAGACCTGGGCTCTAAAAGGGCAAGTTCCTTGATCTGCAAACTTCTTACATGGCAGAGGTTGGGGGCATGGCCAGAGGAGGGCCAGAGGAGGACCAGAGGAGGGCTCTGCAAAGGGCAAAACCCAGAGCAGAAATCCCCAGAGCAGAAATCTGGGCAATACTGGCTAATGAACTTGGAACTGTCAATCAGAATGGGGCACTCGGTGACCTAATATTCCCCTCCCTCTTCTCATATTCTTCTTTGAAACAGGAAACACACAGACGAGAATGTACAAGTGGACATTTTCTATACATTTTCTATACAACATTAAAAAGGATGTCTATATACATACACACATATACTTCAATACAGATATATCCCTGTGTGTGTGTGTGTGTGTGTGTGTGTGTGTGTGTGTGTGTGTATATACACATACATACACATATATATACAGATCGATCCCTGTTGGTTTACATCTTTACTAACATCTTTCCAAATAGTTCAAATATTTTGTCCATAAAGTCTTCACGTGTCTTTTATTAAACTTATTCTTAGTTACTTAAGATTTCTATTTTTACTCTAAATGGAATATTTACACTTTTGTCTTATTTCTCTAGCTAAGGGAACTAGTTAAATGTCTCGTAGTAGCTACGACAGCATGTTTTCCTCTACTCTTAGTTTTATAAGAGTTTGCATATACATATCTATACCTGTACTGATCTAGAAGCACATGATACACAATTACATTTGCATTTCAAAAGCACGTTTAAATGTGCAATGTATATTTTTGTCCAATATTTATAGATAATGAAACAAAACTAAAAAATAATCTGTACATCTATGAGTATGTTTCAGTAGCTTTGAGCACAGAGAACATTAAGTAGTTACCAGCCTGTTAACACTGACCACTTTGGGGGAATGGATTGGTGTAGGTACAGGACTGAGAAGAGGGAATTTCTGAGCTTCTTCCCAGATGTGTCTCTATCAGTTGATTTATTAAAATAGGTATATACTTTTCCGTGCTTCAGAAAAATTTAGACAAATAATTTCAAGTTAAGGAACATGGAAGCTGTTAAAGATGGAATTTTTTAGAAGGTTGTTCAGAATTTCAGACACAGTAGTCAAAGAGAATAAAGACTTGGGAAAGGTCATCCAATTGGTGACTTAAAGGTCACTGTGCAAGGTGCCATTTAAACAGAGTAGTGGAGGCGGGACTTTAAAAAGCACACAGAGGGTGAGAAGAGAGGAGCCCTGTGACTGTCCCTGTGACTTTCTTAGTGTGTTACATCAGTGTCTCTTGAGCTGAATTCGTGGACTAATGCTAATGGGCATGCCTAAAATTTAAAACAAAATTTAAAAAAAAGGATACAAAACAAAATGAAAGATTGTAAAATGGTCACATTTCCATTTGGGGGAATTTGAGTTTTATAGCATCAAAACAACACAATGCTCTGAGAAACAGTACATCCATTTCTAACTCTATTTAAAAGTTTCCTGAAAGTACCTGGGCATGGACTCAGGATCTTTTGTTTTATTTTTCCACCAAACCCAGGCAATTTCAACTGTTTTATGTTCGGCGGTTCTCAAATAAAGACTTGCAATGCTCTTTTGATTCCACTTAATTCTAAGAAGACACGATTTGGCGGAGGGGACACAGACAGAGCCAAGGCCCTTTTAAGATTAAAATGTATTCTAGAGCAGTTTCCACCATAATTCAAATTTTGTGAGCTTGTGTCAGGAGGAGAATATGCTTCTATCAATAATGAACTGGCATCTCTTCTCAAATTGCTTTCAGGGTTCACTGGGGCTGTGGAAATTAAAGAGGATGATGGTGACTTTAATAACAAATAAAATGACTAACACTACACAAGTTTGCTGTGGAAATGACTTTGTGTTCTCTGAAGATTATCATTTATATGATGACTGCAATTTAGAATATATCGACAAAAAGTGACAGAAAACAAAAAAGCAAAATGGAAGAAGTCCACTGTCAAAGTAACTCTTTTTTAAATTGAAGAATACTTGATTTACAATGTTGTGTTAATTGCTGCTGTACAGCAAAGTGATTCAGTTATACACATATATACGTTCTTTTTTCATATTCTTTTCCATTATGGTTTATCACAGGATATTGAATATAGTTCTCTGTGCTATACAATAGGACCTTGTTGTTTATCTATTTTATATATAGTAGTGTGTACCAGTTAATCCCAACTCCTAATTTATCCCTCCCCCTGCCTTCCCCTTTGGTAACCATAAGATTGTTTTCTATGTATGTGACTCTTTCTGTTTTGTAAATAAGTTCATTTGTATCATTTTTTTTTAGATTCCACATATAAATGATATCATATGGTATTTGTCTTTCTCTGTCTGACTTACTTCACTTAGTATGATCATCTCTAAGTCCATCCATGTTGCTGCAAATGGTATTATTTCATTCTTTTTTATAGCTGAATAACTCTTTAGGTCTCTACTTTAATTTATGGCCTAAGGAAATCAAATGCTGGGAATATTTCCTACCCAAAGGATGATGATACTCCAGACAGGGCATAGAGGAATGTATGAGTAACGATGAACAAACCATACTCTGAAAAATACCACAAGTAAAACATTCTATTAGAATACCAATAAAAAGAACTTTTTTGTTCAAAAAAGTTTAGACATACAAAAAAGTAAAGAAAAAAAACCTATGCATTAACCAATATGCTTAATAAATGAAATACAGAAAATATAGTTGAATCCTCACGTCCAGAGGATGCCATTATAATGAATTTAGGGTTCATCATTTCAAGCCACTGCATATGAACGTGGCATTATAAAGAAATATATATTATTTAGCAGATATACTATTTTCTTGTACATTTTTAAATTTACACAGTGGGTATCAGGCTGTGAGTATTCTCTGCAATTTGCTTTTCTTTGCTCTATATTGTGTTTCTGAGATTCTTTGCTGTGCTGATACATGTAGACTCTTCAGTTTGTTTCACTACTGCATATATCATTATTTATCCGAAGTGCACAGCTTATTATATATTCATTCTCCTATATGTGGACATTTATGTTGTTAACATGTCTACATTTTACAAACAACACTGATGTGATTGTAATCATGTTACTCATGTCTCCTTATGCATATAGTAGGGGAGTTTTTCTAAACTGTACAATTGATTCACAATCCCAGAACACAGGGATGTAGATTTTCAATTTTACTACCTCTTGACAAATCCATCCCCAAAACTGCTTCACCGATTTTCACTACCATCCAGTGTCTGGGGCAAAGTCCCACTGCTCCAATCCTCACGAACACTTAAATATTGCCGCAATACTGGAAATTTCTGATCCCAATTTCTGTGCACAAGTTGGTTTCTCAGTGTGATTCTAATTTGTATTTCTATCAAGTAGTAAAATTCTGTAACACACCATTCATTCCCAACCTCTGTGACTGCCCTGCTCACATTGCCCTAAACGCTCCCTTGTGATATGTATAGTTTACACATGTGCTCAGATAGGTCCCCAGAGTAAATATTAGTTTTATGATAACACTCAGTCTATATTTCCAAATGGTTCTGGCTACTTTTTTGTCCTTTGCTCTTCCATTAACATTTGGAATAAAATTTTCAATTCAGACAGCACACCTCTGTTGGGCTTTTGATTGGATTACATTGAGGGTATAGATTAATTTGGAGACATTTAAGGTCCTTACCATTGTATCCTTGCTTATGTATCTATCCCTATTGGTTTACATGTTTTCTAACATCGTTCCAAATAGTTCAAGTATTTTGTCCATCAAGGCTTCACATGTCTTTCCTTAAACTTATTCTTAGTTACTTAATATTTCTGTTTTTATTTTAAAGGGAATATTTACACTTTTGTCTTATTTCTCTAGCTAAGGGAACTAGTTAAATGCCTCATAGCAGGGACTTCCCTGGTGATGCAGTGGTTAGGACTCCATGCTCCCAATGCAGGGGGCCTGGGTTGAATCTTTGGTGAGGGAACTAGATCCCACGTGCATGCCACAACTGAGAGTTTGCATGCCACAACTAAGTAGCCTGCTGGTCACAACTAAGGAGCCTGCCTGCCGCAACTAAGACCTGGCACAACAAAATAAATAAATAAAAAATAAAATAAATAAAATCTTTTTTTAAATGTCTCATAGTGGCTATGACAGCAAGTTTGCCTCTACTCTTAGTTTTATGAGTTTTCATGAAAAGCTGTAAAATTTTAATGAATTCTCTCTTTTCCAAATTTGAAAGGCAACAGTTAACATTGCTAATTGAATTGTATTCTAAAAGAACATGATTAATGCATACTAATAGTTCTTTGATAGTTGTCAGAATTTGTTCCACACACCAAAAACTGCCATATTCATTCCCTTCTTTGGTAGTAATAAGACTGTTGGCCACGCTTGTTGCTAGGGTGATGACCACTTTCCCCAGACTTCCTTACATGCACTGCCTGCAGCAGACTGGTATATAGGGACTACTAGTGGGATCTCCCAGCAAAACCAAGCAGGACCCTGTGGGGCTGCTTGGCATGGAAGCTTTTCAAGCAGTTGTTAATCAGAGAAAAGGAGGAGATGCAGAAACAAGGGAGGAGAAGCCAAAAAAACAATAGTGCAGCCTTGGGGCTGGGTCCTGGTTCGCCTCAAAGGATACTGTAACAATATCTTTGAGGTCTTTACAGAACTAAAACCCCCAACAAAAGGAATATGCTAGCATTCTTCATTCAAGAGAAGGTCACAGTTTGATAACCAGAGAAGCTCATCAGGAGACCCCTTGAGACCAGATTAAAGGAGC
Organism: Monodon monoceros; assembly: GCF_005190385.1. Taxonomy (NCBI): domain Eukaryota; kingdom Metazoa; phylum Chordata; class Mammalia; order Artiodactyla; family Monodontidae; genus Monodon; species Monodon monoceros. The sequence goes on from NW_021703767.1 coordinate 138,678,272, forward strand.
CCTGCACACACCCAGATCCTTATCAGCAACTCCACCCTTGAACTATTGTTATAAAACTCCTCAACAAACCTCCCTGGGTTGGGACACACAGTTTCTGAGGCATGATCCCGCTGTGTCCCCATTTGACTAGCAAAGCAATAGAGCTATTCTTTTCTACTTCACCCAAAACTCTGTCTCCAAGATTTGATTCAGCACTGGTGCACAGAGTTGAGATTTCAGCATCACCACCTTGCACATGATCAGGTTTTCTCCCCTGTCCCTACTCCCTTAATACACATATGACCTATTAAAAACAAAAATTCGAACCACCATGGATATGCTGGTGTACCCAAGACAGCTGTTAGCTCTACATCTCCTTCAGTTATCCTGACCCATCTTTTTTTAGCTTATGAAGATTTGCTTTGACTTTGATCACTTTGTCTATGCATTTAGAGTGATTTTTAAAGCATATTCTGTATGGCATTTTTAGCTTTTCTGTCCCAGTAGAGTTTATGGTTTACGTACTAAACCATAGGGCTAAAATTAAATTCAACCAATGATTTTACCTTCTTATATTTTATGTAAGTTAATGGTAGATTTTTAATGTTGAAAACATATAACCTCAATGAAAGATCAGTTTGTTTCCTTTTTTACAATTTTTGATGCCACTCACTTCTATTTCTTTTTTGTTCCATAGATCTTTCCAATAAAAAAGCCAAGAGCAGGCTTTCCTTGTCTTCTCTAATAAATATTCCTATCATGCATTTTTCTACTAAGTATGACGTTTTATCAGCAATGTGTTTTGAATATAACAAACAATATTATACTTTGTAATCATAGGAAAGATGATCCAAAATCTTGGAAATAGAATGGAGAAAATACAAGAAATGTTTAACAAGGACCTAGAAGAACTCAAGAGCAAACAAACAATGATGAACAACACAATAAATGAAATTGAAAATTGTCTACAAGGGGGCTTCCCTGGTGGCGCAGTGGTTGAGAGTCTGCCTGCTGATGCAGGGGACACAGGTTCGTGCCCCGGTCTGGGAAGATCCCACATGCCGCGGAGCGGCTGGGCCCGTGAGCCATGGTCACTGAGCCTGCGCGTCCGGAGCCTGTGCTCCGCAACGGGAGAGGCCACAACAGTGAGAGGCCCGCATACCGCAAAAAAAATAAATAAATAAAATAAAATTGTCTACAAGGAATCAATAGCAGAATAACTATTGAGGCAGAGGCAGAAGAACAGATAAGTGACCTAGAAGATAGAATAGTGGAAATAACTACCGCAGAGCAGAATAAAGAAAAAAGAATGAATACAATTGAGGACTGTCTCAGAGGCCTCTGGGACAACATTAAACGCATCAACATTCGAATTATAGGGGTCCCAGAGAAAAAAAAAAAAAGGACTGAGAAAATATTTGAAGAGATTATAGTTGAACACTTCCATAATATGGGAAAGGAAATAGTCAATCAAGTCCAGGAAGCATGAGAGTCCCATACAGGATAAATCCAAGGAGAAACACCCCAAGACACATATTAATCAGACTATCAAAAATTAAATACAAAGAAAAAATATTAAAAGCAGCAAGGGAAAAGCAATAAATAACATACAAGGGAATTCCTCATAAGGTTAACAGCTGATCCTTCAGCAGAAACTCTGCAAGCCAGAAGGAGGTGGCAGGACATATTTAAAGTGATGGGGCTTCCCTGGTGGCGCAGTGGTTGAGAGTCCACCTGCCGATGCAGGGGACGTGGGTTCGTGCCCCGGTCTGGGAATATACCACATGCTGCGGAGCGGCTGGGCCCGTAAGCCATGGCCGCTGAGCCTGCACATCCGGAGCCTGTGCTCCACAACGGGAGAGGCCGCAACAGTGAGAGGCCCGCGTAGCACAAAAAATAATAATAATAAAATAAAGTGATGAAAGGGAAAAACTTACAACCAAGATTACTCTACCCAGCAAGGATCTCATTCAGATTTGACAGAAAAATCAAAAGCTTTACAGACAAGCAAAAGTTAAGAGAATTCAGCACCACCAAACCAGCTTTACAACAAATGTTAAAGGAACTACTCTAGGTGGGAAACACAAGAGAAGGAAAAGACCTACAATAACGAACTCAAAACAATTAAGAAGATGGTAATAAGAAAATAAATCTCAATAACTACCTTAAATGTAAATGGATTAAATGCTCCCACCAAAAGACATAGACTGGCTGAATGGATACAAAAACAAGACCTGTATATATGCTGTCTACAAGAGACCCACTTCAAACCTAGAGACACATACAGACTGAAAGTGAGGGGATGGAAAAAGATATTCCATGCAAATGGAAATCAAAAGAAAGCTGGAGTAGCAATTCTCATATCAGACAAAACAAACTTTAAAATAAAGACTATTACAAGAGAGAAAGGAGGACACTACATAATGATCAAGGGATCAACCCAAAAAGAAGATAAAACAATTGTAACTATTTATGCATCCAACATAGGAGCACCTCAATACATAAAGTAAATGCTAAAAGCCATAAAAGGGGAAATCAACAGCAACACAATCATAGCAGGGGACTTTAACACCCCACTTTCACCAATGGACAGATCATCCAAAATGAAAATAAATAAGGAAACACAGGCTTTAAATGACACATTAAAAAAGATGGACTTAATTGATATTTATAGGACATTCTATCCAAAAACAACAGAATACACATTCTTCTCAAGTGCTCATGGAACATTCTCCAGGACAGAACATATCTTGGGTCACAAAACAAGCCTTGGTAAATTTAAGAAAATTGAAATCGTATCAAGTATCTTTTCTGACCACAACGCTATGAGACTAGATATCAATTAAAGGAAAAAAATCTGTAAAAAAGGCAAACATGTGGAGGCTAAACAATACACTACTAATAACCAAGAGATCACTGAAGAAATCAAAGAGGAAATCAAAAAATACTTAGAAACAAATGACAATGAAAACACGATGACACAAAACCTAAGGGATGCAGCAAAAGCAGTTCTAAGAGGGAAGTATAAAGCAATACAATCCTACCTCAAGAAACAAGAAACATGTCAAATAAACAACCTAACCTTACACCTAAAACAATTAGCGAAAGAAGAACAAAAAAAAACCCCTAAGTTAGCAGAAGGAAAGAAATCATAAAGATCAGATCAGAAATAAATGAAAAAGAAATGAAGGAAACAATAGCAAAACTCAATAAAACTAAAAGCTGGTTCCTTGTGAAGATAAAAAATATTGATAAACCATTAGCCAGACTCATCAAGAAAAAAAGGGAGAAGTCTCAAATAAATAGAATTAGAAATGAAAAAGGAGAAGTAACAACTGATACTGCAGGAACACAAAGGATCATGAGATAGTACTACAAGCAACTATATGCCAATAAAATGGACAAAAACGAAGAAATGGACACATTCTTAGAAAGGCAGAAACTTCTGGGACTGAACCAGGAAGAAATAGAAAATATAGACCAATCACAAGCACTAAAATTGAGACTGTGATTAAAAATCTTCCAACAAACAAAAGCCCAGGACCACATCGCTTCACAGGCAAATTCTATCAAACATCTAGAGAAGAGTTAACATCTATCCTTCACAAACTCTTCCAAAATATAGCAAAGGGAGAAACACTCCCAAACTCATTCTACAAGGCCACCATCACCCTGATACCAAAAACAGACAAAGATGCCACAAAAGAAAACTACAGGCCAATATCACTGATGAACATAGATGCAAAAATCCTCAACAAAATACTAGCAAACAGAATCTAACAGCACATTAAACGGATCATACACCGTGATCAAGTGGGGTTTATCCCAGGAATGCAAGGATTCTTCATTATATTCAAATCAATCAATGTGATACACTGTATTAACAAAATGAAGGATAAAAACCGTATGATAATCTCAATAGATGCAGAAAAAGCTCTGACAAAATTCAACATCATTTATGATAAAAACCCTCCAGAAAGTAGGCCTAAAGGAAACTTACTGGGCTTCCCTGGTGGCACAGTGGTTGAGAGTCCGCTTGCCAATGCAGGGTACACGGGTTCGTGCCCCTGTCCGGGAAGATCCCACATGCCGCGGAGTGGCTGGGCCCGTGAGCCATGGCCGCTGAGCATGCGCGTCCGGAGCCTGTGCTCCGCAACGGGAGAGGCCACAGCAATGAGAGGCCCGCGTACCGCAAAAAAAAATAAGAAACTTACCTCAACAAATTAAAGGTCATATATGACAAACCCACAGCCAGCATAGTCTTCAATGGTGAAAAACTGAAACCATTTCCACTAAGATCAGGAATGAGACAAGGTTGCCCACCCTTACCACTATTGTTCAACATAGTTTTAGCCACAGAAAACAGAGAAATAAAAGGAATCCACAATGGAAAAGAAGAAATAAAAGTGTCACTGTTTGCAGATGACATGATACTATACATAGAGAATCTAAAGATGCAACCAGAAAACTACTAAAGCTAAACAGTGAATTTGGTAAAGTAGCAGGGTACAAAATTAATGCACAGAAATCTCTGGCATTCCTATACACTAATGATGAAAAATCTGAAAAAGAAATGAAAGAAACACTCCCATTTACACCTGAAACAAAAGGAATAAAATACATAGGAATAAACCTACCTAAGGAGACAATAGATGTGTATGCAGAAAACTATAAGACACTGGTGAAAGAAATTAAAGATGATACAAAAAGATAGAGAGATATACCATGTTCTTGGATTGGAAGAATCAACACTGTGAAAATGACTGTACTACCCAAAGCAATCTACAGATTCAGTGCAATCCCTGTCAAACTACCAATGGCATTTTTCGCAGAATTAGAACAAAAAATTTCACAATTTGTAAGGAAACACAAAAGACCTTGAATATCCAAAGCAATCCTGAGAAATAAAAAATGAGCTGGAGGAATCAGGCTCCCTGACTTCAGACTATACTACAAAGCTACAGTAATCAAGACAATATGGTACTGGCACAAAAACAGAAATATAGGTCAATGGAACATGATAGAAAGCCCAGAGATAAACCCATGCACATACGGTCACTTTATCTTTGATAAAGGAGGCAAGAATATACAATGGAGAAAAGACAGCGTCTTCATTAAGTGGCGCTGGGAAAACTGGACAGCTACATGGAAAAGAATGAAATTAGAACACTCCCTAACACCATACACAAAAATAAACTCAAAATGGATTAGAGACCTAAATGTAAAATGAGGCACTATAAAACCCTTAGAGGAAAACATAGGTAGAACACTCTATGACATGAATCACAACAAGATCTTTTTTGACCCACCTCCTAGAGAAATGGAAATAAAAACAAAAATAAACAAATGGGACCTAATGAAACTTCAAAGCTTTTGCACAGCAAAGGAAACCGTAAGCAAGACGAAAAGACAACCCTTAGAATGGGAGAAAATATTTGCAAATGAAGCAACTAACAAAGGATTAATCTCCAAAATACACAAGCAGCTCATGCAGCTCAATATGAAAAAAACAAACAACCCTATCCATAAATGGGCAGAAGACCTAAATAGACACTTCTCCAAAGATATACAGATTGCCAACAAACACACGAAAGAATGCTCAACATCACTGATCATTAGAGAAATGCAAATCAAAACTACAATGAGATATCATCTCACACCAGTCAGAATGGCTATCATCAAAAAATCTAGAAACAATAAATGCTGGAGAGGGTGTGGAGAAGAGGGAACCCTCTTACATGTTGGTGGGAATGTAAATTGATACAGCCACTAGGGAGTACAGTATGGAGGTTCCTTAAAAAACTAGAAATAGAACTACCATATGACCCAGCAATCCCACCACTGGGCATATACCCTGAGAAAACCATAATTCAAAAAAAGTCATGTACCACAATGTTCACTGCAGCTCTATTTACAATAGCCAGGACATGGAAGCAACCTAAGTGTCCATCTACAGATGAATGGATAAAGAAGATGTGGCACATATATACAATGGCATATTACTCAGCCATAAAAAGAAACAAAATTGAGCTATTTGTAGTGAGGTGGATAGACCTAGAGACTGTCATACAGCCTGAAGTAAGTCAGAAAGAGAAAAACAATTACCGTATGCTAACACGTATATATGGAATCTAAAGAAAAAAACAAAAAGGTTCTGAAGAACGTAGAGGCAGGACAGGAATAAAGACAAAGACGTAGAGAATGGACTTGAGGACACGGGGAGGGGCAAGGGTAAGCTGGCATGAAGTGATAGATTGGCATGGACATATATACACTACAATATGTAAAACAGATAGCTAGTGGGAAGCAGCCACATAGCACAGGGAGATCAGCTCAGTGCTTGGTGTCCACCTAGAGGGGTGCGATAGGGAGGGTGGGAGGGAGACCCAAGAGGGAGGGGATATGGGGATATATGTATATTTATAGCTGATTCACTTTGTTATACAGCAGAAACTAACACACCATTGTAAAGCAATTAAACTGCAATAAAGATGTTTAAAAAATTATACTTTGTGATTAATAGATAAAATATTTTAAAACTCCAATTCATTTTGTTCCTCATTTGTATCCTGTTGAATTCAAGTTATTTGCATTTTATTTAAGATTCCTGGATACACTTATTTTAGTTGACATTGATGTGCAATGTTCTTTTTTGTTAGTTTTCTAGTATTAATTTCAATGCTGTGTGAACATTGTAAAATGCACTAAAGACTTTCCTCTTTATGTGCCAGAAATTTTGAAATAACCTTTGCAGCCAGGGCTCTACTGGAGATAATTCTTTGATAAATTTTTAGTATCTCTCAAGGTTAGTGATATAATCATGCTTGCTACTTCTTCAGGTAATAATTTTGATAATGTATCTTTTCCTTTTTTTGTTTTTTATAAATTTTATTCATTTATTTATTTATTTTGGGCTGCATTGGGTCTTCATTTCTGTGCATGGGCTTTCTCTAGTTGTGGTGAACGGAGGCTACTCTTCATTGTGGTACATAGGCTTCTCATTGCAGTGGCTTCTTTCTTTGCGAAGCACGGGCTCTAGGCACATGGGCTTCAGTAGTTGTGGCACGCGAGCTCAGTAGTTGTGGCTCTCAGGCTCTAGAGCGCAGGCTCAGTAGTTGTGGTGTACGGGCTTTGTTGCTCCACTGTATGTGGGATCTTCCCAGACCAGGGCTCGAACCCGTGTTCCCTGCATTGGCAGGCAGATTCTTAACCACTGCAGCACCAGGAAAGCCCAATATATCTTTTCTTGAACAATGATTACCATAATGAGATTTCCAACCACATTTAAGGTTCTCTTTTCAAAAATTTTTTCACATTTATGCCTAAAATATTTTTCTTATTGTCAGTTTGACTATTTACTATCCTCTGTCTTTATATTACTAGGCATGTAAGAACTATTTTTTATTTTTAAGTAGCCAGGTATTTTGTCATTGCTACTTTTTGTTTCCCTGTATTTCAATTAAAATCTGCTCCAACAGTCATTAAATGTGTCTTCTTTGTTTTAGTAACATCATGAATTTATTTTACTTATTTCTCTTTATAATGAAAGCATTGAGTCCCTAGTACAATATTCTTCCTCTTTTTCTATAGTGTCAATTTTGCTCATTATTATATCCAATAAAGACTTCCATTTCACTTTTGCATTTGTTTTTATTTTTATTTTTTTGCGGTACGTGGGCTTCTCACTGCCGTGGCTTCTCCCGTTGTGGATCACAGGCTCCAGATGCGCAGGCCCAACGGCCATGGCTCACAGGCCCAGCCGCTCCGCGGCACGTGGGACCCTCCCGGACCGGGGCACGAACCCGTGTCCCCTGCATCGGCAGGCGTACTCCCAACCAATGCACCACCAGGGAAGCCCTCACTTTTGCATTTTTAATCTCCAAATATTTTCCGTATCTCATCCAGCTCTCTTTTACTCTCAGCTCTCATCTCTGGCAGCTTCCCTTCATCTTTTTTATCACTTTATTCTTTGTAATCTCTTTATTCAAGAATTACTAGTTTCTTAGATTTTATTAAGGACACAAAGCATATGTTTCCTAAATATGCATATAATTATATTCTTTTCTCCTAAACTACGGCATCATTTATCTGCTCCTAGAGTATTATGCTACTCTTTGTTCTGTTGTTTCAGATAATGTCTCATAGGTTCTAGAGCTTTTCTCTTTTTTCTTTAAATTCATTAATTTCTGCTTGAATACTGGACTTAAAAGTTCTTAAGGGCTTCCCTGGTGGCGCAGTGGTTGACAGTCCGCCTGCCAATGCAGGGGACACGGGTTCGTGCCCCGGTCCGGGAAGATCCCACGTGCCACGGAGCGGCTGGGCCCGTGAGCCATGGCCGCTGAGCCTGCGTGTCCGGAGCCTGTGCTCCGCAACGTCAGAAGCCACAATAGTGAGAGGCCTGCGTACCGCAAAAAAAAAAAAAAAAAAAGTTCTTGAGTTTTACCAATTATCTCAGGTTCTGATACAGTAAGCAACTTGTTCACACCATGTGTTCATATTACAGTCAACACCAGGCTCTGCTTCCTGTCATCATCACAGGGAATCTCGGGTCGATGGAACCGCCACCTCCTGGAGCATCACCAGGCATCATCCCACAGGGAAGAAAACATGGTGAATGGACACACCAAACTCTTAGCTACTTGTGTCCAGAAGCGATGCATATGTCCTGCTTATATGTCATGGGCCTACACAAGTCATGTGAGCACACATAACTCTAAGGAGGCTTAGAGGTACATTTCTACCACCTGCCTGGAAAGAGTAGAGAACTGAAAATACCCAAGAACAACCAATGACTACCACAACAGTAGACAGGGCAGGTGTCCTCGCTTTGGTTTTGTCACCGCTCCCTCTGAGACTTGTTACAATGTTTTTCTTGAATCTTAAAATGGAGGGAAATTTTCAAAAATAATCTCTACATTATATTTAGTGCTCACTGCCTGCCTTGGCAGTAATTATTCTCGCATAGTTCTGTGAAAATGAATAAAGATTTCTATCTTATTCCCGCTAGCTAGATTTCTTACTAGAGGGGGCAATATTTTGTAAAAGTCTGCAGTTTTTCCTCTTGTAAAAGTAAAGTAAGGAAACATTAACAGTCAGGGTTCCCCAATACTCCTTTGTATTTTCTCCTTCTTAATTTATTCTTACTTAGCAATGAGGGTGAGAATGAAGTGGAAGTATGGATAGACTGCCCCTGGTTACTTCATTAAGGAATTTTTTTAAGACACTATTTTTTTAAAGCAGTTTTAGATTCACAGAAAAATTGAGCAGAAGGTACAGAAATTTCCCATACACCCCCTGCCCCACCACATGTAAAGCTTCCCCCATTGTCAACATCCCCTATCACAGTGGGACATTGGTTACAACTGATAAACCCACACTGACCTTAGGGTTCAGTCTTGATGTTGAACATTCTATGGATTTAGACAAGTGCATTATGATGTGTATCCATCATTACAGTGTCATATAGAGTATTTTTTCCTGGCCTGAAAGTCCTCTGTGTTCTCCCTCCATGCCCCTCTCCAACCCCTGGCAACCACTGGACTTTTTACCATCTCGATCGTTTTGCCTTCTTCCAGAATATCATAAGTTGGAATCATACACTATGTAGACTTTTCAGAGTGGCTTCTTTCACTTAGTAATATGTGTTTAGGTTCCTGCATATCCTGCATAGCTTAACAGCTCATTTCTTTTCAGCACTGAATAATATTCCATTTCTGGATGTACCACAGTTTATTTACTTATACATTCATCTACTAAGGGGCATTTTGGTTGCTTCCAAGTTTGGACAATTATGAATACAGCTGCAATAAACATGTCTGTACAGGTCTTCGTGTGGACATATGTCTTCACCTCCTTTGGATAGACGTCGAGGAGCATGACTGCTGGATCATGTGGTAAGCATATGTTTAGTTCTGTAGGAAAGTGACAAACTGTATTCCAAAGTGGATGCAGCGTTTTGCACTCCTGTTACTCCACATCCCTCCCAGTTTTTGGTGTTGTCAGAGTTCCAGATCCTGGCCATCCTTATAGGTATGCAGTGAGATCTCATTGTTGTTTTAATTTGCATTTCCCTGATGACATAGTACATGGAGCTTCTTTTCATATGCTTATTGGTCATCTGTATATCTTCTTTGGTGAGGTGTCTGTTAAGGTCTTTGGACGATTTTTTAATCAGGTTGTTTATCTTCTTATTGTTGAGTCTTTAGAGTCCTTTGTATCCCTTGGATAACAGTTCTTGATCAGACATGTCTTTTGCAAATATTTCCTCCCAGTCTGTGCCTTGTCTTCTCATACTCTTGACATTGTTTTTTGCAGAACACAAGTTTCCAGTTTTAATTAAGTCCAGCTTTGTAATTATTTCTTCAAAGATTGCTCCTTTGATGTTGTATGTAAAATTTTAAAGCAATTCATGTATGTGAATTTGGCAAAGAGAAGACTTCTTTTCCTGTTTTCTGGCAAGTGATAAGTCTGAATCTTTGATATATGGAGATAAAGTGTAACCAACTTTTCTCTTCCTTGTGATTAAAAGAAGTTCTTTCTTCAGGGCCTGCTGTCCTGTTTCAGGACCTGGAACATACTCTGTATGTCAAAGTTCCTCCAGGAGAATGGCGTATTAATAAGCTGATATTCTTATTTACCAAGACTTGTCTGTCTTCGTATCTTCAGTTTTATCTGTCCATTAACGTCTCTAAGATAATGAAGAGGAAACTATAGCTCCATTAAATAACTACCCTCAGAACCAAGAAGAAGCTGCTTCTTACTTGGAGGAGGTTACTGATGTTGGGCCGATCAGGAAGCTGCCTGCTCCAGCAGGTGTGGGATCAGCAGCTTAACTGGAGGGAAAGCTTAACTGGAGGGAAAGCTTAACTGGAGGGAAAGCCTTGGTACGTCCCTTGTTCTGCTGTGGCTGCAATGTGAGGTGATTGGGCATGTGATACTTCAGATGATCCGAGAGATGGGATTTGCTAATAAGTGGCTGTAGGGACGAGGGAAGGATGGACTTCAGCTTTCTAGGCTGGACCTACTGGATTTGTAGAAATAGAGAAGAGCAAGTTTATGTGCAAAAATAATGAAGAAAATGTTAGATATTATATTTCAGAAGAACTACCCCTGTAATCAAGGCATCTTCACTTTGATCAGGGAAAAACACAACTCCAGAAATAAAGTGTCTTCAGAGGTTCTGTATAAATTTGCATTAGAGTTCCAAGGAGGTAAAGATGATATCCCACTGGTGGCTGAAAGTCAAATAAAGCAACCAAACCCCTTTTACTGCTCCAGAGCCTAGGGTTTAAACTACAGGAGAGACCTATGGTTTCTGAGCATGGGAGTTGAGCCCTGAGGAAGGGAACAGGGAAGCAAGTGAGAGATAAATTAAGTGCCTGAGATAGTCCTTCTGGGGAGGCGAGTTGGGTTTCACAGTTAGTTTAATTCCATCAGGCAGAAGAAGAAAGAAAAGAATGAAGATGAGTCTGTAATAATAGACTGGAGTTATAACGCAGAAAGCCTTCAAAGCCACAACAGAGACATTAAACTTGATAATGTAGCTAATAAAGAGCTTTTGATCACAGCATTGAAGTTGGGGAGCCCAACTGGACTGCAGATGTAGACTTGGGCAACCTTCATGATAGTAACAGTTGAAAGCCAATCATCTAGAGATGAGAATTGAAGATATGGGAAAAGATGCGATTATTTGGAGAATATATAAATAATGTGTACGTGTGTGTCTGCGTGAATGTGAACATGTGTTGTTCTTTCAACCAAATGCATGTAATACATGCAGTATCTTTTGGGAAATCATAACACAAATGGACTGTGGGGAACTCTTCAGCTCCTCAAGGAATAGGGGTGTGTATAGGTGTGTGTGTGTGGTGACCTAGAGGTGAGAGGTATTTATTTGTTTGTTTAAAAGTCATGTTCTCAGCTTACCTAGAATTTACTCTCTTGGCTTTTTTTAAAAAATTGTTTTCTTAAGGTAATTTACACTAGGCAAGTTTTAAGGCAAATACATAAGACACATATGCAAAGAAGTAACACTGCTTATTTGCATGGAAGGTTCATAACATCACCCAACTGGGAATATGTTTCTAAGGGGAAAATTATCAAAAACAAATGAGGCTCTTTAAAGCCAAATAAAACTAAAATAACCCTTAATTTTTTAACTAGTTGAATCAGATTTCCTTCAATGTGTAATCAAATCCCATACTATATTTTAGGCCTCTTTAAACATTTACTTTTAGGTCAGAAGAACAGAGCAGGAGGGAGCATAGTTTAAACCACTGAAATAGTACTTAAAGAGCACTGTGGTGATCTTAAGAGTTCCTACAGCTTCCAAAAGAGTGCACATTATTTAAAGCACAAAGAAAATCTACTTTTAGGCATAAAAAATGCTGAAAAAATATTAGAAAAGAATTTACTCCAAATTGCCTTTTATTCTCTTTTTCAGGTTATTTAGTCACCTCTCTGAATGAAACTTTACAATTCAAGAAAAGAAAGACAGAGAGATCATTTTTCTTTCCTTCATATAAATTCCATACTTTCTTCATATAAATTCCAAAACATGAATACCGCAGTTTGCCATCCTCGCTAAATAAATTATTTTTTTAAAAAACTACATTCTTATAACAAAAAATATAAAAAATGATTTTAAGATTACAACTTGCCTTTTTTAAAGGAAGGATGGCACCATTTCCTCGAACTCCATTAAATGATTTCTAGTGAACAGAATAGGAAACTTAGTGATGGAAAAGATAGAAAGGTCCCTGACCTTTGGTCATTGCTCACTGGGCACTGATCAGATGGGGCAGAGAAACAGATAAGGAGCCCCCAGAGAGGCAGCATGGGAAAAAGGCCCTGAGATTGGAATTTATGGATATGGGAATTTATTGAGAGGAACTCACGCCAGACTAGAAATGTTCTGAAAACACAGAGTAGCGACAAAAAGGGTTCATGCTGGAGAATCAAAACGTGGAGATTTTAACAGGGCTTACACAAATATTACCATGCAGAATATGAACTTGGGGTGAATCCATTTTTCATGTAAGTTTCTAATTTTCTCTCAGCAACAGAGAAAACAAAGATAGCAAAAATCCTTCTGCAGATTGCAAGTTAATAAATTTTCAAAGTTTGCTTAATAATTTAGGGATTTTTTTTTCTAGCTGCAAATTGATTAATCCCTGCATTGCTTCTGCAATAAAATGGAGGCTATAAAGATAATTTTTCCATTTTCTGTACTTGTATTAAAATACTGCCAGAAAGGAAATAGTAACCCAGAAAACCACATTGTGCAGCTCTAAGGGTGCCAAAATATTCCACTAATGGATCTGAAACAAAAGAGGAAAAGCGGTCCTTGTGAGAATCTCCAGGCTACTCACCATTTTGAATAAGTGTATTAAAATGTGGGAAGGTAGAAGGAACCTGTCCTTTCTTGAGAATGTCAGCACCATCTTAAATTCTCCTCTGCAGCTGCTTTTACTTTAAATAAAAATAAGTTTTTGCTTGTAATTATTTACTTATCTCTGCCGTGTACATTGAAAACTTTAATTATTCATGTGGTAATCCTTCCTCTAATAAAGCATACAAAGGAAGGGGGCAAGCAAGTATAAATAAAACACTCCTTGGATTTAAGAGGACATGACCTTGTTCCAGTTTCTCACCTCTAAAGATGAAAATAGGGATATCAAACTATTTTGGTCTAGGATGTTTGTAGAGAGAGTATTAATATAACTATAAGGTCAAACATATATTTTACTTAAGAGTTAAAATATACAAGTAATGTTTAAATGTAAAAGACAGGCTCCCAGATAGATCGTGGCCAGGTCTAGAATAAACTAGAATGCATCTAGATAGCTTTCTTGTATTTTAAAATAATTAGAAGGTCAATGGCAATAGTTGACAATTATGCTGACCAAAGTCACAGGACCTAATCAAATGTCCTGTTTTTGGTAAATCTCAAAGGTTAGTCAGTCTTTGGAAAGAGTATTGTTCCTCTCATCTTTGTAATCGACTAATCTATTTTAACATTTCAAGTCACTCTTTTCACACTTCAACTTTCCATTCTTTCTACCACCTTATTCTAAACCAGTCTTGATATCCAAGAGGAAAACGGTACCAATGGCCAATCGGGTGGAGTTTTACATCCAAGAAGGAATAGACATTACAAGACCCAAAATAAACAGGAGAAAACCTGCCAATCCCCAATAAAGGCATGGAGGCTTGATGTCCTGTTCAACTGAACAAATAGTACCCCCCTTGAGAGGTCAGAGTTACTTGCACCAGAACAGGGATAAGACCCCCAGTAAATATTTCTGCTTGTCTGGATCACACCTTATATTAAGCACAGTATCATACTTGTTTTCACCATATTGGATTGTGATCACTGACCATTCCGGTGACAGTCTAGTACAGAAGTTAAAAGTGGGCTCCAGAGACAATTTCCTGGATTTATATCCAGGCTTCATAAATTACTTGCTGTGAACAAAGGCAAGATATTTAACTTCTCTGAGCTTCATTTTACTATGCTTAAAACAGAAAAATCATCTTTCCTTGGGACTTCCCTGGCCGTCGAGTGGTTAAGAATCTGCGCTTCCACTGCAGGGGGCATGGGTTCGATCCCTGGTCGGCGAACTAAGATCTTGCATGCCAGCAGTGAGGCCAAAATAAATAAATTAATAAATAAAATGCTAAAACAATAAACATTTTTAAAACATTATCTTTCCTGGATGGCTGTGAAAACAATATGAGGTATTACACCAAAGTCTTCAGCACAGGGCTTGGCAAATAATCAGTGACTTTTACATGGTTACCTTCATGATTGTTACATAACTAAAATTTTTGAAAGCATAATTTAATGCTTATATTTTGTGCTATACTATAATGCATTTGATCCATTATTAAATTTCAAACATTTGTGCTATTCCAAGCTTTCACTGTTATAAATATTACTGCAATTAACCCACAGTTGCATCAATGATTAGTGCTTACAGCAAATTCCTAGAAGCAGAATTACTGACTCAAAGAAAATAAAAATAAACATCTTTAAATATTTTGATATTTACTGTCAAATTGCTTGGTTGAAAGGCAAAACGACTGTATGCTTCTACCAGTCATTTATCTTTTACTCTCACCATTAGGAACATTTTCTCTAATGCTCTCAAAATTTGCAAGTGAAAATTATATATGCTGCTTTCGTTTGTTTCACTTTTAAGATTGTTGAAGTTCAACAATTCTTTCATAGTTTTACTTCCATTTTGTACTAATGTAAATGTTATTCATCCACTTTAATTAACAGTTTTCTTATTGATTTGGAAGTACAATTTTTATATTAAAGGCTTTTGTTCTATTTGTCATGTTAGTTAAATACAATTATTTATATATGAAACTTTTAATGTTGATGAGTTGTTATTTCTTGTGAAGTCAAAACTATCAGTCTTTTCCTTTCTAGTATCAGACAATGATTTTACGCTCAGAAAGTCTTTACTGTATTCATATATAAATGACTACGAGTATTAGTACTTTTATTTTATATTAAATACTTTAATTCAACTTGAGTAAAATTACATTTAGTGAAAGGAAAAAAGATAAGTTGATTTTTTGTGTATGTGATTTTTTTCCTCTTAATTTATTCTTTTAATTTAATCCTAAATTAAACTCCACAGAATTTTGTACTTGGTGTGCATGTATAAACTTGCAATATGAATTCTGATAGAGAAAGAGTAGATTTATAAAGTGCTTGCCACACCGAAGAAAACTGTAACTGTGTGAGGTGATGGATGTGTTAACTACCCTTACTGTCGTGATCATTTTGCGATAAATATATATATGAAGTCGTATACATATTACACCTTAAACTTACACAATGTTATATGTCAATTATGTCTCAATAAAGCTGGAAAAACATTCTGGTTGAAGATATGATGAAAACAGAGGAGGAAAAGACAATATTAAAGCTTTGCTGTCTTATAATATGGTGAAAACCTAGTGTTTTTTAAAGCTTCAGAAAGTCAGCTTTGCTACAACGATATGTGCCAATTTTTACTATTATAATCCCTGTCAGGCTATGAAATCAGTATTCTCAGCAACTCTGCTCTACACCTACAATTTTGTCAAGTGGCATACTTGCCTTTAGTCTGATGAAGGATGTTAGCTCCAACACAAATTAGCCTCGATTCATGCATTATGCAACAGCACATCCCTTGGGGACACTGGAGCTCTATAATGATCCTCTTCTCAGTACCAACCACCACTTTGGACCACTGTGATAAGAGTCTTCCCACCACCCATTCACACACTCCATTCACTCAAGTGGCAAAATTGCCTAAGTGTGTACGGACCCAGTTACTTCAGCACTGATGGAATCCTGAGTCTCTTCCCTTTGGGTTAGGTTTTAATTCTTTGATTTGTGTAGATACTTTTCTGATAATCAGCTTCCCTCTTCTCTTCAGAAATGTTGAGGAAAAATTAGATATGCACAGCAATTTGCTAGTGAAAATGCAATTAAATCCATTTTCTTGAGCAGTTCTTATTTTGAAAGCACTCTACAAGTACCTGGAGATACAAAATTGAATAAAAGGGTCCATAAAAACTCTGAAATCTCACCATCCCACTAAGATATAGACATATCAACATTTTTAAAAAACACATCATGAAAAATTCTAAGATTACTTATGGATAAATTTCTATTACAGTAAGGTGTGGGAGAGATTCATTGAAGACTATGGTATATACATGTCATATTTAACATGTCTTTAAAAGAGGAGTTTACAATGTAGAAACTTAAGAACTTTATGGCTGAGAACAAAAACTAAAGCGAAGACAACAAGGCATGAATGTATAATTTACGGTAAAATTGAAAGAGAAGATGGGTAGTAGAGAAGTATGTATAAACACCAGCAGAGTCAGAATATCCTTAAGTGTTGTTACGGTGGAAAGTGATTAAAAAACTAAAATAACAGACTCACAGACATAGAAAACAAACTTATAACCATAAGGGGAAGGGGGAGGGATAAATTAGGAGCTTGGGATTAACCTATACACACTATTATATATAAAATAGATAAACAACAAGGACCTACTGTATAGCACAGAGAACTCTATTCAATATTTTATAATAACCTATAAGGGAAAAGAATCTGAAAAAATAGATATATATGTACGTACAACTGAATCACTTTTCTATACACCTGAAACTAACACAACATTGTAAATCAACTAAACTTTAATTAAAAAACTAAAGTAAAATAAAATAAAAACAACCCTAAATGGCGTAACCAAAAATAAAAATTTGCCTACAAAATTCAGAAGCCTACCATTAGTTTTTACTTGAGAAACAGGTGAATTCAGGGGCACAAGGATGTGGTCAGGACTCAACCTCTTCCATTCATCCTCGGTTTTGCTTCCTCATTCTGGCTCTACTTTCACACATACTACTGCTTTGTGGTATTAGAGGGCTGCAGAAATACAAACCTAGGGTTTGTTTTTTGGTTTTTTTTCAGATCCCAGTCCTGCAAGAAATGAAAGTATCTCTCTCTTTCAGTTACAATAGCTCAATGTTTCTCAAGCTTCTTTCATTATCATTCCCCTAAAGAGACTTCTAACATGGTTTTTCCTAGTTGTCCCCTTCTCAGGAAACTAAGGAATAAGATTTTTGTCAGGTAATGTTGAGCAGTAGGGTTGAGCTCTGGAGGGCCACAAATCACTGTCATGTGATTTGAAGATTTTCTCACCGCCCCCCAAGAGCCCTTTTTTACCTCCTTGGGGGGCACTACCACCCCCATGGGGAATGCATGCTCTAGTTGAACTCTGAGTGGCTCTAACTCTAAGCCTGTTATCATGGTCACTTGCTGACTGGCTGGGCATGGATCACGTGCTCTCCTCCAGGTGAGAATGGAGTCAGCCCCACATAAAAAAACAGGTGCTGGAAAGACTGGGTAACAAAGGGAAATGCACAAAACTATGAAGAAGAGAAAGGTAAACTGATGTAGAGTTAGGGTTAAAAAAATAAAAAATGGGGCTTCCCTGGTGGCGCGGTGGTTGAGAGTCCGCCTGCCGATGCAGGGGACACGGGTTCGTGCCCCGGTTCAGGTAGATCCCCCATGCCACAGAGCGGCTGGGCCCGTGAGCCATGGCCGCTGAGCCTGCGCGTCCGGAGCCTGTGCTCCGCAACGGGAGAGGCCACGGCAGGGAGAGGCCCGCGTACCACAAAAAAAATAAATAAATAAAAATTTAAAAATTTAAAAAATGAATAAAATGAATAAAATCATATCTAGGTTCACCGTGTGTCCCCCTCCCCCTCCTCCTCCTTTCTTCTCCTCCTCTGTTTATGCAAAGCTACTGGGGCAAAGACTGAACTGAATAAAGCAATGGTGAGAGGCAAGCAGTCCAGGCTACTGTGATAGGTGATATTCACAGAGAGATGGTGAAATCAAGGGCACAGGCAAGAGACAAAGGAAAGGAGAACAAGGAAGCAGAACCTTCTGAAACAGCACCAATAGGATCCAATGACCAACTGATTATGGGGGATAAAGGAGAAGCAGAGGCCAAAGCTTCTTAGCCAAATGAGTGGCTGGCAGTGTCTTGGATGAGAAAACAAGTCAGGTTGAGTGAATGAAGGCTTCAGAGAAATAATGACTTGTTCTATGGATATATTGATTGCCCTTAGAGATGACCATGAGGCAGCTGGAAATTCCCATCTGGCTATTGAGAGAGACTTCCAAGTTAATGTTTATGTTACAGAGACACTAACCTATAGATGGTGCTTGAAACCTTAGGAGAAAAGGAGATACCCAGAGTATAGATTCTACAGCAGACAGAACCCAGAGACATAACCTTAGGGAACATAGTATCTGGGGAGAGAAGAAGATACCAAGGAAAGATGAGTGAGAGGAGAGGTGTGAATAGACCACAAGATTGAAGGAGGCTAGGGAGAAGAGAAATTCAAAATGGAAGAAGTTGTCTCACTGATGACAGTGTCAAACACCACCGAAGTCTGAGCTAAGACAGGGCTTTACGTGAAGGAGGCCTATGTCAATGGATGAGATACACTGATGTGATTAACCAGCAAACTGAGAATAAAACATTTAAGAAATCAAAGGTAGATTTCCCCCTCCCCAATAAGTTTCATAATAAAAAAAAGAAAAGTAACACTATAGGGAACTAGATTCTTAAGATTACTTGCTCTCGAGTCATACAGGCCTAGATTTGAGTCCCATTTTTGAAATTTGAGTAAGATTCAGTTTGCTCATCCATAAATGGAACTAATAATAGGATTTGCCACACAGGATTATCCTAATGATCAAATGAAATACTTAACATAAAATGTGCAGTAGAGTGTCAGTAGATTGGGAGTACTCAGTATTCTTTGGCGATTATTATTTTTTAACTACAAGGAAGAATTCTGGGAAAGTTACAATACTGAAAATGCCAAGGGTGGAGCAGACTGGTCCAAAGGGAAGCAGACAAAGTTTGGACTGAGTGCCCGAGTGGAAAGCAAGCTCCAAGTGGGACGAAATAAAATTCTTTATCAAATAGAAGAGGCAAGACAGAAAATGAATGAAGATGCAGGGAAAATCTGATGTGGAAAGGAGAACCAGGAAAAACACAAACCTCAGATAACCTTGATAAATTAATAAAGAATCAGACAAGTTGTCTCCAGAGTGAAGAGAGTTAGGTCAGATACTTGAGGTAAATGGAAAATTTTGGAGCTAAAAATGAGGAGAAGAGGAATTCCCTGGTGGCGCAGTGGTTGAGAGTCCGCCTGCCGATGCAGGGGACGCGGGTTTGTATCCTGGTCCGGGAAGATCCCACATGCCGCGGAGCGGCTGGGCCCATGAGCCATGGCCGCTGAGCCTGCGCGTCCGGAGCCTGTGCTCTGCAACGGGAGAGGCCACGACAGTGAGAGGCCCGCGTACCGCAAAAAAAAAAAAAATGGGGAGAAGAAACCAGGAGATAAATTCAAGTTGAGGACAAGTGTTTCTGATGGAGAGGGGCACCAAGATGAATTAGCACTTACTGAATTGGTAGGCGAATAAACTGGCCCACTGCCTGACATTTCCAGCAAAAGTTTGCAAACAGCACGCAAAGAAACAGATATTCAGCGGCGGGAATTATCCAAGATTGAGTATCAGCGACACTAAACCAGAAAGAAATGATCCCAGGAAATCCCGCATTTTTGAGAGAGAGGAATCAGAGCCCACTGGACTGAACACAGTTGAAGTAGTTATGTACTGTCTATGAAAGGAAGATGTACTGTGAAAAAAGACAATGACTAGGGGACTGGGGGTCACGGTGAGAATAAAGAGAAATATTATTAGAAATAAGAGAAATGGGAATTTGATAGCTGTAGTCAGAGAAGAAATACTCAGAGGTTAAGTTCTCTAGAATGCATTTTTTGAAAAAAGGTAGAATACTTTGCTTTCTAAAAGGATGAATATTTTCCCTATAAATGACCAAAGAGGTTACCTAAAATGCCTGCAGTGCAGGCTTTTAGAAATTGTTCCATTTCAGAAAATATGCCAAAAATTAGCACAATGCAAAAGCTAAATTTACTACTATCATGCAGCTGCCTACTATAAATGCCACGGAGAACAAGAAAGATAAATCGCTTGTGAAAGGGATATGGAAAATATAAAAGACCAAAACTACATTTTAACCTAATCTTTACTGTATGTAAAGACCTTTATAAAGTTTGTGTCAAATATTATGTGGAACATTCATCAATTAAATTAACATTAAATAAGTATTCATTTTGAATGGATATTCATGTCTAAAAAGGTCACAACAAATAACTTCCATAGAATAATATGCAATATTAAAGTGGGTTTTCATGAAAGGAACCTGCTAGAAATCCTAAAATTTGGACAAAATTAAGATAAATTACTTTAAAGAAGAAAACAAGACCAAAAAATTGGGGTGGGGGAAGTCGGCAAATGACCACAGTGGACACTAGAAAACGGTACTTCAAATGGCAGGAACAAGAAATATCTCAACAAAAACCACTCAGAGGCTCATAGTAGCATTCTCCTTCATGGATCTCTTTGAGCATGTGGTAAAAAGCCCCGAATCTTCCACTCAGAAAATTACCGATTAAGCACAAATGCAAATTTTTTCTTAAAACGTCCGGGACCCCTAGCTTTCCATGAGCTCCTGAACTCTGCTTTGTCACTCCCTGAACCCTGACTCACAATCTCCTCCTGTGAAAAGCTCTGCTCCCAAGAAGTTACTGGATGATGCCCTCTGAAATTATCAGCAAACTTCTCTAATTCAAAGGGACGAGGACAAACTGGGAATCAAAAGGCCACAACAAGCACAAAGCTGATATTGCAGACAACTCTTTTCCTTAATTTGGACATGAAAGAGTTGGCCTTAAGGTGATTTAAATTCCTACCAGATTTTTTTTTAAAGATTCTTTTCATGTGGACCATTTTTAACGTCTTAATTGAATCCGTTACAATGTTGCTTCTGTTCCGTGTTGTGGCTCCTTGGCCACTAGGCATGTGGGATCCTAGCTCCCCCACCAGGGATGGAACCCCCATCCCCTGCATTGGAAGGCAAAGTCTTAACCACTGGACCACCAGGGAAGTCCCCCAGATTTTTTAAATGATAGCATTTTAGTCATACATTTTCTTTGAGTGCATCACTTGTTAGTCCCATAAATTTTAACAGAAAACATTTACCTTACTGTTTATTATTTCAAGATATTTTGTAATCAGAACTGCCTTTAACACAAGCAAAATGGACCCCTGCCCAGGGTACTGTTTTGGAGGACTTTTCACACCACAAAGCACATGCACTCAAATATTTTTTGGAAGCGTATGTGTGTGCTTCACGTGGGATCTGATGGTCTACACACCAACATCCCAGGGAAAACATTTCTGCCCCTCTCCTAACCTATGTCCTCAAAACTAAAAGGGACTCTAAAAATAATAATAATAATAAATAAAAAGAGGGAAAAAAAGGTAGTCTTTCCTGATGCTATGTAGGTCTGTGCTTCTAGGGTACTGGATGAATTCAAAGCTACCAAAAGCTGCATACTATAGTATAATAATTGCTGTTTTTCTCTGTCAGCTCTAAGTGCTACTTCACATTGTGAAATAAAATTCATATTTCATGGCAAGACAAAAAATTAAAATACAATAAAAATGTATGAATGAGAAAAGTTGGACTTGAAGGATGGTTCATCTTTGTGTATTTTTCCAAAAGTAAAACTTTTTTTAAGCAGAAAATGTCCATGGTAGAAAAATTACAAAATTAAACAAAAGCAAAACCAAAGTAAAACCCTCATAAGCCAACCAAGCAACCATAATCTTTGCTGATAACTTGATACATATTTGTTTTTCAGAAATACATATACATACATGTATACACACACATGATCAAATGGTTCATAACTTGATGTTTACTTTTGAGAACTACTTCTGTATTTATATATATTAATGAAATCAAATTATTTTTAAAAATCAAAACGGACTCATTCTAAATGTCATCAAGGTTTATAGTTTCTTCTACAGCTAATATCAGAGATGGACATTGCTTTCAAGCTCAAAGAGGATGTGAATGGGATTAGTACTCTAGTAAAAGTAACTGTCCCAAATCTTTCCTCTCATTTGCTATGAATGCAATAAATTATTTCATGAAGGATCATTTCCCTAGTACTCCCAAAATACTAGAATATATTAGAATGAGAAATTTTATTTTATTAAAATATTTAATAGAAGAAAATTTTCACAAGTTGATTTTTATTTTTTTTTCACACACACACACTGTATTTTATTTTTACAAGTGATAAACAGACTGACACCAAGCATTGTAAATGGATGACCACAACAAAAGCAACAATGATTGCAATTACCAAACACGAAACACACTCATACTATGTCATAATATTGGCATTCAGTCCAGGAATCCTCCACTGTAACAGCTCCTTTACTTTGCAGTGAAAACTGATTTGTATATTTTTTGCCTCTGAGTCCTTGTGGGATTTTTTTTTTTATTCAAACAGAAAGCCACAAAAATTATAATCATCCTCATCAGTTCACTCAGTCCCATGTAATTAATTTTTTTTTCATCTTGATCTTTTGTTAGCACTTTTATGAGTTCATCAGTTTTCCATTAGAGTTCTGAAAATGCTTATTCATTCAGTTCAGCGTATAGTCAGTTACCAGAAACCTGTACTTGTCAGAGTCTTTTCCATGAATTCCTCGAAGATGAAACCCTTTTATAGGAACACATTTGCAAAAGCATCAGAGCACACCCAGAACTGTCTGTAAATGACAAAAGACTTAAAAATGACCACGGTTAAAGATTTGATGAAAGTTATAATAATGCAATTGACAAGGAAATTTAGTTATTTCTGAGATATACATTTTAAAGTAATAACTAGAATTATGACTTATAACACTATACCAGAACATATAAGATTTTTAGAAACAAAAGTTGATTTTTAAATGTCACCTTTCCTTAAAGAATATTATTATTTTGTCTTTTACTTTTAATAGATAACTTTAAATACTTTTAAAGGAACAGAACTATAATGATCATATGTAAATGAATTTTTACCTTTTTAATATTTGCATTAATTTCTATTTTTGATGAAAATAGAAATTTTGTACACTTTGAGTATAATTACTTTTTCATTGTTTAGATTATGTCTCTTACTACAACTAAAATCTATTATAATAATAAAATTAAGCATTTTGTTGAAACTAAGGAAAGAAAAATCAACTTATGGAAAAATATAATTGATAAATCATGCTGTGTGAATTGGTGCAAAGATCCTGACTATTATGTTTCACAAATTATACTTTTTGTCATTATTTAATACCATATTTCATCCTGTTTGGACTTTTACCCTAAATTTCACCCTTTCTGATACTAACACTCCTGGCCTTCCTACACTGTTTTTTGGATTTTTTTTTTTTCTCCATTTTCTGGTATCTTTGCCACCACTTTATGATCAACCTTTCATTTTCACTTTATTTTAAGCATGTTCCATGTAAATAACACATATCCCTTTTATTTTTCACCCTTTCTACAGGAATTTAGCCTATTTATATTTAATGCAATGACTTGACACTCTTTATTTTACTCCTTTCAACTTGCTTTATTACTTATTTCAAAGGCAGTTTCCTAATTATTTCTTTTACTTTCATTTCCTAGTATTAATAATTTACTATTCTTTTGTTTCCTTGCTAAACAGGAAGATCTATTGGGCTTTTCTGTTCCTTTAATGGTCTCAAGTCAGCTAATAGCTATCATTCCCCTACTGAGTTTCTTAATACAGCTACAATTCCTTTGTGTTAGGGTGTTATTTCCCTGACTTATACAAGCTGTTTACTCCACTGTTTCTCATCACTTCTTTTCCTCATCTCTATTCCCCTCACATCCCCCCATAAAATGAGAGTTTTAGAAAACTTTCTTCCTCTCCCAGCTCATAGTCTGTTTGTTTTTTCTGAGACTATTTAGTCCATCTAGGTCTGAGCTATTACTACACTTGGTTATAGCATGTATCTTTTCTAGGGTCCTTCACTCACAATGACATTGCATGTATTTCCAGGCGATATATTTTTACCATACCTATATACCATTTCTCACCACTATTTTTTTACTCTCTTCTTTCCCTGACTTGTGCTACCTGTTGTTTGTTATTTATAGTCTTTTCTTAAAACACCTTCTTCAGAGAGGGACATAGCATATACTCTTTGAATTATTTATATCCTCAAATGTTTCCTCTCATCTAAATAGGGGAAGGATACCTTGACTGAATACAGTCGTATTACACTGTAGGATGTTTCCCTGTGAAGTTTGGACACTATTTCACTTGACTGTATCTCACAGTGCTATAAAGAAGCAACACGATGAGTCTGACTTTTTGGGGAAACTTGACTGGACTTTGCAGAATTTTATAAGGTTTCTCCCTTAACTTCACACATGAGGAACTTTACAGTCTATCCCAGCCTTTTCTCATCAACACAGCCCTTTCAATCTGGCCACTCTGCGATTCCTTTGGGTTAGTTGATTATTTAATCAACTCTCTTTTGTCTGTTTTTTTTCTGTCCCACTGGCATACCATTCTTTGCATAAAACATCTACTGCGTGATCCTCCAAGGCTCTTACAAATACTTCCTCACCTGCTTATCCATCTTGTGCTTTGCGCTTCCATTTGCCCAACCATTCAGTGCTTTCCTTCTTCTTCAACTTTTTTCAGGAATTATCAAGCTCAAAAATATTTTTAAGCTCTAGATAGTCTTCACTCAAGCACTTCTGATTTGTTTTTTGTTTTTTTTTTTTTTTTTTGGCGGTACGCGGGCCTCTCACTGTTGTGGCCTCTCCCGTTGAGGAGCACAGGCTCCAGACGCGCAGGCTCAGTGGCCATGGCTCACGGGCCCAGCCGCTCGGCGGCACGCGGGATCCTCCCGGACCGGGGCACGAACCCGCGTCCCCTGCATCGGCAGGCGGACTCTCAACCACTGCGCCACCAGGGAAGCCCTCTGATTATTTTTAATCGGGTTTTCACATGCCTCCCTAGCAGCCCTGTCTCCCTTGTCATTCCTGGGGTATCTTAAACAGTCTTTTTCTCTGATGGGACCTGGAGGACTGTAGGTGACAGCCCTCCTTAAGATGGTGGAAGCAGGCAGTCTCTACCCTTAGGGCCAGGAAATGTGTAAGGGGCCTCAGCAGAGGCACTCTTTGGGTTCCTGGTCCTCCCGCATTCTTAGGGGCAGGGAAAACGTGCCCAGCCTCTTTGTGGCTTACAGGAGAACTGGCACGGACATCTGGTTTTAACAGCAATCATTCCCACACCAGGGCCCTAGGGTTTCCGTCGGTCAAGCTCTTCCTAGGATGTACCCCTTTGTGGCCCTGGCCCAGGGCTCTCTGTTGCTGATTACAAGGACATGCTGGGACGTAGAGAGTGGACTTGAGGACGGGGGAGGGGGAACGGTAAGCTGGGACGAAGTGAGAGAGTGGCATGGACATATATACACTACCAAACGTCAAATAGATAGCTAGTGGGAAGCAGCCGCATAGCACAGGGAGATCAGCTCGGTGCTTTGTGACCACCTAGAGGGGTGGGATAGGGAGGGTGGGAGGGAGACGCAAGAGGGAGTAGATATGGGGATATATGTATGTGTATAGCTGATTCACTTTGCTATACAGCAGAAACTAACACACCACTGTAAAGCAATTATACTTCAATAAAGATGTAAAAAAAAACCAAACAAACAAGGACATGCTGGGCTCATAACTGAGAAAACCTCTCCCATTATCTCTGATATTCATAAGGCTCCACAGGGTTTTATGAAAACCAGTACATGAGAGTGGGGAATAGAGCAAAAAGTGGGTAAAATACTGGATCCGCCAGGGCCGCCCCCCGCCGACCCTCCTCGGCTTCTGCTCGCTAGCTGATTGCTGACAACGCTTACACGTGTGGTTACAAAAACCATCTAGACCTGAAACCTCAAGAGTACAAAACCTCAAGAGTACAAGGTGGAGGCAAATGAATATGGAATTTAGCTAAAGATGGTTAATTTCTTCTTTTAAAGGGAGGGAGCACTAAATACTGTTTTATTCTCAAAAATGATGAAAGACAGATTTTTACAAAGAGAAGCTAGGGCTTCCCTGGTGGCGCAGTGGTTGAGAGTCTGCCTGCGGATGCAGGGGACACGGGTTCGTGCCCCGGTCCGGGAAGATCCCACGTGCCGCGGAGCGGCTGGGCCCGTGAGCCATGGCCGCTGAGCCTGCGCGTCCGGAGCCTGTGCCACAGCAGTGAGAGGCCCGCGTACCGCAAAAAAAAAAAAAAAAGAGAGAAGCTAAAACATAAATCTACAAAACAATATCGCTTACAGATAGAGATGCAAAATCATACACAAAATAATAAACTGAATCTGTTGTTTAACAATAAAAACTATAGCAGGTAACCTTCACTGTGTCCTTATGAGTCGGGCAGTGTGCTAAGTGATGAGTATGAATCATTGCCCCCAACTGTCTAGAGCTAATAAGATATTTCAGTAAAGTGCCATTTGTGAAATAAATACACACAATGTAATGACTCTTCTGTGTACTAAGAATAGGATTTATAACATAATGGAAGTCCATGCACAGTAGCAACACAAATAAAACCAGCAATAAATAAAAGAAATGTGCACAACTTAGGTGAAGAAATATACAAATTTGCTGACTAATACAAAAGAAGAAAATAAAATGGAAAAACAATGCGTGATCCTATGAGTAGCCTCAGTATTTCAAAGATTTCAGCTCTCTCCATATTATCTATGTATTCAGTACAAGCTCAATCAAATTCCCAACAGCATTTTTTAGTGGAATTTGACAAGCTAATTCTAAAGTGTACTTGGAAAAGGATGTAGCAAGAGCATTTTGGAAAGAGAAATCTTTTCCTTCCCCTACATGTCTTGCTCTCTACTCATCCTAAGTGTCTCCCCTTCAATACCGCCTCCCCTTTGATTTATCATCACCAATATCTATGCTGAGCATGAGATTGACAAAGTGGCTTTTTTAGAGACAGTAAAACATAGTGAGTAAAAGCAGAGATCTCAAACTGCCTGGGTTTGAATCCGACACGTACCAGCTGTGTGACCTCAGGCGAGTCACTTAACCTCTCTGTGCATCAGTTTCTTCTAGAGTAAAAGGGAGATAAGAGTTATAATGATAGTACCCACTTTGTAGATTTGTTGTGAGGATGAACTAAATGAAAAGGTAAAGTTCTTAGTTCAGTGCATGCCACAGAGAGCGACATAATTGTTAAATATGATTATTACTATAATAAATTCTGAAGAAAAGGAAGTCCAGGTGTTCTGGCCTTGAGTTTTTTTAGAAAATTGTTCCAAAATTTTTTAGAGTTTGGGATGAAAAATAAGCTATTTAGAAACTGCAGCTTTAGCACTTTTAAATATGGTTAGGGATGCCGGAGTGCTAATGTACCCTTGTTCTTATTTTAGTGGGGGAAGGGGGCAGGTGGACTAGGCCCTTGAATTGACCCTTTAGTTGTACAACAACAAAGTAAAAAATCTCTCCTAAAAAAAAAAAAAAAAACTCTCCTAAATGGCAAGTTCTGGAAATGTGCGCTAAAAATCTTTATATCTGCATCGATACATGTAATCTGATAAAACTGGGCCATCTCACCCTCTCTTAAGGCCAGTCTCGGTATCATGAGGGATCGAAAAAGTATCACATTTTTTTCTCTAAAGCCTAGTAGTTCTTAACTGAAAATCCTGCTGAGAGGTGGCCCAGAGGAAATTCACCACATAACACAGGGCAGAATTTCCCAATAACCCTCTTTATCCATCTCTTTCCCCAAAAAAGCACCACCCCCACAGTGGTTCTGTGATCTCCCCATTCTCACACACAGCCCACCACTCAGGTTCCCCTTCCTCTCGGCCTCTAGTTGCCAACTGCAAAGGGAGGTCCATCCCCATTCCCCCACTCCCTTCTCTTTTCCCCTGCCCACTCAGTTCTGAAAGTGCATGGCTCAAATTTGCCTCTTTGAATCTGGACTTAAGTCTGGATCTCCATTCATGACAATGACGAGGGGAAAGGCCATGGATACTTCGACTCTAATGACAGTGGTCAAATTTCCTGTCTGCACTGATTACGCCGATTTTGGGGGTAGACTCGGGTCTGAGAGGTGAGACGGAAACTCCCTTTCCCAAGCCCTAGAGAAACTGAGGGGCCCAGAATCCTGGCTAGATAGATGACACTGTCAAAGAAACTTCTGTGGTTAGGGGAAAGGGAGGGGTCTCTGGGCTTCAGGTAGTGTCACTCCATGGGCCACCAGAAAGCCAGCCAAGAGCCACGTGCAAATGCTGCGGCCCTGGGATTGAGCCCTTACCTGCCTCCTAGGCTTTGTCTGCATGTGGTTTGATTCTTTCCTATTATTCACGAGGGAAGTTTTATTAACGTCTATTCTCCTCAATGCTTTGGGCACTAAAGGGAGAGGTCTGAATCCACATACAGGGCAAGATAGAATGGGGTGAGCAGAGAGTAGAGGCAACTTAAGAAAGCAAGAAGAAACCAGCCAAGAATGGGACATCAGTACCAGATGGATGGTCAAGATATTTAGATGGATTGACATTTTAAAAACAAAAGACAGCATCAGGAGCTTGGGATTAAAATACACACACGAATACATATATATATATATATATATATATATATACACACACACACATATACATACACAGCACAGGGAACTCTACTCAGTACTCTGTAATGACCTATATGGGGAAAGAATCTGAAAAAGGATAGATACATGTTTATGTATAACTGAATCACTTTACTGTACACCTGAAACTAACACAACATTGTAAATCAACTATAATACAACTTTTTTAAAAAAGAAAAAATAAATAAAAACCAAAGACAGCATTTCTGTTTCAAGACTTTTTTGTGAATAAATCTACTTATAGAAGTGTATAGATCCCAAGCGTTCAGCTTGATAAACGTTCACAGACTAAACACAGCCATGGAAGGAGCATCCAGTTTAAGAAATGGAACGTTCCCAGCACCCCGGAAGGTCCCTTTCTGCTCTCTTCCAATCACTATCTGACCCATCCAAGGGACAAACAGAATCAGACTGTGTATAACCTTCCGTGTCTGGCTCTGAATCAATATTTGAGATTCTTTCCTAGTTTGTACGCAATTGTCCATAGCGCATGCTTACTGCTTGATAGCATCAAGAAACCATTCTTTAGGAATAGTCAGAAATATGTGAGAAGAGGAAAGTGATAAAGTATTGCATTTGCTATCGTGAAGTGGGAAAAAGGAAGGTGTCACCTGGCTACTTAAGAGGAGAATCACGTCTTTTATTAAATATTCCTTTCTTGAAAAGGGGCCAGTGACTGTGTAAACCGTGTTACATGAATTATTTCATTTTGTCCTCACAATAACCCTATAAATTATGTTGATAATGACAATGCCACTGCCCATTTTAGAGATTAGAAAACTGAGGCTTAGGAAAGTCAAGTAAACAAGGTCACACTACTTATAAGGAACAGTAGAGCTGAGATTCAAACTTTGGTAGCCTATTCTGAGTCCTCACTAAAAGATACTTGTGATATCTTTGTGATAAACTGCATTACACACTAAAACATAATACGAAATTATTCCCCAAAGTTAAGCTCCATAGGATGGGCTGATCTGAGAGCCATATCCACAGCAGCTTAGTTACTAAATACAAAAGGACCACCTAAAATCAAGGTTTCGGCTTATTAGAAAAGCAGCTACATAAAGTGATATGACTTTATCATATCACATAAAAACAATATCATAAAATTCCAATGAAACATTATACATTGGTTTTTATTATTTAACTTTTATGGAGATTTTGCCTGAGGAAAAAAAGGAAACTTAGGAGAATAAAACACATGAAGTATTTTACACTATTTATTCTCACCTATGTCTGCATTTATCATAAGGCTGAAAGTAAGTTGATAAAAGCAGCTGGGGTGCCAGAAAATACGACATTACCTCACGTGTAAACTCCCTGTGCCATTTACAAGGTTCCAGGTCTTTTGCTTTGGGTCATTAACACCTTCACTCTAGGGGCCAGAGGGTCGGTAGATGGAAGTGAAATCCAGATGGTTTATTTTTGAAACCTATTTTAACTTCTTGTAAAAATAAATAAATGGGGAAAGTGCAGAAATTATTGGTTAACATGAGGTCTGGAGACTGAGTTTCTTTTCATCACTCATCCTCCCTCATTTGCAAGTCTAATTGAGAACAGGCCACAAAATTCAATTTGAAAACTGGTGGTCTGGAGTGTTAAATCTTACAAGTTGAATAATGTAGGGACAGCTTTACCCGCAAAGAGAGTGGGAGAAAGCCTCGTCTTTCAGATGACAATTATTGGACAAGGAGAAATCTAATTTCCTAAGTTAAATTATCAGTAGGGAAAACCAAAAAATGTGAAAGCTTACCTCTTGGTTTTGTCTCTGAGCTCTACGGGTACACATTAGCTAACCAAGCCTGGGGGGTGGGGCGGGTACAAGCCTTCCAGGAAACGGTGACAAACGATGGACCAGCACACTGAAAACCGCATCAAGCCACATTTTTGTGCTTCATTTCAGGGACTCCAAGCATTTCCTGAAGCCTAACACAAATCTGCATGGAAACCCACCTACCCGGTGAAGAATTTCTTCTCTGCAGAGATCTCCATGCCTAGTTTGCTCGCCCGGAAGCAGACTGCCCACTGCATGGCAGATGGAGAGAACCTGATGTGGTTTTTTTTGTTTGTTTTTTTTTTTTATTGGAGTGTAGTTGATTTAGAATGTTGTGTCAGTTTCAGGTGTACAGCAAAGTGGTTCAGTTATACATATACATATATCCATTCTTTTTCAGACTCTTTACCCATATAGGTTATTAGAGAATATTGAGTAGAGTTCCCTGCGCTATATAGATAACCTTGTTGGGTATCTATTTTATATACAGTAGTGTGCATATATTAATCACAAACTCCTAATATATCCCTCCCCTGCCACGTTTCCCCTTTGGTAACCAAAGTTTGCTTTTGAAATCTGTGAGTCTGTTTCTGTTTTGTAAGTAAATTCACTTGTATCATTTTTTTTAAATTAGATTCCACATATAAGTGATATCACATGATATCTGTCTTTCTCTGTCTAACTTCACTTAGTATGACAATCTCTAGGTCCATCTGTGTTGCTGTGTGTTTTAACTAGGCTCTAGGTCAGAGTAAAGGAGACATGGTTCAGCGATGCTGTGCAGAAGTGATGCACCACCTTCGCCCCTACGCTTTGTAAATGCTGTCCTTGGACAGAAAAGAACATTGCTGTCTTCAGGCATTTCTCTTCATTTTGTCTCTGTTTCAACAGTTTGAAGGATAAAAAAAGAACCTAATCATTTTAATATGAAAACATCCATCATCTGGGAGAAAACTCTGAAAAGACAAGGGACATTTATTGAATTGCTGGTACGTGGTGAGCACTCTTCTAAATACATTTCTTTTCTGTTCCTTTTTTTATGTTTGTTTTCCATTATCTGAGTCTTTTACAAATGCCTTTTGTTTAGGTTATGTTCCTTTTCACCTGATAATTTCTGACTTTTAATGTGTTTAACACACTTACATCCTATGTGATTACTGATCCATTTGGACTTTAAAAATATATATATTATTTCTTGTCTCTTGCTTACTATATCCACTTTCACTACCTCTTTGTTTTTTCATCCCTCACTTCATGCTTCTGTTGGATTGATACATGTTTACAGAATCCTTTTTTCTTCTTTTCTACTTTGGAAACTCTATATTACATGTCTATTACTTTAGGGATTAGCATTAATTTCATAATTCATATTCTTGGTTATAAATGAGTCTGCTGCAGTTAAATGATTCAGTATTTCTATACTCTGGGTGTTAGCACACACTAGCTATACACTGAACACCTACCTGACCCATTTTATTACTTTTACTCAACCTTACCGGTTTTGTAAGTTTTTAAAAATGTTAATACAAAAGAGTTAGTTCAACTTCCAGTTTTGAAATAAATATCATGGAGATGTCATTGGCAGCACAGTAACTATCATTAACAATACTATATTATAGATTTGAAAGTTGTTAAGAGAGTAGATCTTAGATATTCTCATCACAAGAAAAAAATGATTCTAGTGTGGTGATAGATGTTATCTAGACTTATGATGGTGACCATTTCATAATATATTACAAATGTTGAATCATTATGAAATGAATATAATGTTGTATGTCAAATATATCTCAATAAAAATGAATTAAAGTTATTAATATTTTATCACTTTCTATACTCATATTTCTCACAAACCATGCCTTCCTCTGGTCCACTGTCCATGCTGACGTACATCCCTCAAGACCTCTTAGCGAGGATCTCTGGACGTTAAACTAATTAGATGTTGTTCATTTGACAATATCTTTTTCCTTATTCTTTTTCCCTCCTGCTTGAATAACGGTTTAGTTTGGTACAACGTTTTTAGATTGACTGTAATTTTTGCTCACTAATTTAAATGTTACTCCATCATCTGTGCCCTCCAGAGTAACCCACTCTCGATACAACTGGTATTTCCTACGTAACCTGTGGGATGCAGTCTAGCAGTTTTAAAATTGTTCTCTTTATACTTGAGGTTCTTCAATTTCACTATAAAGTTCCTAACTATGTACTTACTTTATTTATCCTGACCATTACCTGATGTACCATATTGATGTCACGACACCTATCTTTTTTTTCAATTGTAGAAAAATATTTTGCTAACAGCTCTTCAAATATCTTCTCTACCATTCCCTGTGATATTGTTTCTTGGAACTCTTGCATAAGAGTAAATATTATACAGACTGACCTTGTCCACTAGATATGTAATGCAACCCATACTTAATTTAACATTTTTCTTACGCAGTCACATTATAAAGTAAGAAGAAACAGACGATGTTAATTTTAGTAATACTCTTTTACACAATATGTCCAAAATATTATAATTTCAACATGTAGTTAACATAAAGATTATGAATAAGATATCTTACATTCTTCCTTGGAACCTGGTGTGTATTTGACACTTATAGCACATCCCAATTTGGACGAGACAGATTTCAAATGCTCACAAGTCACTAGTGGCTAATAGCTACCATATTGGTCAGCTTGGGTTATAAGCTCTAAACTATCCTCTGTGTCTCCTAACTGCTCTTTTGTATGTTTATCTCCCTGTCTACCTTTATGGCAAACTGACTGATTCTCCTTTACATTAAGCTTAGACTAGTATTTATTCCACCTATTGAGTTTTTCTTTCTTTCAATGACAGCGTGTTTTACATCCAAAATTTCTAATTGATTCATTTTTACAGGAACTTTTCTTATATCGTTTCTGCCTGTTTTTACTTCATACTTTCACTTTTAATTTCCAAAAGAAATTAAGTCTGCATTTATCCATCTGAGCCTTCAAACATGTTTATTTAAAATCTTCATCGGACTGTTCCATAAAATCAATTTTATCTGGAGTGAATTCATGTACTGACTGTTGGGGTTAGTTTTTTATTTTTTGTTTTTACCGTCTTTCTTGGAGTTAGAGTTATTCAAGGTTTCTGGAATTTAGATTTGCTGGATCATTTAGGCTGGAGCTTATCTGTTGTTGTTTAATTTGTTGGTGACTTCACTCTTATTCTTTTTTTTTTTTTTTTTTTTTTTTTTGCGGTACGCGGGCCTTTCACTGTTGTGGCCTCTCCCGTTGCGGAGCACAGGCTCCGGACGCGCAGGCTCAGCGGCCATGGCTCACAGTCCCAGCCGCTCCATGGCATGTGGGATCTTCCCGGACCGGGGCACGAACCCGTGTCCCCTGCATCGGCAGGCGGACTCCCAACCACTGCGCCACCAGGGAAGCCCCCACTCTTATTCTTATAACAGTTTTGACCTTGTCTCCATCCCTGGGATTCTTAGTTGAAATTCAAGTCTTTTTTTTTTTTTCCTTTAACATCTTTATTGGAGCATAATTGCTTTACAATGGTGTGTTAGTTTCTGCTGTATAACAGAGTGAATCAGCTATAAGTATACATATAGCCCCATATACCCTCCGAAATTCAAGTCTTACAGGATGGCTCACAGCTCCTCTTCTGCTACGACAGAATCTCCTAGCTAGCCCATGAGCTTCTTTTCACTATAATGTGTCTGCACAAATGCATTCCCAGCACAAGAACAGTGCCTGACACATGATAGGGGCTTGAGTCTTTATTGAATTAATTATTGAATAAATGGAGAGCCCAATCAAATCCTTGCTTTGGATAGCGAGCCTGAGCCTCCACTTTGCACTTTTTGTCCCTAAAACCCCACAGGTTCAACTCTGGACAACCACTCCAACATTTAGATGCAGAACTCAGAAGGCCCAATGTCTGCCTCTTTTCTGGTCTGTGGCCATGTTTACCTTATTGTGTTGCTACACATGTCATGTGTATATTTGCTCTCTCTGTAAATAGCATTTCTTTGGTTTAGTGTGTTTATTTATCATTGCTTTGTATTTGCAGCAGAGAAGATTTACTGAAGCTGAAACTCCAAGTGCCGACTTTACTATAAATTGATTTAAGAGCAAACTATTCATTAAGTAGTCCTATGACAAATATTTCAATGTCTTTACTCTGGACTTCAGTAATGCTGACCATTTATTATTTTTTAGTTCATGTCAGGCTTTATGATGAAAAGGCTCATTTAGGTTATGCAGTATGAATGGCTGTCAAGTCCTGTCTATGTAGGACTGTCCATGAAAACTCACTAATCAGAATAAATAATTTATAAGAAGCATTTATTTTGAAACACTCATTTAATAACCTACCTTTATTTTAGCAATTAATATAAATAGATTATATTAATAGAAACTCTAATAACTGTTCTGCATATAATGTGAATGAAGGAAAAAACCTTTATAATGAGATATTTACTTTAACAGCTACACATAATTATAAGATGAATGAAAGCTTACTACTATTATCTCATGAAATTAAGTTATATAAAATATACCCATAAAGCACCAGTTTTGTCATTAATACTCAGGGGGGGGTTTTAATCACATCACAAAATTTCAGACATAGCTCTTCCCAAAACAGAATCGAAGATGGCCTCCAGAAAGGAGAAAGAATAAACTTTGGGAAGGGTACTTTTAGCTAGAACTCAGAATAAAATTTGTATCAACCGAAGGCTACCAAAATATGTTGCCCTATATGTTTGCTAGGAATTACTTGAGAAGCACTACTGATCCACCTACGTTTTTCAAAATTCTCCTAAGAAAGGAACATCATTAAAATAATAATGATAATGATTAAATTTGTAATTATCAGATTCAAAAATCGTATCATTTGGGTTTAGGTAACTTCTAAATTCTGTAGCTCTGGATCCATGCACTTGATTTAAAATTTGTGGTCTCATTTTTCTAAATATCAACTATTAGATTTTTATTTGAAACTTACTTGCTTGAAAAATTTTAAGCCTGCAGAAAATAATAGAATAAATAAATAGAAGAATAATGCAGCAGCGATTACTCATGAAATCTTCAAGTTAATCTAGTTGTTAACATTTTACTAGTCATGAGGCTAGCAGTCCTTTCCACTCCTTCTGAAATATATCTTGTTCTAACCTTTAACATTTTATTTTTCCATATTGACTAAGAGAAGATCCATTAACACTTAATTGTACCAATATTCAGGATATGTTCATTATTTTTGCCCAGCACCCCAATACTTGCCTCCATGACTACAAGTTGACCTGAGGGCTAGGCAAATTCCATTTCAGAACTACAACTATAATGCCAAGTTTATTTGTAAATCAAGTATTTCAGTTCCCAGAGGCTAATTAACAGGTTTTCATCTAGTATGGCCTCACAGATTGAAATGAACTTTTTTCTCCTACACACAAGGAATATTAGCCTGAAAACTGATTGAAGATATGAGTTATGAACATGATTTCTATAGGAACGAAATAATTTGAAGACTATTTGATATTAGTCAAAGAAGAAGGAAGGCATGGCAGCTATATCTTATGAGCTGAAGTCAATAAGGGGAAAACAGGCTTATACTAAAAGATAACAGGGTGAATTTTAAAAACTGAGGAGTAATAGGATAAAAATGGATTAGAAAGGAACCAAAAATGCAATAGCAGAATTACAAAGTAAATTAAAGGTAAAAAAAGAACTTAATTCATTTTTCAGATTGTGAATGCAATTTATATGGAAAACTAAGATAAGAATTTGACTCAGCCTATGGAAACAAATGGTTACGGAAGAAAAAAAATGAGGAAAACCATTTTACTACAAAGGGCTAAGAATAGGATTCAGACTAGGAATTTAGATGTTTCCGAGAAATTAACCAGCATATTAGAGAAGTATAGTCAAGCTTCTCTCTGATACCATTCCCCTTCTGGGGAAAGAACTTCCTTCATTAGTCCTTCTGCCTGCTGGAAACAGATTCTCTTAGATCTTCATAAGAGGAGGTCTGTTTCACTTTCATTCTCTTTTTTTATTGAGGTATAATTGACATATAAAATTATATTAGTTTCAGGTGTACAATGTAATGACTCAATATTTGCAAACACTTTCTTTCACCTTCATTCTTGTATGATGTATTTGCTGGATACAGAATTCTAGGTCAGCAGGTCTTTTCTTTTAACACGTTGAAATGCTGTGCCATTTCTTTCCGACTCCCATGATTCCTGATTAGAAATTTACTGTAATTTGAATCATAATCCCCCAATAGGATTTTCTCTGGTGGCTTCTAAGATTTTTCTTTGCCTTTAGTATGTATATGTACATACTGCTGGAAACTACTTTTCAGTACTGTTCCATATATCCCTAATGGTCTGTTCATTTTTTTTTTCCTCAATCTTTTTTCTCTCTGTTAACTGAATTGGATAATTCTTATCCATCTATCTTTAACTTTACTTTACAATTTCTTCTGTCATCTCCATTCTGATATTTAGCCCATCAAGAGAGTTTTAATTTGGTTATTTTATGCTTTGGTTCTAAAATTTCCCATTTGGTTCTCTTTAGACACCCTCTATTTTCTTTCCTGAGGCTTTCTCCATTTCCGTTCATTTCCATACGTTTCGCTCTGACTCATCAGAGCGTATGTATAACAGCTGCCTCTCCGTCACTGAGAAGAGAGCCCCTTCCACGCTCCTCAGTGCTGACCAGGTGATTTCTCCTGGCACTCTCTCCACCTGTGCTGATGCAGACACCCAGGTTTCTGAGGGCCGTGGGTGCAGCCTGGTAGATCCCAGAGAGAAGAAAATTCTGGTCTTACCCCAGTCTGTCCACTATCAGACTTTTCTTAGTCCTCAAAGAGTTACTCTTGCCAGGTTTTAGAGCTACCTCCAGTGGAGGGACAGAGTAGACTATGCTTATTTCATCTTGCCTGTGATACGTACTTTTACTTTGGGCATCAATATATTTAAGGTAAATGCAGATGGACAACTTTTATCTATTTACTCTGGTGGTTCTCTTAAATTTATTGTTATCACTGATATATTTGGTGTTAAAGGGACTATAACCTTAAAACTATTGTTTAATTTCTATTTGTTCTGCCTGTTCTATGTCACTTTTTGTCCCCTTTGCTTGCCGTCTTTGAATTCATTCTTCTTAATAATCAACTTTTCACTCCTACTGGCTTTATAGTATAGTTCTAGTATAGTATAGTATAGTTCAATATTCTTTTATTACGTGTTTAGTGCCTATCACAGAGATTAGGGAAGTATTATTTACTTATCAAATCCTAAGGATGAAAGGACTTTAGAACATTTAAACTACATTAAGATTCCAAATTATTTATATATAAATATGCATATAATCATGCTCTTTGGTATCTACCCAGAACAGCAGTTTATTCATCAATTCCCCAACTGAAGGACATCTTGGCTGCTTTCAAGTTTTGGCAATTATGAATTAGGCTGTTATAAATATTCCTGTGCAGGTTTCTGTGTGGACATAGGTTTTCAACTCCTTTGGGTAGACACCAAGGAGCACCATTGTTGGATCACATGGTAAGAGTACGTTTAGTTTTGTAACCAAAGAAACCGCCAAAGTGTCACACAAAGTGGCTGCGCCGTGTTGCATTCCCACCGGCCGTGATGAGGGTTCCCGTTGCTTCACATCCTCGCCAGCATTTGGTGTTGGCAGTGTTCTGCAATCCGGTCATTCTAATAGGTGTACAGGGGTATCTTATTGTTTTAGTTTGCATTTCCTTGATGACACGTGATGTGGAGCATCTCTTTTGCCATCTGTATATCTTCCTTGGTGCAGTGTCTATTAAAGGCTTTGGCTCGTTTTTTAAGAGAATGGTTTGTTTTTTTTTACTGTGGAGTGTGAAGAGTTCTCTGCATATTTTGGATAATTGTCCTGTATCAGATACGTCTTTTGCATATATTTTGGCTGTTCTCATTCTCTTGACAAATCGTATCTTTAAATCACGTGTATATTTGAAATCCTAAATACGTTACTATTTCGAAAAGCCAATGGAATTTACTCACACTTTTCCTAACTGCTGTTCATTTCTCCTTTAGTTCATGTTTATTCTCCTGTATCTCCAATGATCCTGTACCCGATATCATTTTACTCCTGCCTGAAAAACATTCCCTAGTATTTTTTCAGTGCGAGTGTTCTGGTGATGAAAGCTCTCCACTTGCTTGTCTAAAAATGTCACTATTTGACAACAATAATTGAAACATTTTCTCAGGAATATAATTCTAGTTTATTTCACAACATCAAAGATGTTATTCCATTGTTTTCAATTTCATTGTTGAGAAGGCAGGTGAAAGTTTATTATTGCTCCTTTAAAGACAGTCTTTTTACTCTGGCTGCTTTTAAAGTGCATCTACAGGTTTTCCTTTGTAATTCTTGGTTAGATTTCCTAGTGCTCCTTGAATCTATCGTTTAATGTATTTTATAAATTTTGGAAAATTCCTAGCCAATATTTCTTCAAATACTGCTTCTGCTCTATTCTGTCACATCTTTCCCCCTGAGACTCCAATTACATATTCGTTAGACCTATTTACTGTATTCCATACATTTATTATTCTCTTTTCTATCTTTGGTATCCTTTTTTTGTGCTTCATTCTGGATACATTCTAAACCATCTTCCAATTCGCTAATTCTCCTTTCCCATGTGTCTTCTTACTCTTAAAGTCATTAATTGCATTTATTTGGATTTATTTCACGATTTTCCATTAACCAAAATTACAACCTTCTTTTTTATGTCCTTAAATAGATTGAATTGCTTTAGAGTTGTGCCTGATCACTACATTATCTGGATTCCTATTGGCTATGTTTCCTCCTGGTTCTTCATCACATTGTCTGGCTATT
The DNA here is from genome assembly GCF_005190385.1 of Monodon monoceros. Classification (NCBI taxonomy): domain Eukaryota; kingdom Metazoa; phylum Chordata; class Mammalia; order Artiodactyla; family Monodontidae; genus Monodon; species Monodon monoceros. The sequence continues at coordinate 138,718,060 of NW_021703767.1, forward strand.
TTTAGACTGACTGTAGGATACTGCACATGGAAAACTGTGGCCATTATTTGAAGTCTAATAGGATGTTATCACTCTACGGAGAGACTTTACTTTTATACCTGGCTGGTGGCAAGAGTCCTAGCCATCCTAGATTACCTCAGTCCAGTCCAGGATTGAGATGATTCAAAGCTGGTCTTTAGCATTTGTGGGGACTGGTCAATTCTGGATTTGCATTTACTTCTAGGGTCTGGTCCTGGAGGACTCAAAGTTCCTGAGACTCTAATTTTTGTTAAAGCTCTTTTTACCTCTCATCCCCTCAGCTTCTTCTTTTGGAACAACCAAATGTTTCTCAGGAAAAGGGGCCCCAGGGCTAGACTTGGTCCCCTGGGCTTTCTTTTCCTCCAAGTTTCATAATTCTTTCATTCTTTGATTATTCTTGAATCCCTCAGACTTTTTCCAGTTTCATATTTGTCCTAGGAGGATGGACCCTAATTATCTAGTCCACCATCTAGGATCCAGGATGGATCCTCATTATCTAGTGGGAAGTAGAATTCTCATAAGTTTTATTTCCTTCATGATTCTTTTCTGCATTAATCAAATTCTCTATAGTGAGCACATACCTTTTGTTAAATAACCAATACATCCAGTCAACAAATATTAAGCAGCTTCTGTGAGCCAAGCAGATTTCTAGATACTGGCAATGGCAACAGTAAACGGAAAAGGTTTCCTGCTCTCCTAGGGTATTATCCTTTATAATGAATATAAAATATGACCATAATATATGAGAAAGAGCCCCTGTGATCCAGGAGCTGGGCCCTGGCATGGCTACAAGTTGACCTGGCTCTCACAGGTAGGGCTTGTTCTCCTGTGGAACGTAAATAATTTCACAGACCGTCGGTTATCAGATAAGGCCACTCTACAATCATGATGGTTCCAGACAAAAATAAGATCACTCCATAATGTCTGAACACAGACAAATAATGAATAGTGTCAAACTGCAAAAATGGCCACTCTCCTGGCTGATGTGAGCGACTGTTGCTTCTTCACCAATTACAGCAACAGTCTCTGTCTGGTCTCCCCTCCTTCTAGAAACATTTCTTAAGATAATCATAGAATTAGCCCTGCTTCCTGACAGCATCCAATTCAAATCAAAGTCTTCGTTGTTTAAACCCTCCTCCAAATCACCCAACCAAAGCCTAAATCCTATAATCAGTCCTTTCTAATACACTGTTCTACTCCTTTCTAATGCTGTCTTACTCAACAGTTCCCCAAGTAATATATTCTTCCTGACTACACCAGGTCATAAACCCAACTCGTTCAACCACAGGTGTGTTCCTGGGGGGTCTCTGACATTTGTAAACATATGTGTAGAAGTAAAACCACAAGAAAACGAACCCAAAAGTGTGTTGTAGTTATTTCTGAGGAAGATCTTTTTTTTTTCTTCTTTCATTTTCCAGATTTAAACATGCCTGTCTTTGCAAATTAAAAAAAAAAAAAAAAATAGTTTAAATTTGTCAATCTGTGAACCTTTAGTAAATAGTATTATGTAAATGTGTATAGAATCCCTTATCACATATTTTGCCTGGAATGCAGTAGCCTTGTGTTGTCTGCCAAAATGAAAATACTACGAATATCTGGGTGGTGGGTTTTTGGATAATTTATATTTTCACTTTGGGCTTTTCTGAATATCCTAAAATGTACATGAACTTAGTGTTCAGAGTCCGCTAAAACAATTCAACTCTATTTAAAACACTATCTGGCACTGTTATAGATTAAATACACTAAATTACTGATCTAGATTAAATTAAATAATAGGAAGGAATATGACTAATCCTCCCCTTCAAAGGAACGCAGACAATGTGTCCGTCTCCTCACTGGGTAAGGTTCACACAGTAAAACTGTTGACTTGAAGTAGAAAGCTACAATAAGGAATTAAATAAAATTCAGAAAATTTAAAACATTTTTAAAAAGGTCTAGTCCATTACAATGTAATATAGACTTTTAAGTAAAATACGTAAAGTAGAGCCGTCCTCCTAGGGTAATAAGTGAAATAGTATTGAAACTTGCATTACACCAAACCTAATTTTGTTTTTATCTGTTGGAACTCAAAAACCATCCAACTGTATCAGAGTTTTATGGCACTGACTTATTCAGCAGTAACTCTAAATCAGTGTGTGCCTTTTAATTTTTTTTTTTATTGGTCTTAATGACACACAGGCTATTTATATACGCCATGCGACTTTTGCTGAAGAAAGCTCTAAGTTACTATTTTCAAAAGTTAAGCTGGTGACCTAACAGGGGAAATTAGGTATTTTTACCTCATCACATATGACAGCTATTTTCCACAGCATTTATCAAGTATTTCACTACTTGATATCCAAGTTCATATTTATACCTGGCAAGGTTAAATACCAAACTAGACTAAAATTGTTTCTGTGTTATTATTATGAAAAACAAACTATTTTATTACAGCATTCCTAAAAACAGAGCCACGTTTTACCCCAAATCTTAACATAACGTGGTTTAGTAATCTTGAAACACTGAGCTTGAATATGTAGGACCAGAGTGCTCAAGGGAAAATAACACATGGGCCTGAAGTGGTTTATTACAGACATAATGGTGATGAGTGACAGCCTTGAAACCACGGTACAAACAGTGCTTTAGTTTCCTGTGGAAAAAACCTTTGTGTTAGTGGGGAGGGGATATTTTATGCACCTTTAATGAAAACCCCTAGTAGCTTTCTCTGCCTATAACAATTCAAATGAAGAGTCTTCAAAACACATTCATTTGCCTGCTACTAAAGAGTGGAAGGTCATTAAGAATGACACATTTAGGAACACTCTGTAAATCATTCTAATGACGTTTTCTGAAGCACTTCAACATTGGGAAATAAACCTTAACTTCTTCCGTGACACTTTTTTTCTAACGTGCTGTACTTACTATAAGAATGGGTAGTGCCACACGTTTTATCAGAACTAATAAGGTTAAGATGCTTGCTCGGTATTACAAACCTACCCCAAATGACCAATTCACTCAATGGCTACAGAAGAGTGGACAGACGTGACATGTACTTTGAAATGTTTGTTGACTTTAAGATGAGACCGATGCTGATGGAAATTAAATAGCAGACATAATGAAAAGGTTCTATTTTCTCAACCTTCTTCTTCCCTTTTCCTTTTATATTTGTAGGGATTCGTAGCATTTCAGAAGGACAGGCGAGGAATGATCCCACACTAGCTTCATATCTGCAAGATGATAGGAGAGCCCTAGGGATGACCAGAGCTATCCCAGGTTTACATCCAGTTAATAATGAACATGAACTCAGAGGTGACCTGGCCTCATGGAAGTACAGACAGCGAATCCTCTGACTTTAACAACTAACTTTCCATACAGCAAGTTGACTAAATAAAGAAAAGACACAGCCTCTTTCTGAACATGAGTTGGAGATGCCACAGGATAGGAATTCTGTCTCATCTACACATCATTTGTCTCAGAACTTCTCATAAAATGTTGCAAGCATAGAAACTTCTTGTTAAAATTTGGTTGAAATACCTTTCTAATAACTTGGAAACCTGGAGATGGTAGGTGAAAGTTAGCTATTAACACTGAAGAGAATGTAGCAATGTAGAATGTAGGTTCTTTTTAAGTAATTATCTTAAGTAATTTCCACTTAGTGCATGCTTAATTTTACATACAGTATAAAACGTGATTAAAGCAAATGACACTTTGAATATTCTATTTTCTGAGAAACACTTTGGTGAATATATGATTTCTACAGAAATTTCTAGTTAAGTAATTCCGAGAGAGACAGAAACAAATGAGAGAAAATCTCTTAGTTTTGATAACATAGAATTTCACAGCAGTTTAGTAATTCAAGATCTGTGTAGGTGCAGGTTGAATTTTCACTGTATGGAAAGAAGTGTGAAATGTGATTTTTACAATGGATAAACAAAGAAATTACAAAACTATCAATGTAGAGTGAATGGAAATTGATGCTAACTCAAGAATAAGTTGAATATAAACGGCTGTAGCTACTTGTCCTTTCTACTTTGAGAAGTGCTTTGAGAGTACAGAACACAGCAATACTTTTAGGCCTGAAATTCATTATGAAGCAATAGGAAAAGAATGTAAAGGAAACAAAGATAGTAGGAAGCAAAACAATGTTTACTGGGCTTTTAAAAAAGAAATATTGTCAATGTTTGAATATGTGTGTAGATACATATATATAGACACACATAAATATGTGCATACACATATACATGCGTTATGCATGTATATGTGTTTTAAAATACATGCTATAGAAAAACAACAAGGACTTACTGTATAGCACAGGGAACTATACTTATATTTTGTAATAACCTATACAGGAAAAGAATCTGAAAAAGAATATACATATATATATATATACACACACACACACATACACAAATGTAACTGAATCACTTTGCCGTAACCTGAAACTAACACAACACTGTAAATCCACTATATTCAATAAAAAATTAAAAAAGAATAAAGTATGTGCTCCTGCATGCTGCCTTGCTTAGAAACTGCCCTTCCCTGTTTTGTTATCTTTCCATCATTTGTAAACTTGAGTAGTTTTTGCTGAAGCCCAATAACTAAATACTATAAAAGCTTGATACCACAAAACAAAGACATTGAAATAGCCAACGTACAGAGCTAGAATACCTGGAAATTAGTCACTGTTATGTTGGTATAACTCACTCTTGTCCATATCATTCTCTCACTTTCTTTGTAAACGGCCTGGTCTTTTTAGCTTAATTAATATTTAACAAATACTAACTATACTAACAAATACTCTGTGCCTTATAGTATGGTATGTACTGAATATCCAAAGATTATTTAACCATCTCTACCCACAAGGGGCTATTACAGATGAAAGTATGCAGGACAGAAATCTGAGCTGAAAGCTCTCGATATACTCAATACATGCTAGGTATGAATCTGCTACTTTTCTACTGGCCCCTTCCATTTAGTGTTCAGACATAAATAAATGTCTCTCTCTAAAAAAGAAAGGTGTGTATCCAAGATACTCTTCTAAGATCCATTTTCCTTTCCCAGGTTTCTGGAATGAATGCTTACCTGCTCTGTTTGCTCACTCCCTAGACATCCATACACTGGTTTCTGGACTCAGCATAGTGAAATATCACCAGAAAGGACAATCTAGTGAAAATTTCTGCAACTTTCAATACTGTTCAACATTCACCTTTTTTTGTTAACTCTCCCCTCTGAATCTCTGGTTCTCTGAGTTTCTCCTCCCGATTCTCTGAGCACTTCTCTACACCATTTGTTGCTCTCTCTGTGTCTTCTACTTTCTGGGAACATCTCTCAAAGCTGATTCGTCAGTTACATACTAATACTCCTTCCCTCTCTACTTCATAAAACTCAGCCATTTTTCATAAGCTCCATGAAAAATTCTATTTAAAAAAGTAAACTATAATTTAAATATTATCTGTGAATGAAAATGGAACACTACGCATTTGGGGAGGCATTCAGAATTCTGCTGATCTCAAGGTTATTCTTGGGATTTCCCTGGTGATCCAGTGGTTAAGACTCCACACTTCCAATGCAGGAGGTGCAGATTTGATCCCTGGTCGGGGAGCTAATATCCCACACGCCCCGCAGCGTGGCAGAAAAAATATATATATATTCTTACGAAAGATGGATTTAAATTAAACATAAATTATAAGCAAGCCTGTGAAACTGCTACTTGGATAACAACGTTTGAGCTGTGTTAGACCAGAAAGAGTAGGTCCAGGTTCTAAAACTGGAATGAATGAAGATGTACACCCAGGCCAAAATTTGCTTTCATTTTCTACTCAAAAACACAATGTGAATAGGCCATGAGATGCAGAGTCAAGGGCATGATAGGTCCCTCCTTCCAAGGGTCTCCTTAGATCCACAAGAATGTTCTACCAACATGAGTGATTAACTGCACCCACATGGAGTGAGGAACCCACCAGGATAAAGGAAGCTGGAGCCATGGACTTTATGCCTTTAGGCTAAGGGGGGAGCCCTATCAGCCTTAATATTTACCTACTATCATAGAAGGGAATTCTTTGCTGTTCTACCATGACTTTCTTCCCTTCCATATTCTATTTCCTCCCATGTTATCAGGTCAATGGCAGGTCCAGGCCATGGCCTGTCACATAGTATAGCTCTATGAGCATTAAGGTGACAGTTGAGGTCTTTCAAAATAGAACATTAAGGTACAATGGTTAGAGACCTAGAATAAGATCAAGGGAACACGGCGTCTTTTTCCAGTTCTAGCAAGATCTATGGTTTTGAGAAAGTCTTTGACTTTCTTTATACTTCTGTTTTCTCATCACCTACAAAAATGAGGTTGAACTTCATGATTACTGATTTCTCGTCAAACTCACTCATTTGAGTGATACAGTAACACTTTTATCTACATCAGCAGGCCACACCTGGCCTGCCACCTGCTTTTGTAAATAAATTTGTCCGGGAACAGGATCACATCCGTCTATGCCATGTGGCCTACGGCTTCTTTTGCTGCAAGGACAATGTTGAATAGCTGCAACAGAAACCATATGGCCCACAAAGCCCAAAATATTTGCTCTCTGACCTTTTACAGAAAAAGTTTGCTGACCAATAAATCCCCAAGTTCTCCTCTGATAACTTGTCAATCCTGCATCTTCAACTACGTTGTTGTGCTAAAGCAACGTTTGGATGTGCCACCATCACCACACATCCAAAATGAACCAAAAATATATATTCATTATCTGGATGACAAAGTGTTTTTTTTTTTTTTCTTCTTCCTCTATCACTATTCATTGTAAGAGGTAAGTGCCACAAAAGTCAACATTATACAATCATATCTTTTAAAATCTGTAGGGCTTCCCTGGTGGCACAGTGGTTGAGAGTCCGCCTGACAATGCAGGGGTCACAGGTTCGTGCCCCGGTCCAGGAGGATCCCACGTGCCGCGGAGCGGCTGGGCCCGTGAGCCATGGCCGCTGAGCCTGCGCGTCCGGAGCCTGTGCTCCGCAACGGGAGAGGCCACAGCAGTGAGAGGCCCGTGTACCGCAAGAAAAAAAATAAATAAATAAAATAAAATCTGTAAAGTATGGGGATTATGAGTATCAAACACACAAGTGCAGATGGAAGCAAACTTCCTAAGTTATACTCTGAGCTCTTCCACTTAATTATTCACAATCTCCTAATGCATTAATACCGTATAACCCTTAAAACAACACTATTTCGTGTAAAGCACATATATCAATTTCAGACACACAGTAAGTGCTCCATAAATTTGAGCTGTGACTACTAGTTACGGTACTAGCCCCAGCTTCTGGAATCGTAAACACTTAATAAGTTTGTTTAATTAATGAATGAATTAAAAGATCAAATGAATTACTACTAGTGATAATTTCATTTTACCAGTTACTTGAGCTAAAACCTCAGTCCTACCTTTGGCTTTAACATCTCCTATAGACCCACAATCAAATTCTGTGGCTTATTTACTGGTAAACTTCATGAATCTGAGTCTCCAGACTTCTCTTCCTGCATGTAGAATCGTCTCCCTTTCCTTCTGCCTAAACAAGTCCATTAGAAACTCATATATAACCCATGATTTCCACATTACTGCGTGACAGAATTCTATGACATCTACCTGAAGAATACATCTCAGTAGCAGGACAGATTTTAACCTATATGTAACAGACAGTTGCTGGAGAGTTTAAACAAGAAAGGGAAAAGAGAAGCAGTGCTGAACTGTTGAGTCTCCTGTATTCTCCAACATGATTTTCCATGAATTAAGTCAGATGAACAACAAACAAAGAATACAGACCATATAACACCCTATAACTCTTCTAGAAATGTCTTCACTGGGTTATAATTTAGTCATAGGCTCTAAATGTTTTTGTAAAGAACTGTATAAGAGACTTCTGTCTGAAAAGCCTCCTGAATATTCTAAATCACAATCGAAGATCCCTAGTAATCTAAAATTTCTGTCTAATAGTAGCAACTAGCTCCACATAGCTATTGAGAACTTGAAATATGACTAGTCCAAATTGAAATGCGCTATTCAGTGCAAAATATACACCTGATTTCAAAGACATAGTGAGAAAAAAAATCATATATATCATTAAATAATTTTATATTGATTATATGTTGCAATGATACAGTTTGGACATGTTTGGCTGAATTATTAACATTTTCCCATCTCTTTTTACCTTTTTTTAATGTGGCTAATAGAAAACTTAAAATACACATAGCTTGCCTTGTATTTCTATTTGACAACAGTGGTATAAAAGAAGTGATTCAATGACCCATCAATAAAGCCATCAGTACAAGTCTTTCGCTTGTTTGTTTAAGTTTATTCTTGAGTATTTTATTATTTTTGTTGCTATTATAAATGGGAGTGTTTTCTTATTTTCCTTTTTGAATAGTTTATTGTTTGTGTATAGAAACACAAATGATTTTCGTCTACTGATTTTGTATCCAACAACTTTACTGAATTTGTTTATTGGTTTTAAGTATTTTTGTTAAGTCTTTAGAATTTTCTACACGTATGATCAAGTCATATGAAACCCAGAGATACTTTTACTTCTTCCTTTCAGATTTGGATATCTTTTATTTATTTGTCTAGGGGTGGGGGGAGGAAATGGGGAGATGTCCTTCAAGGGTACAAAGTTTCAGTCATGCAAGATGAAGAGCTCTAGAGATCTAATGTTTCAGCAGTGGGGATACAGTTAACAATATTGTGTTATACACTTGATATTTGCTAACAGGGTAGAATTCAAGTGTTCTTACCACAAAAAAAGGAAGAAAATGGTAAGTTTGTGAAGCGATAGACATGTTAATTAGCTCATTTGTGGCGATTATTTGACACTGGATATCAAAACATCAATCTGTATGTACGTCTTAAGTATATAGAATTTGTATTTGTCAATTACACCTCAATAAAGATGGAGGGGAAAAGTCAGTATCTTTAAAACCATTCACTAAACAGAAAAACAAAACAACAACAATACAACCCAGGAATTATTCTGGCATATCTACTGTCTCATTTTAGGGAATTTTTCACTGCGGAAACCAAAGGTGTCCAGATGTATCCTCTTTTTCTTCTCTGGACCTAGAGTTGAACGTGTGACTTTAGCTCTGCCAATCAGGTTCCTGCCCAGGACTTTGGAACTGAAGGGATAAACAGACCCACTAGGTACCTAAGTAGTTACAGATGATCCTGTTGGGGCAGCAGAACATGTCCACTGGCAACAGTGTCTGTGGCAACAGCCACAGATTGTACCTGTGACCTCACCTTGGCCAGGTTCTCTGATCCTCTGACACCCTTGGTTTCTGCCTATTTCCTTCACCTCACTCCCCAGTGATTTCACTGATTCTGTAAGCTCCCCAATTTCTAATAAATTCTCTCTTTTTTTTTTTTTTTTTTTTGGCTTGGGGGTTGAGAGCAACTATGGCTTTGTGAACTTGTGTGGTAGTTTCCTAACCTCTTGATTGCAGTTTGCTGCTGTGTGGCCTAAAGAACTAGGAGCTGTTTATTCCTGCTATTTTCCCCTCCGAGCCCTTCCAATTATTTTGTAAACTTCTATTTTTTTCTGTATTCATTCCCTTTATGCTTGAAATGCCTAGAGTTTTTCCTGATTTCCTAACGGGTACTAGGAGTTGTTTCTTTAAGCATTCCTTTATTGTAATTCTAATCCACTTGGGAGGAAAAGGAGGCAACCGTGCGCACTAGGTCCATTGTTCTGAAATGGAAACCGTTTATGTTTATCCCTTGTTTTGCTCAGTTGTGTTTGAGTTTTTTGCCCTGCATAGTTTCCCAAGAAAAAAGTTACGGCATACTGAAAGGTATGAAAAAAGGATTTCTTAATTTTTTCAAACTAAACTTAATCTGATGCTTCATGGATATTCTGAGAGATAGCAGCCCTCCTATGAGGACTTTGTTTCTTTCCCTGTTTTTTTGTGTCAACTTGGAGAGGCTATAGTCCTCCAGGTATTCAATCAAACGCTACCTTCTAATAAATTCTGATCCAGCTTAAGGAAAGTCAGCTCCTATGCTTGCATCTAATAACATTAAATACAACACTTAGAATATTTTACTGTTGTTCCTCTCATTAGGAAATAATGTTGCATGCAGTGCCCTTAGTACAGTGCTTTTGAATGGACTGTATCAAGATCATCGAGGGGCTTGTTAGAACCCAGATTGCTGGGGCCCACCCCTATAGCTTCTGATGCAGTAGGTGTGGGTGGGACCCGGGATCTACATTTTAACAAGTCCCTTGAGATGCTGCTGCTCCTGGGACCACACTTTGATTTTGTTTTTGTTTTTGTTTTGCGGTACGCGGGCCTCTCACTGCTGTGGCCTCTCCCGCTGCGGAGCACAGGCTCCGGACGCGCAGGCTCAGCAGCCATGGCTCACGGGCCCAGCCGCTCCGCGGCATGTGGGATCTTCCCGGACCGGGGCACGAACCCGTGTCCCCTGCATCGGCAGGCGGACTCTCAATCACTGCGCCACCAGGGAAGCCCCATGGGACCACACTTTGAGAACCACAGTCCTAGTAATTATTGTTCCTGCTGCTTCCTTTAAAAGGTCTTCTCAATAAATAGCATTTTCTTTCCTACTTTTTCTAGCTTGTTTAATTTCTATGTTTTAGAGTTTTGATACGGTATTAGACAATTAAAATCTTAATGCCTTAGTCTTGAAGAAGAAGTACTCCACGATCTGGTTCGTATGTCTATTTGCTGACAATTCACTTATACTTTTGGTCCCAGCAACACCAATCCACTACTGTCCTTCAGAGCTGTGCTTCCCAAGCTTTACTATGTATCAACTCACCCAGGGGTCTTGCTGAAATGCAGAGTGTGACTCAGCAGACCTGGCAGGAAGCCTGAGACTCTGTTCTTCTAACAAGCTCACAGGTGATGCTGATTTTGCTGGACTATGGACCACACTTTGAGTTGCAAGAATACAGAGCACATGTAACATTTTACCACTCTAGTTTTGTTTTGTTTTTTTAAGCTGAACGACTGAGAAGATTCTTTCTAATTCTCTCTTGTCCAACCCAGCTCTCCTTCCTCATGATGCCTTCCCTAAATTAGAGAGAGATTTCTCCCTGCTGTGACCTTATTGCACGTACTGTATACTATTCCTGTGAAGATAAATACCAAACTCCTCTATTTTGCCTACAGAGTTTTGAGGAATATTTATACGCAAATGAGCTTTGGAGTCAGAGGTGGATTGCAACTTCATCTCCACTCACTCCTAACCAAAGAACTACTAATTCCTCTGAGCTCAGTCCCATTTTTAAAGTAAGGACAATAGCATCTACTTTTCAGCCTTTTTAAAGTTAGGATTAATAAAAATTAATGAAGGTAACATCTAATATAGTCTTGGTACAAACATAAATGGTGGTTATGTTTCTCTTCTCCCTTCTTTCTCTTTTATGGTCTAGGCATCAACTAACGATCAAAAACTTTACTGTGCATTAGAGAGATCTAGGGAGATTTTGAAAAATGTAGTTGCCTACCCTAACCTAGTGAGATGCTTTGGGCCCATAACTCCTACTTTTACATGATTCCCATGTGACTCTGTTATGGTGGTCCAGGGACCTTATTTTGAAAAGCATTAGCTCTAAGTCCCTACAAGGTATTGTGATTGTTTATGACCACCACAGGTCCTGGTATAACATTTCCCTCAGGGGGTATTCAAAAGATACTGGTTGGGGCTTCCCTGGTGGCACAGTGGTTGAGAGTCCGCCTGCCGATGCAGGGGACACGGGTTCGTGCCCCGGTCCGGGAGGATCCCACATGCCACGGAGCGGCTGGGCCCGTGAGCCATGGCCGCTGAGCCTGTGCGTCCGGATCCTGCGCGTCCGGAGCCTGTGCTCCGCAACGGGAGAGGCCACAACAGTGAGAGGCCCACGTACCGCAAAAACAGAAACAAAAGCAAAAGATACTGGCTATGTGATACATTATTAGCTATAATAGTAATAACAACAGCAATCGTAGTAATAAATGCAAACCATATTAATAATAATTGACGGCATTACTGTTTTTATTATGAAATTGCATTGTTGTAGTTCTCTATTAACCCAATTATTTGACTGTCCAGGTGATTTCATTACTAGATCATACTAGCTACAGAGCAGAAAGTTCTCCTCAGCCTTATAATAATAAATTTCTTTGTCTGGACTTCAAAAATAAAAGCACCTACTTGTCCAATGATTAAAAACTAGGTAATTACTGGCCGCATTACACATGAACTAAAATGCTTATTTTTACAATATGAAGGCTTCAAATCCTTTTATTAAAAAAACATTTTGGACTCCTTTTTATGACTTCAAGTGATCACAATGTCCCAAGCACCATTTTAGCCAATGAATATATACAAGACAGGCTCATTCCTGCTGTCATGGGGTTTTCATTGTGGTGGAAAGACAGCCTATAACCAAATAAATAAATAGATACTTAATAAAACTTATATACAGGGAACATAAAATAATTATATACAAGAGAGTGGTTGTGCTGTGGGTTCTGTGCTGTACCATGCAGATCCCCCATAGGATTAAGTGACTCCATTTTTCAGCTTCTAGAAATGCTACTGGTTGATATGCAGCTATCATACCTCTCAAGTTATTTCACTCAGGTGAAGAGAGCTACCTCGCCCCAGGTCATGTCCCCTCTCCAGGACAGCCAGCATTCAATGACTGGTCAATGTGGGGACAGAAAGCTTGGACTCTTGCACCAACTTGCGACACGTCTACGGGGTCATCCCAGTCCTAGAGCTCGTGGTTTGGCTGAACCCTTTCTGTGACTGCATCATAATTCACCTTCTTCCTTACCCCAGTCCCGCTTACTTTCCCTCCCCCATGCGTGTTGATCCCCAATAAACCCTCGCACACTAATCTCTTCCCAGAGCCTGCTTCCCCTGGAACCTGACTGCAATTGGGCTGGAAATGAACATTAAATGCCTGCTTGCCTCTCCTGGCATCCTCTTGCCTATCAGAATTTATTTCATGTTTCCTACTCCCATTAGCCTTTATGCTTATGGAATGACCTAATTTATAAGCCAGGCTCTCTATAAATTCATGTCTACCAGTTTCTTCGGCTCAAAAAAATAGGATCCAATTTTGGCCTCAAAGAAATACTCATTATTTTCTCCAAAAATATTGGTCTGAAATGGAAAGACTTCTTTGTTAGAAGAAAAGAGAATCAGGTGTATTTGAGGCACTAAACTGAGAAATATGTTCCTTCCCTCTATTCTGAAGGTTTAAACACCAATCCTAGCAAGTTACATTTATAGAGCATTTGCTGTGCATCAAATACGTTCATTATTTTGTTTAATCCCAAGAAAACATTTTTGAGTTACAAATTATTATTATCCCATTATACTAAGAAGAAAACTGAGGTTACTGGGTGTAAACAAATGTGTCCAATGAACCAAATCGAGTAGGTGATAAAATTTCACTTTTAATTTAAACCCAGGAAGTGGACATTGACACTCAGCCACCATTTAGAGTCATTTCTTAAACCATTTAGAAACTCTTCTAAGATTTAGGTGCCATTGCATATACTTATTTTAAAAATCTCATTCTCTGGATAAACAACAAGGTCCTACTGTAGAGCACAGGGAACTATATTCAATATCCTGTAATAAACCATAATGGAAAAGAATATGAAAAAGAATGTATACATATGTATAACTGAATCACTTTGCAGTACACCTGAAATTAATACAACATTGTAAATCAACTCTACTTCAATAAAATAATTTTTTTTAAAAAAATTCTCTAACCCCATCTCAAAAGGAACCCAGTACATCTTACACTATACCTGAAAATAAAGACAACCAGGTAATTTCCAACTGTGTAAATTTCAGATACTACTTGACACTTTTTCCTACTTTAAAAAGAAAAAGGAAATTTCCTTTTTTTTTCTCCAGAGTGTTCCACTCCCCTGTCATAATGCTCTTTTTCATTTTGTCCTGGTTATGATCACTCAGATCTTGTTAATACGCTAGCGGGGCAATGCAAAAGCCGAGTATTCACCTGAGGTATTGACCATTTGAGGCTTTTAATACCACCTAGTATAATGTTGAAACAGAAGTAAAATTTCAAGTATCTGAGTAAGATATTGCAAAAAGGAACGTGATACAAAAGAGAGACAGCATATTATGTACTACACAGCATTTTTTCATTACCCTTTCCAAAATTATTTCATTTTCAGGTGCGGAGAAAAATCATACGGTTTGGTCCACAGTATTTTTATTCAAATGCTCAACATAACGAATTTTTAGAGAAATGCAAATCAAAATTACAATGAGGTATCATCTCCTACTGGTCAGAACAGCCGTCATCAAAAAATCTACACACAATAAATGCTGGAGAGGGTGTGGAGAAAAGGGAACTCTCCTGCACTGTTGGTGGGAATGTAAATTGGTACAACCATTATGGAGACTAGTACGGAGGTTCCTTAAAAATATAAAAATAAAACTACCATATGGGGCTTCCCTGGTGGCGGAGTGGTTGAGAGTCCGCCTGCCGATGCAGGGGACGTGGGTTCGTGCCCCAGTCCAGGAAGATCCCACATGCCGCGGAGCGGCTGGGCCCGTGAGCCATGGCCGCTGAGCCTGCGCGTCCGGAGCCTGTGCTCCGCAGCAGGAGAGGCCACAGCAGTGAGAGGCCCGCATACTGCAAAAAGGAAAGAAAAAAAAAAAGCAAAAAACTACCATACGATCCAGCAATCCCACTCCTGGGCATATATCCAGAGAAAACCATGATTCGAAACGATACCTGCACCCCAATGTTCATTGCAGCACTATTTACCATAAACAAGACATGGCAACAACCTAAATGTCCATTGACAGATGAATGCATAAAGAAGATGTGGTAATATATATGATGGAATATTACTCAGCCATAAAAAGAGAACAAAATAATGCCATTTGCAGCAACATGGATGGACCTAGAGATTGTCATACTGAGTGAAGCAAGTCAGACAGAGAAAGACAAATATTATATGATATCGCTTATATGTGGAATCTAAAAAAATGGTACAAATGAACTTATTTAGAAAACAGAAATAGTCACAAGATGTAGAAAACAAACCTATGGTTAATGGGGGAGGGGAGGAGGGATCAACTGGGAGACTGGGATTGACATATACACACTACTATATATAAAATAGATAACTAATAAGGGCCTACTGTATAGCACAGGGAACTCTACTCAATACTCTGTAATAACCTATATTGGAAAAGAATCTAAAAAAGAGTGGATATACGTATATGTATAACTGACTCACTTTGCTGTACACCTGAAACTAACACAACATAGTAAATCAACTATATTCTAAAACATTTTTCTTAAAGAATCATTCACATTTGAATGATGCATTTAATTACATTTACCATAGATCTTTTTTAAAGAATAGGTTGGGAAAAACTACAATTTACAGGAAAATATATCATTGGTAGCCCTGGAACACAGTTATTTTAGGTCACATCACCGCAGGGAAGAAAGACTTATCTCCCCAAGTTCTGATCCATGCAGTTATGAATTGAAGTCAAAAAGTCTCTCCTAGGATCATTATAAAAAACAGTACTTGATCAGTAGCCCTCAAAAAAGAAAAAGTAAAGTTGATGCTAAGTCAATTTCAGGAAAGCCTCCCTGACTTTAGAAACACTGCAGTTTCAAAACAATCAGACACAGCAACAGAAGTTTAGACCATTTACTGCTTAACAAAATCAAAAGCTGAGCTGCAAGCCAAATGAAAATAGGTTCTTCTATTTGGCAGTATCATTAGAAAGGTTAGGTTAAATTGTTGGTAAGCTTGTAAAATGATGATAAGCCCATC
The DNA here is from genome assembly GCF_005190385.1 of Monodon monoceros. Taxonomy (NCBI): domain Eukaryota; kingdom Metazoa; phylum Chordata; class Mammalia; order Artiodactyla; family Monodontidae; genus Monodon; species Monodon monoceros. The sequence continues at coordinate 138,733,892 of NW_021703767.1, forward strand.
TAAGTTTATGTAAGGCATAACAACACAGAATCTGCAGAAGGATGAAAATGGAGGAAACTCCTTAAAATCTTTAAAACAAAATTTCTAGAGCCACATTCATATCAGAGTATATAGTTGCTCAAATAATAAACTTTAAATTTGCATACAAATAAAGGAAATTCTAAGTTTCTCATTTTTATAAACTCACCCACCACTCAAATAACTAGATTGGATAAAATGTTAGGTACAAATCGAGAGCTTGCCTATAACTTGACTGCTGTGTCTCATATCACCTAAAATAAGAATAAATTCCAGGGGAAATTGCAGTACCCCCATTTCTGGGTGTGACAATTGCAGCATGTATGAAATCTAACTACACCGACAGCATTAATAATATATGATATGTTCTTTACCTGGTGCATATTTTTCACGGAGCTTTTACATTAATAGGAGAAAACAGGCAACTAGTGAGTTGTTTAATGGGCTTTTTAAAAAATAATATAAGCCCACCATTATGAAGACTTCGCCATGGGGTAAGTTATGTGCCCCGCAAATTCATATATTGAGGCTTGAACCCCCATTGCCTCAAAATGTGATTATATTAAGAGAAAGAGGCTTTTAAGAAGTTATGAAGATAAAATGAGATCATGAGGGTGGGCCCTAATCCAATATTACTGGTGTAGCTTCTAAGGAGAGGAAATTAGGACACAAACGGAAGACCGTGTGAAGACACAAGGAGAAAGCTGACATCTACAAGACAGGGAAAGAAGCCTCAAAGAGACCAACCCTGCCAACACCTTGATCTCAGACTTCTGGTTTCTAGAACTGTGAGAAAATAAACTTCTGTTGTTTAAGCCACTCAGTCTATGGTACTTTGTTATGGCAGCCCTAGCAAACGAAGACAGGCATGTAGACAAAGCTAGTCATCACACACCGTAACCACATAAAGTTGTTTACTCTGGTATTTATCTGAGAGCCAATGATTCCAACCAGAGCAAATGCTGATTGTTACAGGTATGACTCAAGCAATTCGTCAATCTCACTGTCTTACTTATCTAATTAGTCTTCTTTTAGGTTAATACTTGCTTAAAATTTAGAAGTTTGTGACTCCTTTGCCAGACTGCAGATTTCTCAAGGGCATAAAAACAGTATTTACTAATCTTAGCAGGCAGAGAAATAGAACGGAGTCTAACATGCATTAAATGCTTCAAGAAGAGGAGTCCGCGAAGGAGTGAGTGAACAAATGCTCTTGGACTGCACAATAGTAACAGCAGAAGAGCTTCAAGCTGAACCAGGATAACTACCCAGTTACCCATGCACCATATTCACCGTCGGTGTGAATAAACAGTGGTGCCAGGAGCTCCTGTTTAGAAAAACTGTGATTTAGCAGAAACACTGCTCAATGTGGAACCAGAAGCTAGGCGTTCTAGTGGCAGTGCCATCCTCTGAGTAAATCATGGTGCGCTGGTGACATCTACCATTCTTACCTAACTTGTGCTAAGCATTTACCCTTCAAGGTGAGGAACAAACAAGATAACATAGTTTGTAAAACATCTTTTATGAGGGTTGACATTTCTGGGACCAAACCCAATGTTTTACTGTTGCTGGCATCCCTCATCTTAAAAAACAGAAGCCATATATGATCAGGGATGGGTGAAAGATAGTCAGTGCATTGGACCATAAATCAAGGGGGCATCTGAGTTCTCATACAGTTTCCAAAGTAATATTTACAGTCTAGTCTAACACTTATTGTGAGAATGAAATGAAGATGATCATGTATTCAGAACCACAAACTTCTATAGCCTTCTAAGCATGGCTACAGTTTTCTTTTAAGTTTCTGAATTGTGGAGTAGCACATTAACCAATTAATAATATAAGATGTAACCACTCATAACATTGTAAGAGAGAGGCAAAAGATTATCAAACAAGAGTGACAAAAATAATAATAATGCAATTGTGTAAAATGTGAAATAAAACTTGGCTATGTTAAGTAAAAAGTGTATACACTTGGGTTCAGTTCAACTGTTTAGGATAAAACCATAAACTGTTCAGTAGAACCTACTAAAATTCTTTCTTGTCCTGTGAATTCACAATGCTCAAGTTCCGGATGTCCAGTTCATTATACCCATGACTTGAGGCCAAGCTGTTTATATGCAAATTATTTTTTTATTCCTCACAGTTGAGACTACGAAACACACACACACACACGCACACACATACAATCATTTCAACACGTTTATGTCAATTTTTATTTATAATTGTGTCTATATTTTGCATTATTTTATGTCTTTTCACTTGAAATTCAGTATTTATTTAAAAAAAAAAAAAGAAAGGTGTATGACTGGGAAATACCTCAGTAATTTTGTGTGTGTCCAGCTAACCCTTTAGGTGGCACTGCTCATGTGTTTACATACTCACCCTTGAACCCAAGTGGGGATGAAATCTTAATAAAATGTTGACCATGAAAAAGAGTCCTCATTACTAATCAAAGTCCAAACTATGCACATTCAGAACAGTAGCCCAAGACAAATTTATTTGTGTAAGCTATTGATTTGGGGCTTGGCAAACCTTGGCTAAACCTTAATTCAACTAATATTTGTTGAGGACATACTGTACAAAATAGTATTCAGTTATTATCTTTACAGAACTCATAATTTAGGGGAGAAGATAACCATATACTGGAGTAACAATACTGCTAGAGATAATATCTCTTATATGGAAGATAAACATTCTGAGTTTTGCCATAGGTAATTAGAGCTTCCTTTATGGAAATGGATCCATTTCTTGAAAGAACACCCATTTTAAATGTAAAAATATCAGATATTTTCCATTGTGTTTTGCCATGTGGGAAATGTGTTCTGCTGTGGTTAAAAAAGCAAAAAGCAAACAAACAACAAAAAACTAGAATTCATCACAACAACCCTTTAAAGATACTGTAAAGAATAACCACTGCTTAATGAGTAGCTGTTGCACTCTGCACCCTGAGTGCATCTGAAGTTGTGCTGAGAGGTCTAAATTATTATTCACACTTCACTCTCAATGATGGGGCTGCACAGGGTCCCATAAGTAGGAGGTGTCAGAACAGATTCAATAGACCTGCTTCTCTCTGACTCAGCACCTACTCTTAACCCACAGTGCTATATTGGCACCAGCAAAAGGTAATTAGTGCTATTTCTTCCAAGTGCATGTGTAGCTACGATTATCTGAAAATAAAAAGTTTAATTAAAAAAGTAATTAGCCTGATAAAATAACCACCCAGATTATAAAAAAAGGAAAGCAAAGTATCCGGAACTGTTCATTTGGCACAAAAATAGCCACTTTAGTTTAGCTAAACGAATACACTGCATTTTAAAGTCCCTGAGATTCTACCAAAATCCTCGCCTAAAAAGCACAGCAATGTAACGCTCACCTACGGTTTGTCCTTGGACCACTCTTTTTTAGAACACAGGAAGATTCTATGTTTCAGAAAGGAGCAGTTTGTTCAGAGATGAGACGTTTAGACACAAGAAATATCATCACTAAAAGTTAACAAGCATAATTGCTAAAACAGCTGGCCAAACGGGCTGAAAAATATTTTAAGGCTCATTTCCTCGATGCCGTATTTCAAAACTCTGAATTAGATTTCTATATACCAAGCTGCAGTATAAGTAGTATGCTTGCCTTAACTAAGTTGCTTGAAATACAAATACATCCAAGAACTCTACAGAATGAGAGGAATATGAAAATCCAATGCAAACAAGCCAACAGTGAAAAATGGTAGTAGTTTAAGACCAAATAAATACCAGTCGACACAGGGCACGTTTATGATTAATTCATATCTTCAGAATAGTTTCCATGTAATGGTACAATTAAGGGGTTCACAGAATTCATAGCCTAAAGATCTAAATTGCTTCCCTCCCTACCAAAAAAATAAAGGCAATTCAAAAATCAGGTTAAGTATGAGTGGGAAGTTTAAGCTAGTTTTCCTTCCAAATATGGAATGAAAATGGTGCCAACTGGAAGCGAAAGAATTACTTGACCTCTTCTTTCTGACCCTCATGTGGGGCTTTTATATATATTTTGTATCATTATCTCATATTGTTCACAGCAGCCAAATAAAGGGAGTCTGTGCATGTTTCCTTCTCTGATCCAGCCACAGACCTTTCCGCAGAAGCAGGAAAGAAACCATTCACAGCACCATGGGTATCACAGACTTGCTTTCTCCCTGCAAGGCTGAGAAATCTGTATGTAATAACTTCAAATAGGTAGGAATTTATGATCCTTACTTTTCCTGGCATATATAACATAAAAACTGAAGAAAAAAAAAGTAAGACAAAAGTTACCCGTTTCTTGCTTAAAAATCTATGATGAAAGTTCCTGTCATTCCTCATCTACAAAGCTTATGAAAAATATTCAATTATGTACATGATCAGACTTCACCAAAGTATTGCTAAGTGTTTGTGACAGAGTGTGTGTCCACTGTCGCATTTCCACAGTGACACGTGATCCTACCCTGCTCGTGACATGTTGTGACCCAGGTTAGCATTTTCCGAGGTGAGAAGTGTAATTCACAGCCCAGATGGGAACATTGTCTTAAGATTCCTGGATACCAAAATGAAAGATTTCTTTGGATCTCTGATTCCCGCAGCATACTTATTTCCTAACACATTTTTAGAGGAGGGGTTTCATCTTGACTTGATAAGGACACAGCCGTCATCCAGGTCTATAAAATTTCCTGTCACTAAAGATTTATGTAGCAATGTCTCAGATCTTAAGGATGCAGCATCAAATTGTAATCGAATCTGAGTTATTCATTCACCCCACAGATATTCAGTCAGTAAAAACTGGGGGGCAGACATGGTTTTCTAAAAACTGCTACCAAATATTTTCTGTTGAAGGCTCCTTTTCCATGAGGTAACAGCCTCCCCTAACAACATTTCAGCCTAATTCTATAATTTGTGAGTTCTTTTCAGTTTTCGAGTCACTCAGATCCATTTTCAGATTTCAGTCTCATGTTTGGTTAAAAGCTTTCCTCCTTCCTTCTGAGCTCTGGAGTTCTGTGTGGAGTGACACGAAGTCTCATCTGTGATCACAACTTCTTTCCCCCCCCCCCCAGAAAGCTTCTTATTCCTCTGGAGATGAGGTAGAAAGGAAGAAGAGGAAAAAAAGGTGTTTCCTCCTGTGCTAGCCCCTGGAGATCTGGCTGTCTTCTCCTGTGATTGTTTGTTCCTTATTTGAAAAAATCTCACTAACCAATAGTGAGCTTATAGATTCCTTCCTGTGATTTCCTCTGTGTGGGTAGCATCCAAGCTATTTCCTGGTGTGGAGATCTGGTCTTACCTAAACCCGCAGCCCTGAGCCCTGCCATGGCCTCTTGCTGCTGGGGTCTTCTCACCCAGTGGATGGTCCTCTCTCCATGGAGATGCCCTCATCTGTGCTGCACCAATGATACAGACATGGTCTGTTCCCTTGACACTCCTGCTCTGAGTTCCACCCGGTCTCCTGGACCATATCCATGCCCAGCAGCATCAAGTTCTCATCCAGGTCAGGGCTCAGGGACTTCTGTATAAGATACAATCACTCCTCCCTGATTTATTGTTGCCTAATAGGGAAGAACAAATTTGACTTCATTATGGATGTTTCTTTTACTTTAACCTTTGTATTCCACTGCTTTTGCTACAAGTTAAGAATGTTGCCTAGAGCCTGAAATATACAGGAGAGGCCATTCTCAAGGCTCTGACCTTTAAAGGTATAACACTTTCCATTCAAATAGAGATAAAAAGTGGCAAAACAGAGAGTAACACTTGTCTTCTTGGAGGTTTATAGGAACAATGTCACCGGACCTATGTGGACAGCTACTAGAATAAAGGATTCCTGACTAAGAAGTTTGTGACAACCAACCATACTGCCTCCACTTTTAGTATACAAGAAGCCTGAATTCTAATCCGAGGAAGATGGTTCCCCGGATGCGACACCAGTCCACCATGTTCTAGGTGGTCTGCTGGCTTTCCAAATAAAGTCCCTACTCCCTGCTCCAACACCTCGTCTCTCATTTTATTAGCCTGTTGTGCAGTGAGTAGCAGCAGCTTGGACTCGGTAACAGCTGCACTCTCTGTACTATTTGGTAGCCCTCCAAATGCATGAAATATGCCCAGTTGGAACTTATGACATCCTGATACAGTTACCTACTACCTGCTAGATCGTGGTGTTACAATAAACATCAGAACATGGCAACACATCCTAACATCATGCTAACATCATATATCATCAGGCGGTACCACCTGGGCCCGTCCTTGTTGCTGTAACCTACAAACCACTGCAAGATTTTAGCTCCCGGTTCAGGATCACTCTCTCCAAAACCACTCCTGTAAAAATTACTCTTCATGGTGATTTCATGCACATAGATGGCCCTTCTAAAGCCCTGTTCTCTCACTCCTTTACCCTGGAGGGATCTTACCCTCCCATCCTACCTCAGCCACACATTCTCACATTTATACCCTAATCTTAACTGTACAAATAACTGAATCCCCTCCAAGATCTGAGACAAACCACTCTCTGGCCACCACTGCCTACCTTTCCTGCTGAGATGTTTTACTACCAGGAGTGCAACATTTTTTATCCCCACCTACACTTTAGTGTTCCTCTTCCTTCTGCTCTGCTTGTCCATCTTACCAAATACAATTTCCATGGGGCTTCCCTGGTGGCGCAGTGGTTGAGAGTCCGCCTGCCGATGCAGGGGACACAGGTTCGTGCCCCGGTCCAGGAAGATCCCACATGCCGCGGAGCGGCTGGGCCCGTGAGCCATGACCGCTGAGCCTGCGCGTCCGGAGCCTGTGCTCCGCATTGGGAGAGGCAGCAACAGTGAGAGGCCCGCATACCGCAAAAATAATAATTTCCATGAACTAATCTACGGATCAGTTCCATGATTCTAATCACAAACACACATGAACTTTCCACTCCCTTGCCTTTTTCTGGCTTTTTCTTCCTTCTTAATTGGCCAAACCATAACCCTGTTTAAATCTAATGCTCCACCTGCTTCTCACTAGCCCCCCTCTGCTGAATATGGACAAACACATGGTTATGCTCATTATAGGGCTTTTATACTGCCTGGGTTTGAAAGCCAGATTCTCTCCCTGCACACTCAGATCACCTGGCTGAGTGATCTTAGGCAACCTATTTAAAGTCTCTGGGCCTCAGTTTCTTCCTCTGTAAGATGGAGAAAGTATTAGTACATATCTCAATTACGTACAATAACGATTAAAAGAGTTAACACGTGTAAAGCAGTGCCCGGCACTAAGTCTCAATAAATGTTAGCTGTTTTGTTGCTATTATTAAAAATACCTTTCTGTCCTTTAAAAACACAAACTTGACCCTAGAGAGGCAAATCACTTTTAAAAATTTAATTAATTCTGAAATATGACAGAGATTTTGATATGAAGGAAATGAGCACTCTTTTATATATTATTAAAATGTTAAATAATGATTTAGATACCATGGTTTTGATAATATGACAGTATCCATCAGACATGTTTTAGTCAAAATAAAGCCTCCTTTATTGTTTTTATTATAAATATCATTTAAAAATTATAGATGAGAACAAAAAACATAAGGAAAACCTATAACAAATGATTCTCTCATAGAAAATCACCATTAACATCTTGGAATATAATAGTCTTCTATACCTAAGCAGTCCTATACTGTATTGTAGTTACTTAAACTAACAAAATTAAAAATTCAGTTTCTTGGTCACACTAAGAACATTTCAAATGCTCAATAGCCACATGTGATTAGTGACTACCATATTGGACAAAACAAATATAGAACATTACCCTCATTACAGAAAGCTCTACTGAATAGCACTGTCTATATACCCTTTTCATTACACACATACAATTATAAAATTTAATAGATATTGTAATCTACATGTATTTGTGATTCCTTTTATTTCCTCACAATACAGTTAAGTGTAATTCAATGTCAATAGATACATTTTGGCTACCTAATGTATCCCATCATGTTGTATTCTGAGGCCCTCTATATGGTCTCCAATTGTCTTGCAAAAAGAGTTGCATCTATGAATTTATCATGAAGTTTGTATAGGCGCTGTAATATTTTCATTAAATAAATGAATTTTAGAAGAAATTCCCAGATGTTTGTTATCTCTAATGACATACATTTTTTTTCTTTTTTCTTTTTAAATTGAAGTATAGTTCTAATGACACAGATTTTTTAAACTTTGGATATATGTTGTCAAGTCTTGCAAACACTCAGATCTACTTTACATCATACAAATCCTTTCTAACACAGTTTCTTGTTATATATTCCAGTAAAATGACAGTAAGATCTAGGAAAATGATGATATGGGGTATAAGAAATAGAAAATAGAGTGTACGAAAGAAGAAATAAAATCTCAGAGTGTCAGCTGCTTACGAGGTCTAGCAAGTAACTGAGACCAAGAAGTCAGTGAGTTTCATGAAAACCTAAAGAAGGAATATTAAACAGATTCCAAGAAATTAAGAAAAAGTGGACAATATTAGTAAGCTGATGAAGAAAAAGATTAAAAGAGAAAATTTCAAGGAAAAATCTTCAAAACCCACAAGAATATCAAATATGAAACAAGCTAAAATGTATTATGACTTTGCATCATTTGCAGAGTATAAGAAAAGAACGTTCATTAAGTCCTAACCCAAGGAAAAAATAAAAAAATTTTTAGGATACACTGTATACAACTGTATATCACAAATTTAACCATAGAGCCCGTTGAAAAAGAAAAATATATTTCCAAACCACAAAGCACAGAAGGTACGACACATGAAAAACTACACTACAACAGACAGACATATAACTCAGTAAAGGCTTTGTGTTATCCTTTCAATAGTATTTATCTTTTCTGCATGTAGGCTGCAAATACTTCTGATTTATTTCCCAAAAACAAGCATGTAAAAAATACAGTGGAAAAGTAAAAACTTTTATTTTGTGGATGTATAATATATGCATCTGTGTAAGCGCACGTGCATGTTCTAAGTGGTTTGAGATTTAATTACTTTGCATTCCAAGGACTAGCTGGAGGTGGAAATCAAGAGACCAAAACCATGAAAATGCTATGTAACCAGAGCATCTGTGTTATACATCACAGATGTCCTATTTTCCTTGATTATTGAGCCTTTGTAAGACGGTCCACACATGCAACTGCAACTGTACAGGCGGTATAGTTTGATGAATACGGCATGTAAAATTTTATATACATTGCTGCTTTGAGTGTTATCTTTGTGTGATCTTTCTATAGGATCACCTTTATTTCTTAAAGAAAGAGTTTTACATGGGGTACTTGGAGGTGGGGCAGCAGATAGGGAAGGCAGAGGAAGTGAAGAAAAAAGAGGCCAAACACAATGGTGTCCTTTCCTTGTGGCCACAGAAACTACCGTCTTAATGAGAATCCAGCAGGCCCTCTATGCTACAATTCTGTTTCCCAGCAGATCATAAAGCTAAGAGCCCAGGAAAATGTAAAGATATAGTTGCAAGTATCGAAATAAGATTAGATAGACAGACACACAGATAGATAGGAAAAAGAAAGATGGATGGATGGATGGAAGGAAGGATAGGGAATTGTTATCGCTTAACTCCTTAATATATAGGGACAGAGGAATATATGACATCTATGAGCACAGATAAGGCCATTCCAATGGGATATTATTTCTGGGTCTAGTCAATTCAAAGTTATCCTCGATTATATATAATTATACATATTACAAAGTAAGTCTTTCATAAAATATTTAAAAGAGAGGAGAACATGATATAAAATATTAAGAACAAGAGGCAAGAGTGGTAAAAAAAAATAAAAGGCTACCATTAAGTGAGCAAAACATTTACTAGCCAAAAAATGCCCTCTCTTCAATGTGGACAGGAAGTGAGACAGCAAGTTATAATAGGACCTATGTTATTGTGAAGATATTAATTACATGAAAAGTGCAGGAATAAGCATTAGCACATAAAAAGAAAATTCCATCGTCGTTTAGACTATCAAGAAGTTCACACACATAATTACATAGTACTTTTCCAGTCTTAACACAATGAAGCTTTCAGATAGAAAAATAGACCAAAGCATATCATTATCCCCACATCACTAAGTGAACTTGCAATGTTTTTAAGTTTCAAGAAGTTTAAAAAGGAGAAAACACAAACTTCGGAGTATCCATGAATCACAATAACAAGTATGTTAGGAAATATATATAGTTGGTTGTGAACTGATTTTCTCACAGACCCTCTGTTACCTTTCAGTTAGATGCAAGACAGCTAAATTCACTCATTGCTTAGCAGTTACTTTCATATTTTTAGGAACTTCTTTTTAATACGTGAGTTTTAAGGTGACTTTGGAACATCCAGTTTGAAAAGTCTAGAAGGAAGCTTTGGAAGTGCAGATAACAATGCCTGAAAGCACAGAGCTATATTCTCATGGTGCTTTACTCACATTACCATAGAGCACTGTATCAGTTAGGATATGCTAGGTTGTGATGCAATAACAAAATCCTAAAATCTCAGCGACTCAAAGAAGCAAAGACTTACTTCTTGCTTATACAACATGTGTATCTCAGGTCAGCAGGCCTTCCATTCCAATGCATCCTGGCTCAGGGTCACAGCTATTAAAGCCTTTACCATCTGAAACACCAATGGTCTCAGTGATAGGGGAAAAAAAAACCTAACAGACCACACACCAGCTTTTACTGTCTTCTGCTAGAAAGTGACACATCACTTCCATTCACACGGTCTCAGCCACAGCAAATAACATGTCATAACCTAACTTCAGGGGGTGGAGAACTGTAATCCTTCCAGATGATTGGAAAGAAGAGAAGAAGAAATACTAGGAAATAGATCAAATCACTACCACATTGGATATGCCCTATTCTAAATGGTTTCTTTCCTCCTTTCCCAGTTAACTTTAAGTTCCTGGAGATAAAATGTTGAAAGTTATCCATATTTCCAAGATGTATAATTTGTAACCTTATACAGTACTGGGTACTCGATAAGCACTGCTGAATAAAAAACAAGGATAGTCAACAGCGTCAAATATTTCAGCATGTTCAAGAGGAAACGATACTGAAAAGAGACCTTTGGATTTGACACAAAGCTCATGTGCAATCACTGTAAAGTGTCTCGGAAGCATGACAAATTGAGGTGAGAAAATGAAGGGAAAGCATGGAGGCTGCCCTTTCCACAGTTTGACCATGATTCCAAGAAGAGATTTAGGACAGCAGCTCAAAGGAAGTTATTCTGCGTAAAAAGGAGAGTTGAGCAGGTCTGCAGGGAGGACAGATGGAAAGAGAGAGTAAAGTTTAAGAGAGAGGATGAGTGATGGATGAAGTGCTTAAGAGGCAACTCCTCCTGAAGTATGACCATAAAATAAGTGAGCTGTTTATATGCAAATTATTTTTTTATTCCTCACAGTTGAGACTAGGAAACACACACACACACACATACAATCGTTTCAACACGTTTATGTCAATTTTTATTTATAATTGTGTCTATATTTTGCATTATTTTATGTCTTTTCACTTGAAATTCAGTATTTATTTAAAAAAAAAAAGAAAGGTGTATGACTGGGAAATCTTTCTGTGAGAGAAATGTGATCTGATGGTTGTAAATAAAGCTGTGATGGGTAACGAAAGAAGGAACATTTGAAGATGTGTCTGTCTAATGGTCTTTATTTCATCTGAGAAACTGAATCTAGATCATATTCTGAATGTAAGAGCAGGCATTGGACAAAAGACTTCACATGCAGGACCAAATTAGAGTGGCCTTTATAGGAGGACCTACTGGGAAATGGAAGAATGGCTGAGCAGTACCGAAAACAGATGTCCAGCTGGAGTGAAATTTTAAATGGCAAAGCAAACACTCATCTCCTCAGTTACTAGAACCATCTATATGATTTAGTGACTCGATGGCATGATCCTCCAAACCAACTGGTTACAATCCAGACCCAGACCCAGAAAATGAAAGCAGATGACCCCTTTCTATCATTCAGCAAAAAATGTGATGCTTTGACTCCCTGGACAAAAAAATCTACAACTATGGTTGGCCATTTTGACTTTATAATTGGGAACAAGATAAAAACGTAACTGTAGAATGACTTCTCAACGTGGCCATTGTAAATCTACCCTCATTGGGTAGTGCTACAAGGAGGCTGGAACTGATTCAACTCAGTTAAAACATACACAGAAATACTATTATGTGACTTCCGAGAGACTTTTCTGTCCTGTGGAATCCAACACCTCCTTAAAAATGAGCTGGTATTAGCCTTGTAAAGGAAGGAAAAATAAAATAGACAGCTTTTGCATTTTCCTCACAAATGAAGCTAAACCTTCCTTGAATATTTGCAGGTGTTCTGCTACCTTGGGTATATTGAGGGAATTTAGTATTGGTCTCAGCAATGGTGAGATATGAAAAAGAAATGTAATGATACTAACTACAGGACCTTTCTTAAGGTTCCCATGATTCTTAATGTACGACAATAACAAAGCAACCATTGCAAGCCACTGTGAGTCAAGGTTGGTATCTGCTGTTTAAATGTACAGAAATAGTTAAATTCTGAGAGAACAGTGCTGGTATTGCAAGAGTCAAGTCCAAAAGAAGTGGAGCTGCATTTAGGAGCAAAATGATCAACACGATTTGAGATGACAGCAGGAATTCCAGTAGAAATGACAGGAGATGATGCCCTAGAGAGACAGTAAATCTCTCCCTGGTACAGAAATTAAGTTATGAATCATACATAAGCAAACCAATGTGTATATCATTTATGGTACTTGGCCATATGACTTATTTGTTTTCATGGAAAAGAGGATTAGTTACATGTACTGAAGGCAGCATAATAAGAAAAAGGTATTTTTAACGTAGGTTTCAGTTCTCAAAATTGTTTATGGGACCACGTTTTTTTACTTGAATGGAAGGCAAAAGAAGAGATCAAACAACATGACAAAACTAGGTTGGGACTACCGTGATTATTAAAGTCACAGCACTTGATCACCTTTAACAATATCCTCTTTGGGGACATTCCCAATGTTATCTTGGAAAGTATTGACAGTCAAACACAACTTGTTACGTTTTCTGAAAACTTTCAGGAACTAATAAAGCAAGAGTCAAATAAACCTTTGCTAGTCAAATAAACCTTTAAGAGCATGATTTCTTTCTTTAAAACATGTACCTGGTTATTTTATTCTTTTAGACCAAACTCCTTTTACGGTTTTCCACAAAAGTATGCCAAGCCATCCTCAAACTAACCTTTCAATGCCTTCTAAACTACTTTAGCTTGTAGATACACATGACACACACACACACACACACACACACACACACACACACACACACACAGAGTCGTATTTTTGGAATCAGTTCCACAATTCTGGTTTCAGACACAAGAGCTATTACATAGCGCTTGGCAGTCTCCTAAAGATCATACTTCACTTCACTACATTCTCTATACGCATTATGGCAATCAACCAAATTTCTATAACTTATTACCATCATCATTTATTAGACTGTACTACTGACCCCTCAGTGACAGCCAGCTTCCAAGATTCATTGCTATTTATTTTAATGACAAAGCAATGGCATGAAATCTCAAAAATTCTTTCAAAGTGTAGCAGATACCAAGGCCGTCATCTTCCCTGTTTCCTGTAGGGGGTATGAGAGGCCCATTGCGTTGGCATACATTGTCTGGCTGTATGTCCCTCTGTTTATTTCGTGCTTTCATTGTTAGAAACAAAGAACACTTCAACTTTAATGTTTGACTCTTCTTGAGTGGGAATTCATGAAATAGAAATGAATAACTGTGCACTCCTAGGAGACTCTGATAATCAGGGTGATCACTCAGTTGGCACATTTCTGTTTCCTTAAGGTCAGAAAAACTGAGAGCCTTCTAATATTATTTGATTATGCTGCCCCTCTAGAGATCACTAGCTATTATTACCTTAAACCTTTTATTATTCTGAAACACATGATGTCAATTATTAAAATAGTCCATTTGATGTATAAGGATGAAAAACCAGTGCAGCCCTTTGCTGCTCCAAACAAAACTAGTTGATTTTGCATCATGAACACATTTGGGAAAGTAGTTAAGTTGCCAGGTTTCAAATTATCACAGGGGTGGAGTAACAACAAATTCATTGAATAACACAGAATTTCCAAACTCAGCTTAATGGATAAGATGATTCATTGTTCTCATGTGGTAAGACGAAAAGGAAAGCCAGTGGCTGAGAAGGCACAAAAATGCAGAAACGAAACTTTCCGACTTGGGCACAGCAAGCAATTCGTTGTAATCAGAACGTAATAGGGAGCATTAATTTATAGAAAGATGCCTTTTGGAGTACCAAATTAGCCTAATCAATTTAGAAACTTATTAATGGACCTGACAATTTTCCTTGAGGATCACATCAAGGTATAGAAAATCACTGTTAAAGTCGCTTTAGCATTTGCATAAAATTAGTTTATCTTCATAACGAATCTGAGTATGGTTATAAAGCCTATCCTGGAGTACATTTCGGAGCAATTTTCAAATTAAAGTTTCATTAGGGTTCCCTTAATACTGTCGTTTATTGATTGTTCTCATCTCCACTCCATTCATGTACTATCACTGTCCTCCAGTAAATCATTCCAATGTCTGAGAGACTTAACAGAAGCTATTTCCCTGGGTATGTGGCAAAAAAAGGAAGCTTTTCAGGGTAGTACAGGGAAGCTCAGGCTTTGAATCAGACATGGTTAGTTCACAACTCAACGTTATCAAGTGCGAGTTATTTGACCTTGCAAAATCACATAACCTTTCTTTTGTTTCCTTACCTTTAAAAATATTGTCAATGAGGCTAATGGTAACACCTACTCACCTAAGTATGGGAAGAAACCATTGAGAAATTTCACATGTCATTTTTGTACTCTGTGAAACACTATTTCCATATAAGATTTTAATATGTGTATTAGTAGAAAAAGATGAAAAAACTTTTGCTCTAAATGGACACAGAAAATGTGAACCCCATCATTTGTAATGGCAACCTTTTCTATCCTGAATGTTATTTCGTTTTTCTCAAATTTTCTTATGCATGCTAAAATATCCTAATTAGGAAAAACGTTTACTCTTGTTAAAGTAGGTAATCTTTTAAGAAAGGAATTATTTCTTCTAACTTCTTCAGAATTCTGAATAGTTTCTCTTCAACTCTGAAAATTTAAGAAGACATGTTCTAATTCATGATCTTAAAAGAGAAAACTGGTTTTTTTCCCCAGAATCATCTCTTCAAATTAACTTGTTCAGGTTTTTTATTTATAGAGAGTCAAAGAAGGATACATTGGCATCAGACATAATATGATTAATAAATAATTAAGAATCATGCCACTAATTAAAAAGGAATTTTTATAAATGCGAAGTGATTGCCAAAGTTCATGGAAACTGAAAAATGGTCTTTTGAAAGCAATTTCCTCAGGTCAAACTCTTCTTTATGATATGCTAAAAAACTTTACTCAACCTACTAAAAGCCATCAATTAACCAGTAACAGAGCTGTGTCTCCTTTATTCAGGAGAGAGAAAATGACAAAGCATATCAAAATCTGAGAAATTATTATGTTGTATTTAAGGCAATTTTCAGAGTATCTTTAGGCTATTTACCTCAATTTTTTACAAATTCTATGTCTACCACACAGTAGAATGTAATTGTTTATTCATTCAACAAATGTTTTGGGACACCTCTTTTGTTCAAGGCACTGACAAGCACTGCAGGAGGTAGAAAGACCAATAAAACATAGCTCCCCCCCATAATGGGATTATTATCTATGGGATTATATCTATTATTATCTCAATTTTTGATGCTCAGGGCGACCTGTGAAGAGCTGCATTATCAAGGGAAATCCAAGTTCATTCCTTGTACCCTACTTGTTAATTCTTAGGGCAAATATCAACTTGCCCACTACTCCTACCCCAGAGATATCCTTACCATTCCCGGAAGGTATCCATTTCCTCAGGTTCCCAAAAGAGTTCAGGGGACTCCAGCTTTCAACTCGTCACAAAGAATATCAGCACTGGGAATTGATCAAAGTACATGGGCTCGGGCTTCCCTGGTGGTGCAGTGGTTGAGAGTCCGCCTGCCGATGCAGGGGACATGGGTTCGTGCCCCGGTCCGGGAAGATTCCACATGCCGCGGAGCGGCTGGGCCCGTGAGCCATGGCCGCTGAGCCTGCGTGTCCGGAGCCTGTGCTCCGCAACAGGAGAGGCCACAACAGTGAGAGGCCCACGTACCACAAAAAAAAAATAGGAGGAGGAGGATTGTGGTAGGCAAAATAGTGTGCACTCCCCCCAATTACATCAGATCCTAATCCCTGGAACCGGTAAATGTCTCCTTATTGGGGAAAAGGGTCTTTGTAGATGTGATTAAATTAAGGATTTTAAAATGGGAGATTATCCTGATCTATCAGCAATAAAATATCAGGCTCTAAATGCAATCCCAGATGTCCTTAGAGAAAAGCAGAGGTAGTTTAGACTCACAGAGAAGAAGGCAAAGGGAAGACAGAGGCAGAGAGGGGAGTGATAAGACCACCAACCAAAGAACGCCAATAGCCTCTGGGAGCTGCAGATGGCAAGGTACAGATTCTCTCCTCAAGCATCCTAACAGAGCACAGCCTTGCCAACACCTTGATCTCAGCCCTGTGATACAGATTCCTGGCTTTTGACCTCCAGAGCTGTGAGAGAATACATTTCTGCTGTCCTAAGCCACCACGTTTGTGGTAATTTGGTTCAGGAGCCACAGGACACTAATACATGATGATAATTAAAAATAGTTAACATCTACGGCGTATTCACTTTGTACTAGACACTAGTACACTAGACACTTTATATGTGCTTCAAATATACAAAGTATCATATATATCTTATTAAGTCTTCAATCAACCTATGCGATAGATTGTTTATTATCACCATTTTATAGACGAGGACACCAAGGCAAAGAGATGAACAGTAAGTTCACGAACTTCTCACAGCTTTTAAGAAACAGAGCAAGGAGAGAAACCCAGGAATTCTAGTTCTTGAGTTCACGCTCTTCAGTGTTACACCGTGTTAACTGACTATTCTGCCTCTACTACTTTAATGTCATGGTTTACTATGAATGTAAAATAGGTCAACACTTGAGAACTCAACCCAGCACTTGAAACATTTATTCTTAAATTCTAGGTAATCTGGATAGATTTGGTACACGGACACTACCTCTCAGAAGTTGTTCTCAACAAAATGCAGTTTTAAAAATCTCGATTTTTTTAAGATGCCTTTTGGAGTTTCCTGTGTATTCTTCTGTTTTTGTTTTTGTTTTATAACATGGCTTGACTCCCCGAGAGGGAGACTTATTTTCTTTTATTTATTTATTAATTTGGCTGCAGGCCCTTAGTTGCGGCCTGCGGGATCCAGTTCCCTAACCAGGTATCGAACCCGGGCCCCCTGCATTGGGAGCTCAGAGTCTTAACCCCTGGACCATCAGGGAAGTCCCATTCATCTGTTTAAGTGAAAGTAAAGATAGTATAGAAACCTTCATTCACTTTCCTTTCATTTCATGAAGGTAGATGAGAGATAGTTAAAGGAAAAAGAAATCTCTAATAATTTCTAATAATACATTATAAAGACAGCAATGAATAACTCCTTGGATATAAAAACAGAACACAGGACAAGATCACAAAAAAACTAAATCGAGAACATCTGACCCCATGTTATGAGAAATCCTTAGGAAGATCCTCCCATGGACTTCCCTGACGCTGCACCATAGTAATATTTTTTTCCTCTCTTGGAGACACATAGATCTAAACTCAAGATAGTCCAAGACTGGCACTGTTTCTTGAAAGATGGGCTACAGAACTACACAGAAGGTAAACAAGAACCCTCCTTCACTGCAAACCTCTCACTTAAAGGACCTGTTTAGAAGCGCTACACACTTGCTTGTTTGGATGACACTATAGGCAAAGTAACCCAAGCCCTTAAGTGGTCTAGAAGTCCCTATCCCATTCTAGAACTGTGTTCTAGTGTCCTCTCCAAGTGTATCAGTAGGTTAGGAGTAAGATACTCTTTAAAACTCATACTCAGTCTAGACAAAATGCTAAAAGGGGTCTAGAATTATCTAGATGGGATTAAAGTCACATTTTAAATGGAATAAAGACTTGGTGAAGGGGTTTGATTCATCTCTGCCCCTCAATATCCTTACACTTCTTTCTCATTGCAGTTTTTTTTTTTTTTTTAAGTTAAGGCTGGGTTATTCCAGAAAGGGGAGTGATTGCTAATTTTAGTCGGCCCTAGAAGATATAAATTTATACATTTTTAATGTACTGGAGTTTTAAAGTTGATCTCCAATGTGTTATCCACGGGTCAAAAGATTAATGATACTCATGAATTTTCGGCCTGCAGTCTATTTGTGCTGATCTAGGTCTCCTAAGAGGCTATTTAAGTGCTTGCTTGCTTGTCAACCTACAGGCTTCATTTTATTCAAACTCTCACTTTAGAGCCCTTGTCAAAAAACTAAACGTCATCTACCTTGAGTTCTCGGCTCTTGAAACGTTCAAAATTACAAATCCTTCCCCAATATGAGTTTCTTCAAACTGTGATATCAGTGTGACACAGATGCTGATGGAGTTTAAATCACTTTCCAGAGATGTGATTGTTCAAATCACCAATACTATCAAATAAACTATTAGTCTTACTGTGCAAATACTGAACTTCAAAAATCGCGAAACATGGGAGGACATATGTTCATGTAATTATAAGGTTAACTCATTTATAAGACTCCCACTAACATAAAGTATTTTGCAATTCAAGTTTATAATTAGTTTCAATATTTTACTACTAAGGTTAAATATGTTAGCCTCATTATTTCAAAAAACAAACAAAACCTCTAGGCAAATTATTACTATTACTATTCTATTTTTACACTCCTGCTAAAACCCTTACATATTGAGAAATGTATTGTTTTCAGTTGGCAAAATATGGGTTTTTTTTTAAGACTTCAACTATATCAAAAGAAAAAAATGTATATTTCATGAAATGTTAAGTTACTACTAGAAAATACAACTTAACCCTAAAACAAAAGAGAAAACATGGCAATAACCATTAGTTTACTGGTACAGAGAAATACAGTTTTATTTGAAAACAATAAGATGCCATGCAAGTACAATAAAATGAAACAGTAAAATCTTCCTCAAAGGTTCTCTATTTCCCAAAGCTGCTCCCACTTCTAACATATTAATATAGCACCCCAATAGATTTATACACTTTTATTTGGTAATCCCATAAGTGCAGGCGAATCAGATCTGTGATTTATCACTATTCCCCGAACAAGCATATCAGCTTGTGAAGGAACATGATAAATACATCTTTGTTGCTCTTGCTCTTAGTTTTAAAAACTTCAAAATCTTTCGACAGGCACTGACATAACTTACATGAAGAACTCACAAGCAATGAATTTATAACGTTGGAGATTACGAGAAAATAATGCAAGATGTGTACTCAGCCACCTGCATACACTTTGCACTGCAATAAGAAACTCAATGTCTTAATTAAATTTCAAATAAAATAAGCCCTAGATTAGATGTGAATCTTTTAGCCAGAGCTGTCATTATAGATGAAACACTATGTTTTGTTGAACTGCAAACATGTTTCATGATTGAACTTTTGCTGCACCTAGTAAATAGCAAATCACAGCAGGGGGTGTAATTGTTTTGGAAATACCGCTGAAAACAAAGAGGAATGTTTAAAACAAGCTGCTAGTATCTCAACAGAAATTCAACATCCTGTTAGGACCTAAACATTAATTATAAGCTGGCTGAAATAGAACAGTGTCCAGGTAGCCCTCAGGATAACCCTATAGAGTCATTCAAAGGTAGGTCTGATGTTATAAATTACACACTTCTAAGAGCAGGGCTATAATATATTTAGTTCTATTACTGGATTTATAATAACGGGCTCAAGCAAGGTACATCAACAAGGTAAACACCAAGACCTCAGCATTTAGTCCTCTCTAGAGCTGGCAGGCTGAATTACATAAATGCCACCCAATTTTCACTTGATTTCAAGTCACGAGTTCCACATTTCTGTTACATTAAAAATACATTTGAAATAGCTGTGTATGAATCAATCTGTGATACTGTCATCAACTTACTACCTTTTCATGGGATTTAGAACTTAGGTTGTCCTTTCACTTTTCAAATGAGTCTCAAAGAGGTCACGTAGTTGTTAATGGAACCAACTTTGGAGTCCAGCAATCTGGGGTCCCAAAACACTGACTCTGGAACTTTCCCAAATTTAACATCTCTGAAGCCTCCCTTTCCTTATCCACAAAGTGGAGATGGTAAAGGTACTGGGGTTGTTCTTGGGGTTGTTATGTATTTGCAGGGCCAATAAAGCCTTTAATACACTACTTGGTGTGCAGTGAACAGGAAACAAATGTCACTATTACTATTATTATTGTTGTTACTATTATTATTATCATCATTAAGTGACCCCAGAGGTCCTTCAGCCACTTTGTCATATAGCAAAAATAGTCCAAAAGCCCTTTTGTCTCAGGTCACTTTCTCCTAATCCAGAGAGCTTCCAAACTTCATTTATTTAAATCTAAGACAGGGACCTCCCTGGTGGCGCAGTGGTTAAGAATCCGCCTGCCAATGCAGGGGACAGCGGTTCGAGCCCTGGTCTGGGAAGATCTCACATGCCGCAGAGCAACTAAGCCCACGCGCCACAACTACTGAGCCTGCGCTCTAGAGCCTGTGAGCCACAACTACTGAGCCTGAGTGCCACAACTACTGAAGCGTGCGTGCCTGGAGCCTGTGCTCTGCATGCAACGAGAAGGCACCACAGTGAGTAGCCCGCCGGCCGCAACTAGAGAAAGCCCGCGAGCAGCAGCAAAGGCCCAACGCAGCCAAGATAACACATTAACTCAAGATGTTTGTCCTTCCCCCCAGTCTATATTTTAGCTCCATGACAAGAGGGCCAAACTTCATTTCTGAGGAACATCTGGAAGGAAACGTGAAGAAACTGCATCAAACCCCAGCCACGCTGTGCTGCATCAATCTCCATAATTTGAAATGACCCATATTTGCTTTTCATGCTCAGAGACCAGAGACTAGCGACTGAATTAGCCAGGACAGGGCAAGGGTGGCATGAAAACCCAGAGGCAGAGACACCTTTCAGTCGATTGCAGGGGACATGGTGAATCAGAATTAAGTGGACACGTGAAAGCCACGTTTAACAGACCCGCTAACAAATTGCCTCAAAAGAAATCTCCCCATCACATTTCAGAAAGCACCGCAGGAACGTCATATAAAAGCGCCAGATGAGGGTCCTTAGTTATACCTACAGAATGTAGGAGAGTCTCCTAAGTCGGTTTACGGCTCCAGAATTTGGAGACACTCAAACACCCAGGAACAGCTCATTGCCCCTTACTTTAGCCGCAGCTCAGGCTAAAGCAGACATAAACACGGCCTCCAGAAGCACGTGATGCGGCCAAGTCTGAATTGTAAGGGGGACAGATGAGGCATCGGACATCCCACAAGGGGTGACACCATATTGGCCGCAACTCAATTCCTCTGACTCCAATCTGCACACACAATAAAACTTCTCCCAAAACGCAAGAAGTCGCAGGGTACACCCACCCTGTGCTCTCACTTCTAACGCGGTCCCAGTTGCCCAGGAGGGCGATCCGATCCAGGGGCGCTGGTTTATCCTCAGCCTTCCAACCCCACCCTAAAAGTCAAAATAACTCCTCTGGAGAGAATCTTCCCATAGCACAACTGCTTCTCACGGGGAAAGGAAGAAAATGAAAAGGCAATCAGGAAGCCGGCCCGCTGTGTTTTCTTATCCCAACAACTTCGCCAGGTTTCCCGAGGAGGGAGCGCGCCCCGCACGCAACCAACAGGAGACGCGCGGCGGGGTGTCCAGCCTCGGTGGCCCAGCCCTCGACGGCGATGGCCAGAGCCAGGCCGACCCCTTCGCCCCTCCTCTGCCTCCCCGACCCCTTGGTCCTCGGCAGCCTTTGTGCCCGGAGACCCTCAAGCTCCGCGCTCTCCACTCCCGCTCCGCAACCTCTCAGCGGGGCGCGGAAGAGAGGAGGCAAGAGGCAGGGAACGGATAGAACAGGGCACGCGGATGGGGGAGGAGGGAGGAGCGTGGGCCCGGGAGGTCCGGGGGCTGGAGGCCCGGGGGTCTGGAGGTCCCGGGGACGGACCGTGCCAATGCCCGTTCCGCGCGCCTCGCATCCCGCAGGGGCTCACCCCCCAGCGCCGTAGCCAGCACCCCCCGCCAACTCCACCACACGAGTCGAGCCACCTCTTTGCGCTCAACTTACCGCGGCCGAGCTGAGCTTTCGGAGAGCCCAGGAGCTTTTCTCTCCTTCCTCCCGCCGAGCCCTTCATCTTCCTGCCGGCGGCCGCCCGGCGCCCCGGCCCTGGCATCGGAAGGAGCGGCCGCCGGGGCTGGCGGTGCCCGGGGCGCACGGCTGCCCTCCCGTAGCTCCAGCGGCGGCGGAGGAGGACGGTCCCTGAACGCCGGGCGTGCGGTAACCGGGCGCGGGCTGAAGGTGGCCGTCAGCGCGCCTCTCTCTCACGCCGGCGCGCCTCTGGCACTCCGCACGCGGCCCGCGCCCGCCTCAGGTGCACCGGATGAGGAGAGGTGCGAGCCGGCGCCGAGGGAGGGGCCGGCCGGGGGCCGAGAGAGAGGGCGGGAGACGCAGACGCGAAGAAGGAAGCAAAAAAGCGGGAGGCCGGGGGCTAGCTTGCATGGAATGAGCGGCTCGTGGTGTTAAGGGAAACGCGAGGCGGAGAAATGCGTCCGGGCTTTCCTTCCGTGCCTAGGTCCTTTATCCTCCAGAGCTGGGCGCAGGAGCCTGACAACTACTCCCCCCGCCCCCACCCCCCC